>NC_134357.1:349655307-350293640 GCF_048569485.1 Anomaloglossus baeobatrachus | reverse complement strand
CTATGATTGGTTGCAGTGAGACACGCCCCCACGCTGAGTGACAGGTGTCTCACTGCACCCAATCACAGCAGCCGGTGGGCGTGTCTATACTGTGCAGTGAAATAAATAATTAAATAATTAAAAAAAACGGCGTGCGGTCCCCCCCAATTTCAATACCAGCCAGATAAAGCCATACGGCTGAAGGCTGGTATTCTCAGGATGGGGAGCTCCACGTTATGGGGAGCCCCCCATCCTAACAATATCAGTCAGCAGCCGCCCAGAATTGCCGCATACATTAGATGCGACAGTTCAGGGACTGTACCTGGCTCTTCCTGATTTGCCCTGGTGCGTTGGCAAATCGGGGTAATAAGGAGTTATTGGCAGCCCATAGCTGACAATAAGTCCTAAATTAATCATGTCAAGCGTCTATGAGATACCTTCCATGATTAATCTGTAAATTACAGTAAATAAACACACACACCCCAAAAAATCCTTTATTAGAAATAAAAAACACTAACAAATTCCCTGGTTCAACAATTGAATAAGCCCCAAAAAGCCCTCCATGTCCGGCGTAATCCAGGATGGTCCAGCGTCGCTTCCAGCTCTGCTGCATGAAGGTGGCAGGAGCTGCAGAAGACACCGCCGCTCCTGTCAGCTCCATGCAGCAACTGAGGTGAGTATCGCGATCAGCTGAGCTGTCACTGAGGTTACCCGCGGCCACCGCTGGATCCTCCAACAGTGACAGCGGGTAACCTCAGTGACAGCTCAGCTGATCGCGATACTCACCTCAGTTGCTGCGTGGAGCTGACAGGAGCGGCTGTGTTTTCTGCAGCTCCGGTCACCTCCTTGCAGCAGAGCTGGAAGCGACACTGGACCATCCTGGATTACACCGGACATGGAGGACTTTTTCGGGCTTATTAAATTGGTGATGAGGGAATTTGTTAGTGTTTTTTATTTCTAATAAAGGATTTTTTCAGGTGTGTGTGTTTATTTACTGTAATTTACAGATTAATCATGGAAGGTATCTCGGGGAGACGCCTGACATGATTAATCTAGGATTTAGTGGCAGCTATGGGCTGCTGCCATTAACTCCTTATTACCCCGTTTGCCACCGCACCAGGGCCGTTTTTTTTAATTATTTATTTCACTGAACAGTATAGACACGCCCACCGGCTGCTGTGATTGGGTGCAGTGAGACACCTGTCACTCAGCGTGGGGGCGTGTCTCACTGCAACCAATCATAGGCGCCGGTGGGCGGGGAAAGCAGGGAATACGAGATTGTTTAATGAGCGGCCGGCTTTTTCAAAATAGTAAAAACCGCCGCAGCAGTGTGAATGCCGTGCAGCGCCGCGCCGGGGATCGGTGAGTATGAGAGAGGGCTGCTAACTTCAGTCACTCAGGGGATTAGCGGTCACCGGTGAGCCCTTCACAGGTGACCACTAATCAGGACGCGGCACAGACAGAGCCGCAGCATGACAATGAAGTCGGGTGAAGTCAACCCGAGTTCATTCTGATCGTGCGGCTCTGTCTGTGTCTGCTGTCATCTGCCATTCAGCTCTGCTACATGGCTGTCTGCTGTCTGCTGTCAGTGGCCATGTAGCAGAGCTGAATGGCAGATGACATAGTAAAAAATACGCATTACACACGCATTACACACGCATTACACACGCTAGTAAAATCATTAATTAATTCAGAAAAAGCATCGCACTTGCGTTGCACTAAGACCTAATGTGAACTAAAATCAGACGATTTTTTTTCAGCTAACTCGGACCGATTTTACTCACATAGATGTGTTTCCAGCCTTAATCTCTAAGTGCAATCACGGGCCACGGAGAACGGAGCCCGGATTGCACTTAGACAACCCACGTGTGCCGTGATTCACGTCAGTGTTTTTCACTGACGTGTGAAACGGGCCTAAGCAACATCGCTAGCAACATCACTGCTGAGGCACAACTTGCTAACGATGTTGCTGTGTGTGACATCCAGCAACAACCTGGCCCCTGCTGTGAGGTCGCTGGTTGTTGCTAAATGTCCTGGACCATTTTTTAGTTGTTGCTCTCCCGCTGTGAAGCACACATCGCTGTGTGTGACAGCGACAGAGCAACAACTGAATGTGCAGTGAGCAAGGAGCCGACTTCTGCGGACGCTGATAACCAATGTAAATATCAAGTAACCAAGAAGCCCTTTCCTTGGTTACCCGATATTTACCTTCGTTACCAGCGTCCGCTGCTCTCACACTGCCAGTGCCGGCTCCCTGTTTCCTGCACACATAGCCAGAGTACACATCGGGTAATTAACCCGGTGTGTACTCTGGCTAGGAGTGCAGGGAGCCAGCGCTAAGCAGTGTGCGCTGGTAACCAAGGTAAATATCGGGTTGGTTACGCGCGTCGCTGCTGGCCGGGGGCTGGTCACTGGTTGCTGGTGAGATCTGCCTGTGTGACAGCTCACCAGCAACCCGTGTAGCGACGCTCAAGCGATCCCTGCCAGGTCAGGTTGCTGGTGAGATCGCTGGAGCGTCGCTTAGTGTGACGGTACCTTTAGATACTGGAAACAGGCAAAAACCCCATTGAAAAGTGAATTAGTAGCAGAACTCAACGAAACCTTCAGAATGGAAGTTTGGTCAGTCAAGCACTAGGCACCTCCGAAAGGTAAATGCCACTTGGGCGCCCTAGGTCATGTTCAAAGACTCCCAAGATGCCATTACGTGGCTAAAGAAGGATTGAGACTGCCCTACAATCCTTTCTATCTTTTTCTTTTGTTTGTTTGACATTAAAGAGGACCAACCACCAGGATTTTGCAATATGATGAATTAAAGGTAGTGCTATATTGGTGCATATTTTATAACAATATAAAATAAAAAAAGCCAGATATAAGGTATGTTTGGAAGATTAAAAAATGAAGCTAGTCACCGTCAAAGTGAAGGCCACTCCAAAACATTGCCTCGGTTATCCTTAAGCCACTTTGTAACCAGTTTGGCAGTATGCTTTGGGCCATTGTCCATTTGGAAGACCCATTTCCGCCTAAGCTTTAAGCTTCTGGCTGATGTCTTGAGATCCCGTGGGTGGCGTCATGAACTTAAAGCACGGCTCCGGCCGTACACCTACGTCCCCAAACCGGCAACCTTCTTTTGGTCGGAGTGACCGCAGGACCCCCAGGTCCGGAGACTCTCGAGCCACCCACCGAAGGTCCGGACCCGAGCGGCTCGGTTGCAGCTGAGCACGGGGTGGCACATCCCGATATCTGGCGTCACGAACAGGATACTTACCCATCCACTTACCTAGTGGAAGTGCGCCTTGTAGAGAAGTCAGCGGTGATATGTTGCAAAATTTTCAAGGTCCGCCATCTTGCCGCCATTGTTTGGCGTGAAGATTCCCGCCAGAGTCTTCTTCCCCGCGAAAAGAGCGCGAAAGCTGATGCCCCGCCCCCTGGGAACACGGCCGTAAAGCAAGGCCAGAAGTCGAAAAACGAAACTTGCTGGCCGGAGAGAGGAAGGCCGCGAAAAGACCAAGGGGGAGCAGATGGAGGCTGTCTGCTCCTGAACCCGATGCCAGCCCCGCGCTGACCGCTGGAGCGGCGGCGCCTGCGGGGGAAGCGGCCGGCAATGAAGCTGCAGCTCCCGCTCCGGTCACAGGAGCCTTGTAAATAATCCTGGACCACCCTTTTCATTGTCCTACAGTCTCCGGAGAGGCTGGTTGGAGGATGGGCCTGCGGGATGTTGTAGGCCGAGGTCAGGGGTCCCCTGGACGTGGGGCCTCTGAGAGACTGCCGGGTAAGGAACTTATTACCCGGCCCATATGGGCAACACCCGGAACCGAACCCGATTCCTGGACTGGGGAAAAGGAGTGCTGACCTGTTTTTAGAGGCAGCATCAAGGTGTAGGTTTGCTTGGGTGGGCAAAAATGGAAAGGACCCGGTCCCGTCCCATTCCCAGTTAATAAAAATGTTTGAAACGTTTAAGTAAACTGCCTCCTGCAAGGGAAGAACATAAGCTTTCATATAATGTAAATATGTTATTATACTTGTAATATGTTGTTTTTATCTTTTACAGTTCAAAACAAAATAAACCAGTGGTGGTCGGACAGCCCGCGGTCTGTGGTTAACCAAGGGGGAGTGTGACACCCTGGACAAGCCAGGTAGTCACAGATAGAGCCCTGCACAACACCAGTCCCCTCACTAGGTAACACCAGCCAACCATATAAAACTCTAGTTACCTCCCTCAGTGCTGGATGGACACACCAGGGGGTGAAATCAGGTGGTTGGAAGACACCCACCTAGGAATCTCAGACAGCCTGGGGCGGGAAAGTTCAGTCGAGTTCAGAAAGTGAAGTCTAGAGGTCAAGTGGATAGGTGTGTGGGCTGGGGCTGTGTGCAGCTCCAGCAGAGGCGAGAACCCAGACTGAGCCGATGCCAGGGTAGGAGCCCTGGTACTGCTGGCTAGGAGGCATACGGAGGCCTCTGCCTGCAGGAGCCGGGAAGACGACTCGGTGGAACCATGGTGGACCGGGATAGGGTAGTGGCCCGCCGGTACCGACCCGGGGAACCGACTCGGAAACCGGAGCAAAAGAGGGTGGGTACTCAGACCCTGAAACGAGGTCTAGAAACTACTGGACTGAGTTAATAAACTGATTGCGGTCTGGACTTTATGTCCTTTCCCACCCAAAGTCCCTCATAGAAGACAACAGCCCAACGAGGGGGATAAGCAGCCACCGCCACGGCTCAGAAATCCCACGGGCCAGCGTGTGTAGGCAAACGGGCTCTTCCGACATCCACAAGCCGGGGAGCGGACTCCTGACGCTGCAACCGCAGGTAGTCCAACATCTCAAACAGGTGCAGGAGAAAGGCAGAGACCACCAACCGGGTGGGGGAACCCGACTGCAGCCGGCTGCGGGCACCGACCACCATGATACACCTACGTCCCCAAACCACCAACCCCCTTTTGGTCGGAGTGACCGCAGGACCCCCGGGTCCGGAGACCCTCGAGCCACCCATTGAAGGTCCGGACCCGAGCGGCTCGGTTGCAGCCGAGCACGGGGTGGCACACTCACAGGACAATGTACCCGTGGATATTTCCACAGGTTTACCGCAGCTGCTGCCTAAAATCCACAGCTATCCATTGCTGCAGGATTCGAGCATTTTTGTTGCGGTTAACCTGCGGGACAAGTGCGGAAATACTGCGGAATTCCCGCCTTGTATTTCCATAGTGGAGGAGTGGGAATTCTGCAGATATTTCCGCATGAATAATTGACATGCAGTTACGTGCAGCTCCAGGACATCCGCAGCATATTCTGCAGCTGCATATACCGCATCATTGATACAGCACTCCCCAAATCTCATAGGATAACATGGGGAGTGTCTGTACTTGCTAAAACCTCCGGATTTATGTAGAAAATGCAGATAAATCCGCAGGTTTTCCGCTGCAAAATCCGTGGATACGTTGTCCTGTGGGCACATAGCCTTAAGGCCACTTTACACACTGAGATAAATATTTGGCAGATCTGTGGTTACAGTGAAATCATGGACATATTGTTCCATTTGTACACAGCCACAAACCTGGCACTGATTGTCCACAATTTCACTGCAACCACAGATCTGCCGCAGATTTTTCTCTGTGTGTAAAGTGGCCTTTAGGCTTCAAAGCTTCTCCCTCTTTCCAAATGTAACAATGGCCATTATGGCCAAACAGTTCAATTTTACTTTTGTGAGACCACAGGACATGTCTCCAAAATTTAAGGTCTTTGTTCCAGTGTGCAATTGAAAACATTAATCTGTCTTTTTTATGTTTCTTTTGGAGTAATTACTTCTTCCTGGTGGATAAGACTTTCAACCCATGTTGATACAGTATTCGTGTCACTGTGGATAATGACAGAATCTTACCAGCTTCCATCAGCATCTTCACAAGGTCTTTTGCTTTTGTTTTTGAGTTGATATGCACATGTCTGACCAAAGCATGTTCAACTCTGGTACACAGAACTAATCTTCTTCCTGAGTGGTATGATGGCTGGACATTCCCATCTTGTTTGTACTTGTTTGTACTTTTGAATAATTGTTTGTACAGAAGAACAAGGCACCTTCTGATGTCTGGAAATTGTACCCAAGGATAAACCAGACTTGTGCAAGTCCACAATTCTCTTTCTGAGATCTTGGCTGATTTCTTTTAACTTTCATATATACCAGGATGGGGACATATATACCAGAATGGGAGAATATATACCCGGAGGGGTCCAGGATGGGAACATATATACCAGGATGGGGACATATATATCAGGCTGGGGCCCAGGATAAGGACATGTACACCAGAATAAAGACAAAAATGCCAGGAAAGGGTCTAGGATAAGGACATGTATACACAGATGGGGATATATATACCTGGAAGGGGACTCAGATAAGGACCAGGATGGGAGCATATATACCAGCAAGGGGCCTAGGATAAGGACATGTATACCAGGATAGTGAAATATATACCAAAATGGAGAATATTTACAACAGGATGGGGACATATATACTAGGAGGGGACCTAGAATGGGGACATATATACCAGAATGGGCTCATGATAAGGACATATATACCAGAATGGGGACATATATAATAGGAAGGCGCCTAGGATGGGGACATGTATACCAGGATGGAGCCTAGGATGGGAGACCAAATGCTAAGGATGGGAAACATATTTATCAGAATTGGAACATATATACCAAGATGGGGGACATTTTTACCAGGATGGGGAGCATAAATATCAGGATGGGGAACATATACATCAGGATGGGGGACATATTTACATATGTGATTCTTTTTGAGCCACTCCTTTGTTGCCTTGGCTGTATGTTTTGGGTCATTGTCATGCTGAAAGACCCAGCCATGACCCATTTTTAATGTCCTGGCAGAGGAAAAGAGGTTGTCACTCAGGATTTTACAGTACATGGCTCCATCCATTGTTCCATTGATGCGATGAAGTAGTCATGTGCCCTTAGCAGAGAAACACGCCCAAAACACAACGTTTTCACCTCCATGCTTGACAGTGGGAACGGTGTTCTTTGGGTCATAGGAAGTATTTCTCTTCCTCTGAGCATGGCCAGTTGAGTTAAGGCCAAAGGGCTCAATTTTTGTCTTATGTGACCCACAGCACTTTCTCCCAATCACTCTTAGAATCATTCAGGTGTTCATTGGCAAACTTCAGACAGGCCTGCACATGTGCCTTCTTGAGCAGGGGGACTTTGCGGGCACTGCAGGATTTTAATCCATTACGGCGTAATGTGTTACCAATGGTTTTCTTGGTGACAGTGGTCCCAGCTGCCTTGATATCATTAATAAATTTCCCCTGTGTAGGTTTAGGCTGATCTTTCACCTTACTCATGATACTGGATACCCCACGAGGTGAGGATTTGCGTGGAGCCCCAGATCGATGTCGATTGACAGTCATTTTGTATTTCTTCCATTTTCTTACTATTGCACCAACAGTTGTCTCCTTCTCAACCAGCATCTTACTTATGGTTTTGTAGCCCATTCCAGCATTGTGCAGTCTATAATCTTATCCCTGAGATCCTTAGAAGGCTCTTTGGTCTTGCCCATGTTGTAGAGCAGGGGTGGGGAACCTCCGGCCCACGGGCTGCATGCTGCCCGCCGTGACCTTTTCTGTGGCCCCCGGGCACATTGCTGGGGGCGGCAGTGTTCGAGCCACCGCTGCGATATTATCGGCTGTCGACCCTTTAAATCCCCATATGCGTAGCTTGTGCGTACAAATGGGCTCTTCCGCTGGCCAGTCCCTGTGTGCTCAGGACTTACTTTGTGGGCTGGTTTAGCGCTCTGCTCAGTAGCTTTCAGCGGTGTGTGCCTGCCCTCTACCTTTTGGAACCGTGTGGCCACCCTCTGCCCTCCGGAACAGTGTGCCCGCCCTCTGCCCTCCGGTGCTTTGAGTCTGGCGCTGATGTGTGTCCAGCGCCCGCCTTCTGCTGCTGTGTGCCCCGTACAGTTCTGTGTACCACCCCCTCAGAGTTGCGTGCAACCCCAGGTTTGTGTCCCCCTTCCAGTGATATCAGGGCTCCGCAAGTGCTGTGTGCAGCCAAACCAGCAATGTCTGTGCCTCCCCCCAGCGATGCCTGTGCCCCCCACCCAGTGATGTTTGTGCCTCCCCAGTCATGTCTGTACTACCCCATCATGTCTGTGTTCCCCAGTCATGTCTGTGCTCCCCCCAGTCATGTCTGTGCTCCCCCCAGTCATGTCTATGCTCCCCCCAGTCATGTCTATGCTCCCCCCAGTCATGTCTGTGCTCCCCTCAGTCATGTCTGTGCTCCCCTCAGTCATGTCTGTGCTCTCCCCAGTCATGTCTGTGCCCCAGCCCCTCTTGTGATGTCTGTGCCCCAGCCCCTTTTGTGATATCTTTGCCCCAGCCTTTTGTGATGTCTGTGCCTCAGCCCCTCTTGTGATGTCTGTGACTCGCCCACCCCAGGGCTATGGGGCACCCGGTGCCGGGCCGGACTAGTCCGGGAGTCGTCAGTGGTGGCGGGGCCCGACTCCGTGACCCTGGCGGGAGTCAATTAATATGGCTTCAGTGGGGGTGATTAAAGTTTATAATATTCGTGACGCCACCTGTGGTTTGCGGCTATTAAGCCGCCGCTGCTGTATGGGGCCTCCGGGGCTGGTGGAATGGCAGCTTGGATGGTCCAGCTCCCCACAGGTGGAGCGGTACCCCGGGGCACAGTTGGTGCTTGTAAGTGTCTATGCAGTGATGGAAGTCTATGCAGGCGAAATAACTGAGGCAACTCCAGAGGGTGCAATTTCAAGGTGTTTACTCACAGTTCCTGGTTGGTGCACACTGGTGCCTCTGGACTGCTGAGACCCACTGTCAGGGACCTCCGCCGATCCTGGGTAGATCTGGGGGCAAAAGCCGGTGCACCCCCCTAACGTGTCTCTTTTCTCGGTCGTCTTCTAAGCCTCGCCTTTTATGGATGGACCTGGCTTGGCCTCCACTACAGCCTCCAGGCCGGAGGCTCTCCTAGTGGGTGTTCTAGCCCCTTTCCAGAGGTGCTGCTGTGGGCTGTGGCCCTGGGCGCTTGTAGCCACCTGGGACCTCGGTTTTTGCCTTTGGAACTGATTTTGCGTCCTCCAGCTTCTAGGGACCGTCCCCTGTTTGCGGCCTGATCCCTCCACCTGTTGACTTCGTGGAACAGGCCACAGGCTTGAAAGCTGTCTGTGGCCTTGGAATCCCTTCTGTTCTACTTGGTGTCACCTGGACCTACTGGGTTCCAGGGTCTTCACCAGGAAGCGTCACTTTCCTTTTCTTGCTCCTGACTGACTAGAGCAATTCTTTCAGCTCTCCTCTCTCAGGCTACCTCCTCTCTCTCTGCCTGCAACTCACTCCTTCTCTGCCTGCCGCAGACTGACTAAACTCTTACCTTCCTTACTACTCTGCTCTCTGGTGGCTCCTCCCACCCCCCAGTTGCTAAGCTACCACCCTATGGGAGCAGGGATGGGTCTTACGGCCCTTCCCAGCATGCAGCATGGGAGGGTTGCTGTCACTGTCCCTGGTCCCTGTGTGTACCTAACAATGGTGTAGTGCAAATTTGCCTATGGACCGGCGTTCACACCTTTCCTTATCCAGGATGGGACATCATACCGCTGGATGGGGTGCAATGTTCCTGTGGCGACGGAAGCCTCAGGGGCGCCACATCTGTACCTCAGTCCCTCTTGTGATGTCTGTGCTTCAGCCCCTCTTGTGATCTCTGTGCCTCAGCCCCTCTTGTGATGTCTGTGCCTCAGCCCCTCTTGTGATGTCTGTGCCTCAGCCCCTCTTGTGATGCCTGTGCCTCAGCCCCTCTTGTGATGTCTGTGCCTCAGCCCCTCTTGTGATGTCTGTGCCCCAGCCCCTCTTGTGATGTGTATGCCCCCAGCCCCATTTTGTGATGTGTATGCCCCCAGCCCCATTTTGTAATGTGTATGCCCCCAGCCCCATTTTGTGATGTGTACACCCCCAGCCCCATCTTGTGATGTGTACACCCCCAGCCCCATCTTGTGATGTGTACACCCCCAGCCCCATCTTGTGATGTGTATGCCCCCAGCCCCATCTTGTGATGTGTATGCCCCCAACCCCATCTTGTGATGTGTATGCCCCCAGCCCCTCTTGTGATATGTGTATGCCCCCAGCCCCTCTTGTGATGTGTATGCCCAAGCTCTCTTGTGATGTCTGTGCCCCAGCCCCTTTTGTGATGTGTATGCCCCTAGCTTGTCGTGTGATGTGTATGCTGCCAGAGTCTCCTGTGACTTATACATCACATTGGAGATGCTGGGGGCACATAGATCACATTGGAAATGCTGGTGGCATATACAGTTAGGTCCAGAAATATTTGGACAGTGACACAAGATTTGTTATTTTAGCTGTTTACAAAAACATGTTCAGAAATACAATTATATATATGATATGGGCTGAAAGTGCACACTCCCAGCTGCAATATGAGAGTTTTCACATCCAAATCGGAGAAAGGGTTTAGGAATCATAGCTCTGTAATGCATAGCCTCCTCTTTTTCAAGGGACCAAAAGTAATTGGACAAGGGACTCTAAGGGCTGCAATTAACTCTGAAGGCGTCTCCCTCGTTAACCTGTAATCAATGAAGTAGTTAAAAGGTTTGGGGTTGATTACAGGTGTGTGGTTTTGCATTTGGAAGTTGTTGCTGTGATCAGACAACATGCGGTCTAAGGAACTCTCAATTGAGGTGAAGCAGAACATCGTGAGGCTGAAAAAAAAGAAAAAATCCATCAGAGAGATAGCAGACATGCTTGGAGTAGCAAAATCAACAGTCGGGTACATTCTGAGAAAAAAGGAATTGACTGGTGAGCTTGGGAACTCAAAAAGGCCTGGGCGTCCACGGATGACAACAGTGGTGGATGATCGCCACATACTTTCTTTTGTGAAGAAGAACCCGTTCACAACATCAACTGAAGTCCAGAACACTCTCAGTGAAGTAGGTGTATCTGTCTCTAAGTCAACAGTAAAGAGAAGACTCAATGAAAGTAAATACAAAGGGTTCACATCTAGATGCAAACCATTCATCAATTCCAAAAATAGACAGGCCAGAGTTAAATTTGCTGAAAAACACCTCATGAAGCCAGCTCAGTTCTGGAAAAGTATTCTATGGACAGATGAGACAAAGATCAACCTGTACCAGAATGATGGGAAGAAAAAAGTTTGGAGAAGAAAGGGAACGGCACATGATCCAAGGCACACCACATCCTCTGTAAAACATGGTGGAGGCAACATGATGGCATGGGCATGCATGGCTTTCAATAGCACTGGGTCACTTGTGTTTATTGATGACATAACAGCAGACAAGAGTAGCCGGATGAATTCTGAAGTGTACCGGGATATACTTTCAGCCCAGATTCAGCCAAATGCCGCAAAGTTGATCGGACGGCGCTTCATAGTACAGATGGACAATGACCCCAAGCATACAGCCAAAGCTACCCAGGAGTTCATGAGTGCAAAAAAGTGGAACATTCTGCAATGGCCAAGTCAATCACCAGATCTTGACCCAATTGAGCATGCATTTCACTTGCTCAAATCCAGACTTAAGACGGAAAGACCCACAAACAAGCAAGACCTGAAGGCTGCGGCTGTAAAGGCCTGGCAAAGCTTTAAGAAGGTGGAAACCCAGCGTTTGGTGATGTCCATGGGTTCCAGACTTAAGGCAGTGATTGCCTCCAAAGGATTCGCAACAAAATATTGAAAATAAAAATATTTTGTTTGGGTTTGGTTTATTCGTCCAATTACTTTTGACCTCCTAAAATGTGGAGTGTTTGTAAAGAAATGTGTACAATTCCTACAATTTCTATCAGATATTTTTGTTCAAACCTTCAAATTAAACGTTACAATCTGCACTTGAATTCTGTTGTAGAGGTTTCATTTCAAATCCAATGTGGTGGCATGCAGAGCCCAACTCGCAAAAATTGTGTCACTGTCCAAATATTTCTGGACCTAACTGTACATCACAGAAGGGGCTAGGACATATACATCACAGGGGGGGCTAGGCGCATTTACATCACAGGAGAGTCTGGGGCATATACATGACCCCAGTCCCACATGTGATATATGTGCCTCCAGTGTTATATATACAGCAGTTCCAGCGTCTCCTATGTGATGTATATACAACAGTCTCAGCGTCTCCTATGTCATGTATATGCCTCCAGCCCCTCCAGTGATGTAAGTGCACTCAGTGTCTCTTGTGATGTATATACAGCAGTCCCAGTTTCCTATGTGATATGTGACTCCAGCGTCTCCTGTGATGTATATACAGCGTCTGTTGTATGATGAGAAAAAGGAGGACCAGAGCAAAATGCTGAATCAATATCAAAAGAGTTTTTATTTATACATTCAAAGTGCACAGTGCAGTACAATAAAACATTAGTATTGATACATATGAAGAAGAGGATGGGGAACAGATGGTATAATCGAAATAACCCTTGGTCGGGTGTGGACTAGCAGGCAAAAAATGTTCTGTATTGTTAAACCCCTAATCACCTGACACAATTAGAAGGGAACTTGTGTGCTGGAAGCAATGGGGTCAGTTATATTGGTAATCCCTGATAAGTTCAGAGCATGGGGGGCAAAGCCCTGTAAAGAAATGATAAGCAAAAGGAGAGGATAAATCCTTATGGAGGATCAAATACACTGGCCAGATATATAGTTAACAATCAGGCAATCAGGGAGCATCCATGGGTAAAGGAAATCTGCAAAAAATTCTCATGTTAGAGCAGAAGGAGACCCCTCTATACAGGGATATTCCCGATTGGGTAGTCAAAAACTGGACCAGGGCATGCCACCTCAAAATGGCAGTGTATAGTAGTAAAGGGGTAATGATGTGGTAAACCGCGATGAAAAACATAAAACAGGGATTACTCCAATTACATGTGATATAAATGAATGATGGTATAGCAAAACTCAGTTTGTTTGTTTTTTCAAAAAATTTGTAAAAACACGACAAATATCATTGCAAAAGAAGAACATTCTTCTGACAAAATGTGACATAGAGGTGGGTGATACCCCAATTTGGAGTTCCATGTTGCTGTTCGATTTAAGATAGTATACAGTAACATTTAAACCAAAACAGAGGTAATGAAATATAATATAACATATGCAATACAATTCGTTAAATCTCTGTGTCGTCCCTGAATGATTTCAATTTTGCTAGCGTGCCTTGGTATTCCCAACCGTCTCGTCTCCCCCTCCCGCCAGAGCCCCCTCCTAGGTGATTCTCAGTTTACCCAGGCTGTCCTGGATATCGCTCAGGATATACCACTCCGAGTGAACAAAAGGTGCCATCAGGTTAATTATTTCTCCCTGTGTGAATTGGTTTTCAATAAAATGTCTACATCTCACAAAAAACTTGGCTGTCAACCCATATTTATCCCTCTCCGCTTCTAGTTTTTCCAACTTCAGAAGGTTGTGTAGTTCGCCCATAACCTCCTTTATGGATGGGCCCTCCCTTCGAATCCAGTGTTTTAAGATGCAACGTTTAGCTATCATGGCTATGTCATGCGTTATTGCGTATTTCCTCTTTTCCTGCGTGCTCGGTCCTCCTCCTCCCTCAAAGGAGTGGAAAATCCACACCATTAAGTCTAGTTTGCTGAAAATTTCCCATGTTGACTGGGCAAATAGTCTGACTTGGTTCCAGAACCTAACGATTGTCTCACATTCTCATAGCCCATGCAGCATATCCATTTTCTCTTTTTGACACTTAGGACACCCCCTATCCCTACCTGGTATGTTGAAACCCATAATGGCCCTATGTAGAATTCTGAATTGAGTGTCTCTCCATCTCTCATTGGTAATATGTTTCCGCACTTGTACCCATCCTTTCAGTATATCTACCACTTCTTCCCTTCCCAATTGTTTCCCCCACGCTGTTAAAGTCCGACTATCCTCCCGTGAAATAAGCACCCCCCTTAGCGATCGATAAATTTTAGAGACATTTACACTTGTTACATCACATTCCAGTAACTCATCAATCGAACTTCTGTTCAGCTCTCTTCCAACGATACCATGGTCTCCTATTATTCCATGTTTCAATTGTTCATATTGGATGATATGTGAGCTATTAAGGTTGTACTTATCCAACACTTCCTGACCTGTCATCCATCTCCTGTCCTCCACATTCATAACATCTATCATTCTCCTGACTCCCCTCTCTTTCCATCTAGTAAATAGCTTGTTTTCTTGTCCCAGGGGAAAATTTGGGAATGCCCAGGGGTTCAAGTACTTGGACACTTTCCATGAGAGCCCCAGTTTTTTCCTTACCGACTTGTATGTTAGCACGGTGTCTCGGAATATAATCGAGTTCCTTATGTGCCCTTCAACCCTGGATAGTGGGGAGTGCAGAATGGATGTCAGATCCCACGGTGACGCATATTTAATTTCCATCGCATGATCTGAGTGCCTACTCGTTCCTCTCACCCAATCAATTACATGCCTCATGATACATACAAGATTATAAATTCCATTAAAATATAAATCTAATTCTAAAACACTGGATCATACCCAATTATTCAAGTAACCAAAGTCGTCCCCTTATCCTTTCATTGTGATACCTGCATAATAACCTATTATATCTGGTGGTGCACGCCCCTTGTCCACTGCCCTATTTCAGGACCTCACATTATTATTACACATCACGACTTTGGTGACTTGAATAATTGGGTATGATCCAGTGTTTTAGAATTAGATTTATATTTTAATGGAATTAATAAACGTGACGTTTTAGAGAGTTTTTTTCTGGTCAACATTAGCGATCCTCTTTATACATTATTGATACTGGTTTTTGATACATACAAGATTATACCCTTGGACATCTGGAAAGTTTAGACCTCCCTCCTCTGCTGACTTCATCAGCGTACGCAGCTTTATACTGGGTTTCCTTCCCCTCCACACAAATTCTGTATACGCGGAGTTGAGCTTATTCACATCCTTTAGTTTTAGCAATAGCGGGATCGTCTGGAAGGGATACAGCAGCCTAGGAAAGCTCATCATTTTTATCAGGTGGCATCTTGCCAGTAATGGAAGTGGCAGACCTTTCCATCCCTTTAATTGAACTTTAATTTTCCTGATTAGCGGTCCATAGTTCAAGTTATAGATTGTTTCCACCGTTCTTCCTATATGCACTCCCAGGTATTTAATTGAAGATTGTGCTATAGAAATTCCACATAGACAGCAAAACCCAGTTTTACAAGGCTAAGTCGTGGTAAGAGTCAGATGGGGCAGTATGCAATAATGCAAGGATGCTGATATAATAAATCACGATAAACAAACAGGGATTAACCCAAATGCAATATGTGATGTAAATGGGTATAGGTATAGCAGACCACAGAGCAACATTGCAGTTTGACCCAAAATCAAAGGGACTGACTCAGTAGTTAATAGCAGAGCTAACACTAAAGTCAATATGTGAAAGTAAAGGGTAACGATGGAATAACCCACAGGGGAGCCGCAATAAAGGCAGGGACACCCAAAGAACAATATGTGATAGTAAATGGGTAATCCATTTAGCCAGACACAGGAAGTACGATGAAAGTAGTGCAGGGTAAGAATGCAATTAATTCCAAAACAGCAGTCAGGTAGGGGTATGGCAAGTTGCCCGTTTAGAAGAACATATTACCCAGTGGCAGGGGGCCCGATGCACGTTTCGCGGCTGTTAGCGCATCGCTTGCCGCTTCATCATGGGGGAAGGTGAGGAGTCTGTTATATGATGTATATTATTTAATAATCTTATGAGTTGACTGTGCTTCAGACCGAGACAAACCTGAAAAAGCAGCTGTGAGAAGAAACATGATTTGTATCACCAAACATCACAGCCGTACCGAGGAGAAACAGCTCCGGCTGCCACAATAGGGGTGAGTTAATTAATTGTTTGACAAATATAGCAGGGTCATTTTCACATTGATGATTTTGTGTGGTCCCTGAAAGTTGGTAGAAAATTTAAAAATGGCCCCTGGCAGAAAAAATGTTCCCCACCCCTGTGCTAGGGTGTAGCCTGACAAGTTATCGCTGTACTAATCTTGGTGATATATTCATGTACTGACTGTGGTTCTGTTCCTATATTTCTGTACTGATGATTGATCTGGTGATGTAGTCATGTACTAACTGTGGTTCTGGTGACATATTCTTTCTTATACTGATGGTGGTTCTGGTGATGTAGTCATGTACGGATGATGGTTTTGTAATGTACTCATGGTGATTTTGGTGATGTATTTTTGTGCTGATAATGGTACTGGTAATGTAGTCGTGTACTGACGGTGGTGTCACGGATGTCACTGGACCTTCAGGTGCTGCTGCTGGGACCAGGTGTAGAAGGGCCCAGTGATCGTCCAGACGTTAATGGATGCTGTCCCTTTTAAGGGCTTGATTTAGGTTTTTTTTTTCTGTTTTCTTGTCAGGTTGGAGTAGCTTTTCCTCCAGCTGGTAATTAATGGCTTTTATAATGTGGGGCCTCTCACTCCTCCATTGCGGGTTATACTCTTCACTTGGAGAAGTTGCTTGCTCAGGAGTGCATGTGGCTTCAGACTAATGTTGCTGTATATTCTGAAGATTTCCTCTCAAGATAAGTTGTATTTCCTTTTTCCCCTTTTGCTGTTTATTTTTTTGTGTTTTTTTCCCTCCGTGGATTGGTGGGTGGTGGGATTTAGTCCTAGCGTCTGGCTAGGAGACAGGGGCACACTGGCGGGCCACACCTCCTTACCCTTATAGGTACCTGTGGTTTGAGGGTCAGCGCAGGAGCCCCTGGTTACCCCCCCTCTTTGTGTTTCAGCCTCCCTTATTCCCAGGAGTCCACTTGCTGGGTGTCTCTCCCCACACCCAGCGTAGCATTATAACCTGCCGAAAAATTTGCAGGATTCTCTAAAAAAAAAAAGTGCGTTGTTGACATTTTACTTTGTTTTTGTATTATGGATCCGGTTTCTAAATTGACCCAGCAACTTTACAATCTCTTTTTGGAAGTTACTGATATTAAAAAAATCCATTCAGAAGAGAGTTGATGTGTCTGTTGTGGCCCCTTTAGAGACTAAAATAGCGCTTCCTGATAATTTTTCAGGAGGTAGAGACAAATTTACAGCCTTCAAGGAGGCCTGTAAATCATAGTTTCGTCTTAGGCCTCACTCTTCTGGAGCAGCTCAGCATCAATATATCCCTCCTGCAAGGGGATCCTCAGTCATGGGCATTTTCATTGTCGGAAGACGCTGCCTGTCTCCAGTCAGTTGAGGGCATCTTTGAAGCTTTGGTCCTTATCTGTGATGACCCTTACCGAGTCTCGTTAGCTGAGTCTAGACTACGTCGGCTGCGGCAGGGAGATCGGTCAACTGAAGCATATTGTTCTGAATTTCGTAGATGGGCTACGGATACTAAATGGAATGATCCATCACGTAGAAGTCAGTTTTGTCATGGTCTGTCTGATAAACTTAAAGATACTCTCACGGTGTATGATATTCCTGCTTCTCTAGAGGCTGCAGTGTCTTTAGCTATACGTGTTGACAGACGCCTCGGAGAAAGGGTAGAACTTTTTTTCCAGTTGACATGTCTAGAGGTGAAATATCCTCCTCTGGAAGACAATCCATGGGGGAAGGGTGGGGGATTGTGGCAGATGAACCCATGCAGCTTGGTGGAGCCACCACTTCTCGTGCCTCTCCTGTCGTCCGTAAAAGGACAGGCGCGTGTTTTTTTGCGGTAAACCCAGTCATTTTGTTGGAGCTTGGCCCCTTATTCCTAAACGTCCTGGGGTGCCTGAGTCTCATGTTACAGTTGGTGGGGTGGAAGCAGTGAATCAGGTTATGTCTTTTTCTTTTACTTGTAGTTCCCGTTTTCTACTGCCTTCTGAGGTGGCGCTGGAGAGCAAAACTATTAAAATTGATGTTTTTGTGGATAGTGGTGCCAGGGTTTGTTTGGTGGATCCCCTTTTCGCTAAAGAGCATGGTTTGCCTTTTAGTACCTTAATTAGAGCTGAAAAGACCGAATATATGCTGTTCATACTGTATATCCAGTAATTTTTAGTTTATTTAGCCCTTTTCAGACTGGTTATGGAGCAGATCCACCTAAAAAAAGATGTTGTGCGCACAAACCCTTAGTCTGATTTACCAGTAGGAGGCATGACAAATTAAAGTGCCTACAGCAGCATGAACACCAAGTACGACCCTCTCTATATGTGGTCATTCATTGATTAAATAAACTGGATCATTTTTACAAGGAAGATGGCATGCCAGTCTCTATCCCACAGTGGATATACTGCCTTGCCTTCACTCTCGGCTCAGAGCACAGGGAGATGACGCCTTGCGGGTGTGAACTGTAATGTATCTCTACATAGTATGTTGTAAGAATATTTTGGTGCAAATGAGGGCAACCAATAGTTGCTGTAAACTGGCCAAAATGTCTATTGAATTCAGTCACGGTAATAAATTAGCCAGGATTAGTAAAGCTAATATATCTATATTTTATATATCTAGCCAATAGAAATTTAAATACAGCCCACGCATTTATTGATACAATCATTAGTTTATTTTTTTTTCTTGGCAGGATAAACATTTTTGCATAAATAGAGATATGTATATATTACATATATTACCTGATCTATTGTTATTTGCACAAATGTATTTACAGCAGGTATATTGGACACAGAAGGAAACAAGGCAATATATTTTCATACTCTTACCAAGGATCTTCATAGAGACATTATACATACATACATACACGACCCATAAACATATGTAGGCCGGATGGTTGGAAAAATCTTTATTTATTATCATCTCAATATACATGCAGTACACCATAAAACTATTTGTCCATGTAGGCCATCGTGAAAACAGCCATTAATGCTTTCAGTCATTAAGCTACATTGTACAAGATCCCCCGAACCTTGATTATTGCCAAACCAAAGTAGAGATTGTGGTAAAAAATAGCTGATATGTGCTTTGCTCAATAGAAATTGTAGTACAAATTCCTAAAAATTAACAATCCTATCAGATTATGATGAATGATTATTTCCTAGATTTAGTGGTCCAAAATTATTAATTAAAAAAAATAGAACATTTCAATTATTTAGCCTAATTTTTAAATTTTAGATAACTATAAATGATGTGCTGTAAATACCAATCCACTGGTAAAGTGTCTTTAACTATAGTTTTGTAATCCTGTACAAAATTAGCACATTTTAACCAATAATTGGAAAAATTGTTTAACTATTGTTCTTATGGCCTAGGACACACACTAAAACCACTCCTAACTATATAATTACGGTGCCTATACACATTTGATAAATATCCTCCAGGCAATATTTGAGGGATTAACTGACCAACCACTATGTGTATAGAGGTCACCAGACTATCCCCCAAAGGAAGATGTTGAGGGAAAGAGGGATAAGTATGCTTGCTTTCAACGTCCCCGATCCATTGTCTCAACAGAAGGGCTTGTGTCCCTCTATCCACTAAAATAATAACTCTATAAGGAGTCAAGAAAAATCGATCCTTTTGCCAAAACTAATCTTGAGAAAATTAGGTTGTTATACTACACAGTGGGTATAGTTTCCACATCTTGTAAACTCTTAAATGTTATTTTATTAAGACAAAGTTTAGTCTATTTGCCATTGGAGTCACATGGATATCACAAAAAGTGGCCTCTTTATTAGCCAAACTCGAAAAGCCACTGAGAACAGCTTTACCGTAGACTTGGTAGAAGTATGTTTTACATGGTTGCCTATTTTTGTGAATTGGCACTGTGCAATACTACTCAGAGGTTACTGCAGAAGAAACATGAAGCTACCTGCATTAACCTAGAGCAATTACTACATGGGACTGAAAGAGTCAGACCTTCAGGGTCTTCTGATTGCTAGGGTATCTCCTGTAATAAGCCAGCTATAGACAAAGGAAAATAAGAGTATATTTGCTATCATTAGGAAAAGGTTCTGATGCTGGAACCAATATCTCTTTCTTGTGTGTTGAGACTCGGGGTTTGCCCTTCTTTTTTCCATGACAGATCTTCTCTCAGTAAGGCACTTGGAGGGATCCTTTATTGAGAGCGGAAGCAAGATATTTACGAAAGATGCTTATTTTAGAGACAAGTTCAGCAATACTTTTACATGGCCAGGCCACTTCATCTTTACTGAGAAACACAGTTTGAATTGATATGCAAATTGCTACGGTAGATCTGATGCCTCTGTCACTCCAGCTCAATTACCCACCCAGTGCTAGACTGACTGCAACGTTGCCTGAAGTCACACATTAAAAAGGCTGTCAGTCAGCAGGAGGAGTCAGCGCTGGGTGGGGAATAGAGTTGGAGTGACAGAGGCTTCACATGTACATATCAATTCAAATGCGGATTTCACTGTAGCAGAGGAACAGACTGGCCATGTAAAGATATTGCTTGATTTGTCTTTGAAAGAGCTACATGCATGTATAAATACTTTGGGGGGTTAACTCCTGCTGGCAAAATTCCCATTAAATTTCCAGTTCTAATTTTGCCAACAACAATATTGTAACTACAAATGTGCCTCAATTGAGTAAATTAACGGCCATTGGATCCATCACTATGTCATAACTGCTGTATTAAATGGAAGCTATGACTCTAGTGTGAACAGAGTCCTGATAGATAGGTTCTTGTATTAGAAGTTGTGCTCAATGCAGTAGACTGATTTTAATAGTTATGTCTAGGACAGGGTAACTTACCCAGAATAATAATGCCCTCATATGGGACAGGAAACTGATGATATCCCCAGTTAATGGTTTAGTGTGCTATCTTCTTCGTATGATCTTTAAATAGCTATATGATATATATGGTAAAAACTGCAACGGTTAATGAGGACATAGTCAATGCTATCATGCAAAGTGGAAGGGAGGTAGATCTAAGCCTTTACTGGTGACATGTGCATACCAGTAAATTCTCCTACTTTTAGAGGACTGTCTGGTGTGTTCCATTGGTCCATGATTCAGTTTTTATGGTCCCGTATCCAATATAGTAGATTTTAGTGGTAGACAAGGATCAGCATGGGCATTCTGAGATGTCAACCACCACACAGTATGCTGTTATACACTGTATGCTCTGCCAACCTTCACTGATAGAGATCAGTAACTTTTTCATCAATTTCTTCTACAGTAGATCAGATAAGATGGACTATAGCCTTCACTTCCCATCAATGACTCTTGAGTGCATATGACTGTTGCTGGTTCACACACTACTGTTTTTTAGATATCAAAGACTGCATACCGAGGTCTTCAGGCGTCCCCGACACAATTGTTTAACAACACTAGTTTTGGACGTCTT
This sequence comes from Anomaloglossus baeobatrachus, assembly GCF_048569485.1. Lineage (NCBI taxonomy): Eukaryota > Metazoa > Chordata > Amphibia > Anura > Aromobatidae > Anomaloglossus > Anomaloglossus baeobatrachus. The sequence goes on along the minus strand of NC_134357.1, from coordinate 350,272,383 downwards.
TAACTTATGCAGATTCATACGCATTCAGATTATTTCTGTTTCCAACATATAAGATATAAGTACTCACTATTCATGTTGGCTACCCATCCCTCCCTTGATGCACCAGTGTCATTCATGTCACCCGTCAGTGGTTTTAATGTTATAACTAATAAAAACTGTAATGGCCTTTTGTAAAAAAAAAAAAAAAAAAAAAAGTAGTATGCTAAAGAAGCCCTTATTAAGTCTTTCCATGCTCATTTGACTGTGAAAATGGTTCCGTATGGGACAAACTAGATGTATGTCATCCAAAAGATGATGGCTTTGCTGTAGTACCAGAGCTGTCAATGCCATAATTAACTTCTGATGTCTACCACAGTGGTGGAGATGTATCAACTTCTCATTAAAGTGAATACACAAAGTGTACTCATACACAAATTTAATCTCCTGAACGATCTGGGAACATGTGATTGGCTGAAGCATGCCACGGATAAGTGATCATGGGCTCATACACTTATCTTACCTGATGACACTGGTGGTTCCTGCCACCACTGTATTCAATGCACACGTGGGATTTCAACATCCATGGTATGAACAATGCAGAATTGAAAAGACAAAAATAGAAATACGGTTTGGTCTTCACAAAAATATAGTAACTGCTTCGGTCTGTCACATGACAACGGAGGATGAGCTCTTCTACTGGAGACATGATTGTCCCCTGATGTGTAGTATGTAGATAGTAATTGAGCGGCTAAGCAGACACAAGAATTGGATTGTAAAAATGACACAAAGCAATCTGCGTTACAAGGCACAGCACAAGCAGAATATGCATGTCTATTAACCCTTTGATTTCTGGCTTATGTAACACGTTAGAGAGTCAGATACTGAATTTGGCAATTATGGAGGAATGGTTCCTTTTTATTGTAAAGTTAATAACACGAATGACTTGTGCGGTTCAGTTAGTTCCACGTTCCCAAAATGTCTTCATCATCTCAGCTGCTGCCAAGCCAGTCACAGGTCCAATGAGATGGGTCTGTCTTAATATTATATACAACTAAAATCCTTCATTTCTCTGTTCCTCTATACATTGAATGCCCATAGGATTGTGCTTTTTAGTCGGTCAAGATATGCACAAAGGATGCTGGGAAAACGCCTCTTCTATGTAGTTGTCCATCGATGTAGCCGTTCTAAAAAAAAATGCGGAGCAAGGAATAAGTTGTGACAGGCGATACAACAGCAATTGTGCAAAATATTATAATTTTTTAAGTAAAATTATTGATAAATGTCCACAATAATTTCAGGGATATATTGCTAATGTTAATATTGACTACACTAATTATAACCATGTAATGAATCCAAGGAATATTTCTAGTAAGGGATCTCCAAACATCTTGCCTCTTGCTCTACATCATTTAGAAACTTACCCACCAGTTCTGATCCTCCTCTTCTGTAACTACAATAATTTCCCCTATACTAAATGTGAGTTCATCTTCTCTATCTGCGGTGCAGTCGAATAAAGCCTTCACACGTCGGACCTTTGGCTTGCTCTTAAGACAGACAGAAAAAGACCAAAATATTAGATACTTCGAAGATACACATGTTATGAGGAAGATAAGACAATGTTTGTAAATACATAATGACAACCTTTTACCATGAAGGAGACAATCATTTACAGGAAGGTACAAACTTTCCCCAAGGGTAAAGCTCCATTTTGAAATGCATCTTCTCCAAAATCCATATCAAAATTGCATTAACCCCTTAACGACCGCCGATACGCCTTTTAACAGCGACAAATTAGGGTACTTCTTCCAAACCGCCGCTTTTTAACGGCAGTAGGAAAAAAGGGTCTAGCGCCCCCCAAAGTCGGAAAATTTCCGGGGTCTCAGCTGCCGGGGGTAGCTGAGACCCTGGAGATCATGATTCAGGCCGTTTTTTCCGGTCCCCGCTCACCTGATGACCAGTATACACAGTTTACCGATGATCAGGTTACAGTAAATGGCAGCGCCGGTAAAAAATGATTTATCTCCCATCTGGCATAAACAAACATGTCAGAAGGGAGATAAATGTCCTCCCTAGTCCCCTCCGGTCCCCCGATGTCGCCAAAGTGTCCCCCCCGATCCCACCCGACCGAAAATCCAAGATGGCCGCGCGCACACCGGCGCGCCGGCCGCATTTCTCGGGTTTCTGTCGCATGTGCTATGACACATACGACAGAAAACTGCTCCCCAGGCCCTGCCAGGTCACCTGTAATACTATTGTATGTACTGAGGATTTCGATTGCGTTAGGGCAATGACAACCAGAGACGAGTTCTTAGTGCAGAGATGTTTATAATATGTAACCAATGATATGTACATTAACGGAACAAAACACAGTAGAACAATAAACACAGGAAATACCTTCCAGGATCGGAGCGAAGGGAATTCCCGGGGCCACGCACCGGACTCCCCCTGGGAGACCACCAAGAGCGAACCCCTATACAGGGACTGTCTGGCAATCACCCCAGAAGGCCTAAATGCGCAGCAGCCGGGACACAAAGGGCAATAGGTATAGTCCAAAAATGTCCGCACGAGATGAGAGTCCAGAGTGGTTACGAACCGGAAGGAACCGGGCAGAAGTGCTGACCAAAGACGGCAGACGGAGTCCGGGCACAGCTTGATGAGACCGGGTGAAGTCCAGAGTCGGTGTCGGTTGTTTTTCAGGAGGATCCAAAATGTCAATCAGGAACCAAGAGCAGCAAAGCAGGAGTACACAGCAAGCAGTATACTCAGGCACTGGACTAAGTTTAGGGGCGGCCTTTTAAACAGATGGACAGGAAGTAGGGCAACAGAACAGCAAACTCCATGTTAACCGAGGGCAAGCTCTTTCAAAAGAGAACTGGAAATCCCGGAAGTCTGACATCACCCCCTATTCCCACTCCGGTGTTCCCCGGTGTCCCCCGTACATGTCTCAGCTTTGATCCCCCGCGGCCCCCTCCTCCTTCACAGTGAACGCTGGTCACACATGCAGAGCGCGGCTGTCAGCTCAGCTTCCTGGTTTGCTTTCAGAGACGCTGGCTGCTGCTGCTCGCACTCTGCAGCTGTGACCCGGGGAGGGTGGGTGCAGATTCTTTGCACCCACTCTCCTCAAATGGAGGGTCTGCACTCCTAGAAAATGGGGGATACGTTCCCTGAACGTGCCCCCCATATTCTAGAAGGTCCAGATTCGCCTCAGGACTTTCACAATGGATTACAGGGACCCGATTTTTTTTTCTTTTCAATAAATTGGTGAAAGAGGCAATGTGTTTGGGAGTGTTTTTTCAAATAAATTTTTTTTTTGTTGTCAATTTTTTTTTTTTTATTACTGTCAATTAGTTATGTCTGGTATCAAATAGACGCCGTGACATCACTAATTGCTGGGCTTGATGCCAGGTGACATTACACATCTGGTATCAACCCCATTTATTACCCCGTTTGCCACCGCACCAGGGCAACGGGATGAGTTGGGGCGAAGTGCCAGGATTGGCACATCTAATGGATGCGCCACTTCTGGGGCGGCTGCGGCCTGCTATTTTAAGGCTGGGAAGAGTCCAATAACCATGGCTCTTCCCACCCTGAGAATACCAGACCCCAGCTGTCAGCTTCACCTTGGCTGGTGATCTAATTTGGGGGGACCCCACGTTTGTTTGTTTTTTTAAATTATTTATTTATAAATAATTAAAAAAAAAAAACAGCTTGGGGAGCCCTCCAAATTGATCACCAGACAAGGTGAAGCTGTCAGCTGTGGTTTGCAGGCTACAGCTGTCTGCTTTACCCTAGCTGACTATCAAAAATAGGGGGGACCCCACGTCATTTATTTTAATTATTTTTTTTCTTTTTGGGCTAAATACAAGGCTAGGCATCCTTTAGTGCCACATGAAAGGCACTAAAGAGCGCCAGCTTAGAATATGCAGGGGGGTGGGATGTTATCTATGTTTGACATCTATCCATTCATCCACTGTAGCATTTTATGCTGTGTGCCCACAATCAGGGTTTGCAGCGTTTTGGGCACAGAGTGTTTTTCCTGTGTCCATAACGCTGTGTTGTGCAGTAGAAGCACAGTGGAAGGATTTTTAGAAATCTTATGCCCACTGTCCTTCTTTTCTCCGCAGCATAAACAGACCTGTGGTGCGGCTTCCCGAGCCTCAGCATGTCAATTTATGCTGCGGAGATGAGTGTTCTCTGCAGGTAGAATAGAACTAAAGTCCACAGCTGCCTGAACCCAAACGTGGGCATGGGCAGCTGCGTTCTCCTGTGGGCAACACTCACATCTCTGCAGGAAGGCTGACACTGTGTACTACACGCCGTGTCACTGGATCATGGCCACATAGCCTAACAGTGAGAATATTGTTCCTGCAGCAACATTTTTGTGAAGTACCTGTGGATTCAAAATGCTTACTATATTCCTGAATAAAATCCTTGAGGGGTCCAGTTTCCAAAATGGGGTCACTTGTGGGGGGGTTTCTGATTGTATAGGTACCCAAGAGGCCCTGCTAATGTGACATGGTGCGCACAATTTATTTCAACTTTTCCAAAATTCAAATGGTGCTTCTTCCAGTCCAAGCCCTCCCATTTATCCAAACAGAGGTTTTTGGCCATATATGGGGTATCTCTGCGCTCACAAGAAATTGGATAAGAACCTGTGGGGTCCACGTTTTGTTGTTGTCTCTTGAAAAAGTGAGAAATGTGATGCTAAGGAAACATTTTTGTGAAAAAAATGAAAATTTTCAATATGGCAACCTAAGCTTATCAAATTCTGTAAAGTATTCGTGGATTCAAAATGCTCAATATACACCTAGATAAAAGCCTTGAGGTGTCTTGTTTCCAGAATGGGGTCACTTGTGGGGGACCTCCACTGTTTAGGCACCTTACGGGCTTTCCAAATGCACATAGCGTCCACTAATTATTCCAGCCAAATGTTCAGTCAAATGGCACTTTTTTCCTTCCAAGCCCTGCTGTGCACCCAAACAGTTGATTTCCACCACAAATAAGATATCAGCATACTCAGGAGAAATCTTGTTAAAAAAAAAAAGCTATTTGGTTGAAGTAACAATTTTGTGGTAAAAATGTATTTTTTTTATTTTCACAGCTCAACATTATAAACTTCTGTGAAGCACCTGGGGGTTCAGGGTACTCACCAAACATCTAGATAAATTCCTTGAGGGGTCTATTTTCCAGAATGGGGTCACTTGTGGGGGACCTCCACTGTTTAGGCACCTCAGGGGCTCTCCTAATGCAACATGGTGTCCGCTATTGATTGCAGCCAAATTGCACTCCTTCCCTTCCGAGCCCTGCCGTGCGCCCAAACAGTTGATTTCCACCACATATAAGATATCACCAAACTCAGGAGAAATTGCACAATAAATTTCATGGTGATTTTTTTCCTGTTACCCTTGTGAAAAAAAGCTACCTGGTTGAAGTAACAATTTTGTGGTAAAATTCTATTTTTTTATTTTCATGGCTCAACGTTATAAACTTCTGTGAAGCACCTGGGGGTTCAGGGTACTCACCAAACATCTAGATAAATTCCTTGAGAGGCCTAGTTTCCAATATGGGGTCACTTGTGGTGGTTTTTTGCTGTTTACGTACCTTAGGGACCCTACAAATGCAACATGGTGCCCGCAATCTTTTTCAGCCAAATTTCCTTTCCAAAATTCAAATATTGCTCCTTTCGTTCCAAGCCCTCCCATTTGTCCAAACAAAGGCTTCAGACCACATGTGTGGTATCACCACACTCATAAAAAAAGTGGGTAACAAACATGTGGGTAACATTTTTGGAATTGCCTCTTGAAAAAGTGAAAAAATTGATGCTAAAGCAACATTTTTGAGAAAAAAATGACGATTTTCAATATGACAACGTAACATTATCAAAATCTGTGAAGTACCTGTGGGTCCAAAATGCTCACTATACCCCTCGATAGAAGCCTTAAGGGATCTAGTTTCCAAAATGGGGTCACTTGAGGGGGGTTCCTGCTGTTTAGGTACCTTAGGGGATCTGTAAATGCAACATGGTGCCCGCAATCTGTTTCAGCCAACTTTGCTTTCCAAAATTCAAATATTGCTCCTTTCATTCCAAGCCCTCCCATTTACCCAAACAAAGTGGTCTCTGTTTCTGACCACATGTGGAGTATTGGCGCGCTCATAAGAAAGTGGGTAACAAAGTGTGAGGTCCAATTTTTGGTGTTACCTCTTGAAAAAGTAAGAAAATTAGTGCTAAAGCAACATTTTTAGGTAAAATGTTAATTTTTATTTTTTTTCATTCCACATTACTTTAGTTCCTGTGAAGCACCTGAAGGGTAAATAAACTTCTTGGATGTGGTTTTGAGTACCTTGAGGGATGCAGTTTTTAGAATGGTGTCACTTTTGGGTATTTTCTTTCACCTAGGCCTCTCAAAGTCACTTCAAATGTGATGTGGTCCCTAAAAAAATGGGTTTTGTAAATTTTGTTGAAATGAACTTTGAACCCTTCTAACTTCCTAACCCCAAAAAATGTTGTTTCAAAAATTGCGCTGATCTAAAATAGAGAAGTGGGAAATGTTATTTATTAACTATTTTGTGTGACATAACTCTCTGGTTTCTGGGCATAAAAATTAAAAGTTTGAAAATTGCAAAATTTTAATTTTTTTTCTCAAATTTCAGATTTTTTCACAAATAAAATAAAAAAATATTATCCTAAATTTACCTCTAACATGAAGTCCAATATGTCACGAAAAAACAATCTCAGAATCACTGATATCCATTGAAGCGTTCCAGAGTTATTGCCTTATAAAGGGACACTGGTCAAAATTACAAAAAATGGCCTGGGCATGAAGTACAAAACTGGCTTCGTCCTTAAGGGGTTAAAGAGGTTGTCCACTACTAGGACAATCTCTTCTCATCCCATCTGTTTACCCACATTAAAACGAAAAAGCAGATCTTCAACTTTTGTGGCAGCGCAATTCCGGTGGTGCCAGGACTCGCGTTTCTGGGGCTCAAGTGAGATTATGTTTCACGAGCCGCGCACTCAATCATCAATGGTTTCACTGTCCCCACGTTTGGACATATGAGTAATCAACTAGAAGAGCTGCAGCTTGGCTGCTCACTTCCTGTTAATTACATAGACGTCTGAAGGCCAGTCACCTCCGGCTTCCCTTTCCCCACTGTCATTCATTAACAGGAAGAAAGCAGACAGTTGCAGCTCTTGCTTCCAGTTGATTACTTATATGCCGAAGGCGGGACAGGACAGCGATCAGTGATTGGGCCCAGGGCTCACGCGGCGTAACAACCTTAAGTAAGCCCTGGGAATGTGAGTGCCGACACTGCCGAAACCACGCAAGCAAAGGAAGGTGAATATCAACTGATTTGTTTTAATGGGGGCAAAAATATGGGATGAGAAGGAGTTATAACAGTGGTGGACAATCCCTTTAAAGCAATTTTGATGTCGATTTTGGAGCAGATCTGTTTCAAAATCCTACTCAAAAAGTAGCATTACCATTAGGGAAACTTTGTAGTTTGCTGTTAATTAAAGAGGTGGTTCCCTACTCAGCATAGTGACCACACACTGATGTAAATATAGTAAAGAAGGCTTTTTACAATACCTTGTTTAGTCAATTGTGCCTGTGAGCGGCACTATTGCTGTCCGCTAATCCCCTTCACGTGACCCCTGGACTCCATGACCTCTGTAATCTGGTGATGTCACGTCAACTTCCAGTTGACCCGACATCACTGAGGTGGCCCCCAGTGTCTTTGAGTGACTGTGTTGTGGGCGACGTTTCACCGCTCATCACAGCCCAGCATCGCTCCTGCTTGTGGTGCTCTGCAGCGAAGCAGAGAGCACACGAGATGCTGAGCTGTGAAGAGCAGTGAAACTCCGCCCACAGCCCTGTTACTCAGGGAGATTGGGCTGCCTCGGTGATGTCGGGTCAACTGGTAGTTGACGTGACTTCACAGGATCTCAGAGGTCATGGAGCCTGGGGGTCACGTGATGAAGAATGAGCAGACCGCAATACCGCCGCTCAGAGGCACAATTGACTAAACAAGGTATTTGAAAAAGTAGATTTTGGGTACTCACCGTAAAATCTCATACTTGGAGCCTTCATTGGGGGACACAGAGACCATGGGTTGTATGCTGCTGCCACTAGGAGGCGACACTAAGCAAAACAAGGAAAACTCCTCCTATGCAGTATACACCCACCAACTGGCAATCATTCCTCAGTTTAGTGAGAAAGCAATAGGAGATAACAAAAAAGAACAAACAATCTTACAGAAGTGAACATTAAAATCAACATTCAACAGTAACATTGAACAGTAACATATGTCCAACACAAGGGCAGGTGCGGTGTCCCCCAATGAAGGCTCCAAGAAAGAGATTTTACGGTGAGTACCCAAAATCTACTTTTCTTTATTGCTTCATTGGGGGACACAGAGACCATGGGACGTCCTAAAGCAGTCCCACGGGTGAGTCTAATGTTACTCTCAGGGCTGACCTCGGTCCACTGCAGCCTGCAGAACTCGTCTACCGAGGCTCGCATCGGAGGATGAGAAAGTGTGGACCCTGTAGAACCTTGTGAAAGTGTGGAGCGAAGACCAGGTGGCCGCTTTCCAAAGCTGCGACGCTGGAGCGTGGTGACGGACCGCTCACGAGGCTCCCACCGCCCTGGTGGAATGGGCCGTAATCCTGAGTGGGCGCGTTCTCCCTCTTACCCGGTAGGCTTCCAGTACGGCAGAGCGAATCCATCGCGCAATGGAGGACTTGGAGGCAGGTAGGCCTCTGCGGGGGCCGGACGAAAGCACAAAGAGGGAATCCGACCGTCTGAAATGAGACGTCCTTGAAATGTACCAGCGGAGAGCTCTGACCAAGTCCAGCCTGTGGAGAAGAACCTCACGAGGGTGCGAAGGGTTCGGACAAAAGGAAGGAAGAACAATGTCCTCGTTAAGATGAAAAGAGGAGACAACCTTGGGCAGAAAGGACGGTACCGGACGAAGGACTACATTATCCTGGTGGAAGACAAGATATGGAGAGCGGCAGGAAAGCGCCGCTAGTTCAGATATCCGCCTGATTGACGTGATGGCAACTAAGAAGGCGACCTTCCAAGAGAGGAACGTTAGAGACACCTCCTGCATAGGTTCGAAGGGGGAATGCTGGAGAACAGACAGAACCAGGTTGAGGTCCCAGGGCTCCACCGGAGGTTGAACGGGGGGCACCGCATGCGCAGCCCCCTGAATGAATGTGCAAACCTGTGAGCGAGAGGCAATTCTCTTTTGAAAGAGAATGGAAAGAGCAGACACTTGGCCCTTGAGGGAGCTGAGTGCTAAACCAGCATCCAGACCAGACTGCAGGAAGGACAACAGAACTGGCAAGGAAAAGGTCATGGCTGTGACCTGGCTAGCTTCGCACCAGCAGAAATAGGCCTTCCACGTCCGGTGGTAGATGCGGGAAGAGGAAGGCTTCTGTGCTTTGATCATTGTCTGGACGACCCTTTCTGAGAATCCCGAGGAAGTTAGTACTGCGGCTTCAACAGCCATGCCATTAAATTGAGCGACTGTGAATTCTGGTGAAGAAAAGGCCCCTGAGTGAGAAGGTCCTGGACATCTGGAAGTCTCCCCGGAACGTCGGCGAGAAGGTGCACGAGCTCTGCGTACCACGGGCGACGGGGCCAATCTGGAGCCACGAGAATCACCGGAACTCCTTCCGCTTTGATCTTCTTGACTAGCTTGGGGAAGCGGAAGCAGAGGAAAGAGGTACGGCAGAGAGAACTGCAACCAGGGGATCGCTAGGGCGTCCGTTGCGAGCGCCAGTGGGTCTCTTGCTCTGGAGACGAACTGGGGCACCTTGTGATTCCACCTGGAGGCCAGGAGATCCACGTCTGGGGTCCCCCACCTTGAACAGATCTGCTGGAAGATTCTGGGATTGAGGGACCACTCTCCCGCGTCGAGGCCTTCTCGGCTGAGGAAGTCGGCGGCCCAATTGTCCACACCCGGGATGTGGACCGCCGAAATCGCTGGGATGTTCTGTTCAGCCCAGTCGAGGATTTGAGATACCTCTCTCATCGCCGCTCAGCTGCGTGTTCCGCCCTGATGGTTTATGTAGGCCACAGTGGTTGCATTGTCGGACTGCACCCGAACTGGGTGTCCGCGAAGGACTCGAGGAGGGATCGCAATTGGCCGATCCAGGGAGTGAAGAGACTTGTCCCATGCTGCGAGAAGGAGAACCTGAAGAGGGCGAGTATGGAATTGACTGTAGGGCACCGCTTCCATTGACGCCACCATCTTTCTGAGAATGCTCATGCAGTACCGAAGGGAGCAACGGGGTGCGCGTTGGAGCTTCCAAATCCCCCTGAGGATAGCTGAGAGCTTGTCCTTGGGCAGAAGAACCCTCGCTTGCGTGGTGTCGAAGATCATGCCGAGGAATGAGATGCGTTGAGTCGGGATCAGAGATGACTTTGGTCTGTTGATCAACCAGCCGAGACGGGTTAGAGTATCCAGAGTGATGTTGTGATGTTGAGACTGTCGCGGCACTCCGACGCCGAGGGAGCCTTGATCAAAATGTCGTCCAGGTACGGGATGGCTAGAATTCCCCGGGTCTGAAGAATAGCCATGACCGTAGCCATCACCTTGGTGAAGACTCTGGGAGCTGTCGAGAGCCCGAATGGGAGAGCAGTGAACTGAAAGTGTTGCCCCTAAACCATGAAGCGTGAAAATCTCTGATGAGCTGGAAAGATTGGGATGTGGAGATAGGCGTCCTGGATGTCCACCGAGCAAAGGAACTCCCCGGGTTCCATGGACGCTATCACTGAGCGGAGAGACTCCATGCGGAATTGCCGGAGACGGACCCGCCTGTTGAGGCGCTTGAGATCCAGAATGGGGCGAACTGTGCCATTCTTCTTCGGTACCACGAAGAGGTTTGAATAAAAACCCCGGAATCTGTCTTGAGGGGGGACGGGGGTGATGACCCCAGAGTCTCGCATGGACTGGATGGCTGCGAAGAAGCCCTTGGTGAGGGAGGGATCCTTGGGGGGTTTGGACTGGACGAAGCGTGAGCATGGGAGCGAAGAAAACTCTATCTTGTAGCCATGAGAGACGACGTCTCGAACCCAGGCGTCGTCTATCACGGAAAGCCACGTGCTTCTGAACATGCGGAGACGACCGCCGACCCTGGATGAGGATCCGGGGACGGGAGCCCAGTCATGCGGAGGTGAATCTGTTGGATCTGGAGCTGGAGGGCTTGGACTGCTGGCCACGGGAACACCAGTGGGGTGTTGCCTTAAAGGAGGGCTTCCGTCTCTCCTGACGTGCTGGGGACCGCTCCCGACGTGTGTTGGTGTTGGTAGAGAATTGACGAAACGGAAAAGCCCGCCGCTTTGGAGGGGCACGGGGAATCCTCTGTTGGGGGAGGAAGGTACTCTTGCCCCCCGTAGCCTCAGAGATGATCTTGTCCAGTTTTTCTCCGAAGAGTCTGGCACTAACAAAGGGAAGACTGGTGAGGGACTTTTTGGATGCTGAGTCCGCGTTCCACGCTTTAAGCCACAGGGCTCTGCGGATTGCAGTAATGTTGCCAGCTGCCAGGGCAGCGGAAGCAGCAGAGTCGAGGGACGCAGCGACTAGATACTTTCCGGCATGTGTGATCTGATCTGCCAGATCTGCCAGCTCGGGTCTGGGAGCGTCAGCTAGGATACCACGCCGAAGGAGCTTTGCCCAGTCGGAGACAGCCTTGGAAACCCAGGTGGCTGCAAAGGCTGGAGTGATGGCAGAGCCGGAGGCTTCAAAGGCCGACCTGGCTAAGGTCCTGTCCGAGAGATCCTTCAGGGAGGCGCCATCAGACAGCGGCAAGTTGGTGCTGGACGAGAGTCGGGAGATCGGAGGATCCACTTAAGGGGCCACTGACCACTTCTAAAGAAGTTCCGGTGGAAAGGGATAAAGGACCTGTGCCCGCTTGCGCTTCTGGAAACGCTTGTCGGGATGTTCCCACTGTCTGGAGAAAATATCCTCAAACTCCCTGTGGTTGCCAAAGCTTCTTGGCAGCTTCTTGGCTCTTTTGAAAGGGACTGATTGACTGGTAGGCACCAGATCAACATCCTTCACCTCTAGGGTCTGATTGACAGCAATGACCAGACTGTCCATCATACCGGTCAGCTTGGATATATGTTCAGAGTCCAGATCGGAGTCAGAAACAGAGTCCTGGTCAGAATTTGGAGCTGCCGCAGAAGAGGCAGGAGACAGAGAGCGTGATGCTCTGGAGGCCATAGCGGGGCTAGGAGAGCTGGAGGATGACCCCGAGAGGGACCGCTTCCTAGACCTCCTGTGAGTTCTGCCCTGCCGGGCTGGAGGCGCTGCGGGCTCAGACTCGCTCTGGATCACCGGGGGGACTCCAGAGGAGGAGGCGGGCAGACAGTCTATGGCCGAGGCTAAGGTCTGAGACATCTTGGTTAAGTTGTCCACGGACTGAGAGAGAGCTGAGGCTCACCCAGGCATGGGGGCCGAGTCCTCGTTACGGGCGGTGGGGGGCTCCATAGTAGTCATGGTAGGGGTGCTATAGGCTAGGCAGGTGGAGCAGGACTGCCCTGAGGGAAACTTTTTTAGACAAGAGGTGCAGGCGAAGTGAAGCACTATGGCCTGTGGCTGAGAGCGGGTCGCTCTTGTGCTGGACATGGGACAGCAGGGAGAGAGGGAAAGAGAGAGAGAACAAAGCAGAGGATGCCAGGAGGATGGGGACTGGGGAAGGAGCTGCCTCCCAGTGGCAGAGCTTACCCAGACTCTGGCGTCCTGTGTGTGCTGATGCTGCTGTCTGAAGCTGGCGCTGTGTCCTGAAGCTGCAGGCTGAGGGAGCAGAGGTGGGGGCTCCGGGGAGCTGCAGGTTAGTCTGTGGGGAGCTGCACCGGAACGCTGCCGCTGCCCAGAAGCGTCTCAGGCTGTAATGGCGCTGCTGAGGAGTCCGGGCTGGGGGAGGAGTGGTAAAGAAGCGCGAAAAACGGCGCACTGCCGGGAGCCGGGATTGGCTGAGTGAAAGGAGAGCCGGGATTGGGCAGAAAGAGCGCGCAGAGGCTTGCAGGGACTGGCTGCTAGAGCGAGCGGGCCTGTTGGAAAGTAAGGACCCGTGCGATAGGCCGGCCGGGAGGGGGCGTGGCCGGCCGGAAGCTAGGCCTGAAGAGAAGCCGGGGGCTAAATTTTAGGGATGAGACCGCAGGGGGAGCCGGAGAACGGCGCCGATGATGAGAGCGGGGGCAGAGCCTGTATGAAGGGGGATCTGACCAGGGGTAAGCTAATGCTAAGGGTCCTAATTCCTTCTTTTCTCTTTTTTTTTTTTTTTTAAAACGGAGCCCCCCATGACCCGGGACAAGGGATGGGTACCTGTCCCAACGGCTGATAGTCCTCCTGATCCTGGCCTCCTGGGAAATACCTAGGGAGACGAGTATCTTCCGGAGATTTTTTCGTCTCCCCTCCCTGATCAGGCCGGCTGTGGAGGGCGAGCGTGCAGGGGGAGGGGGGCAAGGACTATCCGCCTGTCCCTCTGTGCGGATGCCCCCCAAACAGTCTTGAGAGTGTTAGGGGGGTAGGGTCCTGCCAGACAGACACAGAGGACAACGGAAGTGGCGGACGGACCCCACTTCTGTGCGACCGGTCTCTAGGGGGGAGAGCAGGGTGAGCGATTACACCCTGTCGCCCGATGAGCTGTGTCTGAAACGAAAAAGGGGAAAAAATTAAAAATACAAACCTAAGGGGCTGGGAGCAGCCCCAAGTGTGTCCACCTCCTATGGACACTAAGCTTAAATTGAGGAATGATTGCCAGTTGGTGGGTGTATACTGCATAGGAGGAGTTTTCCTTGTTTTGCTTAGTGTCGCCTCCTAGTGGCAGCAGCATACAACCCATGGTCTCTGTGTCCCCCAATGAAGTGATAAAGAAAAAAGTCTTCTTTATGAGGTTTACATTGATGTGTGGCCACTATGCTCAGTAGTGAACCAGACTTTTAATGTCTCTTTCAGATATTAAAATCATTTTATTTTCATGATATATGCAGATTAATTTTTGAGATTTTTCAAACTTGTTTGTTTGCTGATATCAGGTGATGTAAGATGGAAAATAAAGTGAAAATACTTCTGTTTTTCAATTTTTTTTTTAATGACCACAATGGAGCAAATCAAATTTTGTACCCCTTTTCTGTAACAATTATTTTTATAAATTGGACCCTTTTTTCCAACAGAATTGAGCTAATAATGATTTAGATTAGCAGTGGCTTTATATATTTATTTTTAATTTACTTCACATATGCGCCCCTCATCTCCCATAAAGTCATAAAAGACCTTAGGGAGCCATTTCAATATTTACATACTTTTTTTTTTCATTTGATTTTCCTCGTAACTGTGGTAGGTATATGGAAATGAAGCCTCCTGGCAGCATAGCCGAGCTGATTGATTCTCTTAGGGCCAGCATCTCCTGCTCCCTCCCTACACCCATCAATCACATAACCGCTGGATCAGTAGGGGAAGCACCTATTACTGTATACACATTGCTTGTCCAGACATTTAAATTCTATGAGCAGTTTGGAAGTGGTTCTAGGGGTTGTTTACTACTGGACAGTTTTTGCTTAATCAATTCAGGCCTAAATTAATAAAAAAAAGTCCATGCTCCCCTCCTGCAGCGGAGCCATTACAGCTATGTTGGTGCCATGAGATTGTTGGGTCAGTGAACGGCTGCTGATAAAGAGGACAGTATACACTGTTTTTATTTCATTTTTGAGTCTTGAATTGATTCAGCTTCATTGTCCATTTTTGGTGAATCTGCGAATCTAGTGTTGAACATTAAATTAGTCACTACACTATTTTCCAAGATACCTGACTGCTCCAAAAGGTTGACTACACTGTGTGCAGAATTATTAGGCAAGTTGAATTTTAGAGGATTTTTTTTATTATTGATCAACAACTATGTTCTCAATCAACCCAAAAGACTCAAATATCAAAGCATAATATTTTTGGAAGTTGGAGTGGTTTTTTTTTTAGATTTGGCTATCTTAGGAGGATACCTGTTTGTGCATGTAACTATTACAGTGCAGAATTATTAGGTAACTTATTAAAAACCAAATATATTCCCATCTCACTTGTTTATTTTCACCAGGTAAACCAATATAACTGCACAAGATTTAGAAATAAACATTTCTGACATGCAAAAACAAAACCCAAAAAAATTAGTGACCATGACCAATATAGCCACCTTTCTTTAAGATGACACTCAACAGCCTACCATCCATAGATTCTGTCAGTTGCTTGATCTGTTTACGATCAACATTGCGTGCAGCAGCCACCACAGCCTCCCAGACACTGTTCTGAGAGGTGTACTGTTTTCCCTCCCTCTAGATCTCACAATTTATGAGGGACTACAGGTTCTTTTTGGGGTTCAGATCAGGTGAACAAGGGGGCCATGTCATTATTTTTTCATCTTTTAGACCTTTACTGGCCAGCCACGCTGTGGAGTAGTTGGATACATGTGATGGAGCATTGTCCTGCATGAAAATCATGTTTTTCTTGAACTATACTAACTTCTTCCTGTACAACTGCTTGAAGGAGTTGTCTTCCAGAAACTGGCCGTAGGTCTGGGAGTTGAGCTTCACTCCATCCTCAACCCGAAATAGTACCACAAGTTCATCTTTGATGATACCAGCCCATACCAGTACCCCACCTCCACCTTGCTGGCATCTGAGTCAGAGTGGAACTCTGTGCCCTTTACTGATCCAGCCTCTGGCCCATCCATCTGGCCCATCAAGAGTCACTCCATATCAGGCCATAAAACCTTTGAAAAAACAGTCTTAAGATATTTCTTGGCCCAGTCTTGATGTTTTATCTTATGTTTCTTGTTCAAAGGTGGTAGTTTTTCAGCCTTCCTTACCTTGGCCATGTCCCTGAGTATGGCACCTTGTGCTTTTTTTATACTCCAGTAACGTTGCAGCTCTGAAATATGGGCAAACTGGTGGCAAATGGCATCTTGGCAGCTTCACGCTTGATTTTTCTCAATTCATGGGCAGTTATCTTGCGCCTTTTTTGACCAACATGCTTCTTGCGACCCTGTTGGCTATTTGCCATGAAACGCTTGAATGTTTGGTGATCACGCTTCAAAAGTTTGGTAATTTCAAAACTGCTGCATCCCTCTGCAAGACATCTCACAATTTTGGACTTTTCAGAGGCCGTCAAATCTCTCTTCTGACCCATTTTTCCAAAGGAAAGGAAGTTGACTAATAATTAAGCACACCTTATATAGGGTGTTGATGTCATTACACCACACCCCTCCTCATTACAGAGATGCACATCACCTGATTTACTTAATTGGTAGTTGGCTCTCAATCCTATACAGCTTGGAGTAGGACATTTATAAAAATTATCATGTGATCAAACTACTCATTTGCCTAATAATTCTGCACACAGTGAATAATATCATATGCCCATACAACGTCAATAGCTGTCACATGACAATTTTTACTCATAACCTCTCCAATACATGCCAGTTTAGATTATCATACAAGTGTTTTCATTGAGGAGAATGTAGTAAAAAATAGACCATATAAGTATAAAAGAGGAGGAAAATGTTTTGTACATCAAAGAAAAAAAAACCTCCTAAAAATTAAAAGTCCAAATAATAAAAACTATGTAGTATAATAATGACCACTATAATTCAGACAAACGTCATATGAGGTGAGTGCAAAAGAGGCAAACAACTGGTGAGTGGATAGTTGGGTATCAAACTATGTCGACCGACAAGCTAAATAGTAATAATACTATTGAGTAATGGCAAGGGGTGGGCTAGCAAAAGACTAGCTGTTCCCTCCCTTTCTCCTACCTACCATCGGAGGTGCACCATACTTTCTTGGGTGCCCCCTGCTCAAAATTAACTGCCCTTCTTTTATCCCTAAAAAACTGTTATTGCCAAAGATAGGCACCCGTTACCAAAGTATAGATAAAGTGCCAAATCGTCTCAAGTCAGATTATAACGTATTCAAATAGTTTAGACCAATTAGTAAGCAAATAAGAACTTACTTCAGAACAAACACCCAGAGAGAAAAACACTGGGAGCTAAATAAAGTTAAGTGAAGAAGGAAACTATACATAAACGACAATATGCTGTAGGCCTAAATAAATGCTGAGATCCCAGCAAGGGGTAACTTATCTGTTGGGATCATCCAAAGAAGAATCCCCACACGTTTCCCCCTTTTTATGGGGTTCATCAAGGGAAGTTCAGTGGACTGATAGTAGGTCCAGAAAGCATTAAGGCCATCTTACAAAATGTGCTCTTACATCCAAGTAGGTCAATATCAGTGGCCCAATATACAGTCCCCAAGTGGAGACTGCATACCCGTAGTACAGTGACGGGACGCCTCGCAGACAAAGGTTTACACCCCCCACACGTGTTAGTCGCTTGGAAATTGGAGCGGTCCTACAGCATATTGTCGTTTATGTATAGTTTCCTTCTTCACTTAATTCCATGTTTATTTAGCTCCCAGTGTTTTCCTCTCTGGGTGCTTGTTCTGAAGTAAATTCTTATTTGCTTACTAATTGATGGAAACTATTTGAATATGTTATAATCTAAGTTGAGACAATTTGACACTTTATCTATACTTTGGTGACAAGCTTTTTAGGGATAGAGGAGAATGTAGTAAGCCACTGCTAGACACTACTGGGGTGGCTTATCTTCCCTGGAACACAAAATTCCGTCACGAAAATTCAAGAAGTCTGACCCTTCCTTCTTCTGGCATCATCTGTTGGGGAGAATCAAAAAGCCCCATATATATTAGATGATTGGAGGGTTTAACCCACTGACTGTGTGGTAGGATCAAAGTTGTCCAGTGGGAAAAATATTGTCCCATAAAGAAGGTAAACAATGAAATCTCACCAGGCTCATCCGTCGTGGCATGGGTAGAGGTGGCTCCTGGCTGGAGGCTGGGACATGATACAGTTCTTGAACAGATGGACCTGGAGATATATTACTCGGAGTCGATCTTTGGTTTCCTGGTTTTGAATATCCTTCTGTCCTGTAATCAACTAGTATATAGAGAGACGCATTAAACCAGAAAATATTAGACAAGTCATCTAAAATACAACTGAAGAAGGCACTTGAGCTACAATTCTAAATGATTGTGTTCCATATACAGTAAATTAATAAAATAAAATGCCACAACATTAACGCGAGGATCCTTTACCTTTTGGTGGGATTTCGGGCACTTCATGAAGACTACTGAGCTTTGGTGATCCAATACTGTAAAACACAAAGACAAACAATATAAGCACATACTAACTGCCAAATGTAAAAGAGGATTTTCATGGGTAATTTTTCTCTCAGAAATATTTGGTCTTTTAGCCAACAAAGACAATGGCATAACTAATGGACTCTCATTTTGTGTTTTCACAGGTCTCCAGCCACCAGCTGCATTAAAAAAGTCCAGTATTTGGCCGAAGAAAACACTACTAGTGATCAGAGACCGGCTGCAGACATTTTTCTGTTTTACAGACATGTGACACATCAGTCAATGCTGACTTCAGTTATACTTCCCAACTTTCCAAGAAGAAAAATATGGCTAGATCATGGCAAATTTTAGGCTACCCTCCCCTAGCCAAACCCATTTACCATTTCATTGTCCCCTAGCCACAAAGAAAATATTAGAAAGTGATGAATGAATACCGTAAAGACAGTCAACACTGTAAAAACAAAAACCCAATGGTGGAATTGTATTTGTTTCTACCATTTCATCGCACTTGGAATTTTTCACTACATTGTATGAAAAAATGAATGGTTTCTTTCAAAACTTCCAGCTAAAAAACATATGGCTATGTCAATGGTAAATTAAAATTTGGAGTGAAAGCGGTTGTCCAGTCTTGGGACAAAATCACTATGTGACTGGAGGCTAGATGAGTCTGTCTTCTTTTTATTCACCTCTATGGCGTGTATAGGTGCTGCATGACTGCAAGTATCCAAATTACATGCATGCAATTATGTTACTCGCACTAACAATACCAGGGAACGTGCACACTGTGAACTGTCATGATTCAGCAGTCTGGAGACACATAGAGCAACTGCACACTTATGTCCCAAGCCCCTTTCATATATAATAAAATGTATTTCTAAGAAAAAAATCTAATTTTTGAGAGCTGGAGGCACTTTATTACATATATATTGGAGGTGTACTGGTATATACGGTACAGATGTACCTCTATGTACCAGTACAATGTGCCTATAAAGAAAACAACATTTTGAGATGTAGCATTGGAACATATGTGCTAGTGATTGTAGGGAGACTGGCAGAAGACCCTGCATTCAGAATGATTTTTATTTTTGGCATGCAATAAAAAAAACCCAAAACATTAATAAACTGATTTAAATTGATATATGATCTATATGTACCTTGGTCTCCTAGACATAACTTCTGATTGGAGAAACTTGGATGGAGAAGTACAACACGAGCCGTAATCTGGAATATGAAGACATTTGACCTTTCAATCCTTGATATGAGAAGAACACTATACACAGACAACACGTTTTGCTTTTGGGTTAATACAATATACAGGAGAATAAAGTCCTTCCATTTAAAACGAGCCTAACATTAAAAAATATCTTAAATGTGTTAAATAACTTGATTTTTTTATGATTATTGATACAGAACGTGAAATGTCTGCCTCCAATGGATGAACATAATTGTAAAGAACTTAAAGGGAATCCATCAATGTTTTTTTGCTAAGGAATCTTAGAGCAGCATGATTAAGGGGCAGAGTGCCTGATTTCAGCAATATTTGCTTTGAATACTAAGCTGTGTGTAACCCACCCACACCACTGACTGTCAGCCTCCTGTGTACACTGTACATTGTCAGCAAGCTGCCAATCAGTGGTGAGGGGTGATACACAGATTAGCCTGATTCACCTGCCCATGACACCAAATTCTCGAGTAATGATCTCCTGCTGATAAAACACTGAATGTATTGAAACTACAGCAAGTTGCGGAGCAAGTAACATCTCTTGAATCAGAAACTCTGCCCCTACCTTATGCTGCTTTCATATTAAATAGCAATAACCTGCTGATAGATTCCCTTTAATACCTGCATGCCTCTTATTTTTTTACCCTGCACTTTGACATTAAAAGGGGTTTTGCATCTCCAAGATCCAATCCCAATATGTAGTAGGTGTGGTAATAAGAATGCTAGCAAATACATCCAATTAGAAATGTAGTATAGTTCTCCTGATTAGCTACAAGTGCATCTCAATAAATTAGAATATCATCAAAAAGTTAATTTATTTCTGTAATTCAATACAAAAGGGAAACACATATATTATTTAGAGTCATTACACACACAGTGATCTATTTCATGTGCTTATTTCTGTTAATGTTGATAATTATGGCTTACAGCCAATGAAAATCCAAAAGTCATTATCTGAGAAAATTAGAATATTAATAAGACCAAATGAAAAAATGATTTTAAACACAAATATTGGCGCCTACTGAGAAGTCTGTACAGTAAATGCCTCAATACTTGGTCGGGGCTCTTTTTGCATGAATTACTGCATCAATGCGGCGTGGCATGGAGGCGATCAGCCTGTGGCACTGCTGAGGTGTTATGGAAGCCCAGGTTGCTTTGATGGCAGCCTTCAGCTCGTCTTCATTGTTGGGTCCGGTGTCTCTCATCTTCCTCTTGACAATACTCCATAGATTCTCAATGGGGTTTAGGTCAGGCGAGTTTGCTGGCCAATCAAGTACAGTGATACTGTGGTTACTAAACCAGGTATTGGTACTTTTGGCAGTGTGAACAGGTAATATAATGACTTTTGGGTTTTCATTGGCTATAAGCCATAATCATCAATATTAACAGAAATAAACACTTGAAATAGATCACTCTGTGTGTAATGACTCTATATCAATTATATAAAGCTGAGTGTATGTATGTCCGCTAAAGGAATCCGCACCCTCCTATTTACAATCACAAAATTTTGCACAGACGCCCTATGTGACTCAGGGAACGTCAGACTATATTTTGACAAGAAAATGTAACCTCGCGCTTTACAGTTACTCTCCAAAAACCCTGCATCCATTAAAGTGAATGGAGCTGGAAACTACAGGTTATTAATAGCAGCTGTGATTGGTTGCTATAGGAACAAAGGACAATTACAGTACAAGAAGCTTATGTGTGAGGTAATAGGATGTCGGTGGGGAAACACACACAGGCATACACTGACAGACAGAGACAGACAGGCACAGACCAAGAAAGAGGCACACATGGAAACAGACAGAGACAGACAGATAGGAAAAAAAAAGCCATACAGACAGAAAGACACATTGGGAAAAAGACAGACAGAGGCAGACAGGAAAAGATGCAGACAAAGACAGACAGAGGCAGACAGGGAAAGAGACAGACAGACAGAGAAAAACAGACAGACAGGGAAAGTGACAGACAGGGAAAGTGACAGACAGGGAAAGTGACAGACAGGGAAAGTGACAGACAAGGAAAGTGACAGACCGGGAAAGTGACAGACAGAGAGACAGCGAAAGAGACCGACAGCGAAAGAGACCGACAGGGAACGAGACCGACAGGGAACGAGACCGACAGGGAACGAGACCGACCAAAAGAGAAAGACAGAGACAGACAGGGACAAACAGACAGGGAAAAACAAAGAAACACAGACAGAGAGATAGCAAAATAGACAGAGAAATAGATAAAGAGACAAAAAGACAGAGACAGACACTGATAGAGACAGACACACAGACAGACAGAGGAAGAAAAATAGACGGACAGACAGAAGCAGACAGGGACAGATACAGATAGTGACACAGATAGAGAGACAGTTACTATCCCGGGCAACGCCCGGGCACTACAGCTAGTAATATATAAAGCTGAGTGTATGTGTGCGTGTGTGTGCGTGTGCGTGTGCGTGTGTGTGTGTGTGTGTGTGTGTGTGTGTGTGTGTGTATGTACAGTCATATGAAAAAGTTTGGGCACCCCTATTAATGTTAACCTTTTTTCTTTATTACAATTTGGGTTTTTGCAACAGCTATTTCAGTTTCATATATCTAATAACTGATGGACTGAGTAATATTTCTGGATTGAAATGAGGTTTATTGTACTAACAGAAAATGTGCAATCCACATTTAAACAAAATTTGACAGGTGCAAAAGTATGGGCACCTCAACATAAAAGTGACATTAATATTTTGTAGATCCTCCTTTTGCAAAAATTAACAGCCTCTAGTCGCTTCTTGTAGCTTTTAATGAGTTCCTGGATCCCGGATGAAGGTATATTTGACCATTCCTGTTTACAAAACAATTCCAGTTCAGTTAAGTTTGATGGTCGCCGAGCATGGACAGCACGCTTCAAATCATCCCACAGATGTTCAATGATATTCAGGTCTGGGGACTGGGATGGCCATTCCAGAACATTGTAATTGTTCCTCTGCATGAATGCCTGAGTAGATTTGGAGCGGTGTTTTGGATCATTGTCTTGCTGAAATTTCCATCCCCTGCGTAACTTCAACTTCGTCACTGATTCTTGCACATTATTGTCAAGAATCTGCTGATACTGAGTTGAATCCATGCGACCCTCAACTTTAACAAAATTCCCGGTGCCGGCATTGGCCACAGAGCGCCAAAGCATGATAGAACCTCCACCAAATTTTACTGTGGATAGCAAGTGCTTTTCTTGGAATGCCATGTTTTTTTGCCTCCATGCATAACGCCTTTTTGTATGACCAAACAACTCAATCTTTGTTTCATCAGTCCACAGGACCTTCTTACAAAATGTAACTGGCTTGTCCAAATGTGATTTTGCATACCTCAGGCGACTGTTTGTGGCGTGCTTGCAGAAACGGCTTCTTTCGCATCACTCTCCCATACAGCTTCTCCTTGTGCAACGTGCGCTGTATTGTTGACCGATGCACATTGACACCATCTGCAGCAAGATGAAGCTGCAGGTCTTTGGAGGTGGTCTGTGGATTGTCCTTGACTGGTCTCACCATTCTTCTTCTCTGCCTTTCTGATATTTTTCTTGGCCTGCCACTTCTGGGCTTAACAAGAACTGTACCTGTGTTCTTCCATTTCCTTACTATGTTCCTCACAGTGGAAACTGACAGTTTAAATCTCTGAGACAACTTTTTGTATCCTTCCCCTGAACAACTATGTTGAATAATCTTTGTTTTCAGATCATTTGAGAGTTGTTTTGAGGAGCTCATGATGCCACTTTTCCTAGGAGATTGAAATAGGAGAACAACTTGCAAGTGGCCACCTTAAATACATTTTCTCATGAATGGATACACCTGCCTATGAAGTTCAAAGCTCAATGAGGTTACAAAACCAATTTAGTGCTTTAGTAAGTCAGTAAAAAGTAGTTAGGAGTGTTCAAATCAAGAAATTGATAAGGGTGCCCATACTTTTGCACCAGTCAAATTTTGTTTAAATGCGAATTGCACATTTTCTGTTAGTACAATAAACCTCATTTCAATCCAGAAGTATTAGGCTGCTTTCACACATCAGATTTTTACCATCAGGCACGATCCGGCGAAAAAACTGATGCGACGGATCAGGCGAAAAAACGGATCAGTTGCATCAGTTCCTTCAGTTCTTTGACAGATCCGGTGTGATACTGAGCATGCTCATTTCAAAAAAACGGATCCAGCCGCCAGATCTGTTTTTTTTGCCGCATTACGCCGAATCCGGCGTCCATAGGCTTCCATTATAAAACATGCCGTACGGCGCGATCCGGTTTTTTTTTGGCCGGACACAAAAACGTTCACTTCAACGTTTCATCCGGCCGCCAGGCAAGTACATTTTGCCGGCAAAAAACGGATGAAACGCAAGGCCATCCGGCACAATCCGGCGCTAATGAAAGTCTATGGGGGAAAAAACGGATCCGGCGGCAACAGACGCCGGATCCTTTTTTTTCATGTTTTTGCCGGATTGTGCCTGATGGCAAATAACTGATGTGTGAAAGCAGCCTTAGGCTAGTTTCACACATCAGGTTTTTCCCATCAGGCACAATCTGGAAAAAAACGGTTAAAATGGATCCGGTACCGCATCCATTTTATCCCCATTGATTTGTATTGTCGCCGGATTGTGCCTGATGACCTTGCATTGCATCCGGCTTTTTCCAGATGCGGCTTAATTAATGAATGCGGTGGCCGCATGGAACGTTTCATGCAACGTTTTTTGTCTCATAAAAAAAAACGCACAGCGCCCGGTGCAGCGCTGTGCGGCATGGTGCATAATGAAAGTCTATGCACGCCGAATCCGGTGGCATGCATCAAACGCCGGAAGCATGTACCGGATTCGTTTTTTACTTCTGAGCATGCCCAGAAGTGATTCTCTGGCCTAAGAAAATCGGTGCGAGTGGAGTGTGATAAAACATCGCATTCCACTCGGACCAATTTTAGTAGCCTGTGTGTCAGCGCACATGAGCGATTATTTTCTCAGCCCTAATCGGACCGAGAAAACAATCACAGCATGCTGCAACTAATGCGAGACTCTTTTCTCTCACACCCATTCAAGTGAATGGGGTAAGAGAAAAATCGCACTGCACTCGCGGTACACCGTGTACCATGCATGCAGAGCGAGAGTCGCAATAGCCGGCTACGGAGGAGAGAGGGAGGTAAATCCCACCTTCCCCTCCTCCGTGCCAGCCTGCCCCTCCTGAGAGCCTGCCTGCCCCCCGCAGCTGTTGTCCGCTCGCACGGTCGGACCGCAGACGCAGGGACACTAGCATGACACTTGGCTCCTGCTGTGCTGCCAGCACAACCCGAGTGTCATGCGAGCATCGCAGTAGTGTCCTGTGTGGCCCCAGCCTCTCTCTCTCTCTCACACTCACAGACTGACTCATTCACTCACTCTCACCCACTCACCGATCACGGGCACGGCGCTGCACGGCTGTCACGCTGCTCTGGCGGCTTCTCCTGATTTGAAAATGCCGGCCGCCCATTATTCAATCTCGTATTCACTGGTTTCCCCGCCCACCGGTGCCTATGATTGGTTGCAGTCAGACACGCCCCCACGCTGAGTGACAGCTGTCTCACTGCAACCAATCACAGCCGCCAGTGGGCGGGTCTATATATTGCAATAAAATAAATAATTTAAAAAAAACGGCGTGTCAATTTTGATACCAGCCAGGGTAAAGCCACACGGCTGAAGGCTGGTATTCTCAGGATGGGGAGCTCCACGTTATGGGGAGCCCCCCAGCCTAACAATATCAGCCAGCAGCCGCCCGGAATTACAGCGTGCATTAGATGGGACAGTCCCGGCTCATCCCGAATTGCCCTGGTGCAGTGGCAATAGAGGTAATAAGGGGTTAATCATGGGAGGCATCTATGAGACACCCCCAATGATTAACCTGTAAGGGAAAGTAAATAAACACATACACCCAAAAAAATACTTTATTTGGAATAAAGGACAAAAAAACACCCTCTTTCACCATTTTATTAAAATCCCCAAATACCCCTCCTGGTCCAATGTAATCCACAGAGGTCCTGCGACGCTTTCAGCTCTGCTACATGAAGCTGACAGGAGCGGCCGTGGAACACCGCCGCTCTCTATCAGCTTCACGCAGCAACTGAGGGAGTCGCGCTGTCAGCAGTGATGTCACTGAGGTAGTGTCGGGGTGTGCGGTGATGATGATGAGTGCGGGAGTGTCGGGGTGTGTGCGGGGATGATGCGTGCGGCAGTGCCGGGGTGTGTGCAGTGATGATGCGTGCGGCAGTGCCGGGGTGTGTGCAGTGATTATGCGTGCGGCAGTGCCGGGGTGTGTGCGGGGATGATGCGTGCGGGAGTGTCTGGGTGTGTGCAGGTATGATGCGTGCGGGAGTGCTGGGGTGTCTGCGGTGATGATGCATGCAGGAGTCTCGGGGTGTGTGCGGGGATGATGCGTGCAGGAATCTCGGAGTGTGTGCGGGGATGATGCGTGCGGGAGTGCCGGGGTGTGTACGGGGATGATGCGTGCGGGAGTGCCGGGGTCTCTCCCTCTCTCTCAGCTTTTAAAAAAAACCAAAAAAAACGGATCCGTTATTTACCGGATCCGTCGCATCAGTTTTTACACACTCTGACACGGATCCGTTCCATCAGGCACGAACCGGATTATGCCCGATTGCAAAAAACTGATGTGTGAAAGTAGCCTTACTCAGTCCATCAGTTATTAGATATATGAAACAGAAATAGCTGTTGCGAAAACCCAATTTGTTATAAAGAAAAAAGGTTAAAATTAAAAGGGGTGCCCAAACTTTTTCATATGACTGTATGTATGTATGTATGTATGTCCGCCAAATGAAACTGCACTGTTGCATTTACAATCACAAAATTTTGCACAGATGCCTCACTTGACTCAGGGAACGCCATAAACTATGTTTTGAGGGGAAAATTTAACCCCGCGCTTTACAGTTGTGAGACAAAAAACCTGCTTACAATAAAGTCAATGGAGCTGAGAGCTACAGATCATTATTAGGAGCTATAGGCAACGGAGGACATTCTTAGTATAAGACAGTTTATGTGTGAGGTAATATGATTTTGGTAGAGACAGACACACACAGACAGAGACACACAGAGATAGAGACACACAGAGATAGAGACACACATACAGACAAAGAGACACACATACAGACAAAGAGACACACATACAGACAAAGAGACACACATACAGACACAGAGAAATACATACACACAGTGAGAGTGAGTGAGAGAGAGGGAGGGAGAGTGAGAGAGAGGGAGAGTGAGTGAGAGAGAGGTAGAGGGAGTGAGAGAGTGGGAGAGACAGTTACTATAACAGGCAATGCCAGGTACTACAGCTAGCATATTATATTTTTGATGATATTCTAATTTATTGAGAAGCAGTTTTATGTCGCTTACCTCATGTTCAGGGCATTGTAGCTTAGGTATCCATGGTTACGTCCACTCATATAGTGACAGTTAATTGGTCAGTTAGTTGCTTGTCTTCGCTACCATAGATACCTAAGCTACAATGCCCTGCACCTGCAGTAAGAGACAAGGCTATATCAGCAGATATATATTACATTTCTAATGGGAGGTATTTGATAATATTATTTTTATTACATCTACTACATATTGGGATAGGATCTTGGAGATGGCAATTCCCCTTTAAGGTACTGTGATGTAACATTGTTTAGTAAGTAAGCATACATAATAAATACAAATCACACTATTCCAATTATAATATACTCATCAACAGACTAAGTGAAGTTCCCCTTACCAAAGTGCAGATTGCTTTGACTAGAGGGGCTGTGTGGAATAATAGGTGCAGGCTCTGAAAGTGCCCTCTTGTGCTTTGTAGTCAATGGAGGTGTGGCAGGCAGCTTTTTGGGGACAGGTGATGGACTAGCAGGGGGAGGAGGTGGTGGAACATTGGGTGCTGAGAAAAAAACAATATGCATGCATTGTAATGTAAAGGTATATGATCGACTTTCAATATCTCCCTAAATAGATTTCTTCCCATCACACATTTGGTTACTCTACACAGAAGTAAGTGGCCCATGGCAAAGATCAAACTAGGCCCCCGATTATTATGTCTGGTGTTCCCTCCTATCCCATGAACCTTAGAACAATCTCACTGGAAGGTAAAGGGGATAAAACTAGGCAGGACCGCCTCCCATCTCTCCCCTATAACAACCACATGAACCTTTGCTTTCAGGCCAGCTTCATGTGTAAAGCTTTAAATGGGTATTCCCATCCCCAAGATCCTATCCTAATATGTAGTAGGTGTAATAATAAATATTAGCAAATCCCTCCAATTAGAAATGTAGTTCTTCTGATTCACTGTCGCTAATCTCATACTAATCTCATGGTCAGGTCATTCCAGGACCTTAGGTATCCATGGTTATGACCACTAGCAACCAACTAACTATGACTATATGCGTGGTTGTAACCCTGGATACCTAAGGTCCTGCAATGCCCTGCACATGAGATAAGCAACAAAGCTCATCAGGGGAACTATACTACATTTCTAATTGGAGGTATTTGCTAGTATTATATTGGGATAGCATCTTCGAGATGGGAATAGCCCTTTAAGCTTCCAGTGGGGCCAGATTCAAAAATGTTGGTGCAACTCAAGGCTGCATTAATATTTTTTTAACTTTGGCATTTTCACTTATTTTTGTCAAACTCCAGCAAGAAGTGGTGTTCACTATGCGACAAACCTTACTTTAGCAGGAACTTGAGTCAGATTTCTGGCCAGATGCACACAATGGTGCTCAGCACTGGTCCGACACCCCCAATTCCTGGAGGGGAGTATGCTTCTACAAGAAACAGTAGTGTCTGACTCCAGCTAATCTCCTCATCAAAAATGATGTGAACAATGCCGGTCTTCATGAATCAAGGCCTCTCTCTTTTGCTATAAATTTTGGTTCTGGCTTTAGAGAAAACAAAAAGCCCGCAACCCAAAGAGATCCCGTTACAAGTATGTGACAAAATATAATCATAAAAATATAAAACAAAAGAGGGTCCTTTCAAGTCATGTACCATTCAGCAAATTGGTTCACCTAGCATTATACCTTTACTCTTTAGCAACAATAGCATGGGGGCTGTGAGGCACCAGGTCACCTGCCCTGCTGGTGCATTGTTGCTGTGGCGATGGTTGGCACACGGTTCCACACCATTAAGGCGTCAGAGTAGGGACCCACTCAGAGGTTCGCCGTGAAGTGGCAGTGGGCTTCATACAGTCTGATCGGAATGTTAAACCAAGAACCTCATGTT
Source organism: Anomaloglossus baeobatrachus (assembly GCF_048569485.1). Taxonomy (NCBI): domain Eukaryota; kingdom Metazoa; phylum Chordata; class Amphibia; order Anura; family Aromobatidae; genus Anomaloglossus; species Anomaloglossus baeobatrachus. Next base: position 350,243,716 of record NC_134357.1, on the reverse strand, counting down.
CAGGTATTTAATTTTTTGCCTAGTGGCATTAGATCAACTTATGAATTTTGGATGTGCAGCCATTTCTTTTTTCTACCACATTGATACCTTTACTCTTTGATATGCCTCTATATTGTAAGCCTTTCCATATGCTGCCATTATGTAAAACGGACTGACATGTGAAGGAACACCATGAAAAATTTATGTTATAATATGTCCTGCATAGGTACAATACAGTGTAGTTTTGTCTAACGTGTCCCTGTTACAAAAAAATAATTTTTTTAAAAATTTTTTTGAATTTGGATGTTAATTTTTACTGCGTACAGTAAGTTACGGAGGTATAGACTGAGCATAGTTGACATCATTCATAGTCCTGATCTTTACATACCAGTACTTGCTATAGGTCATTAACACAAGGATCACTTTTTTGGGTTTGCCTACCTCTAATAGGATTGCGTGGAGGCAGTGGAGGGGTGAAGGGGGCTGTTGGTGTCATGGCATTTTCACTGCATGTTTGTCCTCCGCCTAGATCATAGCGTGATTCTTGAGACATCTGAGACACCTGAGATGCTCGCCGTAAGAATGAAGTTGGTGGTCCTCTGTCTGAGAACTGAGCACTGGGTGATTGGAAGCAACTGTACGGTCGTAGAGATCTCTCCTTCTTAACAGGGCCCAGCTAAGAAGAAGATGAAATCATTTTATGTTTATGTGCAATGCTCTTCATATATCAAGAATGGACGCAATAAGAGTATTTATCACATTTTGTAACTATCCCTGTTGGACATTTTAAAAAAAAAAAAAAAAAATCAATCAAAAACACAAGATCCCAATTGTTGTCTATATTATGTGTGTGGTATTACAGACCATGCGAGAGAACGACGACATGAAAGCCAATTTATCATAGTGTTTAGGCCAGAAAACTAGTGTAAAAAACTTTGAATGCTCAATATGCAATTTTTGGGTACCAGCAGCTCTACCAAAAGGGGCACAGATAGGAAAGAGCTGAGGTGGGACAGAGTGTGGCTATACCCGCCCTTCAAATCCATGGAAAGTGGTGGCATTTCCTACCCCAGAATTCTTACTCCAGCCCCCGAATGGAATAATATTCCTGGAAAAGTACATGTAAGTGCACGATACTGATAACATGCGCCAAATTCATTAGATGGTGCTCACCTCTTAATGAATTCAGTGTATCTTATTCTTACACACCTCTCATTAATACTGGGGCATGTAACACCAGTCTTAGTGAATCGGGGCCAAAGTGTTTTACTACCTGGGACAAACCGTATAATCTCAAAAAAACAATGTGAGAGAAATTAACAATAGATAAATTAGATAAATTAAACACCAGCGCAAATATAGTGCTGCAGCTGCGAGTGAACAGGGAGCCCTGTGTGTAAAGCGGGCTTTACACGCTGCGATATCGGTCCCGATATCGCTAGCGTGGGTACCCGCCCCCATCTGTTGTGCGACACGGGCAAATTCGCTGCCCGTGCCGCACAACATCGCGCAGACCCATCACACATACTTACCTGCCCGGCGACGTCGCTGTGACCGGCGAACTGCCTCCTTTCTAAGGGGGCGGTCCGTGCGGCGTCACAGCGACGTCACTGAGCGGCCGCCCAATAGAAGCGGAGGGGCGGAGATGAGTGGCCGGAACATCCCGCCCACCTCCTTCCTTCCTCATAGCGGCCGGGAGGCAGGTAAGGTGAGGTTCCTCGTTCCTGCGGCGTCACACATAGCGATGTGTGCTGCCGCAGGAGCGACGAACTACATCGTTACTGCTGCAGTAACTATAATCGAGAATGGACCCCCATGTCACCGATGAGCGATTTTGCACATTTTTGCAACGATGCAAAATCGCTCATCGGTGTCACACGCAGCAACATCGCTAATGCGGCCGGATGTGCGTCAGAAATTCCGTGACCCCAACGACTCCGCATTAGCGATGTCGCAGCGTGTAAAGCCCCCTTAAGACTTCCTAAAAATAAAATATAAGCACTTTTTGATCACCGCGCATCCAGTAGTATTTTAAATGAAGTCCTTCTTATGCACAACCACTAAAAAACTATCAGAATAGTGTAAAAATGTAGCCTGCTCCTTTAAAAAGCAACTCTGTTCTAAGGTCCGCCATCCCTGACGAAGGAGGCCACATTGCCCATCGAAACGCGTCAGTTTTTTGGACCTTGTGTGAGCCCGTAGTGGCCATCACCTGTGCTTGTGACGTCACTTGCATTTTTGTACACGATTTGTTTCTATCGGAGCACCACCGACCGGGGCGCTCCAGCATGTGTATCGCGTCCACTATCATCTGCTGAAGGCAGCGCAACAAACAACAAGCTACTTAAGAAGTCGGTACAGAGACCTCCTCACGTATAGCTTCTGATTCCAGGTATTTGTGTAGGTTCACTTTAAAGTGTGTCCTGACTTTCTGTATTTAACTTCAGCGTGTCCGTAATTGGATTATCTAGGTGGGATCAGTGCTGTCTCATTATTCTTACAGTGACTGGCATCCCTGAATGTGCCACATTTTTACATCAATTCGTCAGTACAAGCTACATTTTTACACTATTCTGATAGTTTTAGTGGCTGTGCATATGAAGGATTTCATTTAGAATACTACTGGATGCGCGGTGAGCAAAAAATAATTTTAAGAAATTAACAATAAACAACCCTTTTAGCACAATGTTGGCAGACGGTTATTGTCTGAAAAAGAAGTTGGTTGTATGGAAAATTTTCCCTTGATTAATGTGGGAAAACGTCCTTAGAACATACCCACAAAAAGTCCTTCGTCAGGTATTTGTAGCGTTTGTAGCTACATATAGTGATCATTCACTAGACGATCGTTTGTATACTTGTGGTTCAACCATCAATCTATTAATATTGTATTGTGTGTATTGCTACCTTAATTCTTACCTTTTCATCAAGATCATCATCACTTTCATACATGTCATCTTGGCGCAACCGCCACTCATACTCCACATGGACACGCATGTTAAACTGATTGTTCTGAGCTTGGAGAAGCTAATTAAAAGAAACAATATTTAGAAAGATCAATGAAAGAAAAGTTTAAGTAAGAAGATACATAGTTGGATGACCATATAATTTGTTATGCTCAACTCAGTATCAACGGAAATGCAATAAAAGGGTTCAACTAACGTTTGCAGCACTTATGCCCCAGTGTAATATGTAGATTATTGAGGCTCTTCCGTCCATAATCTGCCAAATATAACGCTTAATATATAGTGTTTATATTTGGTTTCAGTGCATTGGCCCATATTAGTAACCCTAAAGGGGGCTTTACACACAGCGACATCGCCAGTGATGTCGTTGGTGAAAGCACCCGCCCCCGTCGGTTGTGCGTCACGGGCAAATCGCTGCCCGTGGCGCACAACATCGCTAACACCCATCACATGGACTTACCTGCCTAGCAACGTCGCTGTGGCCGGTGAACCGCCTCCTTAGTAAGGGGGAGGTTTGTTCGGCGTCACAGCGGCCGCCTGTTGTAGCTGTTCTGTTTTGTCACAAGTCAGCTTATGGGATCACCAGTGAGGTCCTCTGAATTAGGCCTCTTCAGACCTAATCAAGATCGAGCGCTCGGAGAAAAAGACCTGCATCCATGTGGGCATAATCAATTTTCTGTTTATTTAACCAAAGTACAGTTTATTTATACCATTTACAGATCAATGTGATATTGCAAAAAAAGCTTCTAGCTGGACTTCACAAGTTGCTCATATGACCTTTAAGTTTTAGCAAAACAAAAATGTAGAGTCATGCATATGAGATAAGAAGAAGATAAGAAGAACATTTAGAGACAATAATAATCCTTGATCTTGTCTCTTAATCCGAAGGCTCTATGACTATGAACTACTTACTAATGAAATAAAATATCTTTAATAAAGAAATAGAGAAACCATTTAACCCTTCTATATCACGCCCAATAGAAGCGGAGGGGTGGAGATGAGCGGGGCGGAATATCCCACCGACCTCCTTCCTTCCACATTGTGGGTGGCCGCAGGTATGGTGTTGTTCCTCGTTCCTGGGGGGGCACACATAGGGATGTGTGCTACCGCAGAAACGACCAACAACCTGCGTCCTCAACAACCAATGATTTTTTGAAAATGAACGACGTGTCAATGATGGGCGATTTGGTGAGTATTTTCCATTGTTAACGGCCGCTCGTTGGTGTCACACGCAACAACGTCGCTAACGATGCTGGATGTGTGTCACGGAATCTGGGACCCCGGCGATATATCGTTAGATACATCGTTGCGTGTAACGGGGCCTTAATTAAAACATTTGATTCATATTAAATGAATAGCAAAATGACATTGGGGAACACGAGTATGAAGCGGTTCACCTAAGATCTAGTCTGGACAAAGGTAGAAATCAACATGGTTAAGAAAGCAATTCAAAATTAATGTTACTTAAAGGGGTTGTCTGGTCTGTAGCTTAAAAATTTGCAGTCACTCAATGTGACTGCAGACTTTCTTGATTCTCACAGCGTGTGCACTGCATGCTGTCAAGATTATCCTTTGTCAACAGTGAGAGCTGGTGGCCATGTGACCACAAATATGTGATATGCATACTTCCAGCCATATTCTGACTAGACATGTGCAGTCTAGATCAATACAAGTGAATTAAGCAAGCTCCCACACGTCTAGCCGGAAAGTGGCCAGAAGCACGCATGTCACATACTTGCTGTCACGTGACCATCCTCTCTCACCGCTGACACCAGAGAATCCTGACAGCATGAGGTGCGCACTCTGCGAGTTGTGTATGTGTAACCATTTCAATTCTCTTACCAAATCTTCACAAAGACAATGCTTGAGGCGTCTGGCAATATCAAGAGCAGTTTCCCCAGCTTCATTTTCTGCAAAAATTAAAGGTTATGAAAAAACATGAGAAATTATAACAACAGAGCTGAAAGGGCGATAGAATGATTATCAGTAAGTAATGCAGGTAAGCAATTGCACCGTCTGCCTTCTTAGGAATTAGAGCATAGAAAATCATATTTTTCACAATTTCATTCTTAAAATTTTGTGTGATAATTTATTTGACATGCAAATTCTTATCCAATTTAATTCTTCACCCTTAAGGCATAAAGAGAGAAAAGAAAATGAAAAGTTATCTGGTAATGTAAAAATCTATGGCGTTGTAGGCAAAGTCTTCTGAATCTTGACATGAAAGACGTTCACAGGGGGATGATACTGTATGCCCCATTATGTGCGATATTTCTGCTAGAACCTGAACTGTTTACTAGAGAGATCATTTATTCAGTGAACACACTGCATAATTACAATGTCTTGTATTAGTGTGTAATGATCCAAAGGAAAGAAGATGGAAAAACGTGAAACAACTATGCTGATGTAAGAAAGAAATTTATAGATGAAGGGTGTGATTGGGTGTTCAGTTAGACCTAAACTTTAAAGGGGTTGTCCACTGCTAGGACAACCCATTTTGAGTCTGCCTCGTGTCCAATCAGTGACGGTTTCTGTCTCCTTGCCTTTAGACCAAATGAACAATCAACAGAAAGTGAGTGCTTCCGCTGCGCTCACTTCCTCTTGATTGACTCGTTTGGTTTGAAATCAGGGAGACAGAAGCTGGTGCTGATTGGACACAGGGATCACGTGACGTCACAACCCCACATCAGCACCGGCACCGTGAACCCAGATACTGCTGGAAGGGTGCCGGTATAAGTGGCGATTATTTGCTTTATTATTGTGACGTCACACGAGCCCCGCAGCCAATCAGTGCCGGCTTCCTTCTCCTCGCCTTCGGACCAAACGAACAATTAACAGGAAGTGAGAGCAATGGCTGCGCTTACTTCCTGTTGATTAACTCATTTTGTCCAAAGGATGAGAAGGAAGCTGGCAGTGATTGGATGCGGGACTCGCGTGACGTCATAACCCCATGTGAACCCCAGAATCACTAAAAGGGCGCCGGTATGGGAGGTGAGTATAGGCTTTATTATTTTACCTGGGGCAAACTTGTGGAATCAAAAGCAATTGTCCTAGTAGTGGAAAACCCCTTTAACTTGAGGTGCAAAAGAATTATTAAACAGGGCCGAGGATATAGGTCACTGACGTAACTAGGCACTTACTTATCTTTACATTGACTTTAGCTCTCAGGAAAAGTTTTATGCTCTCAGTTTTGTTGTACAAGCTGCAGTAGTGAAGCGCGGTGTTGCCTCGGACAGTCTGCTTCATTAGATTTCCACTGTAGTAAACATATTGAAATATTTTAGTCAACTATGCAGACAATATATAAAACAAGCACCTCTTATTATAATTACATACTGTATATTGTATTCAATTGTAGACAATCACTTACCTATTATGAACCAGAAAATCTACAATATGTAATGACGTTCTGTCCGACAACAGGACTGCCAAATGCAGAATGGTCTCACCAGCCTCCTAAAATAAATGAATAAATAACAAAATGTTTGCGCTTTGCAATAAATAAATAAAAGAACAATATAAATAGCTCAACACAACTGATATGCCAAGTGGTTTCTCCAAATTCTACACAAAATACAACTTTTTTTTTTCTTCAGCAGTCTCAGAATTATTCCACCCATTCATTACAGGTGTCTTTGGTATTGTCACGATTATAACTCGCCGTGAAGATATTTGTGACAGTTCTACTATTTGAGCTTCCTCCCTATTCTGGAGGCTTATATTAAATGTACTTTGCTTTCTGTTGGTGCAGGAAGGGTTAATGTCAGTTTTCCCTTGCTGCACGTTGCTTAATTGGAGCTCAGCTACAGCCTTTGTGGCCACTCCCCTCCTCCGTAAAAGGCCCATCAGCCACCTCTTCCTTGCAGTTGATAGAACCTCATTCTACCAAGTCCTGCCGTAGAGAGGGAGTCGTGCGCAGCTACTGGTGCAAGTTTTGCTGTATGCTTGCTGTTGTTGTGGATCTACCCCTTGTCCGTGTTGGTGCAGTGCGATTGAATTTTGGTTTTCCCCAGCTGTCTATTTTCTGTGGGGCTACCACTCTGATCCCGGTCCTCCCCTGGGGTGGGGGAGCGGGGGAACTAGATCAGGGCTGGGTAGGAGCAGGGCCTGGGTGGCGGCCCAGATGTCCTCAACTGCAAAGGTAATTCTGGGATTAGAGATAGCTAGGGTTCCCTTAGCCTGAGGGTCACTCCTGGTGCCCTTTTCCCAGTTGCCTTCATTGTGTCCCATGACAGGTATTAAGTAGAGCATCCACCTTTGGCTTTCATGATTTGCTGTAAACATGATACATAGCCAGACACCAGTTTCTTGTAGGGTTCCTTAGAAATCTTAACCCATTCCTCATGTGCAATATTCTACAGCTGAATTAGGTTTGTGAGCTGCAACCTCCATCTTCAAATCCCAGCAAAGATCTTCTATATAGTTCTCGTCTGACGGCCACTGTAGAGTATTCAGTAACTTTTTCTGAAACGAAATCTTGGTGCACCTTTGAGTTACGCTTGGGATCATTCTCCTGTTGGAAAATCCAATGACACCCAAATTGCACCTTCCTCTCACAGGGATGACATTTTCTCTTAGGATTTCCAGATACTTGATTGATTCAACCCTTCCCTCCACACAATACATGTTTCCAGTGTCAGAGGGAGCCCCAGAGAATCATTGAGCCATCAGCATGCTTCACTGTAGACAGTGTTCTTTTCAGCTTATGAATCATTCTTCCTCCTATAAACCTCAGTTTTGTGTTATCTTTCCACATAAAAGAATTCAAGAACGTCTGTGGCTTATTTATATGGTTTTGAGCATATTGGAGACAAATTTTCTTGAGCTTTTGGGTCAGTAGAGGTGCATGCACGTCTTGAAGTTCAGGCATGGAGACCTTTAGGGATTACTATTCGCCTTATTGTGCAAACTGGACTCACTGCCTGCTGCTACCAAATCTTGTTGCAGGTCTTTAGGGATCTGGTCATACTGTAGATTCCCTTTTTAGCTATGTCCAGGTAGTGTAGCTATAGTGTTCCTGTCATTTTGAACTTGCAATCTATGTTTCCAACTGTATCTATAGGAATATTCAATACTTTTGTATCCTTTTTATTATTTATGCAAGGCAATAATCTCTTAACTTTTGGACCACTCGCTTGACAACCCAAGAATATTAATGAACTGGAGGCCCTTGCTGGTGAAGAATTGGCTAATATTCACCTAGGAACACTTACAGAAGCTGGTGTCTTACAGCACATGATAAAAGCCAACTATGCTTCACCAAGTCCTAAAAATGCTTGTTATGGAGGGTAGAATAATTTTGAGACTGAAGCAGTCGGTAAAAGTGGCATTTTGTGTTGAAATAGGAGGAACCATTAGTTATATATTGTCCTTATGCTGAATTTGGAGGAACCATTTGTTATATATTGTTATTGTGTTGAATTTGGAGGAACCATTTGTTATATATTGTTCTTGTTTGACTGTTTTAGTTAAAACATCAGACTTTCTAAATTTTGCTAATTGGCCCTCACTGCAAATTAGGTTTATTTACAACTGCATCACATCATATTTTCTAATGAGCAAGCAAAAAACAAGTGAATGGTTCTTTATATCCTGTAAATACTATAAAAGCATGTATTATACTTCAGCATTTGATGAAAGTCCATTTAATCAGCATAACATTCAAAACACAACAATTACCTGTGCTGGTTGCGGCAAGGGCTCGGTCAAATCAACCTTTTCTGCATATGCCTGGATCAGTGCAAAAATATCCTTAAACCGAACAGCATCTTGAAGATCATGCTGCCGTGTCAATGGGTGTAAGTTGCTTCTTTTGGTATATAACCAGTGTACATACTTGGAGTTAATGAAATCTTTCCTAGTGGTCCTATAAAATGTACCAAAAAGAGAAAAATTAGTTAATAGCTTAACAAGATATTTATAGGGTAACTACATTTCCAAAAAACCTTTGCCATGTCAATCTCATGTAGAATGGTATAGATCACTGGCTCATAAACTTTCTTAGATCCTCAGCAATTGTGGATTTTTGAAGAAAGTGGTACAGCAATGGGCAACGTAATCAAGAATTTCCATATCACTATGATGACAAATTGCAGGTACTCTGAAGTAAAAAAGCCACCAAATAATAGTTGCACAACACAGAATCATGATCTACTCACATGGCACTGTCTATAGTAGGCTTGATTGTCGGAGATGGGAGATTGGCCTCTACAATGTCATTGAATCCAGAGTTACCAACATTTTTTGCTAGCTGAAAATACACCATGGAGATAAGTGAGAAGAATGTGTCCATTGTATATTAGCAGTAATAATAATACTCAACCTGAGTCTACATCCCTTAACCTCCGTTACAACATGTGGTAATAACACCATAAGGGCTTATTCAGACATCCGTTTTTCTCGTACGAGTGTATTCCATGTTTTTCACGGATAGCACCCATACCTATGATTGTCTCTGGGGAAGTTGACCTGTCTGATTTTTTTTCCCTCGAACTCAGTGGTTCTGCATAAAAGCAAGGAGACTTGTCCGATATTGATGAGATTCACCGATCAAAATTGCCAATACAAGTCTTTGGGTCAGTGAACAAAAAAAAAAAAAAATCGGACAGCAATTGGATGTCATCCATGTGTTGTCCAATATTCATGGAGTGTTTGATATGAGAAGCTTGAGAAAGCGCTTTATTTCCCCCATCGGAAACTCTGGCAGAACTCTGATGATAACAACTGAACCAGGATGAAACTCTGATCAAAGACACTGAAGAAACACAGACCGATTTTCTCGTACAAGAAAAATCACTGACGTCTGAATGAGACCCAAGACTTAAGTAAAAAACAATAGTCAACAAGAATGTTATGTTCTGATAATTTTAGCACTGACATAAAGTTTAGGAAATATCCTGTATAATGGTACACTGGTCACAAATATCACACACAAGGAGCAATTGTATTTTCAGTTTTCTTTTTTAATATCCTTTAGTTTATAACCTGCATTATTACGTGAGATATTTCAGGGATTTTTTTCTTCACTAGACCTGTAACAATTTATGTCCAATATTTTAAATTGTCCTAAAACAAATACTGTGGGACATATTTTAGCAAACAATCTAAATGGGAAAGAATAAGAACCTTGTTTACACGTTATCATGTTACCAAACTATAAGATATCAGATGATAAACAATATGGAGCCAGAAAACACTAAAAAATGAAAATAAAATAACATTTTTAATAGACTAAATTATTTTTAAGTGGATCTAAAAAAATTAAGTAAAATAGGAAATTATTTCCTCTTACCAGGAGCTCTGAAGTTCCAAGTTTGTCAAGCGAGAGAGACTGAATCCGAGAATGGTGGACTCCAAGTTCTCTATGAACCCCAGAGCATTCAATACAAGTCAGAATACCCAGATTTATAGACAACCATGTTGGATCTGGTAAATACAGATATACATGTCAACCATATATTTTAAGACATATGGATAAAAAAAGAAAAACTGAAAAAACATGTAAAATAAACAAGTGCAAAAAAGGCAAAACCACTCCATATGCTTGATGATAACACAGCCACTTATCACATCAGTCAGCCGTCTACTGTATAGAATTAAAAATACAAACAGTGAAGGGCTCGGTCTCACAGCACATTAAACACTGACAGAGATGGCAGCCGGTGCTTGTAAATGTGAAGCTTGGACTGCACAATCGCTGTCATGCAGGTGTGATAAGTATGACAGCCCAGAAATGTCTAAATGAACAAGGAACAGACTAATTAGATAAGTCCCGTACACGTAACTCGAGAGAACTGGACTCCAAGAGCAACCTGATCTTTGTCTTGTTCTTAGTGCAGTGTGTAGGATTAACCACAATAATATTACATTTCTTTAAAGGGAACTTGTCACCACTTTTTTGCCCTATAAGCTGTGGCCACCTCCAGTGGGCTCTTATATACAGCATTCTAACATGCTGTATATAAGAGCTCAAGCCGCTATATACAACATTAAAAACACTTTATAATACCTAATGGTCATGTGGTTGGCCATATGGGCATCTCCGTTGTTCGGTGCCAGCGCTGCCTCTTTCGGCCATATTCGTCCTCCATCTTCTGAAGCTGGGGTGCATGACGAGTCCTACGTCATGCACACTCGCCAGCATTCAGGTCCTGAGCATGTGCACTTTGATCTGCCCTGAGCAGGGCAGATCAAAGTATTGTAGTGCGCCTGGACAGGACCGGCGACCATGTATGACGTAGACGCGTCATGCACACAGGCTTCAGAAAGAGGACGAAGATGGCCGAAAGAGGAGGCGCCGGCACCGGAGACGCCCATATGGCCAACCGCATGACCGTTAGGTAAGTATTATAAAGTGTTTTTTATGTGCTCACAGCGGCCTGGGCTCTTATGTACAGCATGTTAGAATGCTGTATATAAGAACCCGGTGGTGGTGGCCGCAGCTTATAGGGCAAAAAAGTGGTGACAGGTTCCCTTTAAGGCTGGGTGCCCACAATCAGGGTTCACAGCGTTTTGGATGCATAGTGTGTTTGCGGTGTCCAAAGCGCTGCCTTGTATCGTACAAGCACAATGGATGGGATTTATAGAAATCGCGTGCCCACTGTGCATGTGTGGCCCGCAGCGTAAACTGACCTATGGTGCGGCTTCCCAAGCCACAGCATGTCAATTTATTGCTGCGAAGACATGAGTGTTCCCCACAGGGAGAACAGAGAGAAATACCACAACTGCTCGAGGCCTGATCGTGGCACAAGCAGCTGCGGTCTCCTGCAGAGGACACTTGTGACCCCACAGGAGAGGACATGCTGTAAGCTGGATGCAGCATGTCCGGCTCGTGGGCACACATACCCTTAGGCTATGTGTCCACGGTAGAATGTACCTGCGGATTTTTCTGCATGAAAATCCGCGACTTTCGCGGCAAATCCGCGGCAAATCCGCGGCAAAATCCACGCAAAATCCGCAGCGTGGGCACATAGCCTTAAGCTGCTAACAAAAGAAAATGGATATAAAGGGGTTTAACATAAACAACATTTATCACCTATGGAGAGGACATGGAATGTGCATGAACGTTGGAACCCCAGGTTCTCCTCACAACTCTATTCATGGTCTATGGACAACAATAAATGGCAAATGTCTTTTGTTGAAACTCACTTTAAAAGGGTAGACATTATGACCTATGTTGAAAATCAGGTTTTTGAGTTTAAATGTATATTTTTTTCACATTTCATATATATATAACCTGTATTAAAAATTAGAAACCTTGCAAATTTCACACTAGACCTTCAGGCTTTTTTGGACTCTAAAGGGGGCTTTACACGGTAGCGATATTGCTAGCAATTTGTAGCGATAGCGAGCGTATAAGTATCCGCCCCCGTCGCGCATGCGATTGTTTGTGATCGCTGCCGTAGCGAACATTATCGCTACGGCAGTGTCACACGTACTTACCTGGTCGGCGTCGTCGCTGTGACTGCCGAACAATCCCTCCTTCAAGGGGGAGGGACGTTGGGCATCACAGTGACGTCACCGCAACGTCACTAAGTGGCCGACCAATCAAAGCGGAGGGGCGGAGATGAGCAGAACGTAACATCCCGCCCACCTCCTTCCTTCCGCATTGGGGCCGGCGGCAGGTAAGGAGATGTTCCTCGCTCCTGCGGTGTCACACACAGCGATGTGTGCTGCCGCATGAGCGATGAAGCACCTGGATAAACAACCCTTACCGATTTTTGAGTTTGGGACAACCTCTCCATGGTGAACGATTTTCACCATTTTTGAGGTCGCTTAAGGTCGCTGGTCAGTGTCACACGCTGCGATATCGTTAATGACGCTGGATGTGCGTCACTAACAACTTGACCCCGACGACAAAACATTAACGATATCGTAGCGTGTAAAGCCCCCTTAACTTCCTGCAGTTTCATAATGATAGCCACAATAAACAGACTCTGACCCCATCTTTTATATTAACCATGTGCAAAAGTCATTGTGATAGGAGGGGGAGCAGAGTCAGCTGGGACGTTGCCAATGGTGATTGGTGGATCCTGAACTAGCAGCTGTATATAGAGGTGTTATCCATCCTGCCTGTGATGATAAGGAGCCTGCTGAAAACACTTCCTGAAAGGACTGTAAGTATGAGGCTAGCCCTAGTTACCAGTATGAATATTACAATTTTAATGAAATTTGTGATATGAAAAAAAAAATTGGCAATAGGTTATTTTCTTATGCTGGCAGTCAGGTAGGTGATGTTTGGAACTTGTTAATAGTATTATTAATGTTTTGTCATCTCATCTGTTACACGTGGGCATTCTACATGGCTAAATAATTTAAGAGGTAAGTTCATAGGCTACATAAAAAGAGACAGAAAAAAAACATATATAGATGTAACCCTAGCCACATAGGATTTTGAAGGAATGATTTCTCCTGAGTCACTTGTAATTTATTCTATTTCTTGCAAAATTTGACTTATTTATGATCTCACCTGGCGCACCACAATCGCAGCACACGCTATTCCCAGGCATTCGTCTAATGTCTTCAATAATGGCTTTGGTAAGATCTTCTATACTATTCTCCTCACTGGGGCGAACTTCATAAAATGCCATGTTCAGAGCTTCCTGCTTACTGTTCGTCAGCACGGAGATCCATCTGAAACAGAAAGGATTGTTACAGAGTTCTTCCAGGGAACAGTAGAGGAGTCATAGCCGTTCATGACATTGGAAGCGATTCCAGCTGGTCAGCTTAAATCTAACCTCACTATTGTCAAGAAGAACCCCTTCAAAGTAAATGAGAGGTCTGATTTTCAGTCATTTGTTTTCTTCTTTTTGGAGAATGGACCACCCTTACCCAAAAATTTCTAACCACGAAATTACCAGCTTCTGAGATTGCAGTTTAAAGTCTTGCTAATGAGAAATGTTTTATTTAGGAAGTTAAAGTGTATCTGCTCATTTACAGAAAACTTGTAAAAACCAATGGTATTGGTCTCCTACAACAAGGTAAAACTGGTTTTGGTGCACGTAACGGCCTAATATGTCCTGGAAGTGTCCCAATCCTCATGCTAACTTGCCATTCACTCTTTTTCAGTGTGTTTTTCCCCTACCTCAGCATTCTGCCAGCACTATATGTACTTCCTTTCCCTCCCATGTGATTGCTCCTACCCTTGACTAGATTGCCTGCCTTAAACTTAAAGCTCGCCTCTTCGTTGTGCCCCATCATGTATCGGAGAGCAGGAACAGAGACAAAAGGGTGGTTTACACGCTGCGACATCGCTAGCGATCTTGTTAGATGTAACACGCCAGATCGCACATACGATTTACCGAGATCACACATGTGACCGGCGCTACAAAAATTGATCTATGTACGATCTCGGCAAATCATATCTGCGATCTGGCGTGTCACATCGCTAACGAGATAGCTAGCGATGTCGCAGCGTGTAAACCACCCTAAAGGCCTGCCCACACTCCCTGTAATCTGACTCCATGTCTATGCTGCTAGAGACAGATGACACTTCACAACAGGCAGGGAACAGCAAATTACAGCCAAGGCAGATACCCGCTACTTACGAGTTATTTTTAATTTATTTTTTTAAGTTAAGACAACATACTTTCTAAAACACGATGTACAGATTGCCTATAATATATCAAATGAGATCAAGTAGTGACAATACAGAGACCATTTCAGATTTCTACTTACGCAATACACTCTTGATCATCCTCAGTCAAGAAATGGTAAGTGCGGTTATCTGTAATTAACAACATTTCTCCATTTATTCACAGTTCTCCATTTAAGAATAATGCAATAACTTTTTAGTAAATGTTGCATAAAGATGTAAAGGCGAGTATGCATTCTGGAACTGTTTTAGCCGTACTGCTGCCCGTGTCCAACACTTCACATAACTTGGACAGCCCCTTTAAATACTTGCTTAGGCACAGAAGCACATCTTACACCAAATCTTTTGTGCCATCTTTCTGTTTGGTGGAGAAGGGAAGCAAGAAAAAAAGATGTCACTGAGCAAAGTATTGAGGATACTCAGCATGGTTCTATGTAATTGACAAAGTTAAAAAATAGCTGTTTTTGCAATTGTATTGGGATTAGCGGGTCAGTAATTTTAACAGAAACAATGCAATATTAATTTAATCTTGCTATGCTTTTGCAATTTAATGCACCGATTGTTCTCTGCAAGAAGTCATTTTGGAATGGGGAGAAGCTGACTGGGACTGATCGAAAAAAGATCTAGAAAAGGGTCTTGTCCACAAGATCCCTACACTCATATTTTCATTAAAGGGAATCTGTCACCAGGTTTTTGCCACCTATTCTGAGAGCAGCATAATGTTGGGGCAGAGATCCTGATTCCAGCGATGTGTCACTTACTGGGCTGCTTAGTTTAGTTTTGATAAAATCACTGATTAATCAGCAGTAGATTATCATTAGAGGACTACTTGACCTGCTGCCAGGTAGTCCAGCATATTCATGAGCTCTGTATAACTGCTAGATCTGCAGCAGAGAAAACACTAATTTTATCGAAATGACAGCAAACAGCTCAGTAAGTGACACATCGCTGGAATCAGGGTCTGTCTTTACATTATGCTGCTCTCAGATGGGGAAGCAAAAACTTGGTGACAGATTCTCTTTAAAAGGAGTCTACCAGCACAAAATGAAACTTACATCCAACCACAGCACCTTTTATGGGACATAGCGTAAAAAAAACCCCAACGTACCCTATGGTGTCCAAATCCATTGCAGTGTTTTTCAGAAAATGTTCTTTTTCTAAATATGATAATGAGATACTTGCTAAACCCGTAAAATAATTTTTAATCATATTTCTCGGCAGCACATTGCATGGTGTAACTGGAGAACACAATCGCTGTGCACAGAACAATCATATTTATGATTGTATTGTGTGCATGGAATTAATGTTGGGCCTGTCGTAATAGGCCATTAAGTGACCAAGGATCGGGTTGCAAATAGGCGACTGGTGGTGATTTAATGACCATAATTAGCCAATGTAAATAAACCCTTAAATTCTAATGTATATTAGGAACATGTCCCATGCAGGGTGCGGCGACTGATCTGAACAATCATCCAGTGCTGGTTGACTCCTTTTGGGGTTACCCACTACTGGACAACCCCATCTCAACCGGAAAATTGTACATCATAGAATAAAAAAACATATACTTACCTCTGGGATTGGTGATGTTCCTCCAATGTCAGTACTTTCTCCCCCAGCAAAGACAATTAAGAGATACTGCACCAACAAGGGAGGAACATTACCAGCCCAGGCATTAAGTATAGTGTTTTGGTTTTTTATTTTAATTTTATAATTCACATCTTAGTGGTTTGAAAGGGAGAGTGGAGTCCAGTAGTGGACAACCCCTTTGAGAACACCCAGAAACATATTTTATATACAGTATATCACAAAAGTGAGTACACCCAATCACATTTTTGTAGATATTTTATTATATCTTTTTATGGGACAATACTGAAGCTATGGCACTTTGATACAATGTAAAGTAGTCAATGCGCAGCTTGTATAACAGTGTACATCTGGCCTGCCCTCTAAATAACTCCACACACAGCCATTAATGTCTAAACCGCTGGCCACAAACGTGAGTACACCCCTAAGTGAAAATGGACAAATTGTGCCCAATTAGCCATTTTTCCTCTGCGATGTCACGTGACTCATTCCTGTTACAAGGTCTCAGGTGTGAATGGGAGCAGGTGTGTTACATTTGGTGTTATCACTAATACACTCTCTCATACTGTCACAGGAAGCTCAACATGGCACCTCAAAGAATTCTCTGAGGATTCGAAAAAAAGAACTGTGGCTCTTCATAAAGATGACCTAGGCTGTAAGAAGATTGCCAACACCCTGAAACTGAGCTGCAGCATGGTGGCCAAGATTATAAAGTGGTTTAAGAACAGATTCCACTCAGTACAGGCCTTGCTATGGTTGACCAAAGATGTTGAGCGCACGTACTTAGCATCATATCCAGAGGTTGTCTTTTCAAAATAGATGCATGAGTGCTGCTAGCATTGCTGCAAAGGTAAAAGGCATGGGGGGGGTCTAGTGCTTAGAATATACACCGCACATTGCATCAAATTGTCATCCCAGAAGAAAGCCTCTTCTAAAGCTGATGCACAAGAAAGCCCACAAACAGTTTGCTGAAGAGAAGCAGACTAAGGACATGGATTACTGGAAAGATATCCTGTGGTCTGATGGGACCAAGAGAAACCTGTTTGGTTCAGATGGTGTCAAGTGTGTGTGGTGGTAACCAGGTGACTCTAATGAACATGTATAAGCATTGTTTTTATACTGACGGATTTTAATGAGTAATTAGAATTAAAATATACTTTTTAGGAGTTTTTCTTTTTCTTTTTGGTTTTCTGGTAACCAGGTGAGGATTGGAAAGGCAAGTGTTTCTTGCCTTCAGTTAAGCATGGTGGTGAGAGTGTCATGGTTGGGAGCTGCATGAGTGCTGCCGGCTGTGGTGAGCTACAGTTCACTGAAGGAACCATGAATGCCAAAATGTAATATGACATATTCAAAATGTGATGTGACATATTGAAGCACAGAATGATCCCATCCTTTGAAAAACTGGGCCGCAGGGCAGTATTCCAACATGATAACGACTCCAAACACACCTCCAAGATGACCACTGGCTTGCTAAAGAAACTGAAGGTAAAGGTGGTGGACTGGCCAACAATGTCTACAGACTAAAACGTATTGAGCATCTGTGGGGCATCTTCAAACGGAAAGTGGAGGAACACAAGTCTCCAGCATCCACCAGCACAGTGATGTCGTCATGGAGGAGTAGAAGAGGAATTCAGTGGCTCCTGTAAGTTCTAGTAAACTCTATGCCCAAGAGAGTTAAGACATTGCTTGAAAATAATGGTGGCAAAATAAATTATTGACACTTTGGACACAATTTGGTCGTTTTCACTTAGGGGTGTACTCACTTTTGTTGCCAGTGGTTTAGACATTAATGGCTCCTGCATGCAATTTAGAGGGTACACCAAATGTACATTGTTAAATAAGCTGTACACGGACTACTTTACATTGTATCAAAGTGTCATATCTTCAATGTTGTCCTATGAAAAGCTATATTACTTCACAATATACAGTATATATATATATTTACAAAAATATGAGTGGTGTACTCACTTTTCTGATATACTATTTATGTACTGTATGTACTGTATATTTGTTATATATAACAACTTAAACACTTTTAGCATAAATATGCTAAACTGTTTAGACTGTGTCTATTGTTTAAAACAATTTGTGACCTATTGTCCTTGTTACATAAGACGTTTTTTTAGCGAGGGGCTAAGTGCTAAGGGGTACTTCTCACATAGCGAGATCGCTGCTGAGTCACAGGTTTTGTGATGTACCAGTGACCTCAGCAGCGATCTCGCTGTGTGTGACACTAAGTAGCGACCTGGCCCCTGCTGTGAAATCGCTGATCGTTACACACTGTTCTGGTTCATTTTTTGCTCGTTGATCTCCCGCTGTGCAGCACACATCGGTGTGTTTGACGGCGGGAGACCAACGAGCACCGACTCTGTGTAAGCAGCGTATGCTGGTAACCAGGGTAAATATCGGGTAACTAAGCAAAGCGCTTTGCTTAGTAACCTGATGTGTACCCTAGCTACGTATACAGGGAGCCAGCGCTGGCAGCCTGTAAGCGGTGTACGCTGGTAACCAGGGTAAATTTCGGGTAACCAAGCAAAGCGCTTTGCTCAGTTACCCGATATTTACCCTGGTTACCAAGTGCAGCATCATTATACGAGTCGATGGTGGCTGGTTGTTGGGAAGATCTGACTGTTTGACAGCTCACTAGCGACCCTGTAGTGACGTACCAGCAAACCTGACCAGGTCGTATCGTGGTCGGAATCGCTGGTACGTCGTTTACTGAGACGGTACCCTAAGACCTCAATTGAAAACAGAAACAATTGTCTGTTTGACTCTCCTCGATGAGCCATATATCAATCTATAGAAAGACGTTCCGACAAGAGTTGAGCACAGCTGGTCAGAAGATCAGGAGCACAGTGCTGGGGCTTGTTATTAATTAAGATTTTCAAACCTGAAACCCCACAAAATGAAATTTCTGACATAGCACCATTACATGTCAAAGAACAAAAGAACAAAACAATTAAAGTTTCTTGTATAAAAAAGGAAACATACGGGATATCAGATCAAAGCATTTCTTGTCTTCCATATTAGGCTTCACTTGGCACGTCAGCAGATTAAGCTTGGCCGGTTGTCGGTTAGGCTGCAAGAACACAGAATATTATTATGTAACCAAGCTGCTTATTTCTTTTGTTAACTGTTACTGATTATACGCATGTGCTCTTTGTAGGCCTGTCTAGCTTACAAAGTATTCCCCAATATCATTGGACTAGAGCTAATGATGCAGTTATAGAATAGAAGACTCCAAAAATGACATCTCCTAATGTTACTGTACATTAATACTTTTTTAAACTCATAAATAAACCAGTTAACTACATAGAATTTGGGATTTAGCTTCAAATATTGTCATGTTAGACAAATTTATGTGAATTCATACCGTTCCATGTGCAATGGTCAAGTAACAGTTCTTAACTGAGCATTTTCTTTTCTGCCAAACCTTCCTGAGCCTGAAATGAAAGAGAAATGTTACTATATACATCCTACAGTAACCTAGAAGGGCACACTAAACCTAGCCATACACATCAGATGACTCCACTGACCATTCATTCTGCAGACCACCATCTCTGAAGACTTCCCCATACACATGAGATGACACTGATGAAGGTTCATTCTGCACACTGCCATCTCTGCCAACTTCCCCATACACATGAGCTCTCAGCAATGTGTTCTTAATACGGAGAGAGGAGAAAACCTTTGAAATTCCAATAGTTTGATCCTTCACTCCTCCAACATCATTTGTGGAATGAGATTCTGGAGGCACCCATGCACATTGAATAGTCAGCCGATCCACCTAAAATTGGCAAGGGTTTTTTATCTAATTTGTACTAGGGTACTTTAGATATCAATAGTGTGCCACTTTTACATACATACATCCAGATCAGATCTCATACTTTGCAATGACAAGGGACAACCATCCCAAAAGACCGTGTCTGCAGATTAGGATTCTCATCTGGCATAAATCCTAAATCATATGACAAGGCCCGTTAAAGGGTCACTATTGACTTTTAGGATTGCTACCTCCAATAGGTGGCACTAGAGTTCATCTCTTTCCTCACTGAAGAGACAATTTCCACTTCTACAAGACATTCTGTTAAATTTTCTTTATCACAACACGGACAGTAGAAAGTGACTGCTAAATATCTAATCTGACAATTTGCATTCTAGCTGATCAACAATGACAATATGTCCAAACTAAAACTGACACATTTCTAACAATAAATCCCTTGCTTTCAAAAACCCTCCCTAAAAAGAGAGTGGAAAACAGTATATTAATATTCAATTTTATGTGTTATTCACACAAGGCTGGTGAATACATTTGTGATTCACTTACACACTAATGCTCTTTTTATGCGATTAGCAGTGTAATTAGTTGTAATTAATAGTTGACACTCTTAATAGCGATGTTTTGACAAAAATAAATCCATATGATTTGTTGTTAGTGTATATATATATATACAGTATATATATATATATATATATATATATATATATATATATATATATACACACACACACACACACACAGTATACATACATCTATATATATATACAAACACACACACACACATATATATATATATATATATAAAAAATTTCTGCATATATACAGTGCTTTGCGAAAGTATTCGGCTCCCTTGAATTTTTCAACCTTTTCCCGCATTTGAGGCTTCAAACAAAGGTAAAGATTGTTATGCTATGGTGGAGAATCAACAACAAGTGGGACACAATTGTGAAGTTAAACGAGATTTATTGCTTATTTGAAACTTTTTTAATAAATAAAAATTGGGGCGTGCAATATTATTCATCTCCTTTCAGTTAATACTTTGTAGCGCCACCTTTTGCTGCGATTACAGCTGCAAGTCGCTTGGGGTATATCTCTATCAGTTTTGCACATCGAGAGACTGAAATTCTTGCCCATTCTTCCTTTGCAAACAGCTCGAGCTGAGTGAGGTTGGATGGAGAGCGTTTGTGAACAGCAGTTTTCAGCTCTTTCCACATATTCTCAATTGGATTCAGGTCTGGACTGTGACTTGGCCATTCTAACACCTGGATATGTTTATTTGTGAACCATTCCATTGTAGATTTTGGTTTATGTTTGGGATCATTGTCTTGTTGGAAGACAAATCTCCGTCCCACTCTCAGGTCTTTTGCAGACTCCAACAGGTTTTCTTCAAGAATGGTCCTGCATTTGGCTCCATCCATCTTCCCATAAATTTTAACCATCTTCCCTGTCCCTGCTGAAGAAAAGCAGGCCCAAACCATGATGCTGCCACCACCATGTTTGACAGTGTGGATGGTGTGTTCAGGGTGATGAGCTGTGTTGCTTTTACGCCAAACATATCCTTTGGCATTGTGCCCAAATAGTTCGATTTTGGTTTCATCTGATCAGAGCACCTTCTTCCACATGTTTGGTGTGTCTCCCACGTGGCTTGTGGCAAACTTTAAATGACACTTTTTATGGATATCTTTGAGAAATGGCTTTCTCCTTGCCACTCTGCCATAAAGGCCAGATTTGTGCAGTGTAAGACTGATTTTTGTCCGATGGACAGACTCTCCCACCTCAGCAGTAGATCTCTGCAGTTCATCCAGAGTGATGATAGGCCTCTTGGCTGCATGTCTGATCAGTCTTCTCCTTGTTTGAGATGCAAGTTTGGATGGACGGCCGGGTCTTGGTAGATTTGCAGTGGTATGATACTCCTTCCATTTCAATATGATCACTTGCACAGTGCTCCTTGGGATGTTTAAAGTTTTGGAAATCTTTTTGTAACCAAATCCAGCTTTAAACTTCTCCACAACAGTATCACGGACCTGCCTGTTGTGTTCCTTGGTCTTCGTGATGCTCTATGTGCTTTAAACAGAACACTGAGACTATCACAGAGGAGGTGCATTTATACAGAGACTTGATTACACAAAGGTTGATTATATTTATCATCATCAGTCATTTAGGACAACATTGGATCATTCAGAGATCCACAATGAACATCTGGAGTGAGTTTGCTGCACTGAAAGTAAAGGGGACGAATAATATTGCACGCCCCACTTTTCAGTTATTTATTTTTAAAAAAGTTTAAAATAAGCAATACATTTCGTTCAACTTCACAAATGTGACACACTTGTTGTAGATTCTTCACCATAACATTAAAACTTTTATCTTTATGTATAAAGCCTGAAATGTAGGAAGAAATTGAAAAATTCAAGGGAGCTGAATACTTTCGCAAGGCATTGTGTGTGTGTATGTATGTATATTATATATACAGTATACACACACACACACACACACACACAGTATACAAAAAAAGGGAATACACACCTAAGATTTTTCTAAATATTATATTATATTGTTTCATGGACATCACTGAAGATATAACACTGATACAATTTAGAGTTGTCAGTGTACAGCTTGTATAACAGTGTAAATTTGGTGTGCCCTCTATATAAAAACCAACACACAGCCATTAATGTCTAAACTGCTGACAACAAAAGTGAGTACACCCATAGGTGAAAATGGAAAAACTGTGCCCAATTAGACATTTGCCCTCCCCTGATTCAGTGTTAC
Source organism: Anomaloglossus baeobatrachus (assembly GCF_048569485.1). Lineage (NCBI taxonomy): Eukaryota > Metazoa > Chordata > Amphibia > Anura > Aromobatidae > Anomaloglossus > Anomaloglossus baeobatrachus. Next base: position 350,221,044 of record NC_134357.1, on the reverse strand, counting down.
AAGGTCTCAGGTCCGAATGGGGAGTAGGTGTGTTAAATTTGGTGTTATCGCTCAAACACTCTCTCATACTGGTCACTGGAAGTTCAGCTGAGAAAAAGAATTGTTGCTCTACATAAGGATGGCCTAGGCTATAAGATTGCCAATACCCTGAAATTGAGCTGCAGTACGGTGGCCAAGCCCATAGAGCAGTTTAACAAGACAGGTTCCACTGAGAACAGGCCTCGCCATGGTTGTGCAAAGAAGTTGAGTGCACAAGCTCAGAGCCATATTCAGAGGTTGTCTTTTCAAAATAGACATACAAGTGCTGCCAGCCTTTCTGCAGAGGTTAGAGGGGTGGGGGGTCAGCCTGTCAGTGCTCAGATCATATACCGGACACTGGATAAAATTGGTCTGCATGGCTGTTGTCCGAGAAGGAAGCCTCTTCTAAGGGTGATGCAAAAGAAAACCCGCAAACCATTTGCTTGAAGACAAGCAGACTAAGGACATGGATTACTGGAACCATGTCCTGTTGTCTGATGAGACCAAGATAAACTTATTTGGTTCAAATGGCGGCAATCAGGTGAGAAGTACAAAGACAAGTATGTATTGCCTACAGTCAAGCATGGTGGTGGGAGTGTCATGATTTGGGGCTGCATGAATGCTGCCGGCAGTGTAGAGCTACAGTTCATTGAGGGAACCATGAATGCCAACATGTACTGTGCTATACTGAAGTAGAGCAGGATCCCCTTTGTTTGGAAACTAGCCCGCACGGCAGTATTCCAACATAATAACGACCTCAAACACATCTCCAAGATGACCACTACCCTGTTAAAGAAACAAAGGGTAAAGGGGCTGGATTGGGCAAGCATGTCTCCAAACCTAAACCCTATTGAGCATCTATGGGGGATCCTCAAATGGACGGTGGAGGAACGTAAGTTCTCTAACATCCAGCAGCTCCATGAGGTTGTAATGGCGGATGGAAGAGGATTCCAGTGGGTCCTGTAAAGCTCTAGTGAACTCTATGCCCAAGAGGGTTAAGGTAGTGCTTGAAAATAATGGAAATCACACAAAAGATTGATGCTTTCGACAAAATTTGGCCATTTTTGCTTAGGGGTGTACTCACTTTTGTGGTCATTGGTTTAGGCATTAATGGTTGTGTGTTGAGTTATTTAGAGGGCACACCAAATCTACGCTGGCATACTGACTACATTACATTGTACCATTGTCATATCTTCAGTGTTGTCCCATGAAAATATATAATACAATACTTAGAAAAATGTGAGGGAAGTATTCACTTTTATGAGATACTAATATCTACAAGTGCATCTCAATAAATTAGAATATCATCAAAAAGTTAATTTATTTTATATTTATTAAATAGAAAAAGGGAAATGCATATATTTTATAGAGTCATTACATACAGAGTGATCTATTTCATGTGTTTATTTATGTTAATGCTGTGGATTATGGCTTACAGCCAATGAAAACCCAAAAGTCATTATCTCACACCTGCAAAGGCTTCCTAAGCATTTAAAATGGTCCCTTAGTCTAGTTCAGTAGGCTACACAATCATGGGGAAGACTGCTGACTTAACAGATGCCCAGAAGACAGTCATTGACACACTCCACAAGGAGGGTAAGCCATAAATTGTCATTGCAAAACAAGCTGGCTGTTTACAGAGTGCTGTATCCAATCATATTAATGGAAAGTGGAGTGATGGAAAGTTGAGTGGAAGGAAAAAGTGTGGTAAATAAAGGTGCCCAAGCAACCGGGATAACCGCAGCTTTGATAGGATTCTTAGAAAAGGCCATTCAAAACTTTGAGATAGATTCAAAAGGCGTGGACTGCTGCTGGAGTCAGTGCTTCAAGAGCCACCACACACAGACGTATCCAGGACATTGGATATTCCTTGTGTCAAGCCACTCATGACCAATAGACAGCGCCAGAAGCGTCTTACCTGGGCCAAGGAGAAAAAGAATTGGACGTTGCTCAGTAGTCCAATGTGTTGTTTTCAGATGAAAGTAAATTTTGCATTTTATTTGGAAATCAAGGTCCCAGAGTCTGAAGGAAGAGTGGAGAGGCCACAATCCAAGCTGCCTGAGGTCTAGTGTGGAGTATCCACAATCAGTGATGGTTTGGGGAGCCATGTCATCTGCTAGAGTAGGGCCACTATGTTTTATCAAGACCAAAGTCAGCACAAACATCTACCAGCAGGAAATTTTAGAGCACTTCATGCTTCCCTCTGCCGACAAGCTTTTTGGAGATGAAAATATAATTTTTCAGCAGGATTTGGCACCTGTCCACACTGCCAAAAGTACCAATACCTGGTTTCATAACCACCGTATCACTGTGCTTGATTGGCCAGCAAACTCGCCTGACCTAAACCCCATAGAGAATCTATGGGGTATTGTCAAGCGGAAGAAAAGAGAGACACCGGACCCAAAAATGCAGAAGAGCTGAAGACTGCTATCAAAGCAACCTGGGCTTCCATAACACCTCAGTAGTGGCACAGGCTGATCGCCTCCATGCCACGCCGCATTGATGCAGTAATTCATGCAAAAGGAGCCCCGACCAAGTATTGAGGCATTTACTGTACAGACTTCTCAGTAGGCCAACATTTCGGAGTTTAAAATAATTTTTTTAATTGGTCTAATATAATATTCTAATTTTCTGAAATAATGACTTTTGGGTTCTCATTGGCTGTAAGCCATAATCATCAACATTAACAGAAATAAAAACTTGAAATCGATCACTCTGTGTGTAATGACTCTAAATAATGTGTTTCCCTTTTTGTATTGAATTACTGAAATAAATTAACTTTTTGCTGATATTCTAATTTATTGAGATGCACTTGTATATAATATATATACATATATATATATATATATATATATATATATATATATATATATATATATATATATATATATATATATATATATACACACACACACCCACATACATATACGCACACAGATATGCATTGTATATACCCACACAATCTCCACATGGTTGACGTGCTGGGAGGCAGCACAATATCATGCAATGACAAATGCACACATCATGTTTGCCAACTAAAGAACTGAACCACTACATTCATCCTGTTCCATTGGATTGTGGATATACACTCTACATGTGCTATGTGGCCATTCCGTGTACATTCACCAATCTAAGCATCTGGAGAGTAGCTGGCTGTTAGTGACAGGCATCAATCAGCAGCCACCACCTAGATAGTTGATTAGAACTAGATGAATGTGGATGATTTTCAGGAATCTGATAACTGAAAACATTAAAATAAAAAAAACAACAACAGTAAAATGGTAATGCAAAAAAGTATACAAACAAAACCAAAGCAAATAGAGCTAACAGCTATTACTTGACTGTTTTAGAGAACTGAGATCAATCACTACTTGTCAGACAATGATATAACCCATTAATTTACGCTAGCCAAGAGAACGTGGATAAGGCTGCTATGAAATCTGAATGCTGACAGCCCGTGTTTATGAACCTGATGTATCATGTAATCTCTACATCATCAAGCAGAACGGTGGAGAACATCAGACGAGAACTACCGTCTGTTATAAGGTACAAATCACTTGTGTTCTGCATGGAGTCAGTCTGATCACATCTTGCACATCTGCACAATCCCAAGGTCAGGTCATTCTTATCAATCACATGTACTTAAGGGCCCATTACACGCGTCGATTTATCGGGAGATATGTTGTCGGGGTCATGGATTCCGTGACGCACATCCGGCATCGTTTGCGACGACGTTGCGTGTGACACCTACGAGCGACTCTGAACGATCGCAAATAGGATGAAAATCGTGGATCATTGACACATCGTTCATTTTTAAAAAATTGTATGTTTTGAAGAAGCAGCCGACATATTGCTCCATTTGACACCCTGCCAACATCGAACAACATTCAAACGACCGCCTGGGTCCAACAATATATCGTTGATCGCTGATGCGTCGATTTTGAGATCGTTACGTGTGACATCAAATAAACGACCTATAAGCGATACCGACAAATCGTAAATACGATCTGGTCGTGTCACGTCGCACATGCGATCGCCCGATAAATCGACGCGTGTAAAGCGGCCTTAAGGCTCCGGTCGCATACCCATCGCTCTTCTTGAACAAGTATCCATGTTTCTCGGTGCCATACTGCATGTTTCCCTGCAGCTGATGCATGCTGTACACAATCTGCTTACTGATCGAATCCTGCAAGAAATAATATAAAATTATGTAATTAATCCAACATATAAGAAAACATTTTTTTTCACTTTATAAGACATGAAATGGTTATCCAAATATGAGATAAAAAAGCCTTTCTATTCTGAACAATTAATTTCTGGCAGAACGGAGCGTTCATTAGGGACTTTTTCTATGACAGTTATGAACAAGCCATATCTCAGGGAACAATGACTAAAGTATTTGTTCTCATATATACAGCACTTCAACATGACAGATAATGAGGGGAAATGCTTTGCTAATTTAACCATGCAGGTAGTCCTTTTTTATGAGGTAGGATTGAATTGTTTTGAAGGAGAAATGTTGGGGTGTTATTAGAATAAAATATGACTTGGTTCCTGGGGCTGCAGCTCGAATTGTAATGTTTTATAGCTGTATTATTAAAATTAAAGGGAACCCGACATCTGATTCACAAACCTTGGACACCAAGAATCAGAGACTGTCTGGAGATGTGAGGACTAGTCCAGGAGGCAGGACCCCACCTTCTTCTCCTTGCCCACTCAGCTAGACTGACAGATCTATTCCTATGTGGATATATATAGCTGAGTGGGCAAGAAGAAGTTTCTGTGAACACAGTATTCACCATGTCACCAACTGCTCTTTCCACTAGGTTTTTTTTCTGAAATATTATAGCAAAACATAATTTATTGTAGTGCAGGAACTGGTCTCAGATCCATACTCGTCGTGGTTCGGGCAGCATGAATTAGATCTGAGAATGACTTTAAGTATTGGTCTGAAAGTTATTGTTTTATCTTCTGGAAGCATAACCTGCGCCATAAAGTCTCATGCTTAAGGAAAAGAGCAGGTATGGCGGCACATGCCATACAACTCCTTACAAAGTCTAAAGGCTGCTTTACACCAGACAATCTATCGTGCGATAGATCGTCGGGGTCATGGTTTTTGTGACGCACATCCAGCATCGCTGGCGATGCCGGCCTGTGTGACACCTCCTAGTGACGCAGTATCGCTCACAAATCGTGAGTCGTGTACTGCTCGCTAGGTTCCATAATATCGTTTAATTTAGTAGTTCATCGTTTCCGGGATAGCACAAGCCGCTCCGTGTGACACCCCGGGAACGATGAACAGCAGCTCACCTGCGTCATGCGGCCGCAGCCGGCTATGTGAAGGAAGGAGGTGGGCGGGATATTTACGTCCCGCTCATCTACGCCCCTCCGCTTCCATTGGCCGGCGACCGTGTGACGTCGCTGTGATGCCGAACATCCCTCCCACTCCAGGAAGTGGACGTTCGCCGCCCACAGTGTGGTCGCACGAGAGGTAAGTATGTGTGACGGGGGTTACTGACTTTGTGCGACACGGGCAGCGATTTGCCCGTGACGCAAAAAGGACGGGGGCGGGTACGATCGATTGTGAAATTGCACAATCGGTCATACCGTGTAAAGCAGTCTTTAGGCTTCATACATATGAATTGGATGGAGAATGTCCATATTGTTTTTGGCTGAATTCTTAATAGTTCAACAGGAAAATCTCTGCATGCATCCCTATATAAACAGAGGCATGTGCATGGATGCTGCTGGGATGGGGCAGGGGCAACCATAGCACGTGCTCTGGTTGCTGAATGTCTCAGGGACCACCAATGCACTAATCCACTTTACTACTTAGCAAAAGTAATTGGATACAGAGCAAGGGCACCGAACTGAGCCTTTGCCCCATGAGAAAGAATGCCTAGCTATGGAGATACGGTTATGGCCCGTACAACTGTGTAGGATGTATGCGGTCATAATATGAAAATCTGGACATTTGTTTAACCTCTTATTTTACGAATTCATAAGGGTGACCAAGGTCTCATTCAGATGTCAGTTATTTTTCTTAAAGGGAACCTGTAACCAGTTTGTTTTTTTTGCTTATAAACCCTGCCTATAACCTTTAACATCAATATAATCTGCAGACTCACAATATTAAGTGTTGGGGGGACTTTTGTTTCTCAGTTTGCTTATCCAAGTCCTTGACATCTGTGAGATCTCAATCTTCCTGAATTTATTCAGGATTTTGAGGATGTGTTTTCTGAGACTGAGCATGAAGTTTTTCCCCTGCATTGGTCATATAATTGTGCAATAGAATTTATATCACGTGCCAAAATGCCTAAGTTTCATTTGGTTAATCTCTCTCTTTCAGAGAGATAGGCCTTGAAAGAGTATATTCAAAAGAGCGTGGCCAAGGGTATATATGGCAATTCACCTCTCCAGTAGACATGGGTTTTTTTCTTTGTCAATAAAAAAAAAGGATGGATAGTTCTGTCCATGTTTGGATTTTAGAGAAATTAATAAGGTCATGGTTCGTAATCCTTATCCTTTACCCCTTATACCTAACCTGTTTAATCAAATAGCTGGAGCCAAATGGTTTTCTAAACTTAAGGTCCAGTCACACTAAACAACTTACCAGCGATCCCAACAACGATAAGGATCGCTGGTAAGTTGCTAGTAGGTTGCTGGTGAGATGTCACACTGCGATGCTCCAGCGATCCCACCAGCAACCTGACCTGGCAGGGATCGCTGGAGCGTCGCTACACGAGTTGCTGGTGAGCTCACCAGTAACCAGTGACCAGCCCCCAGCGCCGCGTGGAAGATGCTGCGCTTGGTAACTAAGGTAAATATCGGGTAACCAACCCAATATTTACCTTGGTTACCAGCGCACGCAGCTACACGTGCAGAGAGCAGGGAGCAGCGCACACTGAGCGCTGGCTCCCTGCTCTCCTAGTTACAGCACACATCGGCTTAATTACCCGATGTGTGCTGCAGCTAAATGTGCATAGAGCAGGGAGCAGCGCACAATGCTTAGCGCTGGCTCCCTGCTCTCCTAGCTACAGCACACATCGGGTTAATTAACCCGATGTGTCCTGCAGCTACATGTGCACAGAGCAGGAGCCGGCACTGACAGTGAGAGCGGCGGAGGCTGGTAACAAAGGTAAATATCGGGTAACCAAGGACAGGGCTTCTTGGTTACCCGATGTTTACTGTGGTTACCAGCCTCCGCAGAAGCCGGCTCCTGCTGCCTGCACATTAGTTGTTGCTGTCTCGCTGTCACACACAGCGATCTGTGCTTCACAGCGGGACAGCAACAACTAAAAAATGGTCCAGGACATTCAGCAACAACCAGCGACCTCACAGCAGGGGCCAGGTTGTTGCTGGATGTCACACACAGCGACATCACTAGCAACATCGCTGCTACGTCACAAAAGTTGTTCGTTAGCAGCGATGTTGCTAGCGATGTTGCTTAGTGTGACGGGGCCTTTAATCTAAGGGATGTAGGGACATGAATGGGCTTCCTGCAACCCCTTTAAATCCTCAACCATGCATAATGTGATGTTTCAGGATCTGATCAGATAATCCTCAGTGCTGTGATATGTTTCCCTCTCCACTGAGTCACAGAGAGGTGCAGTCTCAGTTCAGGATCTGATCTCCTTTTCTTTGTATTCATTCCTTTTCTGCCAGCAGGTGTTTTTCATGCTGTAATTCAGCCTTCCCTATCAACTGGAGGGTATTACTATTCTGAAATGGATCCTGAATTTCAGCCACATGCTATTTTTTGGCAGATTGTGACTTCTTTTGTTTAATCAAATTTTTAACGCTGCGCCTTCACCCGTATTCTTAAAGAGGTACATGATACCCTCGATGGCCGATTACTAAGCAAGGCTCGAGTGGTCATCTTAGTCACCAAGTTAGAGTTGTCCCGTGATGCTTGTAAATTGTGTGGTACGGTCCGATTGGTGTCTTCACATTGAGGGGACTGGGGCAACACTGATCACAAACACCACCTCTTCTAATTGCATGAGAGTGGATGACCTCTCTATGTCATCCATACTCAGCCCGAAGTCTGACGCCTGCAAAGTGGAATCTCTGGCTGTTCAATAGGGCACAGTGAAGTGTGCCTGTGCAGGTCTCCAATTTTATAGAGCAGGCACGAGACTTCAAGGACTGTGTGGATGTTTTAGAGGCTGAAGACTCCCACCTTCATAGTGGAATTGGAGGCCTGCACAGGCACGCTTCACTGTGCCCATTGTGCAGCTAGTGATCCCACTGCGTAGGCGCGAGACTTCAGGCTGAGTGTGGATGATTTAGAAATGTCATCCACTTGCATACAATTCGAAGAGGCGGAGTTTGCAGGGAGCAGAATGGTTTTTGAAGGTACTGGGGTGGTGCTGAGAGAACTGGATGCCTTTTTTGAAAATATATTATTGGTTATGTGCACTAGAGTTTGTGATGGGGCATTGATCCAGAGAACAAGTCTGATTGCCATTTGTGGAGTCGAGAAGGAATTTTTTCCCCTAATGTGGCACTTACTGTCTGCCCCAGGAGATTTTTACCTTCCTCTGGATCATGAACTGAAGTCTACCTTCAACCTTAAACTCTATAAAACTAATTTGGAGAGACCCATTGGACCGGACTGCACAATTTACATGCAGCATGAGACAAGTATAAAACTTTTTCTGAGGTATGTAGTGGCATGTCTGAGGATATAAAGGGGTTGCAGGAATCTCATTCACATCTTAAAGGTGATGGGGAGGGTTTATACATAAAAAAAAAAACTGGTGACAGATTCTCTTTAAATGTAAAAAACTGTTCTTCGATCAGATTTTTTTTTAGAACGGATTTATCACATTTTCTTGCATGTAAAAGAAAAAACCCAACAGGTGGAGGTTTATTTAAGCTTTTCCTATCAGCACATGGATGGCAAACAAGTGCTTTCCAATTTTTCTACAGACTCATAGACTTGCATTGGTGAGTTTGTATCCATAACTTGGATGAAAATTGGACATGTCTCCGTGTTTTGGTCTGGATCACCCTCTCTGTAAAATTCATGGACATGTGAACAATTCCCAAAGACTACAATAGGTACAAGTTCTGGCCATGAAAAACATGGACAGAACTCCTACATGAAAAGCTGACACCTGAATGAGCCCTGACTAATGCTGTTAAGATATTGCCAAAAAGCAATCTGTAAATAATCACATATATGCAAAGACATCTGGTGAGAATGAGAATAACCTTCCCTTGGGAAACATTCTCATTTAGCCATAAGCAAAAATGGAGAGTTCATTACAGAATAGTGATATAGTAATTTCCGATCCAACTCAATCTCGGAGCAGGCGCCATACAACTGGGGAAATGTATCAAACCTGGTGCAACGGAAAAGTGGAGAACATGCCTGTGGCAACTAATCACATTTTTGGAATCTAAAAAACCTGGCTTTTAGGAAGTGGCAAGTCAAGGTCTAATTTAGCGACTTCATGCTTTTACAGGTTAACTTTAGAAACACATAATTGGTGTCTATCAGCATCCAGAGTAAAGTACATTGGACTGACAGAGAGGTATTTGCCGTATGGAAGCGCTCCCCATTATATGCCATTTCTGGCTGACAGAACATAACATTGCTAATTAATCTGTCAGAGCCACATCCAGAGAAGTATTGCTCCTCCTATATGAATACTATTAGTGAGAGGACTGGTTAATGGCATATTAAATGACCCATTAATGTTCTCTTTTCATGCACTCCTTGTAAAGTAATTAGTTTTTTTGAAGGCTGCTATCCCCATTTTAATTACTGGAAAAATAATTTGCCTCATTTTGACAAACACTTAAATTGTACAGTCTAATTGCATTTTCCTATGAAAAGTGCAAATTCGTATTAGTCATACTTTAAAAAGGCTTAGTTAGGAAGCCGGGATTACACAATTTATGGTTCAATTTAGAAAATTGAAGTCATTCTGCCGTGTTGACAGGTACAGAAACATTTCTTACAGATGTTCTTGGGAGATGCATTGAGACAACCCAAAAGTCAGATGGAAAATGTTTTTATAGGAGTTCTCTGAAATGTACATTAAGCAATTAAAGGTATTGGCTGCTACCGATAAAATAAAATAAAAAACAAAAAAAACTGTCAAGAATGCTTAACGCATTCTCACCATGGCAAAATGTAATTTTTGCTCTTTCCTTTATTTTTTCTCCCTCTTGTTACCAGAGCCAAAACTCTTATTCTTTGGGAAAATGGACATATGAGAGCTATGGGTATTTTTTGTGAGGCAAGTTTTAGTTTTAAATGACACCATTCACTTTCCCAAATAATGTACTGAAGTGGAGAAAAAAAATACAATTCCACCATAGTGTTAGGTTTTCGTGTTTATGGTCATAATTGAACTGTAAAATTGACATGGCAACATGATTGTCTAGGTCAGTATGATTAAAGTCATACCAAATGTGAATAGTTATATATACTGTGTATATATATATATATATATATATATACATACACACACACACACATATATATATATATATATAAATATATATATATATATATATATATATATATATATAAATACATACACACACCCATATATACACATACATACTGACTATATATACACATATACAGTGCCTACAAGTAGTATTCAACCCCCTGCAGATTTAGCAGGTTTGATAAGATGCAAATAAGTTAGAGCCTGCAAACTTCAAACAAGAGCAGGATTTATTAACAGATGGATAAATCTTACAAACCAACAAGTTATGTTGCTCAGTTAAATTTTAATAAAGTTTCAACATAAAAGTGTGGGTCAATTATTATTCAACCCCTAGGTTTAATATTTTGTGGAATAACCCTTGTTTGCAATTACAGCTAATAATCGTCTTTTATAAGACCTGATCAGGCCGGCACAGGTCTCTGGAGTTATCTTGGCCCACTCCTCCATGCAGATCTTCTCCAAGTTATCTAGGTTCTTTGGGTGTCTCATGTGGACTTTAATCTTGAGCTCCTTCCACAAGTTTTCAATTGGGTTAAGGTCAGGAGACTGACTAGGCCACTGCAACACCTTGATTTTTTCCCTCTTGAACCAGGCCTTGGTTTTCTTGGCTGTGTTCTTTGGGTCGTTGTCTTGTTGGAAGATGAAATGACGACCCATCTGAAGATCCTTGATGGAGGAGCGGAGGTTCTTGGCCAAAATCTCCAGGTAGGCCGTGCTATCCATCTTCCCATGGATGCGGACCAGATGGCCAGGCCCCTTGGCTGAGAAACAGCCCCACAGCATGATGCTGCCACCACCATGCTTGACTGTAGGGATGGTATTCTTGGGGTCGTATGCAGTGCCATCCAGTCTCCAAACGTCACGTGTGTGGTTGGCACCAAAGATCTCGATCTTGGTCTCATCAGACCAAAGAACCTTGAACCAGTCTGTCTCAGAGTCCTCCAAGTGATCATGAGCAAACTGTAGACGAGCCTTGACATGACGCTTTGAAAGTAAAGGTACCTTACGGGCTCGTCTGGAACGGAGACCATTGCGGTGGAGTACGTTACTTATGGTATTGACTGAAACCAATGTCCCCACTGCCATGAGATCTTCCCGGAGCTCCTTCCTTGTTGTCCTTGGGTTAGCCTTGACTCTTCGGACAAGCCTGGCCTCGGCACGGGTGGAAACTTTCAAAGGCTGTCCAGGCCGTGGAAGGCTAACAGTAGTTCCATAAGCCTTCCACTTCCGGATGATGCTCCCAACAGTGGAGACAGGTAGGCCCAACTCCTTGGAAAGGGTTTTGTACCCCTTGCCAGCCTTGTGACCCTCCACGATCTTGTCTCTGATGGCCTTGGAATGCTCCTTTGTCTTTCCCATGTTGACCAAGTATGAGTGCTGTTCACAAGTTTGGGGAGGGTCTTAATTAGTCAGAAAAGACTGGAAAAAGAGATAATTAATCCAAACATGTGAAGCTCATTGTTCTTTGTGCCTGAAATACTTCTTAATACTTTAGGGGAACCAAACAGAATTCTTGTGGTTTGAGGGGTTGAATAATAAATGACCCTCTGAATAAACTTTTCACAATTTAAAAAAAGAAATAACATTCTTTTTTGCTGCAGTGCATTTCACACTTCCAGGCTGATCTACAGTCCAAATGTCACAATGCCAAGTTAATTCCGAATGTGTAAACCTGCTAAATCTGCAGGGGGTTGAATACTACTTGTAGGCACTGTATACTGTATATGTGTGCTTGTGTGTGTGTGTCTATGTATATATAGATTGACAGTACAGACCAAAAGTTTGGAAAAACCTTCTCATTCAAAGAGTTTTCTTTATTTTCATGACTCTGAAACTTGTAGATTCACATTGAAGGCATCAAAACTATGAATTAAAACATGTGGAATGAAATAGTTAAAGTGTTAAACAACTGAAAATATGTCTTATATTCTAGGTTCGTCAAAGTAGCTACCTTTTGCTTTCATTACTACTTTGCACACTCTTGGCATTCTCTTAATGAGCTTCAAGAGGTAGTCACCGGAAATGGTTTTCCAACAGTCTTGAAGGAGTTCCCAGAGATGCTCAGCACTTGTTGGCCCTTTTGTCTTCACTCTGCGGTCCAGCTCACCCCAAACCATCTCGATTGGGTTCAGGTCTGGTGGCTGTGGAGGCCAGGTCATCTGGCGTAGCATCCCATCACTCTCCTTCTTAGTCAAATAGCCCTTACACAGCCTGGAGGTGTGTTTGGGGTCAATGTCCTGTTGAAAAATAAGTTATGGTCCAACTAAACGCAAACCGGATGGAATAGCATGCCGCTGCAAAATGCTGTGGTAGCCATGCTGGTTCAGTATGCCTTCAATTTTGAATAAATCCCCAACAGGGTCACCAGCAAAGCACCCCCACTCATCACACCTCCTCCTCCATGCTTCACGGTGGGAACTAGGCATGTAGAGTCCATCCATTCACCTTTTCTACAAAGACACAGTGGTTGGATCCAAAGATCTCAAATTTGGAATCATCAGACCAAAGCACAGATTTCCACTGGTCTAATGTCCATTCCTTGTGTTCTTTAGCCCAAACAAGTCTCTTCTGCATCTTGCCTGTCCTTAGCAGTGGTTTCCTAGCAGCTATTTTACCATGAAAGCCTGATGCACAAAGTCTCCTCTTAATAGTTGTTCTAGAGATGAGAAGGTGTGTCCAAACTTTTGGTCTGTACTGTATATGTATATTTAAAAAACACATATATAAAAAAAAATATCAGAAATCGAAATAAAAATATATATATACCGTATTTTTCGCTTTATAAGACGCACTTTTGTTCCCCCAAATTTTGGGGGAAAGTAGGGGGTGCGTCTTATAATCCGAATATACGGGGGGGGTGTATATATATATATATATACACACACTACAGAGTCCAGGGGAGGTGCGGGCAGCTCTGGAGCTCTGCTGGGGGACTTATGAAAGCTGGGAGCAGAAGCCTTTGATCTCCTGCACCCGCTCATATAATATGCACAGCTGCTGTCCACCACCATGGTGCTGAAAGTGCACCGCGGCGATAGGCTGGGGCAGCAGTGTATATTATATCTGCCTGCCCCTTCTTTGATTGCACATGCCCCCTCCCCCGTGTTAGCTATGTCCCCTATGCTGCTGCAAACAGTAAAATAATAAACTTTTTACTCACCTCCTCCAGCGTGTCTGCCAGGCCTCCCTCCTGCTGCTGTGATAAGGCACAAGAGATTTCACTCTGCCGTGCCGATCACATGACCGGCCGAGAACCAGGAAATGCAGGAGGCCGGAGATCAACCCCGAGGAGGGGGACACAGACAGGACAATGCTGGAGAAGGTAAGGAAAGTTTATTTTCCTAAAAGCAGCAGCATGGGGCGATATACAACACAGGGAGCTGTGTGCCAGCAATAGTGGGCCATGTGCCGCTACATGGGGCCGTGTGCCGCCACATGGGGCCATGTGCCAGCAATAGTGGGCCGTGTGCCGCCACATGGGGCCATGTGCCAGCAATAGTGGGCCGTGTGCAGCCACATGGGGCCGTGTGCCGCCACATGGGGCCGTGTGCCGCCACATGGGGCAGTGTGCCGCCACATGGGGCCGGGTGCCGCCACATGGGGCCATGTGCCAGCAATAGTGGGCTGTGTGCAGCCACATGGGGCCGTGTGCCACCACATGGGGCCATGTGCCGCCACATGGGGCCATGTGCCAGCAATAGTGGGCTGTGTGCAGCCACATGGGCCGTGTGCAGCCACATGGGGCCGTGTGCCGCCACATGGGGCCGTGTGCCACCACATGGGGCCATGTGCCGCCACATGGGGCCATGTGCCAGCAATAGTGGGCTGTGTGCAGCCACATGGGGCCGTGTGCCGCCACATGGGGCCATGTGCCAGCAATAGTGGGCTGTGTGCAGCCACATGGGGCCGTGTGCAGCCACATGGGGCCATGTGCCAGCAATAGTGGGCCGTGTGCAGCCACATGAGGCCATGTGCCAGCAATAGTGGGCTGTGTGCAGCCACATGGGGCCGTGTGCAGCCACATGGGGCCATGTGCCAGCAATAGTGGGCCGTGTGCAGCCACATGAGGCCATGTGCCAGCAATAGTGGGCCATGTGCCGCCACATGGGGCCATGTGCCAGCAATAGTGGGCCGTGTGCAGCCACATGGGGCCGTGTGCAGCCACATGGGGCCGTGTGCAGCCACATGGGGCCGTGTGCAGCCACATGGGGCCGTGTGCAGCCACATGGGGCCGTGTGCAGCCACATGGGGCCGTGTGCCGCCACAGTGGGCCGTGTGCCGCCACAGTGGGCCGTGTGCCGCCACAGTGGGCCGTGTGCCAGCCACAGTGGGCCGTGTGCCAGCCACAGTGGGCTGTGTGCCAGCCATAGAGGATGTGTGCCAGGCATAGGGGACATGTGGCATCACTGGGCCATATCCAGATTCAGAGGGCTAATTTTAGGATGGGGGGGGCTATGAGGGACATATACCCTATATGATTTGTCAGACGGACACTGGCATTATAAGACGGACCCCATTTATTAAAAAATTCTCTATTCCTTCACCAAATTTGGGGGTGCGTCTTATAATCAGGTGCGTCTTATAAAGCGAAAAATACGGTATATATAAAAAAAAAATTTGTTTTGAGTCCCCATTTTCTCAGGTCCACAACGATTCTGCTTTTTATTTGAGGGAGCCATGTCAAGGCTCGTTTTTTCATTATAAGCCGATACCAATTTGTGGTCCATAAGAGATTCTGATAGCTTGTAATTTTTGAATTTTTCATTAGGACGATGTATGACTAAAAAACAAAACTTCAAGACTTACGATTTTATCTTAAAAGTGTTTACCATATAGGAGGATTCATTTTATATACTGATAGAGTACACTTATGGCAGCAGAAATACCACATATACTTACTTTCAGTTTTCAACAAGCATAAAAAAAAAAAAAGAAGAGAATTTTTTTTTTTTAACATTTTGAAAGCTTTTTTTTAAGTTTTATTTTTTTTTCTTACTTTATTTTTTAGTCCTGAAACTTTGTTCTTTTCATTGTTTATTCTACATAATGCAATCCACAGTATTGCAGCATATTAAGAAAATGATATTATTCTATGAAGCTCAGCCCGTGACTGGTCTTCACACGAGGTCTAAGATGATGAGAGGGGCTTTCAACAGTCCCACAACTGCCATGACAATCCACAAGCACCCACAAATGCAATCATGTTATTTTAATGCCCTTGTCAAAGACTGATAGTTGCAACTAAAAATGTGAAACAGCAGTGATCAGAGCTAGCACTGGTCGCTGCTGTTACAGTAAGATGCTGGCTGAAACCCAACATAGGAGGTACTATTACTTCGTATATCACACCTGTACCTGAAGCATTGCTTATACCCATGCATATACACAAGTGGGGTCTAATTTGCATCTGAATTGACTTCAAACAAAAACCGATGGGCAGGAACTTTGTTTTACTTGTTTCTATGTAATTGGATGGGTAATGGTCACCCAAACTTGGACCTGCACCCACACAGCAGTTTACAAAAACTTGTACAATCTGAACACCCTACCAAGTTTATTAATTAAAATGATAAATGAAATAAAAGTGTAGAATGACGACCATCAGCTGATGTAATATATACACAAATAGAATAGAAACTGCCAGCTAAAAGCCAATGAAATGCAGTAATCCAGATAATTTCCTGTCTGGGAGATAAATATTGACTTTTCTTGTAAATACACGGAACTGTTGTTGCAAAATGTCATTTTTTGGTATTTGCGAATAAAGCAGCCCAGAGAACAGAAATGAAAGAAAAATCAATTAACTTACTCTTCTGAACTTTGGAAAGCAAAAGGAGAGAAGAAGGACACAAAGATGAATATTAGGAAGAAATACACAGTTTTAGATAAACAGCAGTCCAGAGTCAGAGTCTCCCTATATACGCTGAGTAAGGCCTAAGCCACACGGCGAGAAAATCGGTGCGAGTGGAGTGCGATAAAACATCGCATTCCACTCGGACCAATTCTAGCCTGTGTGACAGCACACATGAGCGATTATTTTCTCAGCCCTAATCGGACCGAGAAAACAATCGCAGCATGCTGCGATTGTAATCCGAGACTCTTTCTCTCGCACCCATTCAAGTGAATGGGGCGAGAGAAAAATCGCACTGCACTCGCGGTACATCGGTGTACCGTGCGTGCAGAGCGAGAATGTCTATAGCCGGCTACACAGGCGAGAGGGAGAGAAATCCCTCCCTCCCCTCCTGAGTGCCAGCCCGCCCCCCGCAGCTGAGGTCTGCTCGCACGAACGGACCTCAGTTGCAAGGACACAAGCATGAGACTCGGCTCTGCTGTACTGCCAGCACGAGCCGAGTCTCATGCAAGTGGATCGCAGTAGTCCCCGTGTGGCCCCAGCCTAAGGCTCTGATCACACTGCCGTCATGGGTTACATTGTCTCAGAATCTGTCACACTTATGATGGATGGGTTTCATCTCTTGTGAAGAATCCTAACAAATGCCTTTGACGTATATTAGGTTCTCCAGGATTTATTTTCTTTACCAACCAAAATAGCTCAGTACACCACTCTACTATGTCCATCAGGCAATACAGGAACCGTACTCAACAGGACCATGGCACCTACGTGATCCTAGCGGTACAGACAATAAGATGAGTCATGTGGATGTGTTCACTTTTTACAGACCAAGATACATGCAGAGAATATGGAAAATGGAGGAAAACCCTGATTTCATTAGACACTGGGATTGCTAATGTTCTTGACCTTTTCTACTGATGGAGATATTCATCCTTGAATATGGGTATAATATTGCATGGCTTTACTATTCATGCATAAGAACCACTGGCATAAAATAGCTGGCACACACAAAGTGTCCTTGAGAAAACCATGTGGCTAGCAAGCATGTTTCCGATGTATATCCCAGGAAACCAATAGTACCTAATATTTGGATAAAAAGGATACTGGGAAGACTGGGTGGGTTCAAAGGTGGGTGACAATAATAATTAATTGGGATGGGAGGTGTCTATTGCAATGAGAGGTTAGAAAAGTTGGGCTTCAGCTTGGAAAATGAAAAACTGCTGTAGAGGTGATATCATATACACATGTATAAATACGTGCAATGTGAAATTAAAGAACTGGCGCATAATTTTTTTTGAACATTCAGGCTAAGGGACATTCATTACGAGGGACTGCTGATAAGTCTTTGGCTTTGTGATCTTTTTTGTTTCTATGGTAACGAATGTTACATCCCATGAAAGCCTTAGGTGTCTAATATATGTTTTCAAAGTTTTGTGTTTGTTGCTTATGGCAACAGTGCTCTACGCACGCGGGAAAACAAAATGGCGGAGTCCAATGCGATATTCACTGTAACTGAGAGGAGTAATAAAATTCTTGTTTCTGCAAGGAAAGTCCGTGAAGGATATTCATGGTGATATGTCGCAGACATTAGGGATCAATGCCCTTCATATTCCACAGTTAAGAACTGGGTTCCCAAATTTAAAAGGACCACTTCAGCACCAATGCTGAGGAACAACCTGGACGACCGAGAGTGGTTGTTGTTCCAGAGATCGTCGATACTGTGCACAACCTCATACTGGAAAATCGACAAATTTCAGATAAAGCAATAGCAGACATCATGGAGATTTCCTGTGAACGTGTTTGTGTCACTATCCATGAACATTTGGACGTGAGGAAGCTATCTGCAAAGTGGCTCCCCAAATGTTTGACAATAGATCAGAGAAGCATGCGAGTGAAAACTTCCCGGTCCATTTGTCAGTGTTTCCGGACTGATAAGAACTTCCTGGATCGACAGATCACATTAGGAATGATACCTGGATTTATTTGTATGACCCTGAAAATAAGGAGCAGTCAAAAGAGTACACGCACAGTGATTCTCCTTGTCCAAAGAAGTTCAGGGTGCAAAAATCAGTCACTAAGGTGATGGCGTCTGTGTTCTGGAATAAGGAGGGCATGCTCCTAGTGGACTACCTTCAAAAGGGTTCCACCAACAATGCAAGGTATTACATTGAACTTCAGGACCAATTGAAGGCAGCTCTGAAGGCCAAAATGCACGACAAGCCGACAATCTTGTTCCTGTAAGACAACGCCTCCGTTCACAGTGCACAAGCGACCACGGCAAAACTGCCAGAGCTGGGCTTCTAGCTGGTTGACCTTATTCACCAGATCTAGCTCCCTCCGACTATCATCTGTTTCCAACCTGAAGAAACACCTCAAGGGTACCAAATTTCACACTATTTCTAATGCCATGGCTGCTACGAATGCCTGGTTTGAGGCACAACCAAAATCCTTCTTTTTGCTAGGCTTACAGAACTTGGAATACCAATGTAAGAAGTGTGTTAACATCAGTGGAGAGTATGTGGAATAAATGTAAAGTTTCATCATCCTATCTCGTTTCTTTCTGGGTAAAACCAAAGACTTACAGCAGCCCTTCGTACATGTGAAGGACAGATGATTTACACATCTAAATAGGAAAGGGTTCTTTACAGTTACAGCAGTCAGATTGTGGAATGCCATACCACAGAGGTCCCCAACTTGTGACGAAGGAGCAACATCAGGCTCGCAAGCTCATGATGTGTGGCTTGTGACTGTCTGCCAGCTTGGTGTCTTAGTATCAGGTCTAGTCAACAGTTGTACAGAGGGGTTTCCAGGTGGTGATTTTTGTGAATAGTCCTGCAAAGGAGCAGATCTGGATGTGTATATACTGGTCATGTGGATAATAGGATAATATTTTTTTTTTAAGTAAAACAAAAGACGATACTGCCAGTTAAAGAGTTGCTTGAAGCTGGATGTGATAGTATGGAGGGAGTGTGTGATGCTAGAATACCAATTGACACAAGGTGGCAACCTGTAAATATGAGTATACTGCCTGAAAGGGAGGGTGCCTCAAGGTCACAGTGTGATTTATGCAGGAAAGCGTTGGCTCTGGATGTTACTACTGTGGAGGACACTGGTTATGACTATTCAGGAGCACTGGATGTGATTCGCAACCATCTCTCAAAGCTGAAATGTAGCTCATAGGCCACATTCACATGTTCAGTATTTGGTCAGGATTTTACTCCATATTTGTTAACAAAAACCAGGAGTGGGTGAATAATCCAGAAATGGTGCAGTATTTCTATTATACTTTTTCTATGATTGAGTATTCAAAATCAGGAGTGAAACAATGTGTGAACATGGCTTTAAAGGGAACCTGTCACCAGATTTGGTGACTATAAGCTGCAGCAACCACCAGTGGGCTCTTATATACAGCATTCTAACAAGCTTTATATAAGAGCCCAGGCCGCTGTGTAGCACGTACAAATCACTTTATAATACTTACCTAAATGGTTGGTGTGGTGCAGATGGGTGTCTCCATTCTCTGGGTGCGGCTCCTGCTCTTTCGGCCATCTTTGTCCTCCTCTTCTGAAGCCTGGGTACATGACGCATCCTACATCATGCACACAGGCCGGCATTGAGGTACCGCTCATGTGCACTACAATACTTTGATCTGCCCTGCTCAGGTCAAATCAAAGTGCGCCTGTGCAGGACCTCAATGCCGACCTGTGTGCATGACGTAGGATGCATCATGCAACCAGGCTTCAGAAGAAGGAGGACAAAGATGGCCGATAGAGGAGGCGCTGCACCCGGAGAACGGAGACACCCATCTGACCCATCTGCACCGAACTGACCGTTTGGGTGTGTATTATAAAGTCATTTTTACGTTCTACACAGCGGCCTGGGCTCTTATATGCAGCATGCTAGAATGCTGTATAGAAGAGCCCACTGGTGGTGGCCACAGCTTATAGCCACCAAATCTGGAGACAGGTTCCCTTTAAGGTAAGAAAGGTTGAGAACCAGTGCCCTACAGCAAGAGATAGTAATGACAGACATAGTAATGGCAGTAATAACATTTAAAAAAGGACAATATACTTTTTTCATAAGTAACGGTATTGAGATTTATAAATAAACTAGGGAAAATAATGTTTACTTGATCTAAAAAGGTGGAACTTGATGGACTTGTGCCTTTTTTCACCATATGTAACTATTCAACACCTGTGAATTTATATCGGCTTGGATTCTTTGGAGAAAAGTGTTCATTTTTTCCTGGCACAAACCTGCTGTAATGTATGTAAATTACAGAAGAACATATGCCTACCTACGTCAATTTCAGACATCCATCATTAAGAGATTGTTGAGAAGTCAGTGGAATAATCTCCTTCAATGCTCAAATAATAATGCAGTCCTGTTCCCTAAATCATCCTATGACAATACCTGTGCTCGGGCATGTACATACGCCTGGATGGAAAGGAAAATCTCATCCGGAGTCCTTTGAACATCTTCCTGCCTAATAATATTATTATGCTGAGTGGTTACAGAGAAAGACAGCTCCCGGCTTTTCTCTTCCTAGCTGAATAGGCTCAATTCAACCTGCCGCATGGAAAGTAGATGAAAATGGGAAGCGACACAGGCCTGTGGGGGTCTAGTGTCCCAATAGGTGGGCTCTACTGGTTAGCACAGCGCGTAGCTAAGCTATTCACTGACATTTTATTGCTCCACCGTACAAGTCATCACTGGCACATATTATACATGCATATACATGATACAAGTAAGGACTTTCTTAAATCTAGCGTTTTTGTTTATTTTCAGCACTGGACTGGTGCTATCAATCTAACGTCCATACCTTTAGTATTATACTATCCGGACGCTGTATTCACCTTTTATCAGCGTTGCTCTGGTCCCGCGGCGCCATCTTGTGTCCGCTACTTCTGATTGGCTGGAAGTCAGAGGTAACGGTCACAAGAACACAATGTAAAGGCCCTGTCACACACAGAGATAAATCTGCGGCAGATCTGTGGTTGCAGTGAAATTGTGGACAATCAGTGCCAGGTTTGTGGCTGTGTACAAATGGAACAATATGTCCATGATTTCACTGCAACCACATATCTGCCAAAGATTTATCTCTGTGTGTGACAGGGCCTTTAGTCTATGAGAACCAGCACAAGTCTTACATTGAGTTGTGACTTCCAGATTGCTCCTGCAAACCCTAGAGAAATCCGGAAGGTCACAATCTGCTGAAGACTGACCAGAGCAGTGATGATAGAAGGTGAAGATGGCAGAGGGCAAGTATAAGACTAGGTTAGATGATCTTAGATTAGAAGCTGAACTAAAGTGGTGCAACAAAAAAAATGCTGGAGTTGTGTTTCAAAGAGCTCTCCAGGGAAAACTAATACACTGAATTATACATACTAATAACACATAATATTAGGATTTCATTATGTACAGTAACTGAAAAAAACATTACTTATTGCATTGATTTATTTTTTTTCTCGAACATACTAAAGGGGTTGTCTAGGATTAAGAAAATTGCCTTAACCTAAAAACAGCACCATCTATGTCTTCAGTTTGTGGCTGATGTGGCCGCTTAGCTCAACTGAAGTTAAAGGGGTATTCCCATCTCTAGGATCCCATCCCAATATGTAGTAGGTGTAATAATAATATTAGCAAATACCTCCAATTACAAATGTAGTACAGTTCTCCTGATATAGCCATGTCTCTTACCTCATGTGCAGTTTAGGTATCCATGATTATGTCCACTCAGGTAGCGACAGTTAGTTATGTAGTTAGTTGATTGTGGTCGTAACCATGGAAACCTAAGCTGCAATGCCCTGCACATGAGGTAAGTGACATTGCTATATGAGGAGAACTATAGTACATTTCTAATTGGAGGTATTTGCTATTATTATTACTATTACATCTACTATATATTGGGATAGGATCTTGGAGATGGGAATAACCCTTTAATAATGCGGAGCTGAAATACCAGACAGAACCTGAGACAGGGTAAGGCACTCTTTTTTCAAAAAGGCAGCCATGTTTTTATTAGTTCTGGAGAACTCCTTTAAAGACAAGTACAGACAATATACAGTGTTCCTGTCCAGTTTGGGTGATGCTAGAATTTCAATAGGTTACTGGACCTGGAATCTCTAACAGTGGTCTTTTGTAAAGGTGTCAGTAATGTGAGCTTCCTATGAGGTATGCGGTAGTGGATTGTGAGATTCTTTTTACCTCTTTGGGCTCTATCTGCAGTGTTGGCTTCAGCAGGTCCCGTAGAGAGCAGAGTTGCTTCTTCTCCTCCTCCTGTTTGCTCTTGATCTGACGTGCACACACAAAGGACAACATTAGAAGACACACTTTCATTTTGTTGAGGGTCACTATTTTGTTTAATAATCATTCAAGGACTCCTTTTACTGCTAAAGAGTAAAGCCATCCCACCGCCCACGGGTGCACAGGCAGCTCCCTTGCCATACAGACATGTCAACCATCCCAAAAACATGCGAGTCATCAATCCTCGGCAAGAATCCTAGGAGACATTTTCTTTCAAAATAAGACAAGCTGCTCCCTGTGTTTTATATAGCTGTCATATAAATTTCACATATTTTAGCTGAAGCAATCATCTGTATCCTCCAACTTAAAGAGAAAGTAACTTTTAAATAATTTTTTATTTGCTATTGTGTTACTTTCAGATAGAAATGTAGTGGATGCCTATTTAACAGACCAAAACAAAAGCATAATGGATTCTAACAGATCCTATGACTGACTAAAATCCTAATAAATCTACTGACAGAGATAGACAAACCCATGGGCTTGATGCCAGCTGTCAATTCACAGCTTACAATAACCCTAAAAGTATTACCCAAAATGCCATCGCACTAGGGCAATCAGGAAGAAATAGGAGAAGAGCCAGAATTAGCGTATTTATTGGATGCACCATTTCTGGGGCGCTGTGGGCTGCTACTTTTAGTCTGGGATGGGCCAAATAACCATGGGCCTTCCAAGTCTAATAATAACAGCCCCAGCTGTCTGTTTTACCCTGGCTGGTTATCAAAATTAGAGAGATGCCATGCTGTTTTTTTAATTACTTCTTTAAAATAATTTAAAAAAAAGGCATGGGATCCCCTTTAGTTTTGATAACCAACCAAGGTAAAGCTGACAGCTGAGGATTCCAGCCCGCTGTTGTCTACTTTATCTGGTTTCAAAAATAGGCGGGAGCCCATGACAGTTTTTTTTTTTTTTTTTTAGCTATTCCCTATCCACATTTGTTTGCAGGACAATTGCCCCCATTTTTCTTCCTTTTGCAGACCCCTAGCTAGCCCTTACAATGAACATTTAACAGCCATTTTACACCACAGACGTTTGAGTCTCCTTTGACTTATGTGGGGTTCAGGGTACCGGGTCAAGTTTGGGTCTTGAACTGAACTTTTAACTAAAGTCCGGCCAAACCCAGCGAACCCGAACTGCCACATGTCCCCTTATCTATACAGATGAATACTCCAAATAGACTGGGGGAAAGCAGGGGGCTTGGAAGTCACATGCACTTTTTTTTCTTTTACAGGAATGAAGACAAATCCCCCAATAAAGTGATTTTGACAGTTTCTTAACCTTCCTTGATAGACCGAATTATAAAAAGAAATATATATATATATATATATATTCCCTCTAGATATGTCTGCTGCTTAATGCAAGCACCTTAATATGCTTGTCAATCTCGCTTTTCCCTAATTTCTCTGGTTTTCAGTGCCGCTCCGGTTCTCTTCTGGACCCTGAGACCTCAAATCCGACAAGCCAGCTCACACAGGGATTTCTTTTGGAGACCAGAAGTCATTTACTCAATATTGTCAATCTAAATCGCATAGACATTACATTGGGAAAGCAGCATCAACCCATCCTGTGTGAGCCGCCAAAGCTGAAGAGCATTCTCAGGGTCCAGAAAAGAGCTCGAAGCTAGACAAAGATTGAGAAGTATTTTGGAATGTGTTCATCAGGCCATTTAATGTGCACGGGGCCTCCAGGTATAAGAATAAGGATCAGGTGGTTGGAATTCCATTGCCTGATTCTTTTGATTGACAGGAAGATGAGCCACCAGATGATTTGGCTGAATCATCAATGGCAGTGGCTGTCACATTGCATAGGAGTGCTCGTCCAAGCTTAGCTTTTCTGTGCATGAGAGAGTCGCGAGAGTGAACGGTCATCTTCTGGTTGAAATACTATTGGGCTACCTAATGTGAATGGCAAGCTTTACACTGCAATGTAGATGTTTATAACACTAAGGGGACACAAAAGCATATAATAATGCTGATATAAATGATGGCGTACACAGCGGATGTCTATTTGGATTGTCTAAGCTGAGGATGATACATTTATAGAGCCAGCCGGATGGTGCACAGACCTTGAGTTCACCTGCAGCAGTCTGTGTCTGGACAGTCTCAGGGGAAGGAGAGGAATGAGCTAATTACTGTACGTGAAGGACAGATTGTGTGGGTATAAGACACAGCTTTGTGGTCAGACCCACTCCAGCAGGCTGATTTATGTACTGCTTAATGTTTCATTATCTACGCAGCATTATACATCGGAAAAACTTTATGTTCCCGTATAATGGTTTCTGCTGCTAATTAACCTACAGACAACAAATTTCCCATATTCAGAACATAGTTTAATTAGAAGACTGCTATAAAGATCAGCTTGTCACATTTATAGCATAAGTGCAAGGTCTTAAACTGGCAATAGATGTAACGTTTCAGCCTACATGTTCTCAGGTCTTTCATTATCATGACATTATCTACTTTGGACAATATATATTGGTTTCCAGGGTCCCCAGATAATAAGCAGATCACAAAGTGTCCCTTGCTGCCCAAAGATCAGCTGTGTTTTACGGAAGAACCAGGAAGCAAGTGTTCACTTTCCCTATAGCACCACCACAGGGGAAATTAGGCATTACAGTGCCCATTCAAATCAAATCACTAAACTTGTGTTGTATGCAGATGACCGATCCTCCACAGCATGAGTTACTTTTCATAACCAATTTAAGCTCTATTTACTATAAATAAGCATGTGTAGAAAGAAAAAAAATGCGCTTCATAGGACAACACTTAATGGAACCAAACATGATGTACAGATGTGTGTGATAAGACTCTCACTTTATCAAGTAACTACTGGAAGTGGAAGAAAGGCAATTCCGGCAGCTAAATAGGAAAGGGTTCTTTACAGTTAGAGCAGTCAGACTGTGGAATGCCCTACCGTAAGACGTAGTAATGAGTAGAGAGCTGTGGAAAAGAAGCGCAATAGGGTTTTACCCCAATATCACAGGGGGTAAAGACAGGGAGAAGTAATACTCACCAAATGAAGTTGTGAAAGTCACAACTACTATATAGGCATGGAAAACTGGGATCACGGCAGCAGCAACCCAAACGGCAGATAACAGAGAACAATAGAACAAAATCGGGTTTTTATCAGCCGCGCCAATGATCACTTCTCAGGTATTAAGATTAATGGATCTTTTATTTTGCACAGGTCTACGTGTTTCTGGAGTCTCAGCTCCCTTCCTCAGGACCATCAGGCATAAGAACACATCAAATCCCTACGTAAGACGTAATAATGGCAGATACTATAACAGCTTTTAGAAAAGGGCTGGATGATTTCCTCAGTACACACAACATTGTTACTTACTGATCAAATGTATAATTGGTGGAGGAATGGGCTAGATGACCTTAGGTCTTTTTTCAACCTAAGTTATGCTAGGAGCATCTCACCTGTAAAGCATTCTCTCACAATCGTGGCTCGGCTATGAATATAAGGCCTAAGCCACACGGCGAGAAAATCGGTGCGAGTGGAGTGCGATAAAACATCGCATTCCCCTCGGACCAATTCTAGCCTGTGTGACAGCACACATGAGCGATTATTTTCTCAGCCCTAATCGGACCGAGAAAACAATCGCAGCATGCTGCGATTGTAATCCGAGACTCTTTCTCTCGCACCCATTCAAGTGAATGGGGCGAGAGAAAAATCGCACTGCACTCGCGGTACACCGGTGTACTGCCAGTGCAATGCGAGAATGTCTATAGCCGGCTACACAGGCGAGAGGGAGAGAAATCCCTCCCTCCCCTCCTGAGTGCCGGCCCGCCCCCCGCAGCTGAGGTCTGCTCGCACGAACGGACCTCAGTTGCAAGGACACAAGCATGAGACTCGGCTCTGCTGTACTGCCAGCATGAGCCGAGTCTCATGCAAGGGGATCGCAGTAGTCCCCGTGTGGCCCCGGCCTTAGGCCTAAGCCACACGGCGAGAAAATCGGTGCGAGTGGAGTGCGATAAAACATCGCATTCCACTCGGACCAATTCTAGCCTGTGTGTCAGCACACATGAGCGATTATTTTCTCAGCCCTAATCGGACCGAGAAAACAATCGCAGCATGCTGCGATTGTAATCCGAGACTCTTTCTCTCGCACCCATTCAAGTGAATGGGGCGAGAGAAAAATCGCACTGCACTCGCGGTACATCGGTGTACCGTGCGTGCAGAGCGAGAATGTCTATAGCCGGCTACACAGGCGAGAGGGACAGAAATCCCTCCCTCCCCTCCTGAGTGCCGGCCCGCCCCCTGCAGCTGAGGTCTGCTCGCACGAACGGACCTCAGTTGCAAGGACACAAGCATGAGACTCAGCTCTGCTGTACTGCCAGCACGAGCCGAGTCTCATGCAAGGGGATCGCAGTAGTCCCCGTGTGGCCCCAGCCTAAGTCTTAAAAACATACAAAATAAATTCTCTGGTCGGAACGTATCTAATAAGGAGGATCTCAAATAATCATTGCAGAAGCTCTCTTCATTGCAGGTGCAGCCATACAACAAGTTTCACAGACGAAATCCAAAATATGTTACATGTCTTCACTATCAATAAAGAGTACTTCTTTGATGATCCCTTGAAATCCTTATTATTAGATATGGCTCCGACCAGAGAATTGCTTTAGTTATATCCCAATGACTGCTGTTTCCTATATAATAACTGTGAACATGAGACTCCCTCTATTCCCCAGAAATTTTAAATGGGTATATGAAAATGGGTATCTTTAGTTAACCCATTTAGGAAATTTACATTAAATCAAAAAAATGGCAAAAAATAAAACAACTGCAATAATGGAGACCTGCAAGTCAATCTGAAAAACCTGATTGGAGTAACAACTGTGGCACAGTATACGGAGGCAGAAGCAACTTGCCAGATGCTCCTGATTCATTAAAGGGGTTGTCCACAATTAGGACAACTCATTCTGATTCCACATGTTTCCCCCAAGTAAACTAATAATGCCTATACTCACAGCCCGTACTGGTGCCCTTCCAGCAGTACTGCAGCTCGCATTGCCGGGGTTCACGTGAGGTTGTGATGTCACACGAGCCCTTTGTCCAATCAGTGCCGGCTTCCTTCTTCCTGACTTTGGACCAAACAATCAATCAACAGGAAGTGAGCACTGTGGCTGCGTTCACTTTCTGTTGATAAACTAGTTTTGTCCGAAGGCGGAGAAGGAAGCCGG
The DNA here is from genome assembly GCF_048569485.1 of Anomaloglossus baeobatrachus. NCBI lineage: Eukaryota > Metazoa > Chordata > Amphibia > Anura > Aromobatidae > Anomaloglossus > Anomaloglossus baeobatrachus. The sequence continues at coordinate 350,193,211 of NC_134357.1, read as the reverse complement.
TACTGATTGGACACAGTGAACCATGTCGTCGCTGCAAGGGCAATGATATGGGAGGGGACTATAGACTTTATAATTTTACCTGCGGGAAACATGTGGAATTAGAAGGGGTTGTGCTCGTATTGGACAACCCCTTTAACACTAGAAGTCCCGGAAATTTCGAGCTCTATGGGTTCCAAAAGGTATAAATGTTAAATGACCCCTCTCTGGGACTTCTAGTGTTAAGAGGTGTGCACCTCTTAATTACGGTAATCAGGAGCGTTTGACTTTGACATGCCCCCTTATCAAGCCTGGTGAGAAAATCGCCTCCATTGATGAATTGCGTGATGTCTGAGTAGTTGTTCGCTGAGTGTCACTAAACCGCCACATGAACACCCGTTAAAATGAACCCATCACCAAGATGATCCTGAGAAAAGCGTTCACGATTGGTAGATTACTTCCAATACACAGACAGAGAATGATCTGCCAATAGCATGCATCATTATATATATATATATATATATAAAATCAACTCCATCCAAGCAGTGCATGAGCTTTACAGCTTAGAAATGTATGGATTTTATATAACATTGTCATATTGACAATAATTCTGACATTGAAGGTGAATCTGAGAAAGATAAGGCAATACTCACAGTCTGTAAATCGGTGGTCAGGCCCTCTATGTAGGATTTCAGCTTTTCAGTGGTTTGCAAACATTCCTGCAGAAAGCTGCAAATAAGTCATTATTCTGGGGTCATATCACCACTTTGATGTATACATGCGAGAAACGTTCAATGCACATGCAATTACTGACTGCACTCATTACATAGCTGATGCTCTCCGACTACAAGCACCACATTTGTGGCATTTTTATCTCCATGTCCTTTTACGCGACAGGCTTTATTTATCAGAATGACTCTCTACTGACTACTGAGCAATACTCCGCAATCTATCTGCTCTCATTGTAAAAGAGCCATCACTTGTACATCAGAGAGCGTGAACGTCCTTGGGCTTCGATGTGAAGCACATCTACCGTCTGTACATTTCAGAAAATAAATGCGGTTTCAAAGGCAAACAAGAGTCTATTTTTTTTTTTTATTTGAAGAAAATGCTAAAACAGAATGTGAACAATGAGATATCGAAATGGTAAATGTATATATAATCCCAATTATTTAAAAGATAGACTCATTAATAATATGGAAATGTCCTAGTTCTGACGAAGGGGCACTGTGCTCTGTAGATCATTACCGCTCTTCATTCAGCGCTAGAAGAGACAATCGGGTCTCAGGATTTTACTAATAAGATAATGCTCAACATATGGCGCCAATGAAACTCCCAGCTCTGACTTAACCCCTTCACCACCAGGCAGTTTTACGTTTTTGGTTTTCGTTTTCTCCTCCCCTTCTCCCAAGAGCCATAACTTTTTTTTATTTTTACATCAATATAGCTATGAAGGCTTATGTTTTGCAAGACGAGTTGTAGTTTTGAATTACTGACATGGGAAAAAAAAATTCCAAGTACGGTGAAACTGCAAAAAAAGTGCAATTGCACGATTGTTTTTTTTTCATGTTTACCATATGGTAAAACTGGGCTGGTATTATGATTCTCCACATCAGTACGAGTTCGTACACACCAAACAGGTATAGTTTTACTTTTATCTAAGTGGTAAAAAAAACATCTGAAGTTAGTATAGAAAAAAAAAAAAAAGAATTGAGCTTTTGTCGCCATTTTTACGAGACCCGTAACTTTCTCAGATTTTGGGATCTGACGCTCCTTGTCCAGTAAAGACCTTTGACAGACTGCATTGGTGGGAAGTAATCTAGATAGCAACCATTCCACAATATAATTAAGATTCCTTCCATACTTGAAGGGGGTGATGAGTTTTAAGAAGAGGCAAATTGCAAAAGAGCGTTTGAGTATGCTGAATTACAATGCCTTTCAACGCCAATGAATGAGCCACCCTCAGAGCTGTCTTGAAGCTACTCTGTCCCCTCTATTAAAAAAAAAAAAAAGTTTAGGCTCTTGGAAGAAGCGGATGAAAAAATAAAAACGCAAAAACAAAAAAAATCATGCAGTCCATAAGGGTTTAAGTTCTTAAGCCTAATGTAAAAATAAAAGCCCAGTGGTGACTACGACCTCTGCACCCCTACTGTATAGCTCCTGACATATTCATATCTTTGTATAAATATAATTTTTCTAAGCAAGTGAAAGTTTTGCTACTGTCACACAGAGATTTTCACAAACTTCCCCGAATGTCATGGCGCGTCGGGTTCTCTTCAAACTACTGATTCAGCCACTGGACCCGATAACTTCTCAGCATAGGCTGACTCAGGCGTCAACCAACAGATTAGTAGTTCATAGGTAGGCTAGCAAGAGTTAATCTCTGTTGGTTTGCTTGTGAATCATCTTTGATCATGTGCTGTGGGGGAGCCAATCACATCTGCTCTCCTCCTGTATATGCTGGCTGGACACTTCCATTAGTGCCAGCTATAGTTTATCTTACTTGGTCTGGAGAGGTGTGGTGGTCCAGACTATCAGGTGTGATACCTGTTGCTATTCTCCTACTCTTGTTTTTCTTCTGAGTCTCTTTTTGTCTATTCCTGCAGTGTGTCAGAGTTTTGGTTTTCCCTTTTCTGTCCTTTTTGGTTTATCATCTTACTCCTGCCCCATCCCTCCCTGGGGGGAGGGGGGTATTAAAGTAGTATTTCTCAGAAGTATAGAGGGGCACGGGACTCCGGGGTCTCCATCATAAGGAGTAATCCAGGGGTGAAGGATAGCCTAGAGTCTTCTACCATAAGAGACAGCATAGGAGCCCCCTGTCCCTCGCTATCTCTAAGTAGCATCGCGACCGCTACAATGTAATTAAATAAAAAATTCTCTAAAGATGACAAGCATACTTTTAACTTGCCAAAACCCTTAAACCCCCTAACTTCTGTGCATCATTTACAGTATACACAGAGATTAATCACCATGATAGAGGGAGGTTTGTGAGTCATAAATACTGTGATCTTACTTGCACTGGGAGGTATAGTGCTTGATAAGGTTCTGTAGAAGATCCACACCTTTTTTGCTTTTGATCTCATTGACTTTGATGAGGTACTAAAAATAAAAGTGAGAAATATGGATTAGAAGGACATTACTCTTTGACAATAGGCACACAATTCAGGCCATGATAACCGTTATTGCTGGTGAGGGCAATTTTTTTCCACTAGTCATAAAAAAGAATAACGAGTTAATAGAAGATAAACCAGTATATATAAAGATAGACCCATCAGAGATAACTGATTGAGGCATGATACTGTACATCATGGGTGGGTGTCATTTTCTTCAGCCTCTGGGAACAGCAGTGTTTCAGCCGCCAGCCCTTTACTTCCTAACTACACTGTGAGCACGCAGCGTTCACTACTGAACACTGCGGTGCATGCAATGAAGAATTACATCTTGGTCAGCATCAGGAGGATGTTTGTGGGCGGCATTAGATCGATCTGTGCTCCCGACCCTGCCAGCAGTGCAGTGCCTCCTTTGTGATGTATATGCACCAGGCCCACTGTCTCATACATAATGTATGCACCAACCCCAGTGTGATATACTTTATACATAAACCAGTCCCAGTGTCTCCTATGTGATGTATATGCACCAGGCCCACTGTCTCATACATAATGTATGCACCAATCCCAGTGTGATATACTGTATATATATATAAACCAGCCCCAGTGTCTCCTATGTGATGTATATACACCAGCCCCAGTATCCGCTATGTGATGTATATACAGCAGTCCCAGTGAGTTCAATGTAATGAACATACACCAGCCCCAATGTGATGTATATACATATAATGTATGCATCAGTCCCACTGTCTCCTATATAATATATACACCAGTCCATTGTCTCCTTTGTCATGTACACACCAGTCCCACTGTCTCCTACATAATGTATGTACCAACCTGACTGCTCCTATGTAATTTATACACTAATCCCTGTATTCTATGCGATGTATTTACTAGTCCCAGTGTGTCCTATCTAATGTATATAAACCATTGACACAGTCTACTATGTGATGTATATTATCCAGCCCGATGTTTCCTATGTGGTGTGTAATGACTCAGTATATGGCCACTTGTGTGGGGGGTGAACTGTTCATAATTAGGCCAGACATATTGTTCCTTTCTTTGGTAAGTCAAGAGACGTTAGCCACTGTTTCATGTCAAACTGACCAGAGCCCTATTGTCTTTTAAATGTGTATTGTATTGCCTCAGCCCTTTTGACTACATAATTCAGAGGAAAATTATGCAGTCGGACTGAACTAGTGACCAATGAGAAAACGGTAATCTCCCATCAATCCTGTAAGCCACAATACCCTGAAATGAGAACTGAGGAATATAAAAAGAAACTTGCTCCTGTCACCATATTCATTCCAAAGGACCTCAGCCTAGGATCTATGGTTCCAGCTGGAGGATCACAGAATTGCTTCACTATTCAACACTGAGTCCAAAAATTCGCTTGGTGAACCCAGGTTGGAGCAATTCAGTCACCTAGCTACATATCTTGCTTTGCTCGGTCAACTTCCTAAGCTTTACGCTATCTCCTCTCAGTGGATGCTCACCAAAAGCAGAGTGCTGCTGGTCGGGATAGTTGGCCCCGCAAGTACCAAAGTCATGAAGATTCTAATTCCTTGCGAGCCAGCAGAAGGGTAAGACTCTGTCTCTCTGCTACCTTGTGTTCTTGCTAGGAATATATGATATGCTTGTGCCTGTTGGTGACCCAATAAAGTCTTATCTATGGTTGTTTACCTCACCCTGTGTTGTCTGAGTAGTGTTCTGCACATGGAGAAGGATCATAGGCGTTAAAAGGGATGAGCGCTGGTCTGTGCAGTCTTTCTGAAGACAGCCAGGACAGCGGATGAGAGCACCCACCGATCCTCGTGTCCCCACATGATGTAAACCGCAGGGTATACTATGTGATGTGTACTGCAGACCTCCCACTGCTTGAGTTCTATAAAGGTTATCTGACCAGTGATTACTTTCCCACTTCAGTCCTTGCATCCCACAAAACAGATCATATTTGGTGGATTTCCTTAAGGCTGTTTTACACGCAGCGACATCGCTAGCGATGTCGCTCGTGAAAGCACCCGCCCCCGTCGTTTGTGCGTCACGGGTAAATCCCTGCCCGTGGCGACCAATATCTCTAGCACTCGTTGCACATACTTACCTGCCTAACGACGTCGCTGTGGCTGACGAACTGCCTCTTTTCTCACACGGCAGCCATCCAATTGAAGCGGAGGGACGGAGAGCAGCTGCAGGAAAGTCACGCCCACCTCATTGACGGAGGACGCAGGTACGGTGCTGTTCGTCGTTCCTGGGGTGTCACACGTAGCGATGTGTGCTGCCTCAGAAACGACGAACAACCTGCGTCCAGCACCAGCACCAATATTTGGGATTTGAACGATCAACGATTAGGTGAGAATTTTTGATCGATAGCGGTCGTTCGTACGTTTCACACGCAACAACGTCGCTAACGAGGCCGGATGTGCATCACGAATTCCGTGACCCCAATGACATCTTGTTAGCGATGTCGTTGTGTGTAAAGCCCCCTTTATTGTTGAACTGGTGATTGAATTATTAGCAAGGAATCAGAAATTGACACAGATTTTCTCATCTGTGCAATACTCAGGAAATCTGTTGGGAGCCATGAAGACAGGAGTTGGGGAACACTGTTCTAATGGATACTTCTAACAATGGCCTCTAACATAGCCCACTGTGTAGGCATACAGTATCATACATTGGTCATTACAAAGCATATAGCATGTTGTATATATTCTTTTACTGACAAATACTGTATGTATTCAGTGACAAGTACGAAAACACTGTACAGGTATACGATAAGGGAAAGGGGATTTGATGTGATCGGCCTATTGCCTGCATACAAATATAAGCTTTCTTGCTGCACACACCGAATGTGTGCAAAATTGAAGTGTAAATTATTATTGTGTTTCCCCGAAAAAAAGCCCTAGCATGATTTTAAAGGATTTTTGGACTATGCTTGAAATATAAGCCCTAAACCAAAAATAAGCCCTAGTTACAGTCGGGGCCGGTGTTAGGAGGAGTCAAACTTGGTATTCCAAGGTGCAGGTTGTTTAAGGACCTTTGATGACTTTACAGCCATGTGACCAAATGTCTCTTAATTGCAGCAGTCTAACAGCCTGTCTAATGTGCAGTTCTATTATACAGGACAGGCATTAGGAGAATGGGAGAGGAATCTGGAAAATGTCACAGGGATGATAGTGCTGCTTCAGGACCTTTGTGAAATCACATCATGTGACCAAAGGTCATTGCAGGAATCTAAAGCTAAAGAGGAGACAGGTTGGTATGTGTGTGTGTGTGTGTGTGTGTGTGTGTGTGTGTGTGTGTGTGTATGGATATGATGGATAGATAGATAAATAGATAGATAGATCCAGACACGTGTTACATACAGGATTTGGAGAGTTATGTTTATGTTCCAGAATATGATATGAATATATTTAAATAAATGATGATTTTTTTGATTCAAAAATAAATGTGGATTGTTGTTTATGGAAAATAAATAAGACATCCTCTGAAAATAAGCCCTAACTCATTTTTTGGTTTTATTTTTGGGGAAACACGGTACTTATAGGCATTTTTTGCATGAGCCCATGGCTGACACAGGAGTAAACTAGAGATAAATGCATGCAACATATGGTAAAATACAATTATAGCTTCTTACTTCACACATCTGTAACTGGAACATCCTACGCTCTTTCTCCAGCTCTTCAGCTATTTCTCCTCCTGCCACCTCATTTCTCACCATCCCATACTGCTTGGCCAACTCTCTCTTCTCCTTTTCAATTTTAGTACTATTAAAACAAATTCGGTTGCCAAAACATTAAAATTAGGATGGATATGCATCATAACATCAAGCCATCAATATGGCACATGGAAATTTTCCAAGGTAGAATTAATAGAATGAAGAGAACAATTACTCACTCTAGGACTAAATTCAGTTGAAAAAGAAACTAAAGGATACTTTTCCCAATAAGAATACAAATTATATGTAGTACATGTTGAATTTATAATTGAGCAAAAAGATTTGCAGGACCCTGGTCCAGTGGCCACATGGATGATCCGTGAGCACCGGCCAGAGCCCTGCAAACCTACTCCTATCGGCCCACATTCCCAGCAACACTTCTCATTGGAAGGTTTGGCGAGACGCCATGGGTGCATCGTGACATATGTATGACGTTTCGATGGGCCTACTAGTCAAAAGAGGAGTCAGGTATGCTGGCAGGTAAGAGGAGGCTTTTGTGGCTCAGGTCCGGGACCGCAGGCTATTGAGCAAGCCACTGGACCAGGGTCTTGTGAATGCTTTTGCTCAGCTCCAATGTCAATACTTTTAAAATAATTGGACTACAATATTTAAAAGAATATTTAACTGTTCTCAACTAAACTTTAAGGGAATGCTCACATCTGCATTGGATGCTGGACACCATGATGAAATCCCAATGGACCCTATTAGAATTAATGGTGTCAGTCATGCACCAAATTGGACACTGCTTTTAATTTTGTTCTTTTGCTTCTATGGACAGAGAAAAGCAAAAAAATGAATTCATGTTTGTAATTAACAAACAGAGGTGTGTACATAGCCTTAAGGGGGCTTTACACGCTACGATATCGTTAATGTTTTATCGTCGGGGTCACATCGTTAGTGACGCACATCTGGCGTCATTAACGTTATCGTAGCGTGTAACAGTTATGTGGACCTAAACCGATCGCAAAAGTGGCAAAAATCATTTGCCGTGGAGAGATCGTCCTAAAACCAAAAACCGTTCACCTCTCATTAGCGATGTTGTTTGTCGTTCCTGCGGCAGCACACATCGCTGTGTGTGACACCGCAGGAGCGAGGAACATCTCCTTACCTGCCTCCACCGGCAATGCGGAAGGAAGGAGGTGGGCAAGATGTTTACATCCCGCTCATCTCCGCCCCTCCGCTTCTATTGTACGACTGATGTTTGACACTGCACGACCCGCCCCCTTAGAAAGGAGGCGAATCGTTGGCCATATCGACATCGCAGGGCAGGTAAGCCGTGTGACGGGGCAGCGCGATTTTGTGCGCGACGGGCAGCGATATGCCCGTGTCGCACAAACTATGGGGGCGGGTATGCACGATAGCGATATCGTTACCGATATCACTACCGTGTAAAGCTCCCTTTAGGGTCCATGAACACAGAAAAATAAGTGTACACAGACTTTTTGTTGGTCTGTATTATAGACCTCTACAAGTCTCCATAATGTCTCCATTGCAGATTAGATTAATATCATCGGAACTTTCCATAAGTCAAAAATAAATGGGGCGGCTTAACAAACCTTGCAGTAAACTCATAAGATATCCAAAACTCTTAATGAAAATGTATTTTTCTGGGTTAGCAAAACTGAAAATTAGGCTATAATATTTCCACTTACAATTTATTTTCATAATCCTTCCAAGCTTTATCAAATGGTTTCTTTAGATCCTGCAATAACAAAAAAACATGAAAGTTTGCTGAATCCTAAATAATGATAAAAATAATACTTACTCTGCAAGTAATTTTAAAGAAAATGTCTTGTTGTTTTGGCCGGTTTCCAGGGAAACAGACGACAAACAAACCCTGTGTAGTCTGATCCTACAGTTATACTCCCTTTCATCTGTCTCATACTCTAATCTACCAATTTTAGGTACTTGGAACTGTATAGAATTTTAGCACTCAAATCCTGGCTATGATAAACACTCATTGATACATAAGGCATCTTACTTTTCCGAGCTAAAACTCACCCCTCAATCTGAGTTGTCCTAGTTTTAGCAAATTTGGCAAAATAATTTGAACATCCTGGTCCCTTTTCACTTCTAGAAGTAATTTTATGCTATTGGATAGATATGTACACTTGGTTTTGATAAGTTTCTATTGTCATTCCATGATATTGCAAATTCCTAACCCTAAAATGAACCCAAACGACATAGTGGCATTCTTGCAGGTTTTTCAATTAGCACACCGGTTCTCCTCCAATTTATGTCTGCCCGACTGAGAAGTGATATTCCATGTGTTTGTGTCTCCCTTCTTGACATGTTCAGAGGTTTATTTACCTGACAAAAGTGGGGTATAGAATCAAATAGCTTTTTCTCTGTCGCTTCATTGGGGAATACAGGAACCATGGGTTAGTCTGCTGACACTAAAAAAAGTCTTACAAAAAAAGTTGTCTTCTCTCCCGCAGACTGGACCTCGCCTGCTAAGATCAGACCTCCTGAGTCTATCTTAGTGTCAGTTGGAAGCAGAAATGGGTCCAATTCGCAGACCGGTCATAGCCTTGGTAGCGTAGGTGTTAACTTTTTCTCCTCGTTTTTGTGTGTTTTATATCTTGAATGATGATCATTAAGAGGGGTAACAGACTGTGAATGTGCACTCTGTTTGTCCCCACTAAGTGAAGGCGAGTACAGCCTGTATTCTCTCTCGTTGGTATGGCAGGACCGTGTTCTTTGACACAGTTGGCGATCAGGTACCTGGGGCAGGTCACTTTACCTTGTTGACGCCTTCCTGCCCACCTACCATAACGTGGCATGGTGTGTGTGCATGGAGCAAAAGATGGAGTCCGGACTTCGCAACACCTAGCAACTAGATCTCCCTTTTTCAGGACAGTTAAGTATGTCCCTTGCTTGCACTGTCACCCCTTTTTTCAGTTATGGGATTTCTTTTTTTTTATGGCAGCACGACGTTAGAGTCCTTGTTAAGGTTTCATGTCCATATTTTGCTTTCTCTCTGCTCTGTGCACCCCAGCAAGTTTTTGGCTTTCGTTTCCTCCTGTTCCCTCCCCTCCCCTGGGCAACAGCCTAAGCAAGAACCAATACTTCTGATTTAGCAATATATTTCTTTATAATCTCCAACACAGAGACAACTTTAGGATATCCCATGGTTCTGGTGTCCAACAATAAAGCGACAGAGAAATTAAGATTTTTCTTACTCACTGTAAAATCCCTTAATTGTAGTGTTCATTCGGGGACACAGCACCCACCCTTGGTGCAGTTAAAGGGTATTCCCATCTCCAAGATCCCATCCCAATATGTAGTAGGTGTAGTAATAGGAATATTAGCAAATACCGCCAATTAAAAATGTAGTATAGTTCTCCTGATATAGCCATGTCTCTTACTTCATGTGCAAGGCATTGCAGTTTAGGTATCAATGGTTATGACCACAAACAACTAACTGTCACTATATGAGTGGACGTAACCATGACTACCCAAGCTAAAATACCCTGCACATGAGGTAAGAGACATGGCTATATCAGGAGACTATACTACATTTCTAATTGAGGGTATTTACTATTATTATTATTATTACACCTACTACATATTGGAATGGGATCTTGGAGATGGGAATAACCCTTTAAGTTTCTTTTTTCTCTCGGGGTGGTTATGCTTTTACTATCATTTCTTCATACCTTAGCTCTTTTTGCTTCCCTTACTGCTTACTCGCTAAGTGAAGAGGCCTGGTGTTAGCAGGTGAGGTATAGTCCGCTGGGGAGGTTCCAACTTTTTTGCTAAGAGGTTTTGTAAATGTCAGCCTCCAGGTGGCAGCAGATTAACCAATGGTTTCTGTATTCCCCAATGAAGACTATGAGAAAGATTTTTCAGTGAGTACCAAAAATCCTCCTATTTGTAATCATGAAGCATGCAATTCTGGGTTATCTTACTTTGAACCTGATGATAACGATAACAGCACAAATGAATGCGGCAGTTCACTCTAAACAAATTTATCAGCCAATGGCTATAAAATGTATTTATTATTTTATTATAAATTTATTATAAATTTATTTAGCCAATGGCTATACAGAGAAAGGACTGGCATGGCTGAATGGCTTATTACAATAGTGATGTCCTTTCTCTGCTTATGCCTCAGCAGTGACAATATTCATAGCAGGTATAGGGCTAAACATAATTTTCTTTAAAATGAACATTAACTTATATTTTTGCTTTTATCTTTATTTCTTTACACATAGCACTGAATATGTGCCAACATAGGAAATGTAAAGTGCAAAATACAATCCAGAAGTGGAGCTGCCAGGACTAAGCCTGTTCGTGGCAAAATGAACACCTTGGAAATAGAAATATATGAAGCATATTAGTAGGCTCTATATAGGTGGACCACCTCTTTAAGGCTTGCTGCATTAAAGGGAAACTGTCACCAGGTTTTTGCCCACTATTCTGAGAGCAGCATAATTTAGAGACAGAGACCCTGATTCCAGCGATGTGTCACTTACTAAGCTCTTTGCCATCATTTTGATAAAATCAATGTTTTCTTTGCTGCAAATCTATCAGTTATTTGAATGTGAAGCTCAGTAACCCCGCCCAGAACAATGATTACAGTGTACACAGAAAACTGCCAATCAGTGGTGTGGGCAGGGTTATACAAAGTTCATGAATATGCAGAACTACCTGGCAGCACGCCAAGTAGTCCTCTAATGATAATCTACTGCTGATTAAACCGTGATTTATCAAAACTACACTGAGCAGCCCAGTAAGTGACACATTGCTGGAATCAGGATCTCTGCCCCTACATTAGGCTGCTCTCACATTAGGTGGCAAAAACCTGGTCGCAGACTTCTTTTAACATAATCACTCCATATATCTAAGGAAGCCAGTCCATATTCATTCAAAAACACACTAGAGGTCCACATACATTGCAAGACTATCGTGAACGTGTGTTGCTAAGACTGCTTGTTTCACAATAATTTTGCAGTCTAAACAGGCTGCTGATCACCCAATAAATTAGCAAAATGCTTATTTATTGGGTGAAATGATCTTTTAGTTTACACAAATTATAATTATTCTCAGCACCACATCAACCTGTATAAACAATGTGCTGCCGAGAATAATAGCAGACTGAACTATTATTACTTGTTCAGTGTTTATCTGAAGTGGAATCAGCCTGTGTAAACTGACTATTAAACGATCACTGAGCAGTAAATAGTCACCGAACGGAGGTCGCTTATTTCCGGAATACTGTCTAGTGTAAACAGACTTTAAAGTGAATCTATTAGCAGGTTTTTGTTGCCACCTCATCTGAGAGCAACACAATGTCGAAAAAGAGACCCTGATTCCAACAATGTATCTCTTAGTTTACTGGGTGAAGCAGTTGTGATACAATCAGAGGTCTTAGATTTCACATGCAGCAGAGCTGAGAAAGATAACTCTGTCCACACCAGGCTCTCTTTGTACACTGTCTATAAACAGTGAACTGCTTATTAGAAGAGGGGGCGTGTCAGACTGGGGCTCATGCACTGTATAGATGATGCAGTCCGAGCAATGTTAAGGTTCTGGTGCTAAAACAATTATTGCAAGCAAACAACAGTCTCTTATACCTTGAGGGATGCAGCGCTGAATTCTGTGTTTTAACCCCTTCACTATGCTGTCCTCAGATCTCATAAGAAAAACCTGTTGGCAGCTTCCCTTTAAGCTTCCAGTTACTCTAGAGGAAGGAATTACCTCAACTGTAAGTGATTGGTTTCCTTTAAAGGATTCTCATTCAGTTTAATTACTACCCAGTGATGTGCCTCAAAGCTATTACAAGACAAGCTGAACAATGCTTGCAGCATTACTTCTCCGATACTCACCCCTTTCACCTCCTTCAGATCTCCTTTGACCAGCGAGTTTAGAAAGTAATTAATGTTGTGATTAAAACTCTGCAGCTGTGTGAGACAAATACCCAAATTAATGACTGTTAGATAAGTCAAGCAGATAATTTCGCACATATTCTGCTATACTCTAGTCAGCATTCTCACAGTGAATATATTACACATCTAATTGCATTATATAATCCATCTACTTCTGTCATCAAATAATGTTTATTACAGCCTGTCCCCAGGAGCTCCGGACATTATCTTATCTTTTCATTCAGTGATGACTGTAAGATCCGGTGAGAGTAAGATATGCCCAAGTCATATTTGAAGACAGAAACAACAAACATGCTAATAAATTAGCAGAATGAATGTAACCTTTTAATTGCAGTAATTAGCAGATGATCAGCTTCAGATATAAAGAACTTCTTCATACGGTTACGGCTCATACAGACGTCCGCGGATTGTGGTCCAATCTCAGACTGCAATGCATGGACTGGCTCCCAATCTGAGCATGATAGTCTCGCAGAAATATATGAAGCTCTCACAATAGGTTGGGAGAGAAGCCGGCCAGTCTGTACAAAAGCAGTCCATACTCGGACTGATTTGCACGAATGTCTGCATGAGCCCTAAGGGTACTTTCACACATCCGGATTTTTGCTCTGCGGCACAATACGGCGTTCTGCAGAAAAACCGCAACCGGCTTTTGTAACGCCGATTGCGGTTTTTTTTGCATTGACTTACATTAGTGCCGCATTGTGCCGCAGGGGCTTGCGTTCGGTCCGGTTTTTGCCGCATGCGGCAGATGTAGCCGATGCGGCGGCCGGATCGAACGTACCCTGCAACGTTTTTTGCTCCGGCAAAAAACACCGCATCGCGCCGCTGCGGCGCATTTTTCAATGCATCCCTATGGAGGCCGGATGCGGCGCGATGCGGAAAAAACCGCATCCGGTCGCCGCATGCGGTATTTTCCACTGCGCATGCTCAGTAGCATGCCGCAACCGGAAAAAACCGGACCGGCCGCATGTAAAAACTTATGCAAAGGATGCGGTGTTTTCACCGCATCCGTTGCATAGTTTTCACAGCCGGATTGAGCCGCAGGGCTCAAACCGGATGTGTGAAAGTAGCCTTATAGTCTACATCGCCAGCCACGGCTGTTTAGTGACTACCATCCATTACATGAAAGTCATTTGGTGGTCATTTAAAGAAGCACTCCCATCAAACTTTGTTATCCTTTTAATATATTGCAATCATATTATATAGCACTGTGCACTTGGAATTGGTTATTTTGCCTTTCTACCCACCTAATTCTTCTCTTTTCCATTAGGTTTATGACATCACATGATTAAACACAAATCCTTCTTTGCTCTATGTAGAAACAGGAAGTCTATTTTCCCTACATGAGTCATCATGCCAAAAAGTCAATGGCAGGTGGAGTAGCAAAGAAGCTAGGTTAGGAGTTGAAAAGGGGGATGAGTCATGCAAGGAAAGGTGACTTCTTTCTACTGTAAAATTTTTGACTCACTTGGGTGTTGGTAGAGGTATCACAGGGACCATTTACATTAAAAACTCCAGCTGATTTATTTTCAGCCCACATTAACCGTTCCACATGAATACATAAGTAAAGCCTTTCTCCAGCATAAAAGGTTCAAATATATGATATAAACAGTCCATTTAGCTGAGATATTATCCATTCCCGATAAGACTTGTTTCCTTTACACAGATGTCCCACTGGAGATGTAGCAACCTCTACGCACAGACACCTTCTCAGGCTACTAGTCTCCATTTTATATTATGTACAACTCCCAAGGGTGGGGTTGTGAGCAGCCAGACTAGCCCATCTCTCCACCTGCTCATAAAACCCGGCCCTGATGCACCCTAATAACTATCTTAGTACTAGATGTACTATAGCTTGCATCATAGTGGCCCAAACAATGTCATGCTGTTTGTATACTATATGAACAATTAGAGATTACACTGTATATATAGTTGATTAGTATGGGGTATTCGTAAGGGAAGAACTGCCCCCGTTTCCACCTACCGCAACCCCTCAGGGTGGTGACTAACGGCTGGGCTGCTATGTATCCGCATGTACTGCAGTCCATAAATCACTCTATACTACGAGGGGACAGGAAAGTGGAGAATTCCCCTTATGATTACACCAGACTCATAAATTGTAACCAGTATAGCTTGTGATTGATAGTCAGAGAGCACAAGATTTTTTGTGCTGCTTTGGGTAAGGAGAGAGCCCTATAGCCATGCTATACTCGTATACAGGGTAGGAAAATCTGATTTTGACCATACAGAATGGTTCATGACATATCATATTATCAGACTCTTTACCTACTGTGCATCAAAAGAAACCTGAAGACCCACGTCTTCCGACAAGCCTGCAACCTACAATAACCCTCAGACCAGTACACCACTGTGAAACCAGCTCTACCCTCACCTACAGTATCCACACCCATCCATTGTAGACTGTGATCCCTTGTGGGCAGGATCCTCTCTCCTCCTGTACCAGTGTGTTTTTGTAATGTTCATGATTGTTGTACTTGTTTTTTATGTATACCCTTTCCAATTGTAAAGCGTCATGGAATAAATGGCGCTATAATAATAAATTATAATAATATAATATGAAGACTAGAGTGCTAATAAATCATAGTGAAATCAACTTTCTACTCTTTCAACTCATCAGCAGATGAAAAACGTTTTTCTGCTGACAGTTTGACATGATAATCATGGTCAGTGTTCTCTATTATTTCATGGTAGACTTTAACCATACAGACTAAAGACCTCTGAAGCTACCAATTGCTCCAGGATCTCCTGGGTTTGGGGATGTCCCAACTCTAAAGGCCCTGTCACACACAGAGATAAATCTGCGGCAGATCTGCGGTTGCAGTGAAATTGTGGACAATCAGTGCCAGGTTTGTGGCTGTGTACAAATGGAACAATATGTCCATGATTTCACTGCAACCACAGATCTGACAAAGATTTATCTCTGTGTGTGACGGGGCCTTTACTCAATGGCAATTGCTCTTACAGAAGATAAACCACTTCAAGAGGTGTCTGGCAGTGACTTACTCACCTCTCCCCACTGAAAACACATGCACATTTAGCCAAGAGCACAGTAATTGGGGGAGTTGGGAAGAATACTTGTTGGCCAATGGAGGGCTTGACCAGTAACTAGTAAAGCACCACTTGAGCATTTTGTTCTGTTTTTATTTTACAATTGAAATGGTGCTTCTAATCAAAGTTCCCTGCACTCAGTCTTATACTCACCCTCCGCCTTTTTATCTTCTCTCACTGCCGCTCCAATCGGTCCCCAACAGTTTGTCACGTGCCGACACTTCCAGTGTTTCATTTAGCAAGCTGAAAGTCACTATTCAATGCAAGTCTATGAGAGCCTCGTTCTGGCCTCAGTCTGGCTTTCATAGACTTGTACTGAGAGATTGTGATGTAACTTCTGACTTCTGGCCATTCAGGAGTTGCGATAACAAGATGGCGCTGCAGGACTGGAGAGGCACCAATAAGAGGTGAAAAAGCTGGAGAGGAGTAGCAGACCAGAGACAGGTCTTTAGATTAAAAGTACACTCCAGCGGTGAAAAAAAAGCGAAACTATGGAGCGGTGCTTTAAAAGGTATATCAGCGTCTTAAGTTTCGCTGCAGCTTACTCAGATAAACCAACTATGTGAAAAGATGACGCTGTGCAGATAATTACATGACACAGACTATGAGTCATCAGTATTGTCATTAATTCAGCAGTTAAGAAAATTAATCTGTGTTGTGAGTGAGAAAAACCATATGGCATACAGCAAAAAATACTGTTAATGTTGTTGCATACCAGGACAACATAATAATGAAGGAAATATTTTTACAACCTGGGGTATAGCTAGGCTTTCCAAGGTATACGCCACTAAAATGGCAACATCAGAAGGAAAAGTCTTAGAATTATGAAAATCACAAGATGATAGGTTAATGATGAAAAATGGAAACAAAAGTTTCAAAAGATCTCGATTTATTCAGTATCAAATATGTGTGCCACGTGTAAGAGGGTGGCGGGGCGGTTATGTGTTCATGCCCCTGAAGACATCAAACATTTTAGTATCAAATACGAATGTCACGTGTAAGAGGGTGGCCAAGGTGGTCGCGTGTTCCTGCCCTAAAGACATCAAACGATATTATAGCTCAGTTGTGAATTATGTCATGTGTCTTTGTACATATAATGTGATGTTCTCATGTACAGTGATATATAGTAATGTATAAGATGTAGGAGTATAAGTAATGTATAAGAACTGTTATGTAGGATGTTGGTAAGGAAGTTTGCCTAGGTACTGTCTGTAGGGTAAGCAATAGTTAAGCTTGGGGACTATACCAGAATGCGCGGGTAAGTGACTGTTTCCTGTTAGATAGGGTTTGACTGGTGACTAGTATAGGAGGTGGAAGTCACATAGTATACCAAGACCGAATTTAGTTGGTGCTTGGCGGTAACTATAACAACTGAGACTCTAGTTGGACTGCGAGATATGAGAAACAGGACACATAAAAAGGTCAGCGTCAAACTCTTTTAGCTGGCCAAGAACGGACTGACTCCTCTAATAAGGGTCCTTGGAAGGACGCTTACTACAAGGCTCAGTGTAGCTTACAGCTCAGTGGGAATGGACCGAATTGAAAACATACATCAATCGAGTAAAGAGTTCTGGGCGGATGATCCGATAGTGTTGTTAGTCCCTGCTGCTGGGATGATGCAGAACCGCGGGTAAACAAGAATGACTTTTGCATACTGTGCTATGGTGCTAGACTGAGAGAACATAAAAAGGAACAGAGACATCAGAGAAAGTACTGGTTGAGTAGAGGGACAAGGAAGTAATTCAAATAGTGCCTGGTAGTTTGGGAACTGTGCTTAAGATATGTGCCCACTGTTTCATGTGTAAACTTGTGCAAGTTCTTCAGTAAAAGACTGCTGTTTAAGAACTGTTAACCTTTGCTACTGTCTTCTTGGTTTTCCAGAAGCAACGGTGATGAGTGGCCAGCAAAAAGGTATGACCTGCACCACACAAGTCCACGCACTCAACTCAGAC
Organism: Anomaloglossus baeobatrachus; assembly: GCF_048569485.1. Lineage (NCBI taxonomy): Eukaryota > Metazoa > Chordata > Amphibia > Anura > Aromobatidae > Anomaloglossus > Anomaloglossus baeobatrachus. The sequence continues at coordinate 350,175,501 of NC_134357.1, read as the reverse complement.
AGGAATACAATCCCACTATTGGGTGCCGGAGCAAAATATAACAGTGCCTTGCCCGTAACTGCCACACAGGGCACCCTCAGACAGAAATACACACACTTAAACGTCTTGGCTGCGATCAATGAAGTTATTGATGGTTGTCTGAGGAATGTTCTGCCACTCTGAATGTACTTGGGAATGTAAATCATCAACATAAACTGTTGGAAGCTCCCTTTGCAATTGTTGACCAAGAATGTCCCAGATGTGCTTGATTGAAGACAAGTTTGGAAATGCTGCAGGCCATGGTACCACATTTAGGCCATGAGGGCTACTCACAATAGCACAAGCAACATACATCTTGGTATAGTCAAGTTGAAAATCGGCTTCTGGGACCCTTTCACATTCCCTTGAGAAGGCCACTTCATGGAGTTGGCCATATAGTCTCGAGACCCATCTCTGGCTATTATTGCATCCTTGCATCAAAGATAAAAACGGGACTCATCGCTGAAGAGAACGGACATTCATTCCAGCCTTCACTGCCGTCTTGCTCTGCACCATGATTGCCTTTGACCAGAGGCTTGAAGTTAATGGAACAACTTTAACTGGACATCTGGCTCATTAGCCAATGTTGTGCAAATGCCTTCCTATGATTTGTACATCTAATTTCACTTCTAATACAGAATCTGACAAGATTACATAGGCAATGCCATGAAGAGGCCTTCACAAGGGAATGTCACATCAGTCCAATTCCCAGGATTTTTGTGTGGAGTAACATATGTAGCAGACCCCTCTGGACTTTAGTACAGGTATACTAACAGCTCGGTGTTACAATAATTTGATTGTGGAATTAGTGGTATGGCCATTTCTTCAATGTGTCCCAGAGGCTGATTTTCAACATGACAGTGTCTGGCTGATTGTGGCTTATGCTATTGGGAGCAACCTGTGTGAGCTAAATGTGCTACTATGACTTGCACGGTATCCAGACTTGTCTACCTTCAAACGCATCCGGGATATCATTGATAGGCTATTGCAAAGGGAGCTGCCAGCAGCAGATTTTGATAAATATTGCATCCAAGTGCACTCAGTGAGGCAGTACATTCCTCAGACAACCACTAATTACCTCACTGATCGCATATCAAAATTTACAATGCGTTCATTTCCGCATGTGCCACTCATACTCAACTGAATGAATCGATAGCTTTAGAAATTTAGTGTTCATTATTTTATCATTTGCATATTATTAACATGTCTATTAATCCTGTAATTTTTATAATTCTACAAACTTTTCCTTCTTGGTGTTGTAAGATCAATGTTGATTTATTCAAATCAAGATATGAATAAAAGCTAGGATTATCAAAAAGGTACACCTAGGAGCCCTGGTGCCATTGGCTAGGAGGCAGACGGCAGTCTCCGTCTGCAGGAGCCGGGAAGATGGCTCGGTGGAACCAAGGTGGACCGGGAGAGGGTAGTGGCCCGCCGGTACTGACCCGGGGAACCGACTCGGAAACCAGAGCACACAGGGGGTACTCGGATCCTGAAGCCAAGTCCAGAAGCTACTGGAACTAGTTAATTAACCGATTGAGGCCAGGACTAGAGGTTCTGTCCAACCCAAAGTCCCTATTAGAACATAACAGCCCACCGAGGGGGATAAAAGGCCAGCGTCTAAAAGATCCCACGGGCCAGCGTCTGCGGGCAAGGGCTCCTTAGGCCACATCCAGCCGGGAGCAGACTCCTGAAGTTGCAAGCACAGGCAGTCCACCATTCTAAAATAGTGCAGAAGAAAGACAGAGACCACCAGCCGGGTGGGGGAACCAGAACGCAGCCGGCTGCGGGCGCCGACCACCATCACCTTGGTTTACAAGAGACTCGTGTGTTTCCTTCAATAGTGAGTACACCAGCACCCTGCGGTCGCCCATCTCCCTGCACCAAAAAACAAACGGGTCCCGGGGCCACCATCCCTGCCCACGGAGAGGTTAACAACTTGCTGCACAACATCTCCCCCGGGTGCCCCGTAACTTCAGCGGTGGTGTCCAACCTCACCACACACCATGGGTGGCGTTACGAACTTAATACGGCTTAGCCCGTACATATACGTCCTACATCCACCACTATAACCCTCTTTTTGATTGAAGTGACCGTGAGACCCCCGAGTCCGGAGACCCTCGAGCCACCCACAGAAGGTCTGGATCTGAGCAGCTCGGCTGCTGAGAGCGGGGCGGTACACCTGGATTTCTGACGTCACGAACAGGATAGATACCCATCCACTTACCTTGTGGAAGTGCGCCTTGTGTTGAAGTCAGCGGTGATCCGTTGCAGAAATTCCAGAAACCGCCATCTTGCTGCCATTTTTGGGCACGAAGATTCCCGCCCAGAGTCTTCTTCCCCGAGAAAAGGGTGCGAAAGCCGAAGCCCCGCCCCCTGGGAACACGGCCGGAAAGCAAGGCCGCAAGTCGCAAAACGAAACTTACCGGCCTAAAAGAGGAGTGCCTGCAAAAGACCAAGGGGGAGCAGATGGAGGATGTCTGCTCCTAAACCCGATGCCGGCTCCGCGCCGACCACTAAAGCGGCGGCGCCCGCGGGGAAAGCAGCCGGTGAGGAAGCTGCAGCTCCCGTTCCGGCCAAAGGATCGGCGGACCCCGAGACTCCGATGGTGACTCCCCGTGTAGCAGCTGGCGGTGACCCGCCTGCCGCAGGAAGGATGTCGGCTCCGGCAGTCCGCCCGGCCGCGACGGGAGTGGCGCCCGTGGATGTGGCAGGTGAGGAGGCAGCGGCAGCTCCCGCGCCCGCCGAAGGAGCCAGAATGGAACCATTTTTCGCCGGGGACGGCTGCCTGGTAAGAGATGAAGAGAATGATAGCAGTGGTGTGGGCACACGAGAAACCAGCTCCGTCAGCAGCACCCCATCAGGATGAAGCAACGCAGACCCTCCTGATTCCGCTGATCCATTCGGAGGCAGAGCCCCGGACGGCTCGGCCCCAGGAGGAAACGGTGCCCAACCCCCGGTCCCCTGGAAAGTCTGTAGCCCGGGGGTATACAGCACTTGGTTCGGAAAGCCCATCTCTAAGCAGCTGATGGAGCCACATGGCCCCATGGCACCTGAGGAAGAATATTCAGAGTTTTAAAGAGGTAGTGGTTCCCGTCTACCAACAAGTTCAGCTCCCCGTTGGGACCCTTTGATGTTTCCTGTTTAATTCACTTATGAAGAGAAACGGCTGAGAACTTGCAGGCCAACCCATAAACTATTGGGTTTTGTAAATAGCCCCAGACCACCCTTTTTCATTATGCAGCAGTCTCCGGAGAGGCTTGTTGGAGGAAGGGCCTGTGGCAGAGTAGGCCGAGGTCCCGTCACCATAGAAACCAGTGACTACCCTCAGGGTCAGGGGTCCCCTGGACGTGGGGCCTCTGAGAGAGACTGCCGCGTAAGGAACTTATTACCCAGACCCGAACCCGTTTCCTGGACTGGGGAAAAGGGGTGCACACCAGTGCTTAGTGGTGGCACCAGGGCTAGGTTTGTTTGGATGGGCTAAGGTGAAAAGGACATGGTCCCGTCCCGGTTAATAAAAATGTTTTATGCAACGTTAAAGTAAAATGCCTCCCGTTAAGGGAAGAAACCAAAGTATCCATGAATGTAAATATGTTATTATGCTTGTAAATGTTTTATCCCCTTTTATCCCCTTTTGCAGTTACAAAATAAACCGGTGGTGGTCGAACAGACGCGGACGGTCTGTGTTTAACCAAGGGGGAGTGCGACACCCTGGCCGGGCCAGGTAGTCACAAACAGGCCCCTGCACAACACCGTTCCCTCACAGGTGACATCAGCCAACCTTTAAAACCCTAGTCACCCCCCTCAGGGCTGGGTAGACACACCAGGGGGCAGAACCAGGCGGTTGGAAGACGCCCACCGAGGAATCTAAACAGCCCGGGGCGGGAAAGTAAAGAGACGAGTGTTAGAGTTCAAGTTGGAGAGGAGTGTGGGCTGGAGCTGGGTCCAGCTCCAGCAGAGGCGAATACCCCAAATTGAATGGCGCCAGGGTAGAAGCCCTGGTGCCATTGGCTAGGAGGCGGACGGCGGTCTCTGTCTGCAGGAGCCGGGAAGATGGCTCGGTGGAACCGAGGTGGACCGGGACAGGGTAGTGGCCCGCCGGTACCGACTCGGGGAACCGACTCAGAAACCAAAGCACACAGGGGGGTACTCAGACCCTGAAGCCAAGTCCAGAAGCTACTGGAACTGGTTAATCGATTGAGGCCAAAACTAGAGGTCAACATCTCCCCCGGGTGCCCCCGTAACTGGAGCGGTGGTGTCCAACCTCACCACACACCGTGGGTGGCGTCACGAACTTAATACGGCTCAGCTCGTACATATATATGTCCTACATCCACCACTATAACCCCCTTTTTGATTGAAGTGACCGCGAGACCCCCGGGTCTGGAGACCCTGGAGCCACCCACAGAAGGTCCGGATCCGAGCAGCTCGGCTGCTGAGAGCGGGACGGTACATAGACGCGACCCACTCATCATGATCCCACGAGCCACATGTGGCTTCTGAGACACAGCTTGAGGACCCATGCATTAGATGGTCAGCTGGTCCCAGTAAAACGGTCAAGACGGGGACACGTTTTCCCTATTGATGAGGGCCTTAAAGGGAATAATAGTTGATCAAAAATTGCCTATTAATTAAATCAGGTCTTTAAGTAATTTTTGACAATCTTTTTTCTCCATATACACTTTTTATTAAAACAAATAAACAAAGAAACAAACAAATCTTGTAGTTTTCACACTGGACACAAGGGCTTTTTAGACTCTGATTAGTAGTAATGAATAAATTATGACCCTAGCTTTACCACTGGAGTGCCTAATAAGTGGGTGGTCATTGTGAAAGGAGGGGGAGCAGGTGGAGCATGTCATCTCCTATTGTGACTGTTGGATCCTGCGATATCAGCTGCATATAGAGGCGTTACCCGACATTGCTCTTCAACAACTGACAACGATACTCTTCCTGAAAGGCAGGAAGATCGATTCTAAGATAGCCCCAGTGGCGAGTTCATTGTATTGCAAGAGTATTATTTTTTTTAGTTTTTCTATTTTTATAAAGGTCACAATAAGAGAAAAAAAACACCACACGTAACGCAAAACCTAATTTAAACAGTAGATCTTTTTTGACAGCACATTCCCTTCAAATGTTTTACTGCAATTCAAAAAAACTGATACACAAGGACACTTTCGATCCATATGCTCTAGTAGGTAAACCTGTACGCCCGGATACATCAATACTGGCATTGTTCATGCCGGTCTTGATGACAAGGTGTGCTGGAGTTAGAGGTAGCCAATCCATTGAGAGGTGGACAACTCTTAAGGAATCAGGCACGTCTGAAATGTTGCGTTCATCTTTGTGTCTCTTACCATAAAATGAATACCAGTTAAAGACTGGAGAAATATTTGTGGCATACAGCCCCAGCTTGCCATGAATTAGATAAACAATTGTCACCACACCCTGTTGTGCCACCATCCCGACTCAGCTGCACCAAAACTTTTGTGCAACGCCACGTTGTACAAAAATTTTGTCACTTTTCAAAGAGTTTTACAAAATGATTTTGGCATATTAGCTTTGATGAATCATGGCCATAGTCTTGAAACTTCCTTGCAAAAGCCAAAATGGAGAGCCACGGTATAAAAACAACTTTCCCTTTGATGGTCCCTGCCATCCATGTACTATGCAACACCACTCTTCTACATGTGCAAGGGAAATATTTGGACAGAGTTAGTTCCCTTAAGCAATTACATCAATTTGCCAGTGGCTTAGATAAACAGAATCTTTGTCATACAGTGGATTGATGGCTAGTCTTCTTCAAGGAAAATGGATATGGGTAATCAAGGGAACATAATATCTTAGGCTATGATGACACGTCCAGTAATCATCTATTAGAATGGATCCAGCAGAGATCTGTTGGCAAAAAGGTTGTGCGGACATAATTTGTTTGAATAACGGATTTCATCTGGGACCGTTTTTTAACACTGGAGTCTATGGAGAACTGATCTGTTAAGGATTTGCTATTTATCTTCCATTTGAAACTGATCCAGTAAGCAAAAATCTGATTTTGTTTTACAAATTAAACAGATAGCTAATTAATAGATCTGATTTCCATAGACTTTAATACTAAAAAAACCAAAAAAAACCCAACTTATCCAGCTGAAAGCAGTTATTTAAAAAACGGACAAAAACGTTATGTCTGCAGAACTTTTTTTCCAACGGATCTCTGCAGGATCCGTTGTAATGGATGATTACTGGGCATGTGAACATAGCCTAAGAAATGTTTCAGGATTAAAATAATTACTCATATCCATTTTCCTTGAAGAAGGATACTATGATTTACAACAGACTGGAAAACATTTAACACCTCCCATCTTTCTTTTAAATATCATCAATACATTTCTTATAAATATCCTCCAATCTTTCCTTATTGCGTGTAGCATCCAATCACAATGCAGAGTTCATTTTCTCCAGCAGTTTTAAAATAAAAATTGAAATTCAATTGGTTACTATGGTATGAAGACAAATTATTTTATTAAAAGACACAAGGGATTAGCAAATGGATTGACAGGACACTTGTACTCAATGTAAGCCTAACTAGGGAAAGTGAACTTCTTGGGCTGTCATTGGAATGTCAGGATCCTTGATGCCTCTAGTGTTTAGAGGGCCATCGAGTCATCATGACGCACATTACACCATGATTCCATGATGTCACGGAGACCTTATTATTAGTGATGGGTGAGCACTAAAATGCTTGAATAATTGTTCCTTGATTCGAGCTGATCAGACACTCGGACAAGCTCAACATGAGTAACAAGCATTATGGAAAGTCAATGATTGGCCAGTTTGGGTCTCCATCCACTTGCAGCCAGTCATAAGAAGAGCATTTTTGGGAGGGATGACAGGTTTTTTTTGTCACATTAAGTCCAAGAACGTTATTTTATCCCATGGGAGAGCCAGAGACTGCATATGGCTCTCCCTGGGTGCCTGCACACATCATACAGTGAAGCAAGCTTTTTGCGTTGTGCTCGTTGTTTCAGTGCAAAATATGAGAGAACCGGCGACACTTGGCCAAGCTCCGCGAATACCCGAGCACCCCGATGCTGGATCGGATAACGAGCAGTGCCAAGCTCATTACTACTTATAATCAATAGAGGCATTCATGGGGCAGCAGAGGAAGTTCATAGCATCCTGATCCTGTGCCATAAAGTTCCAATATTGTTGTTGGACCAGCAATTTTTTGGCTCAATATCAACACTAAAAGAGCCCAATTACATGTTGTGATTATTTGGGTATATGACTGATGTACTATATACGCCCTTATCTTTATATATGCATTTTAGTAATAAATTCACTTCTGGATAAAAGCAACATAAATTTGAACAAGTAAAATAACAGTGCACTTAAATCCACTACCCGAAATAAAACTACATACCACATTTTTCATCGGCGTCAATAATTCCTTAGAAAGCTCAGCGAAAGCGTTGAAAGCATTGCTCAGAGCCTCTTCTCCATTGTCCCGGCAGTTTAATGATAGTTTTTCCAACGTTGCAATATAAACCTCTAGGTGTGTGATGTGTTCTAAAATGGAGAGATATAAAAGACTGTAATCACTTCCTGAAGCAGGACAGGGGGAAACAACAGCCAGATATTTCATCTTACCATAATGGCGGACAATAACTACCTCCACATTTAACCAAACTATCATGTGCTGAACAAAGGTGAGATCTTTATGCACAGAGGCGAGATCTTTAGGCTTGTAATAATGGACATTATGCCAAATGTTACCTTCATTCATCTAACCCTACTTCAACGCTTTGCTTTGTTTATGGAAATGCAGAGGCCCAACTGCCTTCAGGACTGTGTACAAATCCATCCGTCTCTGGTATATTCCCTATTCACCCTTTGTGTCCGTTCCATCCATTCTCACGTCTACGTATACCCTGTATCTACACCATGTCAATTTTGTTTTATTGTCCACACCTGTTTTGGCAACCGTTGTTTGATAAAGTTGTAACAATTTGTAACTTCTGTCTAATATGGTGTTCTCATGGTAACAGACTACAAACAAATCCTGTGTAGTCAGATTCTGAAAGCCACCTAACAAATGTGTTAGAGCTCGTTCGCACAACTGTATGTTCGATCCGAGTGATAGTCGTGAAAAAAAATTAAAAAAAACCATTCAGACCAATAATATTCAATGGGGCAGTGCAGATTATCATTTTTTTTTCCACCAATAGAATCCTTTTTTCTAGGCAAAAAATAGCAGCATGCCCGATTTTCCTCCAGAAAATGGAGGGCTGCTCCGCGTCGTTTTGATAAAATCACTGTTAAATCAGCAGGATAACATCACTAGTGGAATACTTGGCCTGCTGCAAGGTAGTCCAGTATATTCGTGAGCTTTGTATAACCCCGCCACACCACTGATTACAGTGTACACAGAAAATTGCCAATCAGTGTTTTGGGCGGTGTTACAGAGCTACATATTCAAATAACTGCTAGATCTGCAGCAGAGAAAAAAGTAATTTTATCAAAAGGATAGCAAACAGCCCAATAAGTGACACGTCGCTGGAATCAGGGTCTCCGTCTCTACATTACGCTGCTCTCAAATGTGGTAGCAAAAACATGGTGACAGATTCCCTTTAAAGGGAACCTGTCAAGTCAAAAAAGCGTTCTGACTTACAAGCAGCAGCCTGTGTGAGCTATTAATCCCTTCCTACCCATCCCTGTGTTGTTATTTTATTACTTTCATATTACATAATATAACGTTTTATGACTTTCATATGTCTTATGTAAATGACAGGGTCTCTAGCCCCATGGGCGTCTCATCACACTGTGGGCATCTACATTATTTCCATGGTATCACGCCCCTGTGGGCGTGATACCATGGATTTACATCAGCGGCGTGACAGTCGCTACTTTAGAATCTCGCGCGTGCGAGCGCTTACCATTCTCGCCGCCTCATCCTGGTGTTTACTGGTCAGCTTCTGACACGCACTGCACATGCTCAGAAGACGGCTGCAGTTCCTGTCATGCGCAGTGCGTATCAGAAGCCGAGAAGGAAGTGCCAGGATGAGAAGGCGATGAGAATGGTAAGCGCGCACACGCAAGATTGTGAAGCTGCAGAACTGACGTCGCTCTTGTAAATCCATGGTATTACGCCCACAGGGACGTGATACCATGGAAAGCATGCAAACGCCCACAGGGCGATGAGACCCCTATGGGGCTAGAGACCTGTGCTATTTACATAGGACATATGAAAGTAATAAATCATATTTTATTACTTTCATATTACACAATATAACAACACAGGAATGAGTAGGAAGGGGTTAATAGCTCACACAGGCTACTGCTTGTAGGTCAGAACGCTTTTTTGACCTAACAGGTTCCCTTTAAATGAAACTGGGCGTTACCAGTGAGACATGTAGATCAGGGAGCAGACTGTCAGTCATTAGATGTCTCACATGTTAATGGCCTCTTTAATTTAAATTAAGTTTTGGAAGCAGATTCTCAGGAAGATCTGTCTCTGACCCATATATCTAAACAGCTTATTTACATATTAAATAAACAAGGATTTCTCTGGACTAAGGGGTACTTTGCATGCTGCGACATCGCAAGCCAATGCTGCGATGCCGAGCGCGATAGTCCCCGCCCCCGTCGCAGCTGCGATATCCTTGTGATAGCTGCCGTAGAGAACATTATCGCTACGGCAGCTTCACATGGACTCACCTGTCCTGCGACGTCGCTCTGGCCGGCGACCTGCCTCCTTATTAAGGGGGCGGGTCGTACGGCGTCACTGCGACGTCACACGGCAGGCGGCCAATAGGAGTGGAGGGGCGGAGATGAGTGGGATGTAAACATCCCGCCCACCTTCTCCCTTCCGCATATCCTACGGGAGCCGCGGTGACGCCGGTAGGAGATGTTCCTTGCTCCTGCGGCTTCACACACAGTGATGTGTGCTGCTGCTGGAGCGAGGAACAACATCGGACCGTCGCGTCAGCGTAATTATGGATTACAGGGTTAGGGTACCCTTAGGGGTACTTCGCACACTACGACATCGCAGGTGCGATGTCGGTGGGGTCAAATTGAAAGTGACACACATCCGGCATCGCAGGCGACATCGTAGTGTGTAAAGCCTAGATGATACGATTAACGAGCGCAAAAGCGTCGTAATCGTATCATCGGTGTAGTGTCGGCGTAATCCATAATTACGCTGACGCGACGGTCCGATGTTGTTCCTCGCTCCTGCAGCAGCACACATCGCTGGGTGTGAAGCCGCAGGAGCGAGGAACATCTCCTACCGGCGTCACCGCATCTCCCGTAGGATATGCGGAAGGGAGAAGGTGGGCGGGATGTTTATATCCTGCTCATCTCCGCCCCTCCACTCCTATTGGCTGCCTGCCGTGTGACGTCGCAGTGACGCCGTAGGACCAGCCCCCTTAATAAGGAGGCGGGTCGCCAGCCAGAGCGACGTCCCAGGACAGGTGAGTCCATGTGAAGCTGCCGTAGCGATAATGTTCGCTACGGCAGCTATCACAAGGATATCGCAGCTGCGACGGGGGCGGGGACTATCGCGCTCGGCATCGCAGCATCGGCTTGCGATGTCGCAGCGTGCAAAGTACCCCTAGACTAATGCAGATATGAAGGCATTATTTTCTATCTTTCTAGGACCTGCATGCCCAAGTAGACGGCTTTTATCCTACTGATAGATTCCCTTTGAATAGAAAAATGATTGGGCCTGATTGCTTTACCAATTGTCTAGCCAGCACGTGCCTTGGGAAGACAGATGTGCTTTATCATTTGGTCAATAAAGTCATAATAACCATTGCATGAAAAAAATATATCTATTGTACAACAGTCATCATGGTGTAATGCTACATGGTAAGAGGAAGGTTAGTAATATCACTGACTTAATTCTATTGACTATTAAATGTACTATTTAAAGAAGAGATGTCATTTTGAGTACTACATTTAAAAACTAAAACACACAACTAAAGTGGCACACAGAGTTTTGCACAAACTTTGCTGACTCTTGAACTCTGTTCAGATTACAAATTCTGACACTAAACCCGATGGTTTCTCTGGTGTCTGGGATCAACACATTAACGTGCTGTGTGCTGATTCATAGGCAAGCTAGCAAGCGTTAATCTCTGCTAATCTGCTTGTTCCTTTAATTGCATGTTGTAGGGAGACCTATCACATATACTCCTCTCCTATTTATGCTGGTCGAATCCTACCCATGCCAGCTATAGCTTATTCTATGTTGGTCTGTGAGGTATGGTGTCCCAGACTCTCTGGTGAAAGTCATGCTGATTGCCTGGAGCAGTTGTGGAGTTTACCCCTGATGTTTTGTAGCTTCCTTCCTGCTTTTACTTTTCCTCCTGAATCTCTTATTGTCTTTACCTTTGTGTATACTAGCTGTGTGACACAGTTTTGGTTTGCCATTGACGGTCTTTACCTTTGGGTTTCTGCACATTCCTGTCCTGTCTGTCCCTGGGGGGAGGGGGAATGAGATCAGGACTGGTTAGGAGCAGGACCAGAAAGGAGACTCAGGCATCTTCACCATTAGTAGCATCCCTGAGATTAGGGATAGCATAGCTTGAAGGACAGCTTTGATGCCCCAGTTCCCGCTATCTCAAAGTCATCGTGACATAAAGTTACACAAAAATAGTATTATTAAAAGATGCAATAATATCCCAAGCTACTTTAAATGAGTTGAACAAAACGTGTTGAATAATGTTCTTTTAATTACCAGTTAGCTAAAACTAATGAGTATAGTCTCCCTTCCTTATCAGGTTTCTTGCCTGAAACAAACCAGATTAAAAGGATGGAGTAAATAACAGCCATATCCCTAGATGCCTATACATGCTCGACAAACAGATGGAGGGTCTAATACAAATTTATGGAACATGACAAAGATCTCATGTTCGTTTAGCAGGTTGTTAAGTTTTTTGATTAATAGTCTAACTCCTCAGATGTGACTACGGTGACATGAATTCACAATTAATTCCAGTTCTGTATAAAGTTGTACAGCATTCAGTAAAAAAAATGATCATAATGTAGAGGATCTTCAGATTCTATATTTTTACAAGCAATTTTACACACTTTGATTCGTTAAGACTGGCGTTTTGCATGAAAGTCTTAATAAAAGGTGTGCTGGAGTAAAAGCTGCGTCACACGATACGATATATCGTGCGATCGCATGAGCGATCACACCCGCCCCCGTCGTTTGTGCGTCACGGGCAATTCGTTGCCCGTGGCGGACAATGTCGTTAATCCCTGTCACACGTACTTACCTCTCTAACGACATCGCTGTGGGCGGCGAACATCCTCTTCCTGAAGGGGGAGGGACGTTCGGAGTCACAGCGACGTCACAAAGCGGCCGCCCAATAGAAGCGGAGGGACGGAGATGAACGGGACATAACACCCCGCCCACCTCCTTCCTTCCGCATTGCCGGCGGCCGCAGGTAAGCTGTGTTCGTCGTTCCCGGGGTGTCACACATAGCGATGTGTGCTGCCTCGTGAACGATGAACAACCAGCGCACAGAAAGAGGAACGACATTATGAAAATGAACGTCGTGTAAATGAGCAACGATAAGGTGAGTATTTTTGCTCGTTCACAGTCGTTCGGAGGTGTCACACACTAAGACATCTCTAACGATGCCGGATGTGAGTCACAAACTCCGTGACCCCCCCGACGACCTATCGTTAGATATATCGTAGCGTGTGACGCCGGCCTTAACTTTATATTGTGCAAAATAAAATTGCAACACTTCAAAGAGTTTAATACCAGAAAAATGGCAAAAACTCCTCAATGAATCAGGGTTTGTTTTTTTTTGTTTTTTTTTATTAAAACCTCATTCTGAACACTTAATTCTTCTGCTTTTATTTCAGTCAGGGATAAAGGTAAACCTCAAGAATCACTACTTGGTCTCTGGTGTCAGACATATACAACTAGTGACGAGTGGACCATGGATGTTCGGTTTTGCCGTGTTTGACCATACTTTAAAAAAAAAAAAACTTGAACCCGCCGGACACCAAACCCCATAGAAGTTAATGGAGAACTGAACTTGTGGGCTGTATAATGGCTACAAAATGGTCGTAGTAAGGGTTAGGGGGCTGCAAAAGAAAGCAAAATGGGGGTAAGAACAGGACAACTGCCCTGCAAACAAATGTGGATAGGGAAATTACTTAAAGGGATTCTATCACCATAGCATAAGAAGTAGATGAATAAACTAAACATTTGGAGAGTGCCCTTACACAGACTGATTTCAGAGTTCCCCCACAGAGCAACAATTCTCAAAAAGACTCAGAACCCATTTTCCCAGTTCCCCTACACAGTCCAGATTGGTAGAGTTCTGCTACAGAGAAACAATTCACAAAAAGGCCCCTACAGAGCCCATTTTTCAGGGTTTACCCATACAGTCAAGATTGGTAGGGTTCACCCACAGCACAACACTTTTCAAAAACGCCATTACAGCGCCTGTTTTCCCAGTTCACCCACACGGTCAAGATTGGTAGAATTTCCCTATAGAGCAACAACTCTCAAAAATCCTGAAACATAGCCTGTTTTCAGAGTTTACCCACACAGCAATGGTAAGCAGAGTTCCCCCACAGAGCAACAATTATCAAAAATGATGCTATAGAGCCTGTTTTCAGAGTTTACGAACACAGTCAAGACTGGTAGAGTTCCCCCACAGAGCAACAATTCTCAAAAGAGGCCCCTACAGAGCCAGCGGAGTCATCAAAAAGCAGAAGTGACTGCTGCATGACTTGAGGCTCACACTGCTTGACTGATTTGCAAGGAGGGGAGGTGGCAAAAAGATGCTAATGGTCCATCGCTGCATTTTTAGCAGGGGATCGGGTGGAAGACAATGCAAAGGAATTGGAGGCACTCTCATCCATCCAATCTAAAACCTCCTCTACAAGTTCTGGCCTCATTATTCGGTACTCAGGCCTATGAAGTGACACAGACTGTACTTGGCTTGTGTGCACAAGAGGAAGGTGTTTCATTTGGGCACGTAGCAGGCATAGATTGGCCACGTCCTCTCCTTGCAGCAATTACACAACCAAAACCAGCAACGCCACGGCCACAACCACGTGCTTATTTATTCCTCTCTACATAGTTTTATCCCACAAAAAAATTTAAAAGGTAGAATAGAGGCAGTATTAGGACTGTATGCACCAGGCTAGATTACACAAGTATTGCAACAGGAGGTGCTAGAGCAGTAGTTCGCCAGGATATATTTGACTTATTTGTACTCGGCGGTATTAGAGGTGATTAAAGGAGTTAATGGAGCAGGTGTTACAGCAGTATTGCACCAGGCGGTGTTCGAGCAGTAGTCAGTAGCGCATCATATTTGAGCTGTTTGCACCAGATGGTATTAGAAGTGATTAAAACAGTCGATATATGAAACCAGTATTGCAGCAGGTGGTGTAAGAGCAGTAGTGCACCAGGCTATATTCGAGCTGTTTCCACTAGGCAGTATTAGAGGTGTTTTAAACAGCCGATATTACAGCAATATTGCACCAAGCGGTGTTAGAGAAGCAGTGCGCTAAACTATATTCGATATGTTTGCACCAGGTGGTAACAGAGGTTATTAACCAGCCGGTATGACAGCAGTATAGCACAAGGCGGTGTTACAGTAGCAGTCCATCAGGCTAAATTAGACTGTTTGCATCAGGCGGCATTAGATATGATTAAAGCAGCCAGTATTATAGCAGTGTTGAACTAGTATGAGAGCAGTAGTTCACCAGGCCGTATTACACAGTACTGCACTAGGTGGTTAGGTGGTGTTAGAGCAGTAGTGCACTAGGCCGTATTACACCAGTGTTGCACCAGGTGGTATTAGGGCAGTAGTGCACCAGGCTATTATTTGAGCTATTTGTGCACATGACAGTATTAGAGGTGATTAATTTAAAAAAAAAAAAAAAAGCGCTCTATTTTTGCTTCATTGACTACAGCAAAGACGTTGACTGTGTTGATCACCAGAAACTTTGGAATGCTATTAAGGATATGGGCCAAACTATCTGATCAGCCTAATCAGGAACCTTTAAAATTGACCAAGAAGCGACAGATCGAATGGAACACTGTGACATGACACGGTTCAAACTTGACTGAGGCGTTAGACAAGACTGCATTCTCTTACTATTTCTCTTCAATTTATATGTAAAAGCTATTTTCAGGAAGGCTCGACTTGCTCAAAAAGAAGGAATCAAAATTGCTGGACGAATCATCAACAATCTTAAATATGCAGACAATACAACATTGATAGCAACAAGCATAGATGGAATGAAGGACTTATTATGGAGTCCAAAGATGGAAAGCTTGGACCCCTACTCAAAACAAAGAAGAAAAAAATATTATGATCGTGACATACTTGAGACGCACGGCGACAAACTGAAAGTTGTAAACGACTTCAACCTACTTAGATCAATAATTACTAAAGATGCACTGCCAACACCGGACGTCAATAGGAGAATAGCTATGGGCAAATCAACAATGAAATCACTGGACAAGATTCTCAAATCAAGGAACAAGTCACTGGTGACGAAGACAAGCCACAAACAGTCTGGTCTTTTCTGTACTCACAGATAGATGCGAAACCTGGACAATAAAGGAACAAGACAGTTGAAGAATCAGTACCTTTGAAATGTTTTAAATTCGAACATTCGAATCAATACCATAGATGGCGAGAAGGAACAAACAAATCAAGCCACACTTGAAGCAAAGATCAGCAATCTACGACTTGTCTACTTGGGACACATCATACTAAGAGCAGTCACTGGACATGGACATCATGGTCGGAAGAGTAGAAGGAACAAGGCAAAGATGAAGACCAACAAACCAATGATTTGATACTATCAAGATAACGGCAGAGAAGACCATTGGTCGACCCATCTAGGCTTGCACAAGGTCGATCTTCTACAGAGCGTTCATGCATCAAGTCACAATGGTTCAAGATCGAGCTGAAGGCTGTTCCAAAAAGAAAAAGGATCCAGTATTAAGACAGCATTGTACCAGGCGATGTTAGAGCAGTAGTGCTCCAGAACGTAATATACCAGTATTGCACCAGGTGATGTTATTGCACTAGTGCATCAGGCTATATTTGAGCTGCTTGCACTAGGCAGTATTAGAGCTTATTCAATCAGTCAGTATTACAGCAGTATTGCACCTAGCTTTGCTGCCTGCCAGGTGCTGCCTGGAGTAGTACCTGGTGCCTATCGTCAGACAAGTCCAACTTGAATGTCAGAGGCTCTGTTGAAGACTGGTTTGGCATTTAGTCATGCGCCTCTCCGCCTGGTTCTGAGAGCAATGGTTCTACATCCCTCTCTTTCATCCATTTTGTAGCATGAGACTAGCATTACAGCAGTATTGCACCAGGCAAAATTTGAGCTGTTTGCACCAGGTGGTATTAGAGGTGATTAAAGGGTGATTAACCTGTCATCAGAAATTTATCTTGAAACCTAAAAGATTCCCCCTCTGCAGCTCCTGGGCTGCATTCTAGCAATGTTCCTTTTGTTTATGTGCCCCCTTTCTGACCAAAATAAATACTTTGTAAAGGGGTACCTTTTTGTATTCAGATCTTGATAATGGTACACGGGGGCGGGCTCTCTGGTGGCAGTTAGTCTGCCTCCTGTCGCTTTAGGCCGTCCCCCATCATTCCATTCCATACTTCAGGACGCCGCCCACTGTGCCCGAGGTCCCATGCACTCAATAACTGCTGGTCATGTGTGCGCAGGCACGAGGTTATGGGCGGTGTTGTGATTGCATCGCAAGTGCCCGCCCATCATCTCGTGGCCACGCTCTCCCCTCTGCCTCTAGCGTTCTGCGCAAGCGCTGACCAGATGACCCGACGTTGGAACGTTCTGCGCAGAACGCTGGAGGCAGAGGGGAAAGGGCGGGCACGAGATGATGGGCGGGCACTTGCGATGCAATCACAGCGCCGCCCATAGTCTCGTGCCTGCGACACACGTGACCAGCAGTCCTCGCGTGCACGGGACCTCGGGCGCAGTGGGCGGCGTCCTGAAGTATGGAATGGAGTGATTGGGGACGGCCTAAAGCGACAGGAGGCAGACTAACGGCCACCAGAGAGCCCGCCCCCGTGTACCATTATCAAGATCTGAATGCAAAAAGGTACCCCTTTACAAAGTCTTTATTTTGGTCAGAAAGGGGGCACATAAACAACAGGAACATTGCTAGAATGCAGCCCAGGAGCTGCAGAGGGGGAATCTTTTAGGTTTCAAGATAAATTTCTGATGACAGGTTCCTTTTAAAGTAGCCAGTATTAGGGCACTCTTCACTGTACCAGGATCAGAAAGCAAAATGGCGGGCGCAATCCATGATCAGACTAGTATTCAGGCAGAGTCACATGGTACGCCAGCCAATCACAGCCATGCCAATACTTGGCATGGCTGTGATGGCTCCGGACGTCCCCACAGCCTAAAAACTTGTTGATTGGCTGTGCTGCAGACTTTCAATAAACTTTATCAGGCTGGCGAACCCGAACAGTAACATGGACATACGGTTGGAAATCATCCGAGACACAGACACCTGGTGTTCAGTACAAACCTCAAATTTTACAGTTCGGGTTCAGTCCTCCATACATCCAACTTATCTGTAGCATTTCTCTAATTTCTTAAACTTTAAGGGGTTATCAAAAACAAAGGTTTTCAGACGAATTGGAGGCACTTCTCAAAGATGCTTGGAACTGACCAACCAAAATGCTTCCAAAATGTCTGAACACTTTATAAAGCAAAACGTACTCTACAGACTGATCTCATTTTTCCGTTTCTTTCTTGATAGTACCAAAAAGTCTATGCACAAACCTTTTTCTCTACTGGAATAAAATTCTGTTTAAATCCGTGTTCTAATGATTATGTAAATGAACCCCAGTCATTCTAGGAGACAATATATAGATAAGTAAATCAGCTAGGGTTGGGATTAATGCCTTAAATCCTGACCAGGAAATAAAGCTTATTAATTGCAAAGATTGCTGAGCGGCAACAGTTCATTATATCTTGAAGTTTATGATTAACATACTCTTGATATGGTTTGTAAAAGTGCTGTGTGCTTGGATAAGACGTCTACGGGAAAGAGTGTGTTATCGATGCTCCTCAATGCTTGGTTAAATGGAGTCATTGTTGCTGTGAGAAATCTTACAAATGTGGGTGTAGAGACTTGAAACTGGGTTCCTTTATATACACCTACTTCGTAATCTTATCCCCATAAATCATGAGGTCACCAAGATTATGTCTATAGAGCCACATTGTAAAGGAAACTGCATTATGCTCCATTCGGAAGCTACTTCTCTATGTTCTTTACTCCTGTGCAATTCTTTTAACTAACGCCCTTGCGACTAATCCATGGCCTCATTAGCATATCATATGGATCTTTAGAAATAATTTTCCTAAAGATCTCTTTATCTATGCTAGTGTATACAGGGACGGTTAGGCAGGGATTAGCAATATGCACGCAGAACTACTCTTGGTTCTGGGTGCATATTGCATCTGACAGGTTCCCTTTAATACTTCACTTATTGGTAGCCCAGGGTGTATGATCATGTTTTTTTCAGGCAGATTCTGACAGAGAATCGCATAAAAGGGGCAAAAGGAATTAGCATATGCACAGCAACGTCTAAATGGCTTGCTGTGTATATGTTTCGTCTGTTTTAGCTCATTTTAACCACCTCACTTTTTTGAAAGCCATGAAGCAACTAAAAGAAGTGACTTCATTCTTTGGGTGGCTTTCTCGTAGACGCCACTCATTAGTTTACGTATACAGTTAATAAAACACCAACACCAAAGCCACCATAAAAGCATCCAAGTAGATAACAAAGAAAACGCCACAGTTTTCTTGAAGCACTCTTCTGCTTCAAACGCTAAGTGGGTACACCAGCTTCTAAAAGTCGTCCTGTGCACATGCCCCTATGTCTCAACCACACAGCCGTGCTATGGATCATATTTATATGGATCCGTAATACAGCGAGGACATTGTTCAGATGCCACAATGTTTTTTCATTCACCTATCCCGAGAAAAAGTAAAGTGCAGCAATTACCACTTTATATTTAAAATATGACCGACAAATTCTACATTGCTTTCTAGTGATGGGCAGTCTGGCTCTCTTTGGTGATCCGGTTCCTATGGCTCCGCTCACCAAAAAGAGGCGGATCTTTCAGATCGTTCTCGGCTCCTTATTAACCCCTTCACCCCCGGCCACTAAAACACCCTAATGACCGGGCCATTTTTTGCAATTCTGACCAGTGTCACTTTGACAGGTTATAACTCTGGAACGCTTCAACGGATCCTGGCGATTCTGAGATTGTTTTTTCGTGACATATTGTGCTTCATGTCAGTGGTAAATTTAGGCCGATATTTTTTGCGTTTATTTGTGAAAATTTAGGAAATTTGGCGAAAATTTTGAAAATTTCGCAATTTTCAAACTTTGAAAATTTATGCCCATAAATCTGAGAGATATGCCACACAAAATAGTTACTAAATAACATTTCCCACTTGTGTACTTTACATCAGCGCAATTTTCGAAACAAATTTTTTTTCCGTTAGGAAGTTAGAAGGGGTCAAAGGTCATCAGCAAATTCTCATTTTTCCAACAAAATTTACAAAATAATTTTTTTTAGGGACCACATTACATTCGAGGTGACTTTGAGAGGCCGAGGTGACAGAAAATACCCAAAAGTGACCCCATTCTAAAAACTACACCCCTCACACTGCTCAAAACCACATCCAATAAGTTTATTAACCCTTTAGGTGCTTCACAGGAACCAAAGCAATGTGGAAGGAAAAAATGAAAATTTTACTTTTTAACACAAAAATGTTACTTTAGCCATAAAATTTTCATTTTTACAAGGGAGAAAAGAGAAAGTACACAATACAATTTATTGTGCATGTTCTCCTGAGTACGCTGATACCCCATATGTGGTAAAAATCAATTGTTTGGGCGCACGGCAGAGCTCGGAAGGGAAGGAGCGCCATTTGAATTTTTGAACGCAAAATTAGCTGCACTCATTAGCGGACGCCATGTCGGGTTTGAAGACCCCCTGAGGTGCCTAACCAATGGAGCTCCCCCACAAGTGACCCCATTTTGGAAACTAGAGCCCTCAAATAATTTTTCTAGATGTTTGGTGAGCACTTTGAACCCCTGGGGGCTTCACATAAGTTTATAGCGTTGAGCCGTGAAAAGAAAAAAAATAAATTTTTACCACAAAACGGTTGCTTCAACTAGGTAGCTTTTTTTTTCACAAGGGTAACAGGAAAAAATGCACCATAAAATGTATTGTGCATTTTCTCCTGAGTACGCAGATACCTCATATGTGGTGGAAATCAAATGTTTGGACACACAGCAGTGCTCGGAAGGCAAGGAGCGCCATTTGAATTTTTGAGTGCAAAATTAGCTGCACCTGTTAGCGGACGCCATGTCGGGTTTGAAGACCCCCTGAGGTGCTTAAACAATGGAGCTCCCCCACAAGTGACCCCATTTTGGAAACTAGAGCCCTCAAATAATTGTTCTAGATGTTTGGTGAGCACTTTGAACACCTGGGGGCTTCACAGAAGTTTATAGCGTTGAGCCGTGAAAAGAAAAAAAATTTTTTTTTACAACAAAACGGTTGCTTCAACTAGGTAGCTTTTTTTTTCACAAGGGTAACAGGAAAAAATGCACCATAAAATGTATTGTGCATTTTCTCCTGAATACGCAGATACCTCATATGTGGTGGAAATCAAATCTTTGGACACACGGCAGTGCTCGGAAGGCAAGGAGCGCCATTTGAATTTTTGAATGCAAAATTAGCTGCACTCATTAGCGGACGCCATGTGGGGTATGAAGACCCCCTGAGGTGCCTAAACAATGGAGCTCCCCCACAAGTCACCCCATTTTGGAAACTAGAGCCCTCAAATAATTTTTCTAGATGTTTGGTGAGCACTTTGAACACCTGGGGGCTTCACAGAAGTTTATAGCGTTGAGCCGTGAAAAGAAAAAAAATTTTTTTTACCACAAAACGGTTGCTTCAACTAGGTAGCTTTTTTTTTCACAAGGCTATCAGGAACAAATGCACCATAAAATGTATTGTGCATTTTCTCCTGAGTACGCAGATACCTCATATGTGGTGGAAAGTAATTGTTTGGGCGCATGGCGGGGCTCAGAAGAGAAGGAGCGCCATTTGACAGCAAAATTGGTTGGAATCATTAGCGGACGCCATGTCACGTTTGGAGACCCCCTATGGTGCCTAAACAGTGGAGCTCCCCCACAAGTGACACCATTTTGGAAACTAGAGCCCTCAAATAATTTTTCTAGATGTTTGATGTGCACTTTGAACACCTGGGGGCTTCACAGAAGTTTATAGCGTTGAGCCGTGAAAAGAAAAAATTTTTTTTTTACCACAAAACAGTTGCTTCAACTAGGTAGCTTTTTTTTCACAAGGGTAACAGGAAAAAATGCACCATAAAATGTATTGTGCAATTTCTCCTGAGTACGCAGATACCTTATATGTGGTGGAAAGTAATTGTTTGGGCGCATGGCGGGGCTCAGAAGAGAAGGAGCGCCATTTGACAGCAAAATTGGTTTGAATCATTAGCGGACGCCATGTCACGTTTGGAGACCCCCTATGGTGCCTAAACAGTGGAGCTCCCCCACAAGTGACACCATTTTGGAAACTAGAGCCCTCAAATAATTTTTCTAGATGTTTGATGTGCACTTTGAACACCTGGGGGCTTCACAGACGTTTATAGCGTTGAGCCGTGAAAAGAAAATTTTTTTTTTTTACCACAAAACGGTTGCTTCAACTAGGTAGCTTTTTTTTTCACAAGGGTAACAGGAAAAAATGCACCATAAAATGTATTGTGCATTTTCTCCTGAGTACGCAGATACCTCATATGTGGTGGAAATAAATTGTTTGAGCGCATGGCGGGGCTCAGAAGAGAAGGAGCGCCATTTGACTTTTCAAACGCACAGACGCAGTGCACTGATCGGCCGCTGCAGGACGCACGGTCGGATGCGATAAAAAAAAGCGTCGGGGATACGTAAAAAAAAAAAAGTCACGCCAAAAATTGACCATGGATGCAGATACGTTATGTGCATCCCTGATCAGCGCTTGGTGGGACGCACGGACGGATGCGATACAAAAAGCGTCGCAAATATGGAAAAAAGTCACGCCAAAAATTGACCATGGATGCCGATCCGTTATGTGCATCCCTGATCAGCGCTTGGCGGGACGCACGGATGGATGTGATACAAAAAGCGTCGGGGATACGGAAAAAAAAAAGTCACGCCAAAAATTGAGCAGGGATGCCGATCCGTTATCTGCATCCCTGATCAGCGCTTGGCGGGACGCACAGACGGATGCGATACAAAAAGCGTCGGGGATACGGAAAAAAAAGTCACGCCAAAAATTGAGCAGGGATGCCGATCCGTTATCTGCATCCCTGATCAGCGCTTGGCGGGACGCACGGACGGATGCGATACAAAAAGCGTCGGGGATACGGAAAAAAAAAAGTCACGCCAAAAATTGAGCAGGGATGCCGATCCGTTATCTGCATCCCTGATCAGCGCTTGGCGGGACGCACGGACAGATGAGGTGTAAAAATGGACAGGGGATACGGAAAAAAAAAAAAAGTTATACTCACAGTACCCAGAGGACTAGCAGGAGGATCACTGACCAGAAGAGCTGCAGAGGAATAGATGGCAGAGAGATGGACAGCTTTACAGGAGCAGCAGGCAGATCAGCAGAATGCCCAGGAAGGACCCAGCGATGGACGCAGATGTGATCAGGCCGGTGAAGACAGGTAAGAGGACGTCGGGGGAGAGCAGAGGGGGAGAGGGGGGGGTGAGAGCAGAGAGGGGGGGGGAAGCAGAGGGGGAGGGGGTAGAGCAGAGGGGGAGACCGGAGAGGGAGCTGCAGAACAGAGATAATGGGGGAGGCAGTCAGATCGCGGGGGGAGCAGATCGGGATGTCGGGGGGGGGGGGTTGGGGGGAGCAGATCGCGGGGGGGGGCACGGCAGGGGCTACCATGGCAGCGCGCAGGGGCACCACGGGAGCGCGCAGGGGCACCACGGGAGCGCGCACGGGCTGGCTGCAAAGTGAGCACAGTACTCACGTGCAGCAGCGGTGACAGCTAGGGCGGCGGCGGCGGCAGCAGCGGCGGTGGCGTGGTACCACAAGTACCAGCCACTGCACGCTGCAGACATGTTGGGGGAGGGCTCGCAGGCCAGCACAGGCCTGGGGAGGGCGGCCACCGGCAAATCACACCGCCCCACTGCACACTGATTGGAGCGATTGCGCGTCATAGCACGATCGCTCCAATCAGTGCTGCAGGGGCTGGGGGAGACATGTTTGAGGTCCACCTATGATATGCTGCAGCAGCTGCGGCATCTCATAGCTGGATCTCACAGGATCGCACTAATTCGGGCATTATTTTTGCCGAAATTAGTGCGATCGATGTGGTTGGCGGTTCAGATTTGAACAGCCAATCACATCGATCGTCGATAGGGGGTGGCGATGCCGCCCCCCCTGGGGTCAAGCAAAGGTCCCCTGCTGTAAGAAACAGCAGGGGACATCATTTGAAAGCCGTTGCTATGGCCACGGCAATCATATGAAGTTTAGGCAGTAAAATTACGTCCCTGGTCGTTAAGTCACGTTAAAATAGGACGTAATTTTACTGCCCGCGGTCGTGAAGGGGTTAAATATGCGTTCACCCCAGGTGAACACATATTTCAGATTATAGTGACGCTGCTGAAACCACGCCCACCCGTGGCTAAACCCCGCCCACTTACATGGGACCAATTATATCGCGGAGTGGGCGGGATTTAGACACGGGTGGGCGGGGTTTCAGCGACGAAAAGAGCTGTTTAGCGATTTTAGTGGTTCCCTTTTTGTGATCCGGCTCCTGTCAGTCACTGCAGGGAGCCGGATCTTTGTGTCGGACCGTTCGCGACCGACACATCACTCGCTTTCCAAAATGTGCACTCACATCAATCCATATTAAACACATACATACACACTGGGTCATTTTCACAGTAAGCCAAGTATCATCTTTTTTGGAGTTTTATGGTTCCCCAGAATACCTAAAGGAATGTGTTGCTCAGGATTTTCGGGATCCGCAGGTCCAATCAGATTTAAAAAAGAACCAGAAATGACCTTGAATATCTGCCCGGATGCCAATCCCCATATAAGTCTATGGGGACCAGAATATTTTGCATTAAAATAGTGGTAGAAACGGATAGAGGGATTAGCCCCCAGCTGTAGGCTTTATCATTGCTGGGTATCAAAAGTGGGGGGGGTCCACATGCTGTTTTTTTAAATTATTTGTTTGAATAATCTTAAAAAATCCGCATGAGGTGCCTCTTATTTTGATACACAGCCAAGATACGTGCACGACTGCGGGCTGCAGCCTGTAGCCATAGGCTTTATCTGTGCTAGGAAGGGGGACCCTACGCCAATTTTTTCATTTTCTTATTTATTTTTACAACACTGTAGAAACGCAGACAGTGTGCATGATTCCAAGCAATCACAGACACTGTCACACAGGGTGGGGGCGCGGTCTTACTACAACCAATTAGAGATGCCAGGACTGCCGGTGGGCGGGGAAGCAGTGAATATGTATGAGGTTAATGAGCGGCCCCGGAAGTAGTGTGACAGCCACGTGGAGACTCAGTAAGCATATTGCACCTGCTTTATTCCCGGTTTTCTGTAATTTTTTTATAATCTGGGTGGCTGAATCCGGATAGTCACACGGAGGTATCCAGCACAAATCCCGAATTTTACAGTCCGGGTTCGCTCATCACTACTCAGGATCCCATCTCTACAAAGCGGCAATGCTAGTCTGAAAGCTTCTGAGCACCCTTAAAATTATTATTAGGAAGCATAAGATGTTCTGCATCTGCTAAATACATTGTGTACATTTTTGATATGGGAACAGGCAATGCTCCAAAATGCTATAAACTCAGCAGTTGTACTTTTGTGAGAACATTCAGAATATTACTGTCTATTCAGTTTGGGTATTAAACCCATTTTTCTTAATAGCACATGACAGAGGCAATGCAGCTGACTGCAGCACTTCCCTAATGCACGAGTAAGCAATGCCGACAACGTGCCATGCATGCAGGATGCATTGTCCAAGGTGCTGAAAGCAGATTACCACCATTACAAGCTTGGGATGCCAATATGTAGAGATTTTTTTTAATAAATAGATACAGATGGCACTTACTCATGAGAGTCTGAAACATAATGATCTGGCATCTGTTTTGCAGCCCCAGTGGCAGATGTTACTTTTTTGTGGCATAGCAACTGAAATATATCAGAAAGCAAATAAATAAGAGTGGTCATAATATGTTGTGTATTGAGAGGGATTTATATCTACTGGGAAAAAGCAAACTCAGCTGGGTCTGGATATATGGCATAGTTATAGTGTATTAAATACATACTGTATATGGAATAGATTTTTCTTATTTGTCTACATAGGCAGAAAAACAAAAAGCATTTAAAGGGAATATGTCATCTGGTTTTTGCTACCCCATCTGAGAGTAGGGGCTGAGACCCGTATTCCAGTGATGTCATTTTAATAAAATCACTTATCTGCTTCAATTCTCTGAATATTCTGTATAACTCCGCCCACACCACTGACTGGCAGATTTCTGCCTATGCACTGTGTTGTGAATATGTTTTCCAGTTTGGAGCTCCCTCTTGTGGTCAGTGCTGGCAGTGCAGTTGATGTGTGGAATGGAAGTGACACACCTGCAGAGGACTGGCAATCAGGGTCAGATTGGGCTATTTAACTTAGTAGCTTTCTCTTGTTACTTGCCGGTGGGCAATTGCTCCTGTGTGTTAAGGACATTCTGCAACCAGCTCTGCTCACTTCCAGAACTTCCCTCAGATAAGTGGTCTTGTATCTCTGCTGTTTGTTTGCCACCTTTTGCTGTTGTTCTACTTTGATACAATGCATGGTTCCTAAGGCTGCTTTCACACCTCCGGTTTATGCAATGCGGCACAATACAGCACTTTGCAGGAAAATCGCAACCGTTTTTTTTTTGCTGCCGGTTGCGTTTTTTCTGCATAGACTTTAATTAGTGCCGCATTGTGCCGCATGGGCTCGCGTTCGGTCCGTTTTTTACCGCATGCGGCAGATTTAACCGATGCGGCGGCCGGATGGAACGTTGCCTGGCACGTTTTTTCGTGCGGCAAAAAAACCCGCATCTCGCCGCATTCGGCCGATGCGGCGCATTTTTCAATGCATGCCTATGGCGGCCGGATGCGGCGCGATGCGGCAAAAAACGCATCCGGCCGCCACATGCGGTTTTTGCCACTGCGCATGCTCAGTAGCATGCCGCAAGTGGCAAAAACCGGACGAGCCGCATGGGAAAAACTTATGCAAAGGATGCGGTGTTTTCACCGCATCCGTTGCATAGCTTACACAGCCGGATTGAGCCGCACAGCTCAAGCCGGATGTGTGAAAGCAGCCTAATTTGTCTGTGTGGAGTTCGTGGTCGAATGGGATCATTCCCTGCTGGGAGTGTCTGTATACTTAGCTCCATGATTCTGCAGGATTTGTGTTTTGTCATGCCTGGTATTATTCAGTCCCTCATCTGTATTAGTGTTTTTTGGATCCCAGTAACATCTGAGTGCTGGTACAGTGGGGGGGGGAGAGGTTTAGTGACCTCAGGATTTTTCCATATCAGTAGTGCTGGTATTTATTAGGGTTTTTACGGCTGCAGACAGTTGCTCTTTCCTATCCTTTTCTATAAAGCTAGTTTGGGCCTCACCTTTGCTGAGATCTGTCCTTTCTGGCTTTGTATTGTGTTTTTTCTATATAACCGTAGCCTTTACATGTGGGGGGCTATCTATCTTTGGGGACTACTCCGAGGCAGATTAGCTTTCTTATATTTCTATCTGTGAGATTATTTAGTTCTCCGGCTTTGTCGAGGCTTCCAGGTCATCGTAGGCACGTCCCACGGCTACTGTTAGTTGTGTGTCAGGATTAGGTCTGCAGTCCGTTAAGTTTCCAGCCACTCTGTTACCTTTTTGGGATTCCGCATTATTAGATCCTACCCGGTTCCTGAATCATAACAGCACTGTTTAAACAGAAAACTGCCAATAGGTGGGGGTGGCAGTGTAATTTAAAGTTCATGAATATATTTAATTACCTGTCCTCTAAAGATGATCTCCTGCTGATAAAACTGTAATTTTATCAAAACTACACTAAGCAGCCCAGTAAGTGACACATTGCACTGGCATCAGGTTCTCTGTCTCTACATCATGTTGCTCTCAGATTAGGTGTCAATATCCTGGAGACAGATTCTCTTTAGCATTCATTAGCCAAATAAAACATACACTGTGTGCAGAATTATTAGGCAAATGAGTATTTTGATCACATGATAATTTTTATACATGTTGTCCTACTCCAAGCTAAATAGGCTTGAGAGCCAACTACCAATTAAGTAATCATGAAGGTAAAGTTTAGATCCGTGGTCTCATTCACCCAACAGCATTTTTTGTGTATGAAAAAAAAACAAAATGTTTTTTTTTGATCGGAATTTTTTTTTAGCCACTTTTCAGTCCAATATTATTCATATCGTGTCCATTTTACCATCATAGCGGGATCCATTTATATTGCATAACATTTTTTTTTTCAAGTTCTCCTAATCATTAGCCATAAAAAATGGATGACACTAGGATACAACATAGATGGCACCCATGGCCTGTGTCAGTAATGGAGCAATGTAGCTCATGAAATGGACCACTTAATCTCCTCTCATACGAGAGCCATGAATGTATATACGTTATTCACTATTTAACTATGCACTCAGAATTTCATCCAAGGAAAACGAAACAAAAATTATGAGAGATGAAACAAGGGTAAAAGTACTTAGTATGGGATAGTAATCACAAGGGAGAGTAAATGGCTACTAATCCCAAAAGATTGGAAAAATTCTTATATACAAAAAGTAGATGGCCAAGAGAAATGTACACTGTGTGCAGAATTATTAGGCAAATGAGTATTTTGATCACATGATAATTTTTATACACGTTGTCCTACTCCAAGCTGTATAGGCTTGAGAGCCAACTACCAATTAAGTAAATCAGGTGATGTGCATCTCTGTAATGAGGAGGGGTGCGGTGTAAGGACATCAACACCCTATATAAGGTGTGCTTAATTATTAGGCAACTTCCTTTCCTTTGGCAAAATAGGTCAGAAGAGAGATTTGACAGGCTCTATGTCCAAAATTGTGAGATGTCTTGCAGAGGGATGCAGCAATCTTGAAATTGCCAAACTTTTGAAGCATGATCACCGAACAATCAAGCATTTCATGGCAAATAGCCAACAGGGTCGCAAGAAGCGTGTTGGGCAAAAAAGGCGCAAAATAACTGCCCATGAATTAAGGAAAATCAAGTGTGAAGCTGCCAAGATGCCATTTGCCACCAGTTTGGCCATATTTCAGAGCTGCAACGTTACTGGAGTATCAAAAAGCACAAGGTGTGCCATACTCCGGGACTTAGCCAAGGTAAGGAAGGCTGAAAAACGACCACCTTTGAACAAGAAACACAAGATAAAACTTCAAGACTGGGCCAAAAAATATCTTAAGACTGATTTTTCAAAGGTTTTATGGACTGATGAAATGAGAGTGACTATTGATAGGCCAGATGGATGGGCCAGAGGCTCGATTAGTACAGGGCAGAGAGCTCCACTCCGATTCAGACGCCAGCAAGGTGGAGGTGGGGTACTGGTATGGGCTGGTATTATCAAAGATGAACTTGTGGGACCTTTTCGGGTTGAGGATGGAGTGAAGCTCAACTCCCAGACCTACTGCCAGTTTCTGGAACACAACTTCTTCAAGCAGTGGTACAGGAAGAAGTCGGTATAGTTAAAAAAAAAACAAAACAAAAAAAAAACATGATTTTCATGCAGGACAATGCTGCATCACATGCATCCAACTATTCCACAGCGTGGCTGGCCAGTAAAGGTCTAAAAGATTAAAAAATAATGACATGGTTCCCTTGTTCACCTGATCTGAACCTCATAGAGAACCTGTGGTCCCTCATAAAATGTGAGATCTACAGGGAGGGAAAACAGCACACCTCTTGGAACAGTGTCTGGGAGGCTGTGGTGGCTGCTGCATGCAATGTTGATTGTAAACAAATCAAGCAACTGACAGAATCTATGGATGGTCGGCTGCTGAGTGTCATCATAAAGAAAGGTGGCTATATTGGTCACTAATGTTTTGGGATTTGTTTTTGCATTTCAGAAATGTTTATTTCTAAAATTTTTGCAGTTATATTGGTTTACCTGGTGAAAATAAACAAGTGATATGGGAATATATTTGGTTTTTATTAAGTTGCCTAATAATTCTGCACAGTAATAGTTATCTGCACAAACATATATCCTCCTAAGATAGCCAAATCTAAAAAAAACCCACTCCAACTTCCAAAAATTTTATGCTTTGATATTTATGAGTCTTTTGGGTTGATTGAGAACATAGTTGTTGGTCAATAATAAAAAAAAATCCTCTAAAATACAACTTGCCTAATAATTCTGCACACAGTGTAAAGGCATAATGAATGAATAGCTCAATGTATACTCCAGGATAATGAAAACAAGAATTACACTAATTATGAAGAATGGACAGACTAAAAATGTACTCCGTATTATAAGTACATCCTCCTCGATTCCACCCAAAAAAGGACAAATTAAAGGCTGTCTGATTATATCTATTTCTTGAAAAATAATGCTACAGCTGATATGACAATTTGTGCAGCAGTGTTAAGTGGGGGGCAGAGTATGAAGACTTTCATTTCATTCAGAAATCTGAAAAATGTGGGCGACTACCCCTGCAGAACTGTAATAATGTGGCCGACAACCCCCCTGCAGAACTGTAATAAATGGGCGACAACCCCTGCAGAACTGTGATAATATGGGGGACAACCCCTGCAGAACTGTGATAATATGGGGGACAACCCATGCAGAACTGTAATAATGTGTGTGATAACCCCTGCAGAACTGTAATAATGTGGGGGACAACCCATGCAGAACTGTAATAATGTGTGTGATAACCCCTGCAGAACTGTAATGTGTGTGATAACCCCTGCAGAACTGTAATAATGTGTGTGATAACCCCTGCAGAACTGTAATGTGTGTGATAACCCCTGCAGAACTGTAATGTGTGTGATAACCCCTGCAGAACTGTAATAATGTGGGGGATAACCCCTGCAGAACTGTAATGTGTGTGATAACCCCTGCAGAACTGTAATAATGTGGGGGACAACCCCTGCAGAACTGTAATAATGTGGGAGACAACCCCTGCAGAACTGTAATAATGTGGGTGACAACCCTTGCAGAACTGTAATAATGTGGGGGACAACCCCTGCAGAACTGTAATATTTATTGTTTCGTCTTCCAGCTTTCCTAGAAACAGGAATGGGCTTAAACAAGGTAGTGCCCTGTGCATAAATTACTGGGGCCCAAATTACTAATTGCACCATCACACAAAAACATTTGTGCTGCATTTACACAAACTGATTTCAGACCGTTAAAGAAGCGTGATCGAAAAAACTGAAGTAGTGCGGTGGTTGTTTATTGGCCTCTTTACACAGGCTGGGGAAAAATGATGGGGACAGAGCAATCTCTGATAAATCAATCTGCCTCTACATAGTATGAGGTTATCAGCAGCAATGCTTTTTATTCCACCATAAACAATTCAATCACCCAATGAATCAGCTGCATTTTGCTCATTCGTTGGGCGATTGCTCCCATTTCTACCTCTGAGCTCTCATCTGCGCTGCCGGTATTTATAAATGTGGATACTACACATGGACACACACTGTATATGACACAAACATTGTATGCTACACACGCAAACTCTGTATATGACCTCTTTCACACATTCGTGCATTTAACGCAAGTGTGACGGTCCATTGGGAAGGTACAGTCATATGAATAAGTTTGGGCACCCCTATTAATGTTAACCTTTTTTCTTTATAACAATTTTGGTTTTTGCAACAGCTATTTCAGTTTCATATATCTAATAACTGATGAACTGAGTAATATTTCTGGATTGAAATGAGGTTTATTGTACTAACAGAAAACGTGCAATTCGCATTTAAACATAATTTGACCGGTGCAAAAGTATGGGCACCTCAACATAAACGTGACATTAATATTTTGTAGATCCTCCTTTTGCAAAAATCACAGCCTCTAGTCGCTTCCTGTAGCTTTTAATGAGTTCCTGGATCCTGGATGAAGGTGTGTTTGACCATTCCTGTTTACAAAACAATTCCAGTTCAGTTAAGTTTGATGGTCGCCGAGCATGAACAGCACGCTTCAAATCATCCCACAGATTTTCAATGATATTCAGGTCTGGGGACTGGGATGGCCATTCCAGAACATTGTAATTGTTCCTCTGCATGAATGCCTGAGTAGATTTGGAGCGGTGTTTTGGATCATTGTCTTGCTGAAATATCCATCCCGTGCATAACTTCAACTTCGTCACTGATTCTTGCACATTAATGCCAAGAATCTGCTGATACTGAGTTGAATCCATGCGATCCTCAACTTTAACAAGATTCCCGATGCCGGCATTGGCCACACAGCCCCAAAGCATGA
Organism: Anomaloglossus baeobatrachus; assembly: GCF_048569485.1. Classification (NCBI taxonomy): domain Eukaryota; kingdom Metazoa; phylum Chordata; class Amphibia; order Anura; family Aromobatidae; genus Anomaloglossus; species Anomaloglossus baeobatrachus. Next base: position 350,143,892 of record NC_134357.1, on the reverse strand, counting down.
TGGAACATCCACCAAATTTTACTGTGGGTAGCAAGTGCTTTTCTTTGAATGCCATGTTTTTTTGCCTCCATGCATAACGCCTTTTTGTATGACCAAACAACTCAATCTTTGTTTCATCAGTCCACAGGACCTTCTTCCAAAATGTAACTGGCTTGTCCAAATGTGCTTTTGCATACCTCAGGCGACTCGGAATGTGGCGTGCTTGCAGAAACGGCTTCTTTCGCATCACTCTCCCATACAGTTTCTCCTTGTGCAACGTGCGCTGTATTGTTGACCGATGCACATTTACACCATCTGCAGCAAGATGATGCTGCAGGTCTTTGGAGATTGTCTGTGGATTGTCCTTTTTTCTTCTCTGCCTTTCTGAATTTTTTCTTGGCCTGCCACTTCTGGGCTTAACAAGAACTGTACCTGTGTTCTTCCATTTCCTTACTATGTTCCTCACAGTGGAAACTGACAGTTTAAATCTCTGAGACAACTTTTTGTATCCTTCCCCTGAACAACTATGTTGAATAATCTTTGTTTTCAGATCATTTGAGAGTTGTTTTGAGGAGCCCATGATGCCACTCTTCATAGGAGATTCAAATAGGAAAACAACTTGCAAGTGGCCACCTTACATACCTTTTCTCATGATTGGATACACCTGCCTATGAAGTTCAAAGCTCAATGAGGTTACAAAACCAAATTTAGTGCTTCAGTAAGTCAGTAAAAAGTAGTTAGGAGTGTTCAAATCAAGAAATTGATAAGGGTGCCCATACTTTTGCACCGGTCAAATTTTCTTTAAATGTGGATTGCACATTTTCTGTTAGTACAATAAACCTCATTTCAATCCAGAAATATTACTCAGTCCATCAGTTATTAGATATATGAAACTGAAATAGCTGTTGCAAAAAAGAAAATTGTTATAAAGAAAAAAGGTTAACATTAATAGGGGTGCCCAAACTTTTTCATATGACTGTATGTAAGGCCATCCGTGTATCCATGTGTGTTCTACGTGTGTTAGCAGTGTGACATCCGGATAGCACAGGGTCAGCATGAGCTGGTATACTTACCAGTCTCCCACACAGCTGTTGCTTCCGGGTCTGCGGTGAGTGCAGTGAATATGGATGAGCATAATGAGCGGGCCTGGAAGCAACAGTAGAGGCGGAGACAAAAGCGCTGGAGACAGGCAAGTATAACAAAATCTTTTGGTTTTTCTCTGGTACGTGTCACATGGATCACATCAGTGTGCGGCCCGTATGACACCCCTGCTGCCGGCAGAAACCGGACATGTCGCCGTGTGGAGCACACAGACATGCGTGTGCTCCACATAGACACACGGTCTGTGTCAAAAAGGACGTGTGTGCAAACCCATTGATTTTAATGTGTCCGTGTCTCTGCTACGTGTAAAAACAGACGTCACACGTACACGAGACATGGATGTGTGAAGGAGGCCTATAACTGTATAAAACCATGGCATACACACATATGTATACACAGAGCACATGTACAAACACACACTATGGAGCACTGACCACCATCTAAAATCTCGCAGGGAACAGGACCTTTGTTAAAATGATGGTCACATGGATAGGATGTCACTAAAGATGCTGCTGCTCTTCGGAAATAATACTGATAATGTAGCACTGCTATTATCAATGCAGTTTCTGCTTGCACTCGATGTGAGGCCTGGGCGATTTTCCAGTTTCCCCCTTCTCCCCTCGATATTGACCCTACCTAGAAGCAGATATAATTAAGCCATGGCCCAACAATTGTTTTTACAACTTGGCAGATCATGCCTATTGAGTTTCCACTCATAGCCACTCCGGGCACCCCTGTATGGGATGTTGGTGAGCTCCTGTAGTCTTAGTAATGTTTTTAGGGTAGACCATTGTGATACAGTGCACAATGCTGCATGCTAACAATATTTTACCAAAGTGAAAATCCTTTATTTCTTCTGGTAAAATTAGAGAAATATGTAGGAACAATATGGACCTACATTAAACAACAGGCATTGTATTAAGAATCCGTGTAATAGGGATCCAGAATAGAATTCTGTGGATGATACCCTCCATTCACTAGCAATTTTGTCTGCAAAATCATTGGGGAAATACTCCATGTTTCCACTTCGACATTCGTATGTAAAATAGGGGAGCAGACTATGCTTACAGTGGCATGCAAACGTTTGAGCACCCCATGTCAAGTTTACTGATATTCTGAACAAGTAAGCAAGTTGAAGATGAAATTATCTGTAAAAACCATAGAGTTAAGGATAACACATATCCTCTGCATTTTAGAAAAAAAAAATTATATTCTATTATATATATATATATATATATATATATGTATATATATATATATATATATATATATATATATATATATATTACATTTTTAAATTCATAACAAAAAATAAAGTTGGCCAATGCAAAATATTGGGTACCCTGCAGCACCCCCTTTGGCAGGTATCAAAGCTTGTAAATGTTTTTTGTAGCCAGCCTTTCAATTCTTGTTTGAGGGATTTTCATGCTTTCTTCCTTGGAAAAGTCTTCTTGTTCTGTAAGATTCCTGGGTCCTCTTGCATGCACTGCTCTTTTGCGGTCTAGCCACAGATTTTCAATGATGTTCAGATCAGGGGACTGTGAGGGCCATTGTAAAACCTTCAGCTTGTACCTTTTGACATAGGCTAATGTGGATTTTGAATTGTGTTTAGGATCCTTATCCATTTGTAGAAGTCATCCTCTTTTCAACTTCAGCTTTTTTACAGATGGTGCTATGTTTGCCTGAAGAATTTGTTAAACTTTAATTGAATCCATTCTTCCATCTACCCGTGAAATGTTCCCAGTGCCATTGGATAGAACACAACCCAAAGCATGATTAAACCACCCACATGCTTAATGGTTGGCGAGATGTTCTTGTCATGACATTCTGTCTCCTTTTTCCCCAAACATTTGATTTGATCATTGTGGCCAAGGAGTTCTATTTTAACCTCATCAGTTAACATGACTTGTTTCCAAAATTCATCAGTCTTGTTTAGATGTTATTTTGCATACTTCTGATGCTAAATTTTATGGTTAGGACGCAGGAGAGGTTTTCTTCAGATGACTCTTCCATGAAGGCCATTTTTCTGTAGGTGTCTCTGAACAGTACAACAATGTACCACAACTCCAGAGTCGGCTAAATCTTCCTGAAGGACTTTTGCAGTGAAGTGAAGGTTCTGATTTGCCACTCTAGCAATCCTACGAGCAGCTCTCACAGAAATTTTGCTTGGTTTTCCAGACCTTATCCTGACCTCCACTGTTTCTGTAAGTGTCATTTCTGAATTACTTTTCGAACTGAGGAAAGGGCAACTTGAAAAGGCTTTGCTATTTTCTTCTAGCTTTCTTCTGCTTTGTGGGCCTTCACCATTTTGATTTTCAGAGTGCTAGGCAGCTGCCTTGAAAAACCCATGGCTGTTGTTTTATTTGCACAAGGTTAGAGGAAGCTGGGTTTTTATAAATCTGTGAAATTTGCATCACCTGCCCTTTCCTAACTATGATAATGAACAAGCCACAAACCTAACAGGCTAATTAAGGTCTGAAATGATAGGTAAAGTTATCTGAGAACACAAATCTCCAAGGGTGTTCAAACTTTTGCATTGGCCCATTTTCATTTTTGTAGTTTTTAAAATGTTAAAGATGAAAATAGTTTTTTTTGTTCTTACCTAAAATATAAAGGAAATGTGTCATCTTTAACTTTATGCCTTTTAGAGATCATTTAATTTTCAACTTGATTAACTGTTCACAATAACAGTAATTTTGACCAGTGGTGCTCAAATATCTGCATAACACTGTATATCTTCTGCTAGCAACTATTGCTGTTTTACCATAGGGGACAGGATGATTTCGCAGTAGTAGGTTGGATATGGTACTACTCTGCTACTGGGTTTACCAATATACGGCTTTTTAAACCTCAACCTGAAATGTTTTAAATGGCACTTGCTCAAATATATATACCGTATATATATTATATACATACACACACATATATATATATATATATATATATATATATATATGTGTGTTACCAAAATATGTCATACAAAATTGGAAACACAATGTCAAAAGGTGACAATGCACCCTCAAACCCCTAAAGAATAAATGTAAATGCTATAGAATAAACCATTTAACCTATCAAAGTATAGCCAAAGCACACAGTCATAATAAAATCAGGTTTTATTAATGAATTATTAAAAACATAATAATAAAAGTGCAAAAAGCACAAACCGCACGACAGAGGACAAAAAAGTACATAATCATACACCTATATAAATAGTTCCAAAGATGAAAATTATCATAAAAGCCCAAGATTAAAGTGTGTATATCTATGCCCAATAGCCAGGAGATCAATGTATGCAGCACAAATTTGCACAGGGGTAGAAATAATAAATAATATTTAAATTGATAGTGAGATAATATTAAATAGTATTGCACAATAGATAAAGTGTAGAACTATAGTGCAAAAGAATGAGTAACAGCGTTATCACAAGGTAAGATTCCTATGATCATGAAATATGGCAAAGAGAGTAAATCTATAGAGGGAATAATTCTTAAGCATTGGGATATGTTGCAAAACAGTTTACCCTTTGTGGATGAATTTAAAAATCCTCCTCTTTTTTCATATCGGAAGAGTAAAAATATTGAAAATATGCTTGTTAGTGCTGATATTGGTTCTGCAAAAAGACATATTCAAACAACAATTTCTGGGGCTAAAAGGACAGGTTGCTTCCCATGTCTTTCATGTGCTAATTGCAGTTACATGTTGAAAGGGAATGTTTTTACACATCCGATTAGTAATGAGACTATTCATATCAAATATTTTTTGACATGTGACACGGCATTTGTTATTTATGTGTTAGAATGTCCTTGTAAAATGTGGTACATAGGTGAGACGACAACAGATTTTAAAACAAGATTAAATAATCATAGATTAACTATACGTAAAAAGAGAATGGATTTACCTGTTCCTAAACATTTTACAGAACAAAAACATACAGAAAAAGATTTAAAATGCAGGCTGATAGATCATGTCCCCGTAATGAGAAGAGGAGGGGATAGAATTAAAAAATTTAAAAAATTGGAAATGAAGTGGATTTTTAGGTTAAATACCTTAAAACCAAATGGATTAAATATTGATTTTAGGGTGGGTGATCTTTTATAAACCCTTTTTTCCCCAGACGTATACATCTTCATCTCACATAGAATATTTTTTATGATGCATTCTATATCTCATATAGGTTGTAGTCATTGGTTTTTTTCTTTTATACAAGCAGCTTTAGAGTGATGAGTGAATTCTCTTTTCTTTTACAGAATCTGCAGCAGTGTTTTATAATGAATATTGTCCTTTTGGATTTCTGATGATGGTTCTGTTTTTTCTGCTACTTTATTTAATTTTGACAATTATATGTCAGGCGTAGGAGAAAAATTCTGTTAGTCACCTATTTTACGATATTAAACTGTATATGTAGGAAGAGGGTCTATATAGACATATCCCTTTATCTCTATGTATTGTTGGGAGATTGAAGTTTTTCATATATTGGTGACTTTATCACCTATCTAATGATATTAAACTGTAGGAGGAGGGTCTATACAGACATATCCCATTGTTTTCTATTTTTCATTGTTAGTCATCTATTTAATGATATTAAACTATTTGTATTGGTGGGAGGAGGGTCTGTATAGATGAACCCCTTTATCTTAGTATAATGTTTAGGAATCATACATTTTCACTATTTGGTGACTTAACAGATCTTTTTTGCCTGTTAGTGGTGTGGAACAATAGGTTTTCACCAATTTTGTAGCATATGTGTTTTTTTAGCAGTCCTTTCACGTTTGTATGAATCCCAGTGTGTATGCATTGGGTGTATTGGGTCTGCTGGGTGTACCAGCATGACGATTTTGGCTGCTACTGCACATGTGCGAGTGGGGAAGGCAACCAGGAAGTAGCAATGCATGCACGTGTAATTTGCATCACACTGCAGATGCTGGGTTCCATAACATAAAAAGGACAATCAGGAGTCTATTAGTACTTACAGGTGTGTGTTAATTGTTTATGTAATGTTACAGTGCTTATGTATAAGGTGATTTACCTATTTTCTGTAAGATTTCATGTTTGATTATGCATTGATATTATGTGGACACTGTGTCCTATCTATGTTTGTATTCATGTTATTTGGTTATTTTATTAATGAGATTTATAATTAGTGAGGATATTTAAACCCTCACTTGAATGCATTGCATTGTACTGCTTGAAAAAAGTCACTTGTGACTGAAACGTCGTGCTGTATCATATGGGCCATTAAATAGGGTTTTTCATTCAAGATTGAAGCTGTGTGCTGCCTTAATTTCTTTTTTTACTGCTCATTGAAATCGGGTGAGACTGATTGGAAGGACTTTGCACCACAACAGGTTAAGTATATATATATAGGACACACACACACACACTTACAAATCCCAATGGCAGCTTCTCATGTATCTTTGGAAAATAAGCTTTTCATACCCACAACCCTCTCAGGGCTATTTCATACAGTTACAGAAAAAACTGACAAAAAATGTAGAAAATATTCACACCTTGAAAAGGCATTTACAAATCTCTAAGGACTATTTCACTTAATCACATTTCACAGTGCATCCTTCAATGAATCCAGCTGCAGATTGTCTTCTTATACATTTCACAGAGAAGAACCATCCACATTGATTGACATTCCTGTCTAATATGTCCAGGATCTGTCCTGATTCTCAAGCTTTTTAAATTGTTATCCACCCTTTTTAAATGGGAAGTTCATCTTCAACAGCAATCTGTCGGCATGATGTGTGTTGGAACATCTTTCCCTTCACTTCCCAGCACCTAATGCATCTGCCACTGTCCAATATCTTTCCTGCCTTGAACTGAACCTCTCTCTCTGCTATGTGTGTTCTACGCTTTTATTATCATTATTTCCCCATTTTTGTTCCGGCCATTCTCCTGTCTGCAGTGCCACACGGCACTGTAACAGGTGTCCTGGGGGGTGTGTTTTTTTTTTTTTTCCAAGAAGGACTGTGCAAGCGATCATATTGAAATGGAAGTAGTATCATACCACTGTATATCTACCAAGACCCGGCCGTCCCTCAAAAATGTCATGGCAAACAAGGAGAAGACTGATCAGAGATGCAGCCAAGAGACCCATGATCACTCTGGATGAACTGCAGAAATCTACAGCTGAGGTGGGAGAGTCTGTCCATAGGACAACAATCAGTCGTATACTGCACAAACTTGGCCTTTATGGAAGAGTGGTAAGAAGAAAGCCATTTCTCAAAGATATCTATAAAAAGTGTTGTTTAAAGTTTGCCACAAGCCACCTGGGAGATATATCAAACATGTGGAAGAAGGTGCTCTGGTCAGATGAAACCAAAATCAAACTTTTTGGGCACAATGCCAAATGATAGGTTTGGCATAAAAGCAACACAGCTCATCACCCTTAACACACCATCCCCACTGTCAAACATAGTGGTGGCAGCATCATGGTTTGGGCCTGCTTTGCTTCAGCATGGACAGGGAAGATGGTTAAAATTGATGGGAAGATGGATGGAGCCAAATACAGGACCATTCTTGAAGAAAACCTGTTGGAGTCTGCAAAAGACCTGATATTGGGACGGAGATTTGTCTTTCAACAAGACAATGATCACAAACATAAAGCAAAATCTAAAATGGAATGGTTCACAAATAAACGTATCCAGATGTTAGAATGGCCAAGTCAAAGTCCAGACCTGAATCCAATCGAGAATCTGTGGAAAGAGCTGAAAACTGCTGTTCTCAAACACTCTCCATCCAACCTCACTCAGCTCAAGCCATTTGCAAAGGAAGAATGGGCAAGAATTTCAGTTCTCTTGATGTGCAAAACTGATAGAGACATACCCCAAGCAACTGCAGCTGTAATCGAAGCAACAAAGTATTAACTTAAAGGGGCCGAATAATATTGCACGCCCCAATTTTCAGTTTTTTATTTTTTACAAAAATTTTAAATAAGCAATAAATATCGTTCTCCTTCACAATTGTGTCCCACTTGTTGTTGATTCTTCACCATCAAATTTAAAATTTTTATCTTTATGTTTGAAGCCTGAAATGTGAGAAAAGGTTGAAAAATTCAAGGGGGCCGAATACTGTGTGCTCGACAAGTTGAGTGTGATCGAACTGCCTAAGTACAGTGACAATTTAAAGGCAACACATCAACGCCTGCTTTCTGTCTCTAAGGATTCTGTTAAGTACTGTGCTGTTCTGCAGAGCTTTCCCACCTCAGAAAGGGACTGCACTAAGCTATGCCATCACTTCTTAATTAGTGGTGGTCCGATTGTTCCTGAAAACAGTAGCACTGCAGACCCTTCACATTTTTCCCCTTCAGTAGCACTCCCTGGAAGGATAATGCGCTATGATAATGGAGTGACATCTATGCAAAGCCTTGACAAACTTAGTGAACTCTTGCCTGCTACAATTACATGGCATCCATGAGTGTGGGGTTAGGTCTTCAGATCTTGTTGCTGTTTTCAGGTCTTCTGATATCCTCACATGCATAGGACAGTACATAGGGCAGAATCACAAAACTATTAAAAAAAATTGTAGTGCATGTATGTGATTCAATAAGTTTGGAAAAAGTGGCTTAACCACCTACTCTATCTGCGTAAGAGATCAGGAAACTCTGTCCTTTAGAAATATTCTAACATGGAGTAGAGAAGACTACAAGAAAGTGAACCCCCTTGTGTTCTGTGCTATATTTCAGATTTTCAAGTCTGATTTGGATTATTTAAAGCAATTCATGCACATCTGGAGATAAAAAAAACCCTCAGATATAAAAACATATGATTCCAGGTTGAAATGATAAAAGCCTGTTCCGTCACTGACTGACATATGTCTGGGATTTACACTGACAGTACCAATGTCTGCACAGTCAGTCACGGCAACAAGCTGCTGGCATCTGAAATGACCTAGAAAAAAAACCATCCTCTTCTGCATAGTGCACTGCTGGGAGTGCTGTACAGTATAATTTATATCTTGGTATGCGCCATCCGATCTCCTAACCCTCCCCGTGCCCATGCAGCCACAGCAGAGCCGCTCAGCAGGGTACAACTGGAAGCTCCGGAGTGAAAATCTTGTTTGACAAGATATGAAAGGACATCAGGAAAGCCATATCTCTCACGCCAACTGCCAATGAATGGAAAGAGACAGGATATTGTATTCCTCCACAACAAAGAACTGTTCAGTTTGTGAGAAAGCCAGATACGTGAAGCTCAGTTCATGATCAATGTCATACACAGCTAGAAGGGATCCAAATAAAGCGTATGCAAAAATGTCCTAACCCAAAACACAATATATAGAGGTTGTGTAGCCACTAACGTCCTATTTCACGCAACAATGGCGTTTGCAGCACAGAAATAAGCATTTGCTAAGATTAAGGTCGAAATCTAATACAGCATGGATGTTGGAGTTGAGGGAGAGAAAGGTGGCCACCTACTCTGCCTATTCATGTTCAGAGCTATGGAAGTTTATTAGAAGGCTCCTTGGTGTGCTCAATAAAAAGTTGATGAGCTTTTCCCACCATGCTCTCACAAGGCCTAAGGCTACTTTCACACATCAGTTTTTTGCCATCAGGTACAATCCGGAAAAAAAAGGATAAAACGGATCCGGTATCGCATCCGGTTTATCCCCATAGACTTGCATTGTAACCGGATTGTACCTGATTGCTTTGCGGTGCATCCGGTTTTTTCCGGATGCGGCAAAATAATTAAATGCGGCGGCCGGATAGAACGTGTCATGTAACGTTTGTTTGCCCCTTAAAAAAACCGCATTCTGCCGGATCCGGTACAATGCGGCATTGTATGCAATGGTTGTCTATGCGCAATGCGGTTTAAACCGGATGCGGTGACCGCATCCGGTTTGGTAAACAGAGCATGCGCAATTTTTTTTTTTCATCATCACAAAACTTATAAAAGGATCCTGCACATTCTACACACTTCCTGCCGTTCGTTCCTGACTTCAAGTTCTGCTGTCCTCCAGTCCAGTGCTCCAGGGAAGAGGTAATGTCCACAGTACTGTCCACAGATCACTGTTCTGAGCTGCGTACATGTACTTAGACATTTTTTTTTTCTTTTTTTACAGGTGCAGTGTTGCGGTCAGATAATAGTTTGGTCCAGCCAGTTGGTGTGTACGTTCTGTTCTGTCCCGGTGTGCGTTTCTGGGGAGTACAGTGTTCCTGAGGTAATGTCCACAGTACTGTCCACAGATCACTGTTCTGAGCTGCGTACATGTACTTAGACATTTTTTTTTTCTTTTTTTACAGGTGCAGTGTTGCGGTCAGATAATAGTTTGGTCCAGCCAGTTGGTGTGTAAGCGAGGCCTGTAATAAAAAAAGAGATGTCGTCTTCTGGTAGCCCGCCCTCCTGTTCACAAACTGAGGTATATATTTTTTTTTTTTTTGGTGTTTTTTTTAAAAAAAAAAAAATTTTTTAAATAAACGACATTTACACAGGTGGCAGAAACATCACAGGAGATGCTGCCAGAAGAGGACGGAAGGGGTGGAGAAATACACGGAGCGGGCGGTCATAGTGTAAGTTTCATACAGGAATTGTTTACCACAGCACACCAAACACATAAGTAAATAATGGGTTTTTTTTTTCTTCACTAAAGGCTTCAACTTCTAGGGCTCACGATAGAGCTCCCCCAAGACCGTCCCAGGGTCGTCGTCGAGGTGGCGGTGGTCATAGTGTAAGATTTTTTTTTTTTTTTTTTTTTTTTTTCATGTCTGTGTGAATTTCTGTCTAATTTTTTTTTTTTTTTAATTTCTTTTTTCTTTGTTTGAACAGGCATCACAGCGTGCTCCCGATTCTGACGGTGAGGAGGCCGGATTTATCAACATCGACCTCCTCATCGATGAAGTTAGAGAGAGGGAGCCGCTGTGGAACATGGCTGACCGCCGCCACGCTGATTCTATCGTAACCCGTCGACTCTGGGACGAGGTATGCCACGCAGCGATAGAAGGTTGGGGGGAGTTCAATTCTCGTGGCCAGAAGAAAGCGCGTAAGTATTCACAGTTCAGTAGGTTATGCTGCAGGATGTAATGTGTTGTATACTAACCACTTTGTGCTTTCCACTTTCAGGTGACAAACTTCAGAAGCGGTGGCGGTCTATCAGGGATCGCTTCAAAAAGGAGTTGAATCAAGAGATGCAGGCCCCGAGTGGATCCGGAGGACGCAGATCGAAATACCGTTACTTTAGAGCGTTGTCGTTCCTCCGGACAACTATGGTGTGCAGAAGGTAAATATTCCCCACAATATGTACAAAGTATAATATTTTATGTCTGATTTTTTTTGCCTTTTTTTTTAGTCAGTGCCAATGTATAGCAATTAAATTAATTATTGTTTTGTTTTTCCTCTTTTTAACAGCACCGTCTGCAGCACTCAGGAGCCTGCATCGAACCCGACAGGAGCGATCCCTGAACAGTCCGCCACTGGGGAACACATGCACAGACCCCACCCATCTGAACCTTCCCTTTCATCTACATCTGTCCCATCCACCTGCGCTGGAGCTTCCCGTGAGACTTCATTACCTGAAGCTGCTGGTGACGAGATAGCTTTTCCCCTACCCCACCCCTCTGACACTGCTGCCCTCAGTAGAACACCTTTGGGTTCTGGGCGTCAGCGTCATAGGGGTCAGGAAAGGAACTATGCGCCCGAGTTCTTGCATCTAAATGCAGCCTTCCAGAACGCCATTAAATTATTAGCAGAACAAAATAGTTCTGGTTTTAGCTTCATAAAGGCCAATATGGATAAAAATACACACGAATTGTGCACGCGTCTGGACAGGCTGCATTTAGATGCAAGTAAATCACCCAATCATTGTTTTTTTCAAGCCGTACTCGAGCGCATGGAAAAGCTATCTCCTGACCAGCAGATGCATGTAATGCAAGCCACACAGCAGGCTCTGGCGCAGGTTTCCTCCCAACCACCTCCACCCACCCCTCCTCCAGCACCTGCCCCCCCTCCAGCCATTGTCCCTACTCCCCCTGCTGCCCAGTACCAGCCTGCTGCCCAGTACCAGCCTGCTGCCCAGTACCAGCCTGCTGCCCAGTACCAGCCTGCTGCCCAGTACCAGCTCCCAACCACATCTGCCCCTACACTTCCTACCCACTACCACATCTCGCCTTCCACACCCATCATGACCCCAACTCAAGCCACTAATTCACCCGCCACCTCTTCTGTCTCCCAATCCCTCCACTCCACCCCTCAATCCTTACCAAATCCCATCCCATCTCCTGGTTTCCCTCTTGGTTTCTCAACCACACCTTCACCTTCTGTTACTTCCCCACCACCACCACCAACACCACTTTCCACCCTCAATACTCCCACTGTGCGTGTGTTCCCATCTGTCAGCCCCTCCAGTACTATCTCCACCCCAAGCCCAAGATATACAAATTTATAATTTATTTATCTATGTAATAAAAAATAAAAGATTTTTGTTGAAAAGTATTTATTTGTTCTTGTTTTTTTTGGGGGGGAATATTATTTTGCAAGTTAAGTTAATAATAAGGTAATACAAAAACATAACATGTTGTAATTTGACGGTGTAAAAATTACAAATTTTTAAAGAGATTCAAAGATTAAAATTAACAAGGTTAACAAGATATTTTTTAATTTATTTTTAACTATTTTTATTTGTTATAAAACTAAAGAAAAATCTTATACCATTTGATCTTGCCAATCTACTCTACCTTCTGGGGACACAAAATAGTCAGCATATTGGTCACGTATTGTTGAACAGGCAACACTACTCCTAAATCCAGGACTGGTGTAGTCAGTCAAAGAGGTGGATTCCAAACTCTGGTCATCCAAGGACAAAGGTTCCTTTGTTAAAACAAAATTGTGTAGTACCACACATGCTTTCACTATTTCATCAACAGTTTCAATGTTTAAATTAATCGCTGTTAACAACACTCGCCATTTGCTGGTTAGTATCCCAAAGGAGCATTCCACCATTCTTCTGGCTCTGGATAATCGGTAATTATATATTTTTTGTGTTTGCGTCAATCCACGGCTTGCATATGGCTTTAATAGATGTTGGGAGAGTTGAAAGGCTTCGTCGGCCACAAAAACAAAGGGCATTGGGGGCTCACATGTGCCAGGAAGAGGTCTTGCAGGAGGGAAATCAAAAGTATTCCCATAGATTCGCCGCCCCATTGGGGACATTTTAAAGACCTGAGAGTCATTGGATCTCCCATATGCGCCAATGTCCACTGAGATAAATTTGTAGTCCGCATCCGTTATTGCCATTAGGACAATTGAGAAATACTTTTTATAATTGTAGTATTCAGACCCCGAAGCTGCAGGTTTCACAATTCTTATATGTTTGCCGTCCACTGAGCCAAGGCAATTTGGAAACTGACAAATGTTGTAGTATTGTTCGGCAATTGCAAGCCATCTGTCCCTGGTGGGCTGGGGGATGAAATCCTCATGGAGGCAATCCCACAAGGCTTGGCAAGTGTCTCTAATGATTCCCGAGATGGTGGAAATTCCTAGTCGAAACTGGTAGTGAAGGGACGAAAGCGACTCTCCAGTTGCAAGGAATCTGTAAAGGAAAGACAATAATTATAAAAAAATAATAGCAAACACATTACAGTTAAAAGTCAATTTAACAGGAGGATACAATTAAAAAAAAAAACTTACCTAAGCGTAACCAGCAAACGCTCCTCGGGTGTTATAGAGAACCGGCTGTAGGTGTCCGTTTTACGTATGTTGTCCGCAACAAGGCCAAGGAGGACGTCAAAATTATTCACTGCCATCCGGACATAGCTTGTGAATTTTTCATTGTTTCCACGGAGCTCCAGGTATAGGGTTGAAAACACCCCACGTGTCAGTCTCTGGGCAGTCAGGGGATGGATCCAAAAGCGTCGATGTCGCTGACGCCTCAGTCGCTGTCGCTCCTTTTCTCTGACGATGATAGCCAAGCGATTTGCCTCAAATATAAAATCTGCAGTGATCTTTGTGATATTTGCAAGAATAACATCCATGGTTTCTGCTTGTCTCTGTCTTCATTCTGTAATATATGCTTCAAAATACTGTATATATACCATATTTTCCCAATAGCCAATCAGAATACGGAACGCGTTAATTGTTTGTTTAGTGTTTAAAAAACGGATCCGTAAAACAACGGGCAGAACGGATGCAAAACGGATGCAAACCGGACCCACCGGATCCGTTTTATTCCGGATCCGGCACCAACGGATCCGCTTAAAACCGGATCCGGTGGGTCCGGTTTGCACAACAAAACCGGAAACGTTGGATACGGAAAAAAAAAGGACTGTACCTGAATACAGAAAACTGATGTGTGAAAGTAGCCTAAGGGAGTCACCATCATAAGAAATGGGATTGTGAAGATTTTGCAATTAATGGGACCGGTCATGTCCCAAAACGCTATTAACCTACAGATATGGATGGGGTTATTCTCCAGGTTAAGGTCATGTGCACACATGGAGTATGTAGTGAGTTTTTTTACCTCAGTATTTGTAGGCCAAAACCAGGGGTGGGTGAAAAATGCAAAACGTTTTCCCCATGTGTATATTATACTTTCCTCTAATTGTTTCACTCCTGGTTTTGGCTTAAAAATACTGAGATTAAAAAAAACTCATTAAATATGCAACATGTGCATATAGCCTTAGAATGCTATAAAGTCATCTTCTTGAAAGCGCAGCTACAGAGAGCCGCCAGCTTTCAGTCATAGATTCGATTCTGAAGCAGTTACAGTCATCGCCAAGTACAGAGTGAGTGGCGACTGTAAGTACGCCCCATTACTTAAGTGGACAGCTCACTCTGCTACACATCTGTGCAGTACAAGCTGTCAATCAAAGCGAAGATAAGTCCTTACAGCTGCCGCTCACAATGCTGTGATCAGTGACTGACTGTATCCATTGTGGGTATATCTCTATGACTAAAAGAGGGCGGCTCCTGGGAAGAATAAAGTTAATTTCCTCCTGGAAGTCGATTGTACTTAGTACGTGTACATGACAGGTTGTCTTTATGATAATTGCTGGTTGTGGTTACGTTCCGATTCTTATCCACTAGGTTGGAGTGAAGGTGCTTTATTTACAAACCATTTGCCCCCAAAAAATGACAATCCATAGAGCAGACTCCTACGTCGTCACACTTAACGAGGTGGTTCACTACTCAGCATTAGTTACCACATCACTGTAAAACTGATAGGGGAGGCTTTTTGTAAATACCTTGTGTTGCCAATTCAGCCTCTGAGTAGTGCTATCGCGATCTGCTCTTCCCCATCGCGTAACCCCCAGGCTCTGTGACCTCTTCCTGAGTGACTGGGCTGTGGGCGGTGTTTCACCGCTCATCAAAGCCCAGCGTCACAGCCCAGCATCACTCATGCGCACTGCTTCACTGCAGAGCGCCACAAGCAGGAGGATGCTGCACTGTGACAGTGAGCTGTGATGACCAGTGAGATGCCGCCCACAGCCCAGTCACTCAGGAAGACTAGGGCCAGCCGTGGAGATGTCAGGCCAAAGTTGACGTGACATCACCGGATCCCAGAGGTCACGGAGGCCGGGGGTCACGCAATAGGCAAGAACGGACTGCAATAGCGCCGCTCAGAGGCTGAATTGGCAACACAAGGTATTTACAAAAAACCTCCCCTATCAGTTTTCAGAGATGTGGTCACTAATACAGAGTAGCAAACCACCCCTTTAAAAAATCTTTTAAACCCAAAAGTCCCAAACCACGAGGTATTTTGACTTCACGTCCCTGGCCTCTTTTAGCATGTGTACAAGGAGATTTTCTCCTCTACACACTTCAGGCATCCTTAATGTTTCATTAGCCCTTCATTAGTCAAATTAGTGTCCTCCAAGTATTCCTTGGTATACTGCTAAAACAAACAAACAATAAAATGTTATTTCTTTACAAAAGTATGCAGTAAATGAAAACATAGGAGTCTATGGGAGCAGATATAGGAGGTAAATATTATTAACTTTTCATGAATATCAATTGTCGGTTATAGATACTTCCACGTTTTTGGGGTTTTTTTGCTGAAGATTCAAAATGGAAGGAGACATTCAATATATTGTCAGAAGAAAGAGGAATGTGTGACATATGTTGGATTACCAGTCTAGAAATATACTGTCTTATGAGACTATGAGACTATTACTAAATCTGGAAAACACAATAATTCAGCATCAATACGGTATTACTAGATAAACAGGATCATGACGTAAAATAAGTTTTTTTTATATGCGTATTTTCCCAAAAGCCTAATTGTAGCATGTGAAGCCTACCTTCGCCTGCACTGTTCTTTGATTTGGCAGCTTTCTTCATCTTGTGTAGAACTGTTCGGTCGGTGTCCAGTGCCTAAAAGATAAATTAAGATAAATATGGGCTAAGGATTAAGATTTAGCTGCTTTCTTAACATCTGCACTTTAAATTTGATTCCCTGAGCTAAATCAATAAACTAAAGTCCAAAAAAGTCATGATCAACACAAATGCATCATTAAGTCCTCAAAGTGATGCATATTGCATTCAGCCAAAAATCGAAAAGACGTAGGCTTGCTTTACCAGAGTTGCCAACTTGATTTTTTTTTTCGGGACAGCTTAACAAAAAATCATGGATAGATAATATTGGAAAACCATAATAAATCATTCTGACTATAAGTGGCACATGTCTACAGCCAATAATTATTTTATGACTTGGCTGCATTCACTGTAAACTATAACATAACGATAATTACAGTCATAATAATGTGTAGAAGTTTCTTGGGTCTAAAAAATTACGGATGCCTCAATTTTTTATGGACGGGAGATAAAAGTGCCCTATACTGTTCAGGAAATTTGGACTGTTTGTAACCTTGAGCTTTAAGTTTAGAGGAAAAAAAGCTTGTTCAAAAATCCTCCTTAAATCTGACAGCCAGATTGGTTTTTCAGTCTCCGCAAGAAGAAAAGTTTTCCCCTGAGACTGTTAATATGGGCATACAAGTTATAGAATGCTGAAAAATGTCATACCTGTCTGTCTCATCAGATACCTTGTTGTTGAAATATCATCTTTTATCACTTTATGTAAATGAGCTCTTCCAGGCTATGGGGCGGATGCTTCCTGGAAGATAACTCTGCCTCCAGATATT
Organism: Anomaloglossus baeobatrachus; assembly: GCF_048569485.1. NCBI lineage: Eukaryota > Metazoa > Chordata > Amphibia > Anura > Aromobatidae > Anomaloglossus > Anomaloglossus baeobatrachus. The sequence continues at coordinate 350,126,737 of NC_134357.1, read as the reverse complement.
ATTTTAAATAAAAGACGCGGTATGAGTGTGATGGCAGCTCTCTGCTCTGAATATCCCCGGCCGACATTTTCAGTGTTAAAGAGCTGGCGGGGTGCGGGGCCCCGCACTTTAACACTGACCGTACCCTCCCCGACCGGCACTGCCATTGTTAAAGTGCGAGGCCATGCTCTGCACACTGCCAGCCCGTTAAGACTGAAAGTGCCGGCCAGGGGTCGGGGAGTGTGGAGAAGCCCCTCACCCCCTGCCGTCACTGTCACTATTAAAGTGCATGGCCGTGCTCCGCAAGCACATTAACACTGGCGGGGTGTGGTCCAGCAGTTTAACAGTGACAGTGCCTTCTGGGGTGAGGGAGTGTGAGGTTTGGCCCCGCTTTTTACACTTAAGTGCGAAGTCAGGTCACCGGGGGTCATAACGTGGGAAAAAGGGTATGACAGCCCGTGAATGAGAGACATACTGTAACTGCTGCCAGCCAGGTCCCCCTTATCAGTGTTTCTCGGAGCTTGGAGAGATTGGATATGTTTGCAATCTCTCCAGGCTCGGATGTAGCAGAGCCACGACCGTCTTGGGAAGTCGTTTGGATTATGGCAGAACTTCAAGGGTCTTTTTGGGGTTAATAAAGAGGGGAAAGAGGGCGATGTATTTTATTTCAAATAAAGGATTTTTCTCTGTGTTTGTGTTTATTTCTTTTTACTTAAAGGATTAGTGATGGGGGGATCTCAGACACCTACCCATCACTAATTTTGGGCTTGATGACAGTTATGCGGTCATTAACTCCTTATTACCCCGATTGCCACCGCTCAATCGGGAAGAGCCCAGTAAAGCACTGGGATTGTCGCATCTAATGGATGCAATAATCCTGAGTGGCTGCAGGCTGCTATTTTTAGGCTCGGGGATGGCCCAATAAGCATGGACCTCTCCAGCCTGAGAATACCAGCTCCCGGCTGTTGGGCTTTATCATGGTTGGTATTAGAATTGGGGGAGGGCCACATGCCATTTTTTAAAATTATTTAAATAATTTAAAAAAAAGCTGCATGCAGTTCATCTTATTTTGATACACAGCCAAGATAGGCGCACGTCTGGGTGCTGCAGCCTGTAGCCATAGGCTTTATCTGTTCTGGGTATCATAATATGGGGGGGGCCTACAGTAATTGATTTATTTATTTTGTATACCACGATACTGTGATTGGTTGCAGTCAGATGCAGTCACACAGGCTGGGGGCACGTCTGACTGCAACCAATCACAATCACAGACAGCAGGACAGCCAGTGGGCGGGGAAAGCAGTGCATATGGATGAGCAATGTACAACTGGGCCGGAGCCTCCGTAAGTATGAAGCGCTTGCTTCTTTCTTGTTTTCTTTCTTTTTTTAATTTCCTGAGTGCCGGATCCTGATCAATATCTGGAATCACGAGTTTGGGTCCGGCACCCGGATACCTTTTACAGTCCGGGTCTACCCATCACTATTTGTAAACAAAGTTAATCAATTCGAGACTCTTATGTCAGTCACAGATTACTTGTTGGGCATTATGGAAACCTGCCTAAATGAAAACCATGACTGGGTGACAACCTTGGTTATACCATATTCAGAAAAGACAGGAAAAAACAAAAGCTGTACTCAATGAGGACACTGGGGGGAGCTGCGATAATATAGAGTCAGTATGGGTAAATGTACAGGAAGACTGCAATAATGGAACGCTGCTAATTGGAGTTTGCTATAAGCCTCCTAACATAGCTGTGCAATAGACCAGATACAATTTCAGATCTAAAAGGTCAAGTAGCATTTGGGTAGCAGCGATCATAATATGGGAAATTTCAGTGCAATATTCAATAGAACATTAAAAAAGAGGAAATGCAAAAACCTAGAACTTTAGGAAAGCTGATTTCAACAAATTAAGTCAAGAGCTTCATCATGTAGACTTCGACCATCCATGTCATGGCAAGTGAGGATATCAAACAAAAATGGGTTGAAATACTATGTCCCAAGAATGACAAAAGTATATTAGAAGTGATACCTTTATAGGCTAACCAGAAAAATTATATAGTATATATAGAATTTTCCTGGTTAGCCTATAAAGGTATCACTTCTAATATACTTCTGTCCTTCTTGGGACATAGTATTTCAATTGATTTTTCTGGCTATGTCCCAAGAAGGACAAAAGTATATTAGGAGTGATACCTTTAATATATTATATTATATATATATATATATATATATATATATATGTATATATATATATATATGTATATATATATATATATATATATATATATATATACATATATATATATATATACATATATATATACATATACATATATATATATATATATGCACATATATATATATATACATATACATATATATATATTATATATATATATATATATATATATATATATATATATATATATATATATATATATATATATATTAAAGGTATCACTCCTAATATACTTTTGTCCTTCTTGGAACATAGCCAGAAAAATCTATTGAAATACTAAGTCCCAAGAAGGTTAGACGTATATTAGAAGTGATACCTTTATAGGCTGACCAGAAAAATTATGGCTAACACGGTACCACAATATTACCCTGTATTGCACATTGTAAACATAAATGGGGCATGTTTAACGATATAGTACTAGAATCCTGTAGAAAACCTACACTATCTGGAAATAATAATAATTTTTATATAGCGCCAACATATTTTGCAGAACTTTACACTTCAGAGGTTCATAAACAAGCAGTTATAAGTAACAGTACTAAAATGTTCAGGAGTAAAAAAAATCACTATGAATAAATAAGAACGTACTAAGGTTAATAAGAAAAAAACAAAGGGCATTCAAAATTTTGAATGCTGAGAATACAGAAATAGCATTTCAGGAGTATAAAGTTCTCAATAGGAAAAATAAAAAAGAATTAAGCAAGCAAAATACGCTACTGAAACACAAATCGCCAATGACAATAAATAAATCCCGGCCAAATTTTATAAATACATCAATCCCAAAAGAAAAAAAATAGAATGGCATTGGCCCCTTAAAAGATAACAGAATAATTATAAAAGACAAAGAAAAAGCTGAGATATTAAACAGGTACTTTTTATCTGTGTTCAACAAGGATCTGACTGTTCCAGGGATCATTAAATTCATCATTCAAGGCAAAGATCAAAGTTTGCCATTTGATATAATAAATTAACACCGATTGACCAGGTAACTCTGCGAGACCCGGCACCTCTGAAGAGCCGTGACATCTGTAACATTACCGCTATTCAGAGTTGTGGGTCATCAGGTCACGTTGCACGTGAATTTTCTGAGTGGTAACATTACTAATGTCACCGTTCTCCAGAGCCGCCAGGTGAAATGCAGGCCAGCATGACCTGGCGACCCTGAACTGTGGTAACATTACTGATGTCACTGCTCATCAGAATCGTTGGGTCTCACGCAGCACAGTGTGACCCGGAATTGCCTGTAAACAAAGGAGTGTCTGTTGTGAATACATTTGGACTAAGTTCCAGTTTGGGGCTCCCTCTTGTGGTCAGTGCTGGTAGTAAAGTTTGCTTGCTGAATAGAAACCAGACAGCTGGGGATGATTGGCAATCAGGTTCTTCTGACTGGGCCTATATAACTTAGTAGTGTTCTCTTGTTCCTGGCCAGTGCTCAATGTTGTTTCCTGTGTGCTAAGGACATTCTGAAGTCAGCCCTTCCTTCTATGTCTACCAGAACTCCTTTCAGATAAGATTGGTCTTTGTACCTCTGCTGGTGGTTTCCATCTTCTTGTTGTGTTTCTGTTTAGGTACTAAGGCTTATTTCCTATTTTGCCTGAGTGGAGTTCTGGGTGAAGTTGGATCATTCCCTGCTGGGAATGTCTGTGTACCTTGCTCCATATTCTGCTATGTATTTTGTTTTGTCATGCTTGGTACTAATTTCAGTCTCTCCACTATATTAGTGTTTTGTTTGGTTCCCAGTAACACCAGAGTACTGATATAGTTGTGGAGAGTCTATGTGGGCTCAGTATTTTTCCATATCAGACATGTTGGTTCTTTTTCTAGGGTATTGCACGGCTGCAGACAGTGCGCTTTTCTGTCCTTTCCTATTTAGATAGTTTGGGCCTCATCTTTGCTGAATCTGTTTTCTACCTGTGCATTGTGTTTTCCTACATCACCGTTATCTTTATATGTGGGGGAAGGGGGGGATCTATATCTTTGGGGATGGCTCCAAGGCAGATTAGCCTTTCCTGTATTTCTGTCTGTAGGAATAATTAGTTCTCCGGCTGTGTCGAGGCGACCAGGTCATCGTAGGCACGTCCCACCGCTACTTCTAGTTGTGTGTTAGTGTTAGGTCTGCAGCTGGCTGAGATTCCAACCACTCTGGTAGCATTCTGGGTTTCCTAGTTTTTTGTCCTTTTTCGGATCCACCTCGGTCACTGAATCATAACAAGTGTCAAAACGATGCCCCATAAACCGTTTGTCAGAATCCCTGAACTACATCAGACTAGCTGGGATTTTTTTTTCTTTTGAATAAAGTAGGGAACGAGGGTAAGTGTCTTTTTATATTTTTCAGCGCATGTATATTTGTGGGGGTTTTCCAGATATCCTTTTTTGGACTACCACAGATTCGGTGGGCTACAGTGGAGCTGCATGTTTTTGTTGGTTTTTTTTTTATAAAATGGTAAATGAGCTGACTCTAAAAAACAGACATGCCTCTGCGTGGATCACACAGACACATAGTCCGTGCAAAAATTTGGAGGTGTGAAAATCAACACAGATTTTAATAAGTTTATGTGTGAACGTGTCTCCAGTATTTTTGAAAACTGACACCACACATACTGGAAACCTGGACATGTGAAGGGGGTCTAAGAGAAAGCAAGGGTGGTACTCCGCTCAAACAGACTCATAACTATAAGTTCACTGTATTTTTGTCAGTCTTTATTTACCAAATTGAACAATATTTTTTCTATTTGAGATAAAAACATAACAGACCTGTCATCAAAATATGCTCATACAATGGTAGAGTTGGAGGGGACCTCAAGGGCCATCGGGTCCAAGCCCCTGCGAGTGCAGGTTTTTTTAAAATCATCCCAGCTATATGTTTATTCATTTTCCGCTTGAAGATTTCCATTGATGGAGAGCTCACCACCTCCTGTTGTAGCCTGTTCCACTCTCTGAATAAGATCTTCAAGGGGGCACCCAGATTTGAACCAGGGACCTCTCGATCTGCAGTCGAATGCTCTACCACTGAGCTATAGCCCCACACACTGCTGCCCCATTCTGTTAATTAAAAGCTTTTCAAAAGCTCAAAGTAAAAACCATATATGAACATTTGTACTAGTGACACAATACAGAGACAAGTAATTTATATAAAGAGCACTTAAAGTTATGCAAATGTAAATGATAAAGACAAACATACTAATCTAAAAATAAATAAATAATAAAATAAATAAATATTTAGCTCTATATATTAAATGGGTTTTCCTATCTGGTTGACCCCTGCCCTTGTGTCTTATTAGGACATATGGATGTCACAGAGGAGTGTTCCTGGTTCAAAAATGTGGATTTGTAGCAAGGGTTGGATCAGTCACAATCACAAAAATTCCCTCCATTATGTATTACACAGTCATCCACTGAATTCAATAGACGTTGAGTAGGAAACTAATGTGTACTCGCCGGCAGCCAAACACCAGGGCTATCCGCTCATCTTTGGAGGGGGGCTGCTGAGTGAAAGGAGGTTGTTCTGGTTGACAAACCTTTTTATTAGATTTCTGAGATCAGTCTTTGTAGTGCTTGAAAATGTCTAATTGCATTTCATGTATCCGCTGTATAAAACAAAGAATGACAGCGAAATAACCGTTTCTGATCAAAGCCATGTTATTCCTCTATTTAGATCCCTACACTCAGGGGGCTTCGTTTAAACAAAACTAATGCAGACTAAAGTCAGGTCGCGTTTTTTGTGTAAAAAGCTGTAACATTTCCCTTTTCACACATGTAATGTCAATCAGAGTTTACAGTCCCATGCGGGCCAACCCAAGTGTTTGTTTCCTGATGATTCCTGCACGCATGTTATTTAAGGAAATATCAGGATATTTGTCACATTAAGGGTTAATTTACATCTCTAAGACCAGAATGACCTTTAAAACATCATATCCGTCATCTATACTCAGTGCATATAGTCTACATGCAGAACAGATGATATTCTCGTGCCCACTGCAGGGTGTTAATGTTCTTAGGTCCCAAGGCACCGGAATGTGAAAGTTCTGAACAATTACTGCAGCGCCCATTGGAAGAATGGCAGCAGAACAGTGTATCTTGGGGGATGGGCACGAGAAACAGACTGGGTAAATATCAGCGTTGATGCAATTAAAGACATCCTTTTGGGAGTCCCAATCCAATAACTGGCCCGCTCTGGATTCTTGCGCGTGAGTCATTGCAGGATCACCAGACAGAATTCATATTAACCTATCCATTGCTGTGCACTTTCTCACCGCGTTCAGCCTTGAATAAGAGGTAAAACATTACAATTTAGAACCAGAGATTCTAAATTACAGGATAATTAGAAGTCTTAAGATCTAAAGGGGTTGTCCAACACATTAAAAAAAAACAACAAAAAAACAATAATAAAGAAACATTCAAGGGTCTCAGTCCAGCTAAAAAAATAATGAAGCAATATTCACCCTCACTTATACCCTTCAGTGCCCATCTAATTCCAGCACTTACCTAGTCCCCACTGTTACTTCCCGTTCTCGTTTTTCCCTATCTACCAAATATAGGCTAGCAACAATTCTAGTAGTGGTCGACAATCTTTCTAACCTAGAGCGCCACATTCAGCTCTGGGAAATAGTTGGCGAACCACCTTCCATGCAAATAAACTATAGAAGCCACGTAACCAAAAGAAAACAAGAAATGGCTCCAAATAATGATAAAGATCATGCACATTATAGACCAATCTCTGTGTTTCATTGCTAAAGAAGCTTAAACAAATTTCCAGAGTTTAAAAAAGTCTGCTTTTTATTTTTATTTTCTAGAAACAGCGCCATTTTAGTCTAAGGGCTGAGTCTGGTATTGTATTTCCTCCCCCATTCAAATCAAGAAGGCAAAACTGCTAAACTAAGATACAGTTAACGGAATAAAGAGGTGCGGTTTCTAGGAAAAATAAAAATCCAAAACTTTTTCTCAATGAGCAGAGCAGGAACCAAGTCTGTCTTTGGTAGGCCACAAATGCAAAATTATATGGGATGCAAGTAGACAGTAGTTTTACCTACCTACAAATCTCAGGGGTTTTAAAACGGAGGTGGTTACTAATAGCCATGCGGTTGTGGATAAAAGAAAGAGTATACAGAAAACCATTTGCTCCAAAGACATTATTTTCAGCTGCATTTAGACATCCAATGTGGGAACAAACCAACAGTCAGGAATAGGGCAAATACTTGGCAAATGAGATTTCATGTTGATAAATGTAAAGTAATGCACCTAGGACGGAGTAATCCTATAGCTGCGTATACATTAAATGGAAGTAAACTCGGGGCTACAGAACAGGAAAAGGACTCGGGTATTCTTATTAGCAATAAGCTGAGCAGCAGCACTCAATGTCAGGCAGCAGCTGCTAAAGCAAACAAGATTTTAGGGTCTATAAAAAGAGAGATTAGATCCCGTGATCCCAATATATTGTTACCCCTCTATAAATCACTTGTAAGGCCACATCTAGAATATGGGACCCACTTTTGGGCTCCACATTTTAAAAAGGACATTCAGAAGTTAGAGTCAGTTCAAAGGCGGCTAACTAGAATACTACAAGGAATGGAAGGCCTCCCATATGATGAGAGGTTGAAAAAGTTAGATTTGTTTAGCTTAGAACAAAGAAGTCTTAGAGGAGATCTCATTTATATGTATAAATACATTTGTGGTCAATATAAAGGACTGGCACATGACTTATTTCTTCCAAAGACAATACTAAAGACCAGGGGTATACACTGCGAGTGGAAGAAAAGCGTTTCTGACAGCTAAATAGGAAAGGGTTCTTTACAGTTAGAGCAGTCAGACTGTGGAATGCCCTACCACAAGAGGTAGTAATGGCAGACAATATAACAGGTTTTAGAAAAGGGCTGGATGATTTCCTCAGTGCACACAACATTGTTGGTTATAAATGACTTAGGCAGCTTTCACACTACATTTTTTTAACATCCGTCATGAACGTTTTTTTAACGCAAAAGCGGATCCAGTGCAAATGCGTTTTCATTCCAATGCATTTGCAATGGACTTGGGTCAACATGCGTTCACCTGCGTTTGCGTGCGTTATAGTGAGGATCCAGCGAGTTGCAGTTTTTTAATATATTTCTCAAAAACGCTACTTGTAGCGTTTTTGAGCTGCGTCCAAATACTGCAAATCGCTGGATCCTGACTATACTGCATGCAAACGCATGTGAACGCTGGCATGCTGATAGACAGGATCCTGCTTGCTCTACTGAGCATGCACAGAAACCACACTTGGGTGATCAGACCCTCTCTCCCCCTCCCTCTCCCCGCCTGAAAGCTGCAGACACTCGTAACCAAGATAAATATCGGGTAACCAAGGAAAGCGCTTCTCTTAATTACCCGATGTTTACGTTGGTTACGTGTGCAGGGAGCAGGCAGCCCAGCTCCTAGCATCTGCAGACGTTCGTAACAAAGATAAATATCGGGTATCCAAGCAAGTTACCCAATGTTTACCTTGGTTAAGAGCCGGCTCCCAGTCTCACGTTCAGTTCCACTGACTCCCGATCACATGACTCCAATGCCCGTCCATAAACTTAAAGTGACAGGATCCTGCAAAATAACACATGCGTTTGCATGCGTTTGTTTGCTGTAAAAGCAGGATCCGCTTTTACAGCAAAAAAACGTTCATGACGCATGTTAAAAAAACGTAGTGTGAAAGCAGCCTTAATGACAAAATGTATAATTGGTGGAGGAAGGTTGAACTAGATGGACCTAGGTCTTTTTTCAACTTATGTAACTATATAATGATGAGGAATATTAGCTGCTACTGAGGAGGTCTATGTGTGGCGCCCCTTCCGTTTCGGACGCCACAGGGTACTGCACCTCCCTTAAGGTGCAGTATTCATCCTGGATCCGGAGAAGGTCGTTGCCGGTAACAACCACAACCAACACATAACACAGGGGTTCTGTCACTGGGACCGGGCTAGGGTAGGTGCTGGGGTGGCCATCACAAGGTATGGGACCTCATGCCCACTAGTTCAGGGACCCGGGAGGCAGGGCATCAAGGGGAAGTTAGAAGCCATCATCCTACACACAATAGGCAGTTAACACCAGACAGTGTCCGAGTGAGGACGCACTTAGGAACCAGCACAGACACTAACAGTTTGGGGCCCTTGGTTTGGAGCCGGAGGCTCGACCCGGGTTCTTAGGAAAGAAGGGGGATCCCAGGGCTCGCATGGAGTGCACAAGGCACCCGTGACCCGTTCCACGGGCCAGGAGTCGGGGTGGAGGGAAACTGTCGAAAGGTGATGCACAGAAGGAAAACACCGGCCTCGACCTCCAAAATATTTGGGATCAGCTGAAGCCCATCATGGCGTAGCCCCGCACTCCAGCGGCTGTGTGTGTGACCAGTGAGTAAAAGACCTTGAACTGCACTGCCTGTGGCATCCCGTTACTGCTGGCACCCTCACCATTGCGCCGCAGCGCTATCCGCGCCTGAGAGACTACTACTCCCACCATCCTCCCTGAGGCATAGCTCTGCCTGTGGAGAGCTGAACCATCCGAGCTGCATTGTCATCCTCCCCAGCAGAGGAGAATTCCCGCAGCGGTGGCTAATATTGGCAGCGCACCACAGGTGGCGTCACGAACAACTACCCCCATCATCCCCATCCCTGGCCTTTTATTGACACCTGGGGTCACGGAACCGGGTGAAGCCACGGCGGTGTCCCAGGAGAAGCACTGGGGCCCGGCATCGAGTAACCCACAACCCCGTGGGCGCTTCAAATGATCATATTAAAGCAAGCTGCATAGTTTTGTCCTGTCTTAGAAAAAATATGCAGGACGCTCTTTTGCCAAAACAATAGTAAAGAGCAACTAAACTTTCGTCTTGATTTTTCACGTTTACCAAGCACTTGAATTTCATGCAAATCGGTTGGGGTCTGGGTCCTGAGACCCTCAAAGATCGCATGATAGACCCAACAGAACTGCACAGCTCAGCATATAGGGGCATGCACATGCAGCTCGGAATGTGGCATCAATAGAAATCATAGGCTATGAAGTCAGGGGTGGGTGCGCCTCATACAGGAGCTGCACACTCCTATCTACTGAGCTGCACACTTCTGAGGGGCCGATTTCACGATCTTTGGGTGTCCGAGTTTTTAGGTATTGAGTTTTGAGGTACTGTGTATTGAAAAATCAAGAAGAAAGTTTACTCTTTAAGTAATCCAAATTATTTAGGTCAAAACCACACTATCTTTTATTGTCTATAAGAGTCCAGTGCATCTTTCCACAGTAGAGATCTAATTCTGGGTTTAGACATGCTGACCACAGCAGTTACATGACCACTGAGTACGAATTCTATGCACACAGATTGATAGTTAATATAACTGGTCCATGCACATAGAATATAATGTTCTCTGCGACGTATCTCCTGTCTAGATAGGATGATGTGCTGCCAAGAATGAGGATTTTAAATAACATCACCCAATGAAAAAGTGTTTTCCATCTGGTAACGGCCGGCCAGATGGAAATAGGCTATGTGCGCACGTCGCGTAAAAACATGCAGTTACGCTGCGCTTTGTAGCGCAGCGTAACTGCATGCGTCCTGCGTCCCCTGCACAGTCTATGGAGACTGTGCAGGGGCCGTGCGCACGTGGCGTTTAAGAGCGCAGCGCTTCGGCTACTGCCGAAGCGCTGCGCAAAAAGAAGTGACATGTCACTTCTTTCCTGCGCTTTGCCGGCAGCTCCTGCTCTGTCTATGGCAGGAGCTGCAGGCAGAGCGCATGGAATCGGCGCTCACTACAAGGACCTGTTTAGGATGTCCGACAATGGCTGTAAAATATCCGCTGACCAGCTATAAGTAAGCCGACCGTTTAGACAGGTTAATTCATTGCACCTCTACGCGCACAGAGCAATCATAAATATGATCGTAATGTATGCACAGAACATAATGTTTGTACAGGATGATTTACTGACGAACATAATGATTTTTCAGCTCGCAAGTATTTTGCTCATTTGTCAGGCGATTGCCTAGATTCCCTAGGAACATTCATTCCCAATTATTGACCTAACTAGTACGGCCCGAAAAGCCACCTAATGTGTAAATGATAGAAAATGAGGATATTTTAGAACACACGTCATACAGTGAACAACTGTAAAGTGTTAATGACGTGCTGCCAAGGGTAGATCTGGGGTGCGGACACACTGCAGAGCTAATGTAGCACATCCCAGGGGTCTCATACAGCAAGAACATCAGGCACAGGGACACGTTACATGAACACCATCATTCCAGTTATGCTACATGCTACAATTATACCCAAAAAGTTCACAGAAAGGAGAAGTGAAGCAGCTTGTTTATGTGTGATCTTTAGAAACACTTATGCGTCACCTCCCAATTCTAAGATTCACACAAGTTGTTTTCATGTCTGATGCACTGATGTTTTTATATTGTATCAAGGGCCTACTGTCTCCAAAAGTGGCTCAAATATTGCCTCAAAAATTTAAAAGGAGCCTGTCATCAGGTTTTTATCCCACAAGCTAATGCCATCAATGTAAAGGTGCACAATGCTGATCCCTTTATTTTAAAAAATTGGGTTTACGTTTTAAAGAAATGTATTATTGAAATTCTATGAAAAGTAACTGTAAATGCACCGGGTGGGCACTGCACTTACTGCTCTGCTGGCGCTCTTTTCACTTCCCAGCCCACTGCCCTCCTCCTGCCAGTGACTTACTGGTTACTCTACTTCCTGTGACCTTATGTGGGCGTCACACGGTACAATCTATCGTGCGATTGCACAAGCGATCGTACCCGCCCCCGTCGTTTGTGCGTCACAGGCAATTAGTTGCCCGTGGCGCACAAAGTTGTTAAACCCCCGTCACACGCACTTACCTGCTGAGAGACGTCGCTGTGGGCGGCGAACATCCACTTCTTGAAGGGGGTTGGACGTTCGGCGTCACAGCAACGTCACACAGGGGCCGGCCAATAGAAGCGGAGGGGCGGAGATGAGCGGAACGTAAACATCCCGCCCACCTCCTTCCTTCAGCATTGCTGGCGGGAGCCGCGGGATGCAGGTAAGCTGTGTTCATCGTTCCCAGAGTGTCACACGGAGCGATGTGTGCTACCCCGGGTACGATGAACAACCAGCGCAAAGAAAAATAAACTATTTTTTAAAGATGAGCGACGTGTCAAAGATAAACGATTTGCACACGATTTGCAAACATTTTGCGTCGCTCGTAGGTGTCACACGGGACGACATTGCAAACTATGCCGGATGTGCGTCACAAAAACCATGACCCCGACGATGCATCGCACGATAGATCGTCTCGTGTGACGCCCGCATTACTCTCCCACTCAGGATCTAATGCAGGCATCGTTATTAGTGAATTACTAAAATGCTTCCATGCTCATTCCCTGAGTCGAATTGGTCATACACTCTGAAAGTCCTCAACTCAAGTAACGTTTAATGGAAGTCACTAATTGGACAGTTTGGCTCTCTGCCCACATAAATCAGCCATATAGGGAGCATTTCTGGTGGAAGGGAGGGTGTTTTTTTTTTCTTTTAATACACTACTTCCGAAAACGTTGTTAAAACACCAGTGAGAGCAATTCAGAGACTGTAAATGGCTCTGTCTGGACGGCCTACACACATCATGCAGTGAAGCAACCCTGTGCTTTGTGGTTGTTGTTTCACAGACAAAATATCCGAGCACCTGCAAACTCAGCAGAGCTCCGCGAGTACCCGAGAATTCGGAAGCTCTATCGAGTAACGAGCAGTGAAGAGCACACTTGCTCAACACTAGTCATTATTCTTTGGGGAGGTGTACACATAGTAAAGTCTGGATAAAGACGTTTGCAGATGGCACCACACACTGACTTCTTCACTCTTGTTACTCGTCATGCGTAGGTCATCCTAGTGGAAAAGATAATCAATGTGTAGCACGATCTGCAAACTATGGGGATCACGCCAGACACTGATCTTCAGACACTGATCAGGACCTTGCTGTGCATGAACCACCTTGGGGAATAAGAGAGCTTCCACTCAATCTCAGGTGGGGTGTCACGCTGTACTCTAAGATGTACAATAGCAGTACAGCGCAGTAATGTGGTACTGAGAGGATTCCTGAAATTATCTGAGAAGGTAGTTAGCTGGTAAACCACTAGGGGGCGTAAAAGTGGAGGAAACGTATGAGCAGGGAATTCCCTAGCAGAGGTAATACTAGTCAAGCCCACCAGATGGCAGTAGAATCGTCAGAAAGCCGTGTCACAACATGAGGTCTTGTAAGTACACAAGGGCAAAGTCTAAACGTAGTCAGAGGGAAGCAAATAGTCAGTAGCCGGGAAATCAGAGCCTAGAAGCGAGGGGGAATGGGAACACAAGACAGAATTAAGGTAAACAGATAAGGAACGAACAGGCAGACAGCGGGAGAGACACTGATGGAAACAGACAACAGAGGAGGTTAACAGGTCAGGGGAACACGGAGGTCAGGAGGGGGCAGGGCAGACAACAGGTCACTCAAGAGCAGAACACAGCAGAGCCAGAAGTATCACTGGCGAAGTCCAAGAGAAACAGTGCCCTAATAAAGCAGCCTGACCTCCAGAACGAGGCAGAAAGGATTAACCCCTAACGTGACTTGCATCAGAAGTGAAACTAAAAAAAAGGCTTAGCTCCAGCTGAGCCAGGAGTCAATCATGACATGGGGGAAGTAGAGTGACTTGTCAATCATTGACAGGAGACAGGCACAGGATATAGAGAAACGAGGCAGCAGAGCTCTACGTGAGGTGTCCATACACTTCCAGCTTATCTGCATAACAATTTCACAACAAACTTCTCTAAAACGTAATCCCACATTCTAAAATAAAGGTGTGGATGTCATCAGTATTATGGCACATTTACATAAACAGCATATGTTTGAAGTATAAAAACTTTATGATTGGTTCCCTTTAATAATCCAATGCCTTTGATCAAAATGTGCCTAACATACACCGTAAAGTCCAAAGAACACAATATTAGTACATCTGTCAGCCAAACGAAGAGTTGGAAGGGAAAGCTTTCAGGCCAATTTAATCAAACAGCTGTAGATCTAAGCCATGTCTGTATTTGCTTGTCTTATTCCTGCTGTGTAGACTAAGTGCTCATGCACACAGTTGCTTCTAGGTGAGAATATCTGATGGAGCCTGGAAGATCTGTACACAGAAACGGTACAGCCTATGTACCCTGGGTGCTGCCCCATGCATGAGCCTGAACGTTTATTATTGTGACATTATATCATGTAATACCTTGCAATGAAATAATACAGCAAAAGAACTATCACGTTTCATGAGACTTTCCATGCATTTTTCTGCCATTCTTCTCACATTTAAATAATATTGCATACAAATTCATTAGAACCTTGAGGGTATGATACAACATTGACACATTCTTAGAAAGCACACAGTGATTGACAGCTCAGTACACTGCAGGACCAACTGTGCTCCTAGGTGAACGAAGCACTTGTAGTTATTGTCTTAAGATTGCTGAGATTCCTACAGAACACTAAGGCGGGCTTTACACGCTGCGACATCGCTAGCAATTGCTAGCAATGTCGAGCGCAATAGCACCCGCCCCCGTCGTCCATGCGATATCTTGTCCTTGCTGCCGTAGCGAACGTTATCGCTACGGCAGCATCACACGCACATACCTGGTCGGCGACGTCGCTGTGACCGCCGAACAATCCCTCCTTCAAGGGGGAGTGCGTTCGGCGTCACAGCGACGTCACCGCAACGTCACTAAGCGGCCGGCCAATAGAGGCAGGGGGCGGAGATGAGTGGGACATAACATCCCGCCCACCTTCTTCCTTCCACATTGCCGGTGGACGCAGGTAAGGAGATGTTTGTCGTTCCTGCGGTGTCACACATAGTGATGCGTGATGCCGCAGGAACGACGAACAACATCGTACCTGCAGCAGTAACGACATTATGGAAATGAACGACGTGACAGATCAGTGATTTTTTTTTACGCTTTTGCGCTCGTTCATCGTTGCACCTAGGATTTACACGTTGCGATGTCGCTACAAGAGCCGGATGTGTGTCACTAACGACGTGACCCCAACGATATATCGGTAGCGATGTCGCAACGTGTAAAGCCCGCCTAACAGCATTGCCTGAAATCTCGCTGGTCACACAGTTGCATAAATTCTATTTATTTTTCTTAAAGGGAGTATTCCCATCTCCAAGATCCTATCCCATATGCAGTGGGTATAATAAGAAAAAAAAAAGCAAATACCTCCAATTAGAAATGTAGATAGCTTTCCTGATAAACTATGTCACTTACCTCATGTGCAGGGCATTACAGTACCTTAGATATCCATGGTTACGACCACTAGCAGCTAACTAATTGTCCCTATATCAGTGGCTGTAACCAGGGATACCCAAGCTACTGCAATACCCTGCACATGAGGTAAGTGATATAGCTAATCAGGAGAACTATACTACATTTCTCATTGGAGGTATTTGGTAATATTCTTATTATTACACCTACTACATATTGGGATAGGATTTTGGAGATGGGAATATCTCTTTAAGTTATATTGTGATGTATATATTTTGATGTACACCGCGTACAGAATTATTAGACAAGTTGTATTTTAGAGGATTTTTTTTTATTATTGATTAACAACTATTCTCAATCAACCCAAAAGACTCAAATATCAAAGCTTAATATTTTTGGAAGTTGGAGTGGTTATTTTTTTAAGATTTGGCTGTCTTAGGGGGATATCTGTTTTTGCAGGTAACTATTACTATGCAGAATTATCAGGCAACTTAATAAAAACCAAATATATTCCCATCTCACTTGTTTATTTTCACCAGGTAAACCAATATAACTGCTCAAAATTTAGAAATAAATATTTCTGACATGCAAAACCCCAAAAAATTAGTGACCAATATAGCCACCTTTCTTTATGATGGCACTCAACAGCCTACCATGCATAGATTCTTTCAGTTGCTTGATCTGTTTATGATCAACATTGCGTGCAGCAGCCACCACAGCCTCCAGACACTGTTCCGAGAGGTGTACCGTTTTCCCTCCCTGTAGATCTCACATTTTATGAGGAACCAGAGGTTCTCTATGGGGTTCAAATCAGGTGAACAAGGGGGCCATGTCATCATTTGTTCATCTTTTAGACCTTTACTGGCTAGCCACACTTTGGAGTAATTGAATGCATGTAATGGAGCATTTTCCTGCTTGAAAATCATGTTTTTCTTGAACGATACCGACTTCTTCCTGTACCACTGCTTGAAGAAGTTGTCTTCCAGAAACTGGCAGCAGGTCTGGGAGTTGAGCTTCACTCCATCCTCAACCTGAAATATAGCACAAGTTCATCTTTGATACCAGCCCATACCAGTACCCCACCTCCACCTTGCTAGCGTCTGAGTCGGAGTGGAGCTCTCTGCCCTTTACTGATCCAGCCTCTGGCCCATCCATCTGGCCCATCAAAAGTCACTCTCATTTCACCAGTCCATAAAACCTTTGAAAAATCAGTCTTAAGGTATTTCTTGACCCAGTCTTGACGTTTTATCTTATGTTTCTTGTTCAAAGGTAGTCGTTTTTCAGCCTTCCTTACCTTGGCCATGTCCCTGAGTATGGCACACCTTGTGCTTTTTGATGCTCCAGTAACGTTGCAGCTCTGAAATATGGCCAAACTGGTGGCAAATGCATCTTGGCAGCTTCACGCTTAATTTTCTTCAATTCTTGGGCAGTTATTTTGCGCCTTTTTTGCCCAACACGCTTCTTGCGACCCTGTTGGCTATTTGCCATGAAATGCTTGATTGTTCGGTGATCATGCTTCAAAAGTTTGGCAATTTCAAGGCTGCTGCATCCCTCTGCAAGACATCTCACAATTTTGTACTTTTCAGAGCCCGTCAAATCTCTCTTCTGACCCATTTTGCCAAGTCAAAGGAAGTTGCCTAATAATTAAGCACACATTATATAGGGTGTTGATGCCATTGCACCACACCCCTCCTCATTACAGAGATGAACATCACCTGATTTACTTAATTGGTAGTTGGCTCTTAAGCCTATACAGCTTGGAGTAGGACAACATGTATAAAAATTATCATGTGATCAAAATACTCATTTGCATAATAATTCTGTACACAGTGTATTAATTTCAATGTTTCAGCTAAATTTAAATTGTTGCAAACAATAGATTCAGTACATTTCTAAATTTCTTAATTTATATGAAGGGATTTAACATTGAAGGGGCCATGTTAGTAGGGAGCATGTATAGTATTTGCTTTGTACACCGATGATCAGGCACAGAAGTAAATTACGAGAGCTGTAAAGTGTGATAACTTTGCTGAGATTGGGGACAATCATTATTTTATGTTGAAAACTTCAATAGACTCAACAAAAATGTAACCTTATTGGTGTAGCAGAGCCTTGTCAAAGGAACTCAACTGAACTGGGAGATCCTGCTAGTGTCTGCTACACAAAGACAACCATCTATCACCATGTAAGAGAGTAAAGCCTCCACATACACAATAGACTGTCAGCCAGGACACCAATATCGATGGGTTCGGCTTCAAACATATGATTGTAGGATGGGTTAAGGATCCGGCATGTCTTATTTCAAAGATCCTTTTGTTCTCCCGGAGATAAGCCAAGGCCAGACATGTCCGGTAGAAGCTTTCTCCTAGAGAACCAAGGGACACCCAGCAGAGCTAACGCTCCTGTGTGTCTATGGTGGGCTTAAAAGACCCATTCTCTTTTTGATTAGTTCCAGTCACACTCTGCCCCCTTCCTACATTTCTCTAGGTTTCCAACCTGTCTGTTGATTTCCATTGAGCATAACTTGATAATGGACTCCTCAACCATTGGCACTTTTTTTTTTCCTTCTGGTCACCCATAGTTCTTTTCCTAAAAACAGCAGTAGCTGTTCATTGCCACCTGTTATTCTGTAGGTTACACAGTTAATATTCAAGAACTAAACAATTTGTCTTGAAGATCATTATCCGCCGTCAGGCTGCCAGTGTAAGTAAGCAGCAAACGACTGACCGTATAATAGATTTACAGATTCCTTCACATAGTCAAGAGTATTTTGATGCTTACCTGTTAGAGAGCATAATATTATATATATATATATATATATATATATATATATATATATATATGTAAAATCTACAGTATTCTATGCAAACACATTAAAAACACAACCGACCACAGAAAATAAAACACAAAATGGTCATAAAAAAAATTTGGGGTTTGACAATTGTTGATATTCCAGTTAAGGATCTGGTAAAACAATTTCTTTAGGGTATGCAGTATCTCGTAGGAAGAAAAAGCAGATGAGGCAGTTTTGCTTTGCCATATACTATTGCATAATAACTATCCTATGACAGGAGTCTAATGTGGATAAATTGCTTTTGCTCGGAGCAGAAATATCTCTGAAAAAAATAATAATACTTGAAGAGGCAATGTAGGAGAAAGATACACCATAGATACACTTAAGATTTTACTTGGGATGTGTTTGCAGAATTTAACAGTGTCATAGTGTTAACTCTTCCCACCAAGAACATTGGAAGTGTGTCCGCAATTACAAACTTTTCCATATTGAAGTTATTAAAAAGAATCTGTCAGCAAATTTTTGCTATATAATCTGAAAAAAGCATGCTGTAGGGGCTAACACACAGATTTCAACGATGTGTCTTTTATCAAACTGTGTGCAGTTGTTTACCTGCAATGTTTGGTTTAGCGTTGGGATATTATGATTGCCAGACTAGGTCAGCTAGACTTCAGCTAGTCCGGCACACCTCTTGCTATGATTAACAGTTCACTGTATATAGATTTCATATATAGAGAGCCTGGTGTGGGCGGGGGCAACTTTCTGAGCTCTGTTACATCTAAAAACTTTGATTGTGTCAGAACCACTGCACCCAGTACAAGTAAATCAAGTGATGCACCATTGGATTCAGGGTCACTTTGCCTGCATTATGCTGCTCTCAGATGAGGTAGAAAACCAGAGTCACGACAAATTCACTTTCAGGGTTCCGGAGAAAAGATATATACACATATCTATATATGATTTTATATATATATATATATATATATATATATATGTATATATATATATAGATATAGAAATATATATATATATATATATATATATATATATATATATATATATATATATATAAAAATATATATATATATATATATACACACAGTGCCTACAAGTAGTATTCAATCCCCTGCAGATTTAGCAGGTTTACACATTCGGAATTAACTTGGCATTGTGACATTTGGACTGTAGATCAGCCTGGAAGTGTGAAATGCACTGCAGCAAAAAAGAATGTTATTTCTTTTTTTATTTTTTTTTTTTTTTAAATTGTGAAAAGTTTATTCAGAGGGTCATTTATTATTCAACCCCTCAAACCACAAGAATTCTGTTTGGTTCCCCTAAAGTATTAAGAAGTATTTCAGGCACGGGGGTGTGGCCTGCATGCTGAAGGCAATGGCTGCTTAAGAGGGAAGCTCTGTGCTGTGGCTGTACAAACTGGCTCAAAGCTGCTTCAAATCGCTGAGAACTCTCCTCTGAAACAGTGAGTAATACCCCTGCACAGTATGCCAAAGGGTAGACCCCGGAAATCTGGCCCCCCAGCCAAGCTTACTGACTTTTATCCCAGGGATAGGGGATCCCCCTCTCCTCAGAAGATGTCTGCTGCTGCAGTGTCTCCCTTACACCAGGAAGAGACAGGGTTGGGAAGCAGTGTCACAGGCACTCCTCTCACAGAGGAAAGGCTGCAAGCCATGCTCAGTTCTCTGAAGTCATCACTGCAGGAGGATTTCAGGGATCTTAAGAACATGATTAAAGAAGTTAAGGAGGAAATCAAATCACTGGGGGACCGTACAGACCATGTGGAGTCTAAAATGGCCGAACTTGCTCAGTCACACAATGATCTGATTGATGCTAACACAGCACTAGATGAGGAGGTGGGAATACTGAAAAACAAGCTTGGGGATCTGGAAGACAGATCCAGAAGGAACAATCTTAAAATTAGGGGCATTCCTGTGTCAGTAGCTGATAAAGAGCTGCCAGATTTCTTTCACAAGTTTCTCCAACTACTGCTCCCAGAACACACAGAAAGAGATCTCATAGTGGATAGAATACATAGAATCCCTAAACCTAAAGGTATCGACCCCCCTCTGCCCAGGGACACGCTGGCACGACTGCATTTTTATAAAACAAAGGAAGCAGTGCTCCAGATACTGAGGGATAACCCTATCCTCCCAGATGAATTTAATGATTTAAAGGTGTTCCCGGACCTGTCTGCTGCAACTCTGGCAAAAAGAAGAGAATTTTCCCAGTTCTCCAGAATCCTGAGGGAGCATGACATACACTATAAATGGGGATTCCCGGTGAAACTGATTATCTTCAGGGATTCTAAAACACATGTATGTCAGTCCCCTCCTCAACTGAGCAAACTACTTGAGTCCTGGGGATTACCCCTTACAATGCACTCAGACTCACGCCGGGAGCAGGGGGATGTTCAGAAGAAAAAGATCAATCCTGAGTGGGAACCAGCTTGAGGGAGTCTCGCCAGCCGCAGGCATGTGTAGCTCTCATGTGACCTGTGATGTCACTTAAGCCCTCTGTTGTTCTCGCCTATGGCGAGCAAGTACTTCCCAGTTGTCCGGTAAGGATGAAGCTGAAGTATTCAAGTTTTTTTGTTTTTGTTGTTTTTTCCCTCCACCCGTGCACCGTCCCTAACTGGTCCTCCTTGCCTGCCTCTGCCTGCCCTATGCCTCTCAGTCGGCCTGCCTGGAAACATCGTCCTTTCTGGGATCCACCATGAGTATTAAGTTTCTGTCTCTCAATGTGAAGGGTCTCAATTCTCCTGCAAAAAGATCCATGCTGTGGAGAGAAGTTATAGCATCCAAATGTGATATAGCATGTATTCAAGAAACTCACCTTCTTACTGATGACAATAAAAGGCTACTACATCCAAGATTTCCACATATGTTCTTTGCAAATGACTCTAAAAAAAAAAAAAAGGAGGAGTGGCTATCCTGATTAAAAACTCTGTGGCTTTCAAAATGATTCATGTAACCTATGGTGCAGACGGGAGATATATTATTCTAAAATGCCTCCTGAATGGGCTTTTGTATACCTTGGCATCGATTTACGCTCCAAACTCATCTCAACTAACATTTGCCCGGAAATTTTTCCAGATGTTTAGGAGCACCGCACAGGGGTCAGAGATAATCTGCGGTGACTTTAACACTCCAGTTCTTCGATCTATGGATTGCTCGGTGAGGTCCGCTAAGTCAGGAAAGGAACTGAAACAGTTGGTCGCGGAGTTTCATCTACATGACATATGGAGATACCTTCATGCATCGGAAAGGGACTATACTTTCTTTTCCCCAAGGCATCGGTCGTACAGCAGGATCGACTTCTTCCTGACGGATAGTAAGACTGTTCACAAGTGTACGGGTGCTGAAGTGGGTCTGATAACATGGTCGGATCATGCTCCGATAACTTTGGTTGTACAGGACTCTACTAGTGGATTTATGGTGCCTCAATGGAGACTTAATACTAGTTTACTGAACCAAAAGAACGTTCAGGAGGAGGTTGTGGCAGGCCTGTTGGAATACTTTGGACATAATGACAATGGGGAGGTCTCTGACGAGACCTTATGGGCTGCACACAAATCAGTTATTAGAGGGCAGTTTTTAAAAACTGCATCAATCTTGAAAAAGCAAAGAGAAGCAGAAATTAAAGAAATTATAGCCCATATTCAACATTTAGAAACTATTAACAAGGCCTCCCCGTCGTCTACACTGTCCAGGGAAATTCTTACTTGCAGGTTTCAACTGCGATCCCTCCTGTTGTATAGATATGAACATAATCTTAAAAAGAGTAAATCAACTTTTTATGCGATGGGGGATAGAGCCAGCACCTTACTAGCTAGAAGAACAAAAAAACGGGAAATTAAATCTAAAATTGAATTTTTGAAGGGCCCAGACGGATCACTTATAAGGCACCCTAATGGGATAGCAGACGCCTTTGCCAAGTATTATGCTGCCCTGTACAATTTAAGGGATGACCTGCAAACCCCTCAGCCAACACCGGAAAAAATTCAGGAGTTTTTGGATGGTCTGTAATTGCCTCGGGTCTCAGACCGGCAATTAGAATCTTTAAATCTTCCCTTTACTATACAGGAAATTTTGGACACCATTAGAGCTTCTAAACGAAACTCAGCCCCAGGCCCGGATGGGCTTCCCTATGAATATTATCAGCAATTTGCCTCTATTCTAGCCCCTTTTTTACTAAAGACCTTTAATTTGTGGCAAACGGCCGGGACTATTTCCTCAGAGAACCTAGAAGCAGTTATCACTACACTACCCAAACCGGGGAAAACGGCAGATACCCCTGGGAATTTCAGACCAATTTCATTGCTCAACTGTGATTTAAAAATTTACTCAAAAATGGTAGCCACCAGACTCCATAAAATAATCCCCTCCTTGGTAGCCCCGGATCAGGTGGGTTTTGTGGCGGGCAGGCAATCCAAAGATGGCACCAGGCGGATGCTGGATTTAATTGGGGTGATGGAGAAGTCGGGTGTCCCTGGTGTATTCTTGTCACTCAACGCCGAAAAGGCCTTTGATAGGGTGCACTGGGGATATCTAGAAAGAGTGCTTATGAAATTTGGTTTTGAAGGAAGAATTAAGTCATCTGTTTTGGCCTTGTACTCTCACCCAAATGCTTCAGTTCTAGCCTCGGGTTTCGCTCATTAAAATTTTCTATAACCAATGGCACCCGCCAGGGGTGCCCGCTGTCCCCTATTGTTTTTGCTCTGGTGGTGGAACCTCTGGCGGAGGCAATTAGGGTGAACCCGAACATAACTGGTATAAGGGTAAGGGAGCATGAACATAAATTGGGTCTATATGCGGATGATGTAATAATATCATGTACTAACCTTGAATATTCCTTTCCAGCAGTGATGTCCACCCTGTCGACCTTTTCTGAAGTGTCTTATTACAAATTGAATGCCACTAAGTCCTTAGTACTACCATTTAATGTACCCGCAAGGTCCAGAAGGATTTTGGAGGCAGCCTTTCCTTTCCAGTGGTGCGAAGACAGTATCCCTTATCTAGGTATCCGTTTGACACCAACCCATTCCCTCATCAGATCCAATCTCGATCACCTACTCAAAAACTTGGGTCAGGATCTAGGCAGGTATGAGAAGTTGTCGCTATCTTGGATGGCGAGAATTCAATCCTTTAAGATGACGTTCCTTCCTAGACTGCTGTACATGTTTAGGTGTCTCCCTCTTAAAATTCCATATAGATATTTGATAAAACTGCAGTTGATGACCAATAAGTTTATTTGGGGTAATAAAAGAGCTAGAGTTGCTAGTAAGATTATGCATCTGCCATATGGAATGGGAGGTCTGGGTACGCCTAATGTGATGGCCTATTATAAAGCTTCTCTTATAGAATCACTCAAAGAATGGTGGAACACGGAGAGCTCCCATAGGTGGGTTCAACTTGAGAACTCTCTGACAGACCAGGGTTCGACGAGGAAACTGATGGAGGTGGAATATCTAAAACGTACTAGGTCCACCCTGTGTCTCCCTACTATGACAGCATCGATAGCCATATGGCGCAGTGAGATGATCCCTAAGATCCAGGTCCCGCTGTCAGAAATTTCGCTCAGAGCAATAGAATCCCACATTCCATATACAAATTTGAGTAGATGGGAAGCAGCGGGTTTTGGAGTTTTGGCGGACTTTTACGATGGTGCAGAGATTAGGCCCTTCAACGATATACTTCGGGAGCACCCCTCCCTAAAGGGGTGTTTTTATCAACACCTGCAGATTCGCCATTTTCTAAGCACAAAATTCCCCCCGGGATCAAACCCGACCTTACCCACTGTTAAGGCACTATTGTTTAAAAAACTAATGAGGCAACCGGGAATCTCTTTAACCTACAAATGGTTGAACAACCCCTCTGACGAGCAAAAGCTCCCATACATGACTAAATGGGAATCAGATTTAGGCATTAACACCTCCCCCTCGGCGTGGCATACTGCGACGCAGTGGGTGCAAAGATCCTCAAAATGCATTAACCATTTGGAACAGCTGAAAAAGGTGCATCTACGTTGGTACCATACGCCGGCAAAATTGGTGCATTACATTCCCAACTACTCACCGCTCTGTTGGAAGGGCTGCCTCCAGAGGGGATCACTGGGACACTGTTGGTGGCACTGTCCGAGGGTCCAACCTTTTTGGATAGCAGTTTTCAGACTCATTAGTGAAATAACAGGTGTGCACACCAACCCCAACCCAGGGCTGGCAGTTCTGAATTTGGGCATAGACTCGTACCCGCAGAATTTTAGGGGACTGATTGTGCAAATTCTAATAGCTGCCAGACAGTGTCTGAGCCATTCGTGGAAGGCCACTGAAGCTCCCTCTGGAGCCGAGTTATATAGTAGGATCGACCAACAATGCCAATATGAATACTGCCTTGCCCACTCCCTAAAACAAAAAACTAGAATTCTTACAATATGGGAACCCTGGCTGTCATCCAGCCATGCAACACCTATTACACAACTATTCCCCGGGCAAAGAGCACCTAGTTGAGATAGAGCCGATGGAATTATAGCCCTGGCTCGGCTAGCCAGGGGGCTAAAGCATTGAGACCCTGACTGAGGCAGCAGTTTATGAGAGAAATCTAGGAGGAGTTGATGGCCCCGGCTGGTGGACTGGGGTTGGTAATACAGGCAGGCATCTAACCCTGTACCCCTACTAACCCCCCCCCCACTTCCCCCCCTAACCCTACCTTCTTCCCCTCCCCCTTTGTTCTTGTTCCCCCTTACTTGAATGAAGTCCCCATCTTTCCTCCCCTCTCCTCCCTCCCCATGTTGTTGTGTGGTTAAAGTGTAAGGCAGAGGAATTGTAACTGGATTGTCTCGGAGTATATTAATGTATGGAGCCCTCATGTGCGGGCAGTTGACAATTGTTCTCTTAAATTACCATGTATGATTTTGTATCTGCCGTGTTTTCAATAAAAACTAATTGGATTAAAAAAAAAAAAAGAAGTATTTCAGGCACAAAGAACAATGAGCTTCACATGTTTGGATTAATTATCTCTTTTTCCAGCCTTTTCTGACTAATTAAGACCCTCCCCAAACTTGTGAACAGCACTCATACTTGGTCAACATGGGAAAGACAAAGGAGCATTCCAAGGCCATCAGAGACAAGATCGTGGAAGGTCACAAGGCTGGCAAGGGGTACAAAACCCTTTCCAAGGAGTTGGGCCTACCTGTCTCCACTGTTGGGAGCATCATCCGGAAGTGGAAGGCTTATGGAACTACTGTTAGCCTTCCACGGCCTGGACAGCCTTTGAAAGTTTCCACCCGTGCCGAGGGCAGGCTTGTCCGAAGAGTCAAGGCTAACCCAAGGACAACAAGGAAGGAGCTCCGGGAAGATCTCATGGCAGTGGGGACATTGGTTTCAGTCAATACCATAAGTAACGTACTCCACCGCAATGGTCTCCGTTCCAGACGAGCCCGTAAGGTACCTTTACTTTCAAAGCGTCATGTCAAGGCTCGTCTACAGTTTGCTCATGATCACTTGGAGGACTCTGAGACAGACTGGTTCAAGGTTCTCTGGTCTGATGAGACCAAGATCGAGATCTTTGGTGCCAACCACACACGTGACGTTTGGAGACTGGATGGCACTGCATACGACCCCAAGAATACCATCCCTACAGTCAAGCATGGTGGTGGCAGCATCATGCTGTGGGGCTGTTTCTCAGCCAAAGGGCCTGGCCATCTGGTCCGCATCCATGGGAAGATGGATAGCACGGCCTACCTGGAGATTTTGGCCAAGAACCTCCGCTCCTCCATCAAGGATCTTAAGACGGGTCGTCATTTCATCTTCCAACAAGACAACGACCCAAAGCACACAGCCAAGAAAACCAAGGCCTGGTTCAAGAGGGAAAAAATCAAGGTGTTGCAGTGGCCTAGTCAGTCTCCTGACCTTAACCCAATTGAAAACTTGTGGAAGGAGCTCAAGATTAAAGTCCACATGAGACACCCAAAGAACCTAGATAACTTGGAGAAGATCTGCATGGAGGAGTGGGCCAAGATAACTCCAGAGACCTGTGCCGGGCTGATCAGGTCTTATAAAAGACGATTATTAGCTGTAATTGCAAACAAGGGTTATTCCACAAAATATTAAACCTAGGGGTTGAATAATAATTGAGCCACACTTTTATGTTGAAAATTTATTAAAATTTAACTGAGCAACATAACTTGTCGGTTTGTAAGATTTATGCATCTGTTAATAAATCCTGCTCTTGTTCGAAGTTTGCAGGCTCTAACTTATTTGCATCTTATCAAACCTGCTAAATCTGCAGGGGGTTGAATACTACTTGTAGGCACTGTATATATATATATATATATATATATAAGGCTGAGTTGAGGATACCGGGCACCGCTGAATCCTGTATGGCTGACAAGCTGTGCTTCCACCTGGGTGCGTGTCCCAAAGAAAAGGCAATACAAAATCCACGATGTAGATATGAAAAGGTCGCACTCCAAGTCAGGGAAAAGGAATTTCGTTTATTCCATGATCACATCACAGGTACAGGTAGTGAGGGAGGGTGAGGGTGTGCCACGCCGGACGACGGCGGCCGTTTCGCAAGTAGTCTTGCTTCTACGGGTCCAATGCATACAATAGTGCTGCATCCGCCCTTAAATAACAGGTGATACGGGTGCAGCATTTTGTTGCGTGAATAATAGTGCAATTAAAAACACATTACCAGCTGCAGATACAAATAGTGGACATAGAAACTTATTATGCATTAATGTCAAAGCATAAAACATATGCAATCCAGTACATACATGGAAATAATTAATCAAGTAAAATACTTCTTTTTATGCAAACTGTCTTAGGACATCAAGAGGAAAGAGAGAAAGGAGAATAAATAATTTCTATTATATCTGGTAGAAAGAATAAATAATTCCCATTATATCTGGTAGAAAAAGGGTTGTCAATTGTTACCAGAATGTAAACCAGCACTATAGGAACACTGACAAGTCATTTTTGTCATTTAGGCCGAGGGGACCAAGGGCATTCAAGTCTATAATTAATCTGGATTCTTTTCTAAGTAAGGAACGATGGGTGTCTCCTCCTGTGGGACAGGGGTTAATTTTCATTACCCCAGCAAACCTCAGAAGACGTGGATTTCCACTATGGCAATCTTGCATATGAGCAATTAAACGAGGTGAGCCTATCCCAGAAGTTATAGACTTGAAATGTTCCCTAAATCTGACATATAGAGGGCGAATTGTTTTGCCTATATAATATCTCTGACATGGACAGAAGATCACATATACGAGATAGTTAGACTTGCAAGTAATAAGATCATTTATCTTGAACAGCTCATTACCGATTTTTAGGGAATCTCCTGTGCAGTGATATTCACAGAAGGGGCAGCCGCCGCACCTGCGATTTCCTTTAATCTTATTGCGGTCTAACCAAGTACCTGGTTTTGAAGTGGTAATGCGATTATCAACAAGTATATCTCCTATGTTCTTACATCTCCTATATGAAATTAAGGGGCCTTCATTTGTCATCTCATGAAGATCTTTATCTTTATTAATTAGATGCCAATGTTTTTTTATGCTCGATTTAATTGCATCATACATAGAATTAAATTTGAAGTTAAAAACGCATCTATTTGAACTTGCATTTTTCGAAGTGGCAAGTATTTTATTATTTTTATTTCCATCTTTTTTCTTATTTTCTTTGATTTTATTTTTATTTTTATGATCGTAATTTAGAGATTTTTCAAGGGCCAGATTGATCACAGATACGGGATAGCTGCGTTCCAAAAGACGTTTTTTTAAATCTGCTGCTTGATGCAGAAAGGTCTCAGAATTATTATGTATTCTTCTAAGGCGCAAAAATTGACTGTAAGGGAGGGCTCTCTTTGTATGGGAGGGATGCGCGCTATTGAAGTGAAGTAATGTATTCACTGCAGTAGGTTTCCTATATATCTGTCTCTCAATAACCCCGTCCGAAACACTGAGTGTAACGTCCAAAAAGTCAAGTTTTTGGTTACCGAAGGTGTATGTGAAGTACATATTATAGGAATTGTTGTCATTTAAATATGACACAAAGTTCTCAAATTCTAGCGCAGAGCCATCCCATACAAAGAGGCCATCGTCCATATATCTGGCATATTTTTTTATGTGTTTCAAATATGGATTATTTAGACTATAGATGAAATCGTCTTCAAATGCCGCCAGAAAGAGATTTGCAAAGGTACATGCTGTGGGGGTACCCATCGCGGTACCCCCACACTGCAGGTACCACTGATCGTCGAATTTGAATGCATTATGATGCAACACGAAGCTTAAAGCCTCGGTAATAAAATCCACCAAAATTGGATCCTGATTAAAGTTCAGCAAAACTCTCTTGATAGTCTGTACACCCTGATCCTGTGGGATACGGGTGTACAGACTCTCAATATCCAGAGAGGCAAGCGAGAACCCTTTCTGCCATTGAAAATTGTCAAGCATTTTTAGCAGGTCTCCCGTATCTTTTAAGAATGAGGGGATACGAACGAGTAATGGTTTTAGTAACCACTCCAGGTAATGTGACAGAGGTTCTGTTACTGAACCTATTCCTGCCACAATAGGGCGGCCAGGGGGGGAGGCACTGTTCTTGTGAATTTTTGGCAAATAATACCAATGCGGTTTTTTCGGATATAGAGGAAGTAGTTTTTCTGCGGTTTTTTTAGTGATGATACCCAAACTCACATATTTATGCAGAAAACTTCTAAGTTTCTGAACAAACGACCAAGTTGGATCGCTAGATAGTTTTTTGTAAACTCTTACATCCTGAAGCTGCCTATTGGCTTCTTGTATATAGGCTGCTTTTGTTAAAAGAACAGTGGCGCCCCCCTTGTCCGCCCTACGAATAATGATGTCTTTTTGTGATTGTAGGAACTTTAGTGCTGCAGTCTCCCCTTGAGTGAGATTCTTGGGAAGAGAGGGATATTTTAAAGCTTGTATGTCCTTTATCACTAGCTCTTGGAATAAATCTATATTGTTCCCAGGGGTGAGCGGGGGACAAAAAGTAGATTTAATCCCTTTTTTAAATACAGAACTTGATATAGAATTCATTTGAATGTTTTCAGTATCTAGGGAATTAAATTCACTGCAGTGAGGGTCGGCCAGGCTTAAAAGTAAGGACGCATCTTTTTCAATGGCCACATAGTCTTTATTCTGACCAAAAAAACCTAACGGGCCTATTTTGCATTGTGAGTCAGTTTTTTCAGGGATAGATTGACTTTTCTTTTTATTATTAAAAAATTTTTTTAAATGTAGTTTCCTACAGCCTTTAAATAAATCGATCTGAAAATCAGTTATATCAAATGATTCTGGTATGCAGTAGTTCAAACCCTTTTCTAACACAGATGTCATGTCAGATGTTAGTATGAGCGGAGTAAGATTAAATATCTTGCATAAGCCAATAGTGCTATTGTCTGATAAGCTGGAAGAAGCCTCTATGCACATTGTAGATTGTGAATTTGAAAAAACATCAACTATGCATGTTGTAGAAAACATATCAGGAATAGTCACTTCAGACTCAGCACATAAAGCTGTTAATCCCTCCAGGCGACGCTCTTGCGTTTTCCCGGATTGGGTTTTGTTCCTACATCTCCGCCGGCCTCCTCTCCTTGTAGATCTTCTAAAGGGAGATTTTCAGATGTCGAGGCTTGTGGAACAACAGAGGTTTTTAATTTTTTTGTAGGAGCTATATCCTCGGTTCCACTCGAGTCTGAGTCTGTGGTCCAGGCATTTTTCTTAGCGGTTTTTGATGTAAATTTTCTCTGGTGTCTCTGAAAAAATCTTTTATTCCCAGGCAAAGATGTTTTTTTCCAGGAGAAAACTTGATTGTTCTCATAGTCTAATTTGTCTCTGATAAATTTTTCTTTTTTGTTTTCTTTAATCAGAGTTTGGAATGGTAGGAGTCTCTTATCCAATTTCGATAAAAAGGTGTTCCATGCTTCCTTTGAAATGCGACTTTCCATTTCTTGTCTCAATATAAGTAATTCATTAGTGATTTTTAGATGTTCCTCCTGATTCTTTTTGAGCACAATGTCTAGAAATCGCATGGAGCATTCTTGTTCCTCCCTCCCTGCAAGTATACTTTTATCCGTTATATCCATAGATGTGTCAGACATTTTTTTTTTTTTTTTTAGGGCGGATGCAGCACTATTGTATGCATTGGACCCGTAGAAGCAAGACTACTTGCGAAACGGCCGCCGTCGTCCGGCGTGGCACACCCTCACCCTCCCTCACTACCTGTACCTGTGATGTGATCATGGAATAAACGAAATTCCTTTTCCCTGACTTGGAGTGCGACCTTTTCATATCTACATCGTGGATTTTGTATTGCCTTTTCTTTGGGACACGCACCCAGGTGGAAGCACAGCTTGTCAGCCATACAGGATTCAGCGGTGCCCGGTATCCTCAACTCAGCCTTATGGAACCTGGACTTTCTCTATTACCGTGAGTGCACGCTTATACTTCCTTTGGCATTGTGCTATAAAAAATGTCTGACACATCTATGGATATAACGGATAAAAGTATACTTGCAGGGAGGGAGGATGCTGCTACGTTCTTTACCAGCTGTAATGACAAGGTGAACATAGAAATTATGGGCACCAAGAGTTTAGAGCAAAGGATTGTGAACCTGGCTGAAAGGGAAACCAGCCTATTTTGGACAGTACAGTCATTAAAAGCATATCAAGACATTGAACGTGTCCCTAGAGGTTTGCGTGTCTCTAAAAATATATCCTTTTACCAGGATGATATGGCATTTAAAAAGGAATGGGACAATATACAACAAGAATGCTCCATGCGATTTCTAGACATTGTGCTCAAAAAGAATCAGGAGGAACATCTAAAAATCACTAATGAATTACTTATATTGAGACAAGAAATGGAAAGTCGCATTTCAAAGGAAGCATGGAACACCTTTTTATCGAAATTGGATAAGAGACTCCTACCATTCCAAACTCTGATTAAAGAAAACAAAAAAGAAAAATTTATCAGAGACAAATTAGACTATGAGAACAATCAAGTTTTCTCCTGGAAAAAAACATCTTTGCCTGGGAATAAAAGATTTTTTCAGAGACACCAGAGAAAATTTACATCAAAAACCGCTAAGAAAAATGCCTGGACCACAGACTCAGACTCGAGTGGAACCGAGGATATAGCTCCTACAAAAAAATTAAAAACCTCTGTTGTTCCACAAGCCTCGACATCTGAAAATCTCCCTTTAGAAGATCTACAAGGAGAGGAGGCCGGCGGAGATGTAGGAACAAAACCCAATCCGGGAAAACGCAAGAGCGTCGCCTGGAGGGATTAACAGCTTTATGTGCTGAGTCTGAAGTGACTATTCCTGATATGTTTTCTACAACATGCATAGTTGATGTTTTTTCAAATTCACAATCTACAATGTGCATAGAGGCTTCTTCCAGCTTATCAGACAATAGCACTATTGGCTTATGCAAGATATTTAATCTTACTCCGCTCATACTAACATCTGACATGACATCTGTGTTAGAAAAGGGTTTGAACTACTGCATACCAGAATCATTTGATATAACTGATTTTCAGATCGATTTATTTAAAGGCTGTAGGAAACTACATTTAAAAAAATTTTTTAATAATAAAAAGAAAAGTCAATCTATCCCTGAAAAAACTGACTCACAATGCAAAATAGGCCCGTTAGGTTTTTTTGGTCAGAATAAAGACTATGTGGCCATTGAAAAAGATGCGTCCTTACTTTTAAGCCTGGCCGACCCTCACTGCAGTGAATTTAATTCCCTAGATACTGAAAACATTCAAATGAATTCTATATCAAGTTCTGTATTTAAAAAAGGGATTAAATCTACTTTTTGTCCCCCGCTCACCCCTGGGAACAATATAGATTTATTCCAAGAGCTAGTGATAAAGGACATACAAGCTTTAAAATATCCCTCTCTTCCCAAGAATCTCACTCAAGGGGAGACTGCAGCACTAAAGTTCCTACAATCACAAAAAGACATCATTATTCGTAGGGCGGACAAGGGGGGCGCCACTGTTCTTTTAACAAAAGCAGCCTATATACAAGAAGCCAATAGGCAGCTTCAGGATGTAAGAGTTTACAAAAAACTATCTAGCGATCCAACTTGGTCGTTTGTTCAGAAACTTAGAAGTTTTCTGCATAAATATGTGAGTTTGGGTATCATCACTAAAAAAAACCGCAGAAAAACTACTTCCTCTATATCCGAAAAAACCGCATTGGTATTATTTGCCAAAAATTCACAAGAACAGTGCCTCCCCCCCTGGCCGCCCTATTGTGGCAGGAATAGGTTCAGTAACAGAACCTCTGTCACATTACCTGGAGTGGTTACTAAAACCATTACTCGTTCGTATCCCCTCATTCTTAAAAGATACGGGAGACCTGCTAAAAATGCTTGACAATTTTCAATGGCAGAAAGGGTTCTCGCTTGCCTCTCTGGATATTGAGAGTCTGTACACCCGTATCCCACAGGATCAGGGTGTACAGACTATCAAGAGAGTTTTGCTGAACTTTAATCAGGATCCAATTTTGGTGGATTTTATTACCGAGGCTTTAAGCTTCGTGTTGCATCATAATGCATTCAAATTCGACGATCAGTGGTACCTGCAGTGTGGGGGTACCGCGATGGGTACCCCTACAGCATGTACCTTTGCAAATCTCTTTCTGGCGGCATTTGAAGACGATTTCATCTATAGTCTAAATAATCCATATTTGAAACACATAAAAAAATATGCCAGATATATGGACGATGGCCTCTTTGTATGGGATGGCTCTGCGCTAGAATTTGAGAACTTTGTGTCATATTTAAATGACAACAATTCCTATAATATGTACTTCACATACACCTTCGGTAACCAAAAACTTGACTTTTTGGACGTTACACTCAGTGTTTCGGACGGGGTTATTGAGAGACAGATATATAGGAAACCTACTGCAGTGAATACATTACTTCACTTCAATAGCGCGCATCCCTCCCATACAAAGAGAGCCCTCCCTTACAGTCAATTTTTGCGCCTTAGAAGAATACATAATAATTCTGAGACCTTTCTGCATCAAGCAGCAGATTTAAAAAATCGTCTTTTGGAACGCAGCTATCCCGTATCTGTGATCAATCTGGCCCTTGAAAAATCTCTAAATTACGATCATAAAAATAAAAATAAAATCAAAGAAAATAAGAAAAAAGATGGAAATAAAAATAATAAAATACTTGCCACTTCGAAAAATGCAAGTTCAAATAGATGCGTTTTTAACTTCAAATTTAATTCTATGTATGATGCAATTAAATCGAGCATAAAAAAACATTGGCATCTAATTAATAAAGATAAAGATCTTCATGAGATGACAAATGAAGGCCCCTTAATTTCATATAGGAGATGTAAGAACATAGGAGATATACTTGTTGATAATCGCATTACCACTTCAAAACCAGGTACTTGGTTAGACCGCAATAAGATTAAAGGAAATCGCAGGTGCGGCGGCTGCCCCTTCTGTGAATATCACTGCACAGGAGATTCCCTAAAAATCGGTAATGAGCTGTTCAAGATAAATGATCTTATTACTTGCAAGTCTAACTATCTCGTATATGTGATCTTCTGTCCATGTCAGAGATATTATATAGGCAAAACAATTCGCCCTCTATATGTCAGATTTAGGGAACATTTCAAGTCTATAACTTCTGGGATAGGCTCACCTCGTTTAATTGCTCATATGCAAGATTGCCATAGTGGAAATCCACGTCTTCTGAGGTTTGCTGGGGTAATGAAAATTAACCCCTGTCCCACAGGAGGAGACACCCATCGTTCCTTACTTAGAAAAGAATCCAGATTAATTATAGACTTGAATGCCCTTGGTCCCCTCGGCCTAAATGACAAAAATGACTTGTCAGTGTTCCTATAGTGCTGGTTTACATTCTGGTAACAATTGACAACCCTTTTTCTACCAGATATAATGGGAATTATTTATTCTTTCTACCAGATATAATAGAAATTATTTATTCTCCTTTCTCTCTTTCCTCTTGATGTCCTAAGACAGTTTGCATAAAAAGAAGTATTTTACTTGATTAATTATTTCCATGTATGTACTGGATTGCATATGTTTTATGCTTTGACATTAATGCATAATAAGTTTCTATGTCCACTATTTGTATCTGCAGCTGGTAATGTGTTTTTAATTGCACTATTATTCACGCAACAAAATGCTGCACCCGTATCACCTGTTATTTAAGGGCGGATGCAGCACTATTGTATGCATTGGACCCGTAGAAGCAAGACTACTTGCGAAACGGCCGCCGTCGTCCGGCGTGGCACACCCTCACCCTCCCTCACTACCTGTACCTGTGATGTGATCATGGAATAAACGAAATTCCTTTTCCCTGACTTGGAGTGCGACCTTTTCATTTCTACATCGTGGAATATATATATATATATATATATATATATTTATTTATTGTGAGACTGTGACCGGGGTTGTCTATGTCGGCCGGTACGTCTCGCCCCGGTTGTGCTCCCTCCATGTATAGAAAGCAACTCCACTCCAGGGTTAATGCTGTTTCCCTGCAGGCTGAAAGGAGGGTTAAAAGTAAACAGGAACATGGGCGTGGGACCCTAGTGTGAGGGAGTGAACACAACTCCCTGAGTTTCTGCCAAAGAAACACATGTGAGCCATTTCTGGAACCTGGCTTGTTGGTCCAGGAGGAGGATATTCCGGAACGTGTTGTGTGCTGTTTTGGACTTTGTGCAATAGACCGTGTGCTGTGACCATTGGTGCCTGGATCCGTGTCTTCTGCCGCGCAGCCGACCACGCTACCGCACAATATATATATATATGTATATATATATATATATATATATATATATATATATATATACATACATATACACATATACATATACACACACACACACATACACACACACACACACACACACAGTGTCATGGCTAAAAGTGTTGGCACCCTTGAAACTGTTGCAAAAAATTAAGCATTTCGCCAAGAAAACTATTGCAATTGAAACAGGTTTTGTTCTAGTCATTTATTTAATTTTGTGTGTATTGGGAAAGAACAAAAAACATAGTGAAGAGGGCAAATTAGACATAGTTATAAACAAATCCCCAAAGTAGTCTGGATAAAAAATTGTTGGTAACTTTCCAAAACTGTGGGTAAACAACTGTGTTTCAAGCATGTGATGCTTGTACAAACTCACCTGTGGCAAGTAAAAAGGTGTGGGCAATATGAAAACTAGATATAAAGGGGAGAAGTTGACTCAATGTTTGCATTTTGTTTACCACAATAAGGATGAAGAACAGAAAGAGGAGAAAAGAACTGTCTGAGCACTTGAGAACCAAAATTCTTGAAAAATATCAACAATCTCAAGGTTACCAGTCCATCTCAAGTCAAGAAAATTTGCAACCCATGGCAATGTAGCTAATCTCCCTGGACGTGAACGGCAGAGAAAAATTCATGAAAGGTTACAACGCAGAATAGCCTGAATGGTGGATAAGCATCCACAATCAAGTTGCAAAGAAATTCAAGCAGTCCTGCAGGCTCAGGGTGCATCAGTGTTAGTAAAAACTATCTGTCGACATTGGA
This sequence comes from Anomaloglossus baeobatrachus, assembly GCF_048569485.1. Lineage (NCBI taxonomy): Eukaryota > Metazoa > Chordata > Amphibia > Anura > Aromobatidae > Anomaloglossus > Anomaloglossus baeobatrachus. The sequence goes on along the minus strand of NC_134357.1, from coordinate 350,090,842 downwards.
ATGATATGAAACGCAATGGCAGGAGACTAAGAGGGATCCTACTGCTGACACAGACATAAAAAAGCTAGACTGCAGTTTGCCAAAATGTACATTAGGGAGCCAAAATCCTTCTGGTAAAGCATCTTGTGGACAGATGAGACCAAGATATAGTTTTTTGGTAAAGCCCATCATTCTACGGTTTACCGAATATGAAAAAAAGAAAAAAAAGCCAGCAGGATCTGAAATTGGCATGCATCATATAAAAAGTGCAAATACACAGATTTATTCCAACTGTACTACAATAAAAAAATGAGATTTTTAGCAAATAATTGATCAATTCTTTGAGCCACCCCTGCCAACGTCACGGCAAATCTCAATAGGGGGGTCCTACACTATATTATGTATTTCATGTGCCATGCGGCCTCCTAGATAAAGTTAAAAGCAGAACCATAATGGAGCACACATACCTGTAACCTGTATATAGCCGCTTCTGTGTCGCCCAGGGACAAGGGGTACTCAGATCCGGACCAAGGGGTCACTTCTGAGGGTATCACGGTGGCGTAACCCGGTCTGTTATCCCAGGCACCACAACAAAAGGGTGATTATATACAGGGGAGATTTTGGTAAAGTTCGTGATGCCACCCACGGGTTGTGGTGAAGGTGGACACCACCGCTGCGCTTATGGGGGTACCCGGGGGCCGATGGTGATGCAGCGAGATGTTAACCGCTCCGTGGGTAGGGATGGTGGCCCCGGGACCCGTTGGGCTTTGTAGTACAGGGAGATGGGCGGCCGTCTGAGAACTGCGTGCCCGGTTGGATCGGAGGATGTTGTTACTCACAGTTCGATTTGCAAGAAAACTCACACAGAGTCAGGAATTAACCAGAAATTGCCGGTGTCCGTAGCCTTTGGTACGGAGGGTGTTCGGATCCCACACCCGGTACAGCAGGGCCCTTTCTCTCTCTGTCCACTACTATAGGAAGCCTCAACTCCTCGGCTTCGAACGGGGAGTCCACTCCCCAGCGACAATCCGGAGCCTGATTACTATGCCGGTGGGCCACTACCCTGCCCCGGCCATCTTGGCTCCTTCCCACCGCTCTACTCCTTCCAGCAATCCTGTAGCTCGCTTCCACACTCCATAGATGCCGGGAGCTTTCACACTCCTGTCTGCTCTGCTCCCTTTCCCTCACACTCTGCACCAGCCCCTCCCCTGATGCTCAGTTTAGCTCTTACACTGTGGGGAGGGGTGTGTCTGTAGAACTGTACCAGTGTGGGATCAAATTACCAAGGAGGATTAGATGTATCTGTGACTCCCTGGTTTTGTCAGGGCATCACATTCCCCCTTGGTTAAACACAGCCCGTCCACGGGCTGTCCGGGCACCGACATTTATTGCAACGGGAAAAAGAAAAAGTTTACACATTACAACGATACATCTTCCCACATCGGGAGGTACGTTTTCTTAAACCTTTAATTATCCTGCCACCCCACACCTGCTGTGCAGATGGCCTCCTCCGGGAACTTGAGGACATTCAACAGGGGTGACAGTCCATAAAACAGTCAACTTTCAACTTGCAGGTAGCCGTCCATGTTCCGCTACCACTGCTGCTGCTGCCGCCACTCCCAGTATGGGGCACGGGTTCTGTGCTCTGCCTCCTGCTCAGGGGACAGGCCCACTCGGATGCCCTCGGCTCCGGCTACAACCGGCCTCGCTAACTGCCGAGGGCCCCATCGCTCAGTGGCCTGCTCCTCCTCTTTGCAGGTGCACTCTGGCTGCTCCACAGCCAAGAAGGGGTACCTGGGAGCGTCCGGCGCCGCATCTGGGGCAGACTTCCGGTCGGGTGTCGCCTCTGCTGCGGCCGGGCAGACTGCCGGGGCCGACGTCATCACCGTTGCGGCCAGGCGGACTGCAGGGGCAGACGTCATCCCCGTTGCGGCCGGGCGGACTGCCGGAGCCGACGTCATGACCGTTGTGGCCGGGCGGACTGCCGCAGTAGCCACAACCCCGATGACATCTGCTCCGGGTGAGAGGTCATCGGGGTTGCGGCTACTGCTTCCAGGAACCAGACGGGTGTAGAGTCCTGGCGTCCCTGCTCTTTATCCCCGTGGTCACATGGGGCACGATCTTCACCCGCCCCTGTAAAATGATTAAAATTAATACATCTAGTTATCAAATATTTCATAGTAAGACATATACGTTCATAGTTCTGTTTATGTTGGAGGGCATAGGTTATTAATAAAGTTTATAAGGGTAAATATGCCCATATTGAATATACTTGAGTGCTGAGCATGGAGGGATATATTTAAATCCTTCCCGAAGCTTCTCGAAGCTTCTAGAAGCTTATGTCATATGGAGCTATATTCAACTAAACACCCTATATGGACTGAGCAGCTGGTATATAATACACGATGGAGGGGGCTACTGGGCGCTCTCCACACTGCCTGCGGGGAGAAGACTCCAGTGCTGCAAGATATGACACGTTGTCCAGGCTAAGAGATGACATCCCCAGCATTGCCGTTCAGGAGCCAAAGAGAGATGGGTAAAGACTTCCCATTGTTCAATATGGACTAAATGAACTCTTTTTACATAAGCTATCAAAGTATATTATTTTTTTCCTTTCTGTAACTGAACCTTGGCAACCATTTTTAAATAGATAAAATACATTTATTTTTTACATTTTTGAGGTCTTTTCTTTCATGCGGCTTTACGTATTTGAAGAAAAATATATTTAAGAGTATATTTTTTAACATTTGGCGAGTCAGCTATTCGTGATTTTTTTTTATATTTTTTTTTTTGTTGTTCCTTCACTTTGCATAAGGGGGGTCGAAGTTATCAAAGTCATAAGTATTTTAAGTATCTCCTGCAAAGGATCAGGAATCAACAATTTATAAAAATCACGTAGAACCTAGGAAATACGTATAAGTCAAGTTGCATGAATGTTTTTTTTTTTTTTTAAATGAACTTTAAAGTCTTTACAAAGTTACAGGAGTTAACTTTCGACGTATTTTTTGAGCAAGAAAGATAAAGTCAGTCCATAAGAAGCAGGGCTGTGGAGTCGGTAAGCCAAACCTTCGACTCCGACTCCGACTCCGACTCCTCAAATTCTCTTGCACCGACTCCGACTCCGGCTCCGACTCCGACTCCGGCTCCGACTCCGACTCCTACATATATTGCTTATAGTTAGGTGAAAAATTTATTGTAGTACATGAATATGTGTATGTGAACATCAGACATTTAATAATTTTTATGATACAATAATCAAGATATTTGGATAGAACATAAAATATATTTATTGGAATACAACTTTAGAACACAAAAAACTGTAATAAATTGTAAATATGTAATACACTATGTAATATACAGTAGATTACATATATATCTTGTGTGTGTGTATATACACTGTATATATATATATTATATATATTACATATTTACAATTTATTAGTTTTTTTGTGTTCTAAAGTTGTATTCCAATAAATATTTTATGTTCTATCCAAATATCTTGATTATTGTATCATAAAAACAATTAAATGTCTGATGTTCACATTGTACTACAATAAATTTTTCACTTAAATATAAGCATTATACTAAATGTTGTTATTTAGTAAAATATTCAGCACATTCTGCATTGCACTCCTGTCCCCAATTTATTATATATTTTAGGAGTCGGAGTCGGTGCATTTTATACCGACTCCGACTCCGACTCCACCAAAATGAGCTCCGACTCCGACTCCGACTCCACGACTCCGACTCCGACTCCACAGCCCTGATAAGAAGTATTGGACGTGCTGAACAAGGTGGATCAAGTCTTACAGGATCATCCATCAGATCATCTGATCATTTCAGGTAAGAAAATGAATTTTATCTCTTCATATGTGAAGCAAAGTAAACTTCAGTTCACTTATCCAGATATTTCTAATGTAGAAGAGATTTGGTTACGCTTTTATGAGGAGTGTGAACTTGAGAATTCACGTATAGAATGTGCAAGGTCTTTTAATAGAGAGAAACAGAAAATCAGAAATGTCTGTCATTTAGTCTATGATTTTCACAAGTTAATCGTAGAAAAGTGTAAAAATGGTGGAAATAGACAACCTGAATTGTCAGGAGAGTCAGTGACAGAGAAATCCAAAGACTGCTTAGAACCTGGAATGTCAGTCAGTGATATTGTGAATTCTGACTGTAATGTTGGCTGTAATTTTGTAAATCAGAATTTTGATAATGGCGACAGACACGTGTTACCTAGTCAAGGTGCCTTTCAAGATACTGAGAAAGAAGCAGGTAATGACGTAGTGAAGCCAGAAGGGGGAGGAGCCAGAATGGGACACGTGCAGAAAAGACACGTGGAGAGAGAAAATGGCGACGATCAGTTTCTAAAAATAGAACAGGCTAAGTTAGGGATTACACTTAGAAAAAACTTATTGGACATATGCAAATTAATTCCCGCATATAATCCTAAAATACATGTTTGCAGAAATTCAGAGGTTTTTGAAGGTTCCATCGAGAAGTTAAATTTAACCAATAGTGAGACGAATCAGTTATTCCGTATGTGGTTACCTCAGCATTTTTTTAGACAATTGGCATTAAAAAAGTCTTCTGACAATGAGACATTTGATTGTTCAAATGATAACGACATCATAAGGCTGAAAAATCTCATATTCTGTACAAGGAATGAATCTGATCCAAACTATGAGATGTTGAAGGAATTACAAATTGAACAGAATGAGAGTACGTTCTCATTTATGTCCGTTTTTGAACGTTTATATAGGGCGGTTATTCCAAATGTCAGATTGGATGGAATGATACGTTTATTCATCAAGAAATTTAATTTCCTTGACAATGCAGCCTGTGCAGTGGCATTAAATAAAAAGTCCCTATTCGAATGTACGACATTTATCGATTTTGTTAGAAATCGCCAAAGTCAATCAAAACAGAAATTAATTAATGCTGATAAACCAACACAAAAAAGGGTGAGTTTTTGTGAAAAACCAACAGTGTCTCCCAGATCCAAATATTTTTGTGACAAAATTTATGAAATTCGCAGGAAATTTCATGTGAATTATAAGTCATACACCCCCCCTCTTTCCTTGTCACCTTCAATGAAAGAGAAAATTGTCACAAAATCTGATACCGATTATCTCAGACAAGCGATTTTTAAAAGCCCTGAAAGACAGAAACAGGTGTCTTGTGCGGATTCTCTCCCCTGGTCACTAGTGAAAGAAAAAAAGTCGTCCAGAGAATTTGATAGGCAGCGACAGCTGGGTGGTTTTCCAGAGAAAGATATTTTTCCTCATTTAAGGAAAAAAATTGAGTTACAAAATAACTTCAATTCCAATTTTCTGGAAATTACTGTAATAAATCGAATCTTGCAAAAATTGAGGTTTGGTTTTTAGCTGGATAAAAGGGGATTTCTGGATAAATTAATTTTGCTATTTGATAATCATAATTTTTCATATACAGTGAATATATTTATATATTAGAAGTAGTGATAGTAAATCAAGGTCATATTTTCATTTAGTCAAATGATAGTTTAATGTTATAAATTTAATAATTTGATCTCTGTATATGAATAATAATATTTAAAATAAAATAATAAGAGAAAGTAACGGATTTTAAGTGTTTCATTTTTATCATAAATATGATAATAATTTTATTCTTTTATTTCCCTCAGAATTTATCAGTAAAACAGATTGATGAAGTATTAACTTTTTATTTTTACATATGTTCTTGTCTTCAATCAGGTAACATATATTTTCTTGTGTAAGGTTAATTTGCGAAAGCATGATTGAATAATAATTATTATTTTCTCAGGTACCAATGGTCAGAGAAGTATACTTGAACGTTTTTTTTATGAATATATATATATCTCCTTTAGAGTTATTAGAAATGTAATCTGAGCTTTGGAATGTAGTAAAACTGCTTGCTGTCTTGGAATGGTGTTCCTTGCACGTGACCAGAGCATGACTTGATACTAAAAGCTAAAAATAAATGTTTGTTCCATGGTCATATGTACAGTGTGTAATACATTGGAATTTGTTTTTTTCGAGAAGTACTTCAAATTAGTAACATAATCTTTGAAATGCGCATAGAATAATTGGGAATACAGGGATTTGAGTCCGTCAATGTTTTCATGTGAAAGTATGTTACAGTCTTGTGTGCATAGATGTGTCAATGAATGATTGATTGTTTGAGCAGCTGCTAAAGTCAAAGTATTTGGATCCAGAGGAAAAAAAAAAAAAAAAAAAGAGAATTTTTGTTTTAACTTAGAAGTTATAAGATATGTATGTATACTATATAGAATAAATAAGTTATAGTACATAAGGAATTTATACAAGATATATATTTTAATTCTTAGACATATTTCTTTAGTATAGAGATATTAGGATTTTTTATTAAGGGTTTATTCTGAATAGTTACATTCTAGAATAAGGTTATAACGTTTTGATTTTCTTATATCTTTTTGTTAGTCACTTCTTTTACTGATACACAGATTGGTAATCATTTTTTCTTTTCAAATATGGAAGTGATATTGATAATATGGTCTTGAAGATATACCACACAAATTTTAATTTAATTTAATCTAAACATATTAATTTTTATAATATCATATTTCATGATATTGAAAGGGGGAGGTTTGGTCTCAATCACACACATTTATATTTGATAAATATATGTGTTTACAGGATACTTTAATAATTAATATTTCAAGTACAAAGGAAGAATTGGAAAAAAAAATATATATTTGAAGTATATCATAATGCATTTATATACTAAGAGAAGTGTATTATTTGCAAGGTTACATGACTTAATTATTTTTATTGGTTATTGATAGGCTTGGTAATTTTATAAGATACTGGTAACATTAAGGTTATGTATTATTAAAGACATAGGTGTTATATACATAGAAGGCCTTATTTTTATTTCAAGTTTTATTTTTATTCCGATTTTCATTTTTCTTTTTATTCCTATTTTTTATATTAATTGTTATTTAATATTCACGTTTTTAATCAAAATCTTATATTATACAATTTTATTTTTTCTTCAGATTTTAAATATCTCAATTGAGAAAACACTTCAATATTTAGTTCAGTAATATCTAATATAAGAATATTACTTTATTAAATATGAATCATATGAAAAGGGGAAAAGTTCCATTTTTTTTTTTTTTTGGAAGAAAAGATACTTCCTTCATCAATACATACAATTGTTTACTTTCTGGTAATACATTATTATTATATTAGTATGTTAACACATTAAGGGTGAAATATTACTTATAGTTACACATTTTCTTATAGTAGGTTATTTAATAAATAATAGACAAATCAAATAAATTAAATTAGAGTAATAAAGATGGAAGATTAAGGTACATCTAGGTTTACCTTCCTATATTTACAAATAATATATATTATATTTTTAATCAATAATAATTTATAATAGGTATTATTGTGTTTTGATGGTATCATCCAGTTTTTTCTAAAAGGTTATTTGCTTTGATTTATAATTTACAAATGATCTAACTAAAAGCCACATTGTTGCTTTCATATTTATAATATGATACATGTTATAGGTACACATTATATTGTTTCATACTTTATATTATATTTTGGTTACATTCAACACATTGCCACCTATGGGTTTGGAAGGGTAATGCACCAATGACAAAAAAAGGTCATTACAAGAAAATACTATTGTCTATACCATTATGCAATATTTTATCATTCTGAGTATCAATTATATTAATACTTTTACGATAATAATAATAATGACATGGTATTATAGTATTAGAGTTATGGTACGCTGTGACATTTATTAGTGATAGTTATTGCCATATTTGGTATCTAGATTAGGGAATGAATCAGTCTTCAATCAAGATTAGAGAAGATAAAAAGACTTTATATTTTTCCTAAAGTTAAAAGGGATTTTGCAAAAAGGTCCAAAAGGTAACGTCTCAAATAAGACTGTGTAACATACAAAATACACTTACTGTGCTTGCATCTCAGAAACACAATAGTCCTATGATTTCAGGATGGACAATGACACATGGTCTGTGCATTAAGACCTCCCTAAAGTTACTAAGAAGAGCAATGACGTGTTAAAGTTAACCCCTGTCGTGCTGACCAAGAACGTCTTAACATCTGTTATTCGACAACAGGCAGCATGGAGGATAAAAGGTGACTAATGTAAATTGCACTGCACAGACATCAAAGACTTTTGCTATTCTTCTTCTACACTCATGAACTGTGGTTTATCAACATTGGCTATGGACTTTGTAATAAAGAATAAAGTTTATGGACTTTGATCTAACAATGATAAACGCAATACGGGACTGTACTAAATCGGTAACCATTCATGTTTATCAAAGGATTTATTTCTAAGAGACTGTGTTTATGCCGGATTACATCGGAGATAAGAAGACATCAACTCAGAGGACATCATATGGTGACCGGATTTGGTTTTTGCATTTCTTTTTAGGTCTAGCGAAGTATAGTTATATACATTTTTATATGATTGATCAGTCACAGCCTGTCATAACATAAATCCACATTATTATATTATTGAATTTACAAATTAATTATTCTTCATCATTATTATTGATATTAATCCATTATCGCCAAATAAGGAAAGAAGATTTGTTGTTTTAATGATGTATTAATTAATTTTCGGGGTTGCTCCACCCACTTCAAGGGGGAATTGTAAAATGATTAAAATTAATACATCTAGTTATCAAATATTTCATAGTAAGACATATACGTTCATAGTTCTGTTTATGTTGGAGGGCATAGGTTATTAATAAAGTTTATAAGGGTAAATATGCCCATATTGAATATACTTGAGTGCTGAGCATGGAGGGATATATTTAAATCCTTCCCGAAGCTTCTCGAAGCTTCTAGAAGCTTATGTCATATGGAGCTATATTCAACTAAACACCCTATATGGACTGAGCAGCTGGTATATAATACACGATGGAGGGGGCTACTGGGCGCTCTCCACACTGCCTGCGGGGAGAAGACTCCAGTGCTGCAAGATATGACACGTTGTCCAGGCTAAGAGATGACATCCCCAGCATTGCCGTTCAGGAGCCAAAGAGAGATGGGTAAAGACTTCCCATTGTTCAATATGGACTAAATGAACTCTTTTTACATAAGCTATCAAAGTATATTATTTTTTTCCTTTCTGTAACTGAACCTTGGCAACCATTTTTAAATAGATAAAATACATTTATTTTTTACATTTTTGAGGTCTTTTCTTTCATGCGGCTTTACGTATTTGAAGAAAAATATATTTAAGAGTATATTTTTTAACAGCCCCCCCTTGGTCTTTCTGCAGCACTCTGCTCTCAGGGGGTGGGGCTTCACTTTCGCGCTCTTACTGCTTGGAGAAGAAGACTCGAACGGGAATTTTTCGCACCCAAAAATGGCGGCAAGATGGCGGAGTCTGAAATTTTGCAGTGGGGCACCGCTGACAGTCCAGAATAAGGCGCACTTCCTCCAGGTAAGTGGATGGGTAAGTATCCTGTTCATGACGCCAAGTTGTCGCGGGTGGAGGAGTTGGGAACGCCGCTCGCCTGGGGGAATCTCTGGCGCTCGGGTCTGGTGCTTCTGCTCCTCGGTGGCTCGAGCACGGGGCCGGACCTGGGGGCTCGAGCAGTGCTTCCTCAGCCACGAGTGAAAAGGGGAGGTTTGGTGGTGGGATGTCGGTTGTGACGCCACCCATGGGGTTGTGGTGATGGTGGGTACCACCGCTGCTGGTGACGGGGGTTCCCGGGAGCGATGGCGGGGAGCAGCTGAGGTGTTGGCCCCTCCGTGGGTAGGGGCTGTTGGTCCCAGGGCCCCAGTTGGGAGGGCTGCTTGGTGGGTAGAGGATACGTGCAGGTGCCGATTCGGGGAGGCAGCGCGGATGCGGGGCAGCATTACAGTGCAGTGCTGTGCCGGATGGCACTGGTGTACTCACTCAGGTAGTCAATGACAGAGTCTCTGGTAAACCAAACGGCTGGATGGACGGGGCCCGCAGTCGGCTGTGGTTTCTTCACTCTCCCCGGACGGGTTGATGGTGGCTGTCGTTCCCTGCACCTGTGTGTAAGTGTTTGACCCCTATGGATTCCCACGGGTGGTCCGCTCCCCGGCTTGTACGTGTTGGGACAGCCCGTTTTGCCCGCAGGCGCTGGCCCTTGGATCTCTGGCCGTTGGCAGTGGCTCTTATCCGGACGGGTTGGGCTGTTGCCTTCTGACGGGACTTGTTTGGCAATGAACCCCTGAGGTCCAGACCGCAATCAGAGAATTTGACCGTTACGGCGGCTTCCGAGCCTAGTCGGGGTCTGAGTACCCTGCCTTAGTGCTTGGCTTCAATCCGCTCCCCAGTTCGGGACCGGCGGGCCAACGCCCTACTCCAGTCCTACGGTTCCGCAGACGTCCACCTACTCCTGCACATGGCCACCACCGTCTGCCGACCTTGCTGACTGTGCCTGGGCTCCGACCCAGACACACACAGTCTTTCCTCCTCTCACTTCAACTCTCCACCCTGCACTCCAAAACTCAACTGAACTGACTACTTTTCCCGCCTCCAGGCCTGTGAACTCCTCGGTGGGTGGGGCCAACCGCCTGGCTCCGCCCCACCTGGTGTGGACATCAGACCCTGGAGGGGGCAACAAGGGTTTTTGTTTGACGGGTGTTCCTGACCAGGGGAGGGTGTGTGTGTGTGTATGCGATGTTATTCTGTTACCCCTGGGGTCCAGGGCGTCACACTTCCATGTTGCAAAAGAGGCAATTATGGATAGAGGCCAGCCCAGGTCCCAGCATGTGGACCATATTCTGTTTACCGAATATGGAATGAATCCTACAAAGAAAAGAACATAGTACCTACAGTCAAATATGGTGGAGCGTGAAAGATGATTTGCTGCCTCTGACACTGGGTGACTTGACTGTGTGCAAGCCATCATGAAATCTAAAGATTACCAAAGAATTTTGGGTTGCAATTTAATGCCCAGTGTCAAAAACCTGGGTATGTATATAAGGTCATGGGTCTTCCAGTAGCTTCAAGAAGCACCCAGGATTGATGGGAACAAAGTGCTGGAGAGTTCTGAAGTAGCCAGCATTGGGTCCGGATCTAAATCCCACTAAACACCTATAGAGAGATCTTCAAACTGTTGGCAGAAGGCAGCCTTCAAATATGAGAGACCTAGAGCAGCGGAGTCTGAGTCGTGGACTCTGAGTCGGTGTCCATTTTGGTGGAGTCTGAGTCGGAGTTGGAGTCAGTATAAAATGGACCGACTCCTAAAATATATAATTAATTGGGAACAGCAGTTCAATGCAGTATGTGATGAATATTTTTTGTTAAGAATTTGGGAAAGTTCTGAGATATCCTATAACTGTCTGTTCTCTTCTTTATGAAAGGATCTAGGCTTTTACTTGAGATGGATCTGTGCTGCACTTTAGCTACATGATATAAGTAGTGATGTTACCATTTTACTACAGTAAATTTAATCACAAACATGAGTCATGTACAGTTGAAACCAGAAGTTCACATACACTTTCTAAAAAGTCACATCTGCAGGTTTTTCTCACTATCTGACATGAAAATAAAAAAAGGTCCGTTTAGCCTCTGTTAGGAGTCTCAACACAGAAAACAGCCAGATATCCCTCCGTGAAGGACCTAGCCAAGGAGTGGCTCTTTTTAGGAGACCACCATAACCACCATATTAAGTGGCCCTTTTAGTCAATATCCAACTCTTTGACGGGTTTAAAGATATGACAAGGGAAATACCTAGGCCAGGGATCCATCCACAGAGCGCTGTTTCGGGGAGTTGCCCCTCATCAGTGTGGAGTAGGATTCTGGCTAGGTGGGAGTAATGCCTAGTAGACCAACAAGACAAAAAAAAAATCACTGATCTCGGGGAGACCAGCCAGAGAAAACACTGCCGACAGCCAGCAAAGGTGCTCAAAACAGTGAAATCCTAGGTGCATTGCCCCCTGGAAAGTATGCAAATCAAAAAAGGTCCGTAGAGCCTCTGTTAGGAGTCTCAACACAGAAAATAGCCAGATATCCCTCCGGGAAGATCGGGCATTTCTGAATGCGGCGATACCATATATGTGAATATTTTTTTATTTTTTTAACCCTTTAATTTTTTTTTTTTTTTTATTAATTCTTTATTTACATTTTTTTTAAAAAAAAAAAGATGGCATCTTAACTAATCTTTTACAAGATAAGACATAATATACATACACGGAGTGTAATACACATTGAGACACATATGATTCAATATGAATATTGAAGATATGGGAGTAAGAAGAAGAAAAGGAGGGACGAGGAGTATTAAGTTTAGGATAAGGCAGAATGCGGGGAGAAGATGGGTGAATGATATATAGGGGAGAGAGGGTGTTATGTGAACAGAGTAAAGAAACCTAAGTCCTGCTAAGATTATCACGTTCTTTTTAGAGCAAGGAGTAATAAAAAACATGAATCAAATGAAGAGAATTGTTTCATCAATATTGACGAAGGCTAAGCTACTATCATCATGTAAGACCATTTAGCCAGACACTCCAGTTCGTTGATATTTTCCCATCTTTAGTTTTTGACAATCTAATTTTTTTGTATATGCCTACTCGTGTTGTCTCCTCGATCCATTCTTTGATGGAGGGTGGGTCTTCACTCTTCTAATGTCTGGCTATCAGTTTTGCAGCATTGAGTAATTGAGGTAGCATGGAATTTTTTTTAATAGTGTGTTTGTAGGATCTAGATTTAAGTGGATGAATTCTAGTGTTAAATGTATATCCATTTTAGCCACTCTCTTAATGTGTTCTCTTATCTTTTCCCGGTAACCCTTTAATTTCCATTGGGGCGAAAGAGGGGTAATTTGAACTCTTTAGGTTTTTTTATTTTTTTTTAACTTTTTAAAACTTTTTTTTAACTTTTTTTTATTTTACTAGGTTCCCTAGGGGGCTATATGGATCAGCAATCTGATTGTTCTGCCATATCTGCTCATCACAACTACACAGCTGTAAACACCAGATATACTCATTTCATGTCTCACCCAGCTCTGGGCCGGGTGAAACAGAAAGTGAGTCATTTGAGCTACAGGAGTCATCACATGACCCTGTGCTACCATGACAACCACCGGAAGTCACGTGATCACGTCACATGGCTGCCGGTATCGGCCAGTGAGTAAATGTTTACAGACGATGCCATTATAATGGCGCTGTCACATATTGACAGCTCCATTTAAATGGTTTAACAGCATGGGCAAATAACGATTTTGCTCGTGCCTGAAAGGCACACATCTCAGCAGTAAAAATCAGCTGAGATGTGCGTCGATCGCTGCCAGCAGCAGACCGAAGGCAGTAAAACTATGACCGCTAGAGTACGTAATATTACTGCCCGCGATCGTTAAGGGGTTAAGGGTAATGATAACAAATACTAATGAAATCTATGCTATGTAAACTTGAGAGTTTGCAGAAAGTAATAAAAATGCCTTGCAAAACTGTTTGCAAGCTGTGTTGTACATCATCTTCAGAAGAGGCTTCCTTCTGGGACAATAGGCATGCAGACCCATTTAATGCAGTGTGCGACGTATGGTCTGAGCACTGACAGGCTGACTCCCCACCTCTTTAACCCCTTCAGCCCCCGGGCATTTTGCGTTTTTCCATTTTTCCCCCCGCCCTCTTTCTTCCGAAAGCCGAAATTTTTTTATTTTTCCGTCAATCTTGCCATACAAGGGCTTGTTTTTTGCCGGACGAGTTGTAGTTTTAAATGAAATCATAAGTTTTACCATATAGTGTACTGGATAACGGCAAAAAAGTTCCAAGTGCGGAGAAATTGCAAAAAAAGTGTGATCGCACAATAGTTTTTGGAATATTTTGTATAGGTTTACTTGTATCTAAGTGGTTAAAAAAAAATCAGAAGTTTGTCCAATAAAAGTGGCGCACGTTTTGCCTCATATTCCGAAACCCGTAGCGTTCTCATTTTTTGGGATCTATGGCTCAGTGATGACTTATTTTTTGCGTCTCGAGCTGACGTTTCTAATGGTACCATTTTTGTGCAGCTGCTACGTTTTGATCACCTGTTTATGCGTTTTGTGCAAAACTTGCGGCGACCAAAAAAACGTAATTTTGGCGTTTGGAATTTTTTTGCCGCTACGCCATTTACTGATCAGAATAATTGATTTTATATTTTGATAGATCAGGCATTTCTGAACGCGGCGATACCAAATATGTGTATATTTTTTATTTTTTTAAGTCTTTAATTTTCAATGGGGTGAAAGGGGGGTGATTTGAACTTTTTAGGTTATTTTTTTATTTTTTTTAAACTTTTTTTTAAACTTTTTTTTTATTTTACTAGCTCCCCTAGGGGGCTATATAGATCAACAATCTGATCGCTCTGCCATATCTCCAGATCACAGCTACAGAGCTAAGATCTGCAGATACGCTGCTTTAGGCTGGAGTCACACTTGCGATTAACTCGCACGAGTGCAATGCGAGCAAATCGGACTGAGAAAAAAAATTGCAGCATGCTGCATTTTGGTGAGTTTCACGTGCGAGTCACTCCAATGGTCTATGTGTGCGGGGAAAAAAATGTATGTCACACGGACGGCACACACACCATCCTAGTGACATGCGTTTTTCTAAATACATTTATTGCATGTTGCAGAAAACACTGGAAATGAGTGAGGTCTGTCGATGTCGGTCAATCTCTATCTCTGTCAGTCTGTCTCTCTCTCTCTCTCTCTGTCTGTCGGTCTCTCTCTGTCGGTCTATCCCTCTTCCCCCCTCTCATACTCACCGATCACCGGCGCGGCGCTGCACGGCTATCACAAAGCTCCGGCGGCTTTTCCTCTTTCGAAAAAGCCGGCCGCTCATTATTCCATCACGTATTCACGGCTTTCCTCGCCCACCGGCGCCTATGATTGGTTGCAGTCAGACACGCCCCCACGTTGAGTGACAGCTGTCTCACTGCAATTAATCACAGCTGCCGGTGGGCGGGTCTATATCATGTAGTAAATTAAATAATTAACAAAAAACGGCGTGCGGTTCCCCCAAAATTTCATACCAGCCAGGGTAAAGCCATACGGCAGAAGGCTGGTATTGTCAGGATGGAGAGCGCAACGTTATGGGGAGCCCCCCACCCTAACAATATCAGCCAGCAGCCGCCCAGAATTGCCGCATCCATTAGATGCAACAGTCCCGGGACTCTACCCAACTCATCCCGAATTGCCCTGGTGCGGTGGCAATCAAGGTAATAAAGGAGTTAATGGCAGCAGCCCATAGCTGCCACTAAGTCCTTGGTTAATCATGGCAGGCGTCTTCCCATGATTAACCTGTAAGATAAAGAAAATAAAGACATACACCAAAAAATCCTTTATTTGAAATAAATGACAAAAAAACCCACCCTTTCACCACTTTATTAAATCCCCAAATACCCCTCCAGGTCCGACGTAATCCACAGAGGTCCCTCGACGCTTTCAGCTCAGCTACATCAGAAGCTGACAGAGAGTGGTCACAGACCACGACCGCTCTCTGTGAGCTCCCCACAGCGACTGAAGTGAGTCGCACTATCAGCGATGACGTCACTCAGGTTACCCGCGGCCACAGATCTCAGCGGGTGGTCTTCTGCTGTGGCCGTGGGTAACCTCAGTGACGTCACCGCTGATAGCGCAGATCACTTAAGTCACTCAGGGGATTTGCGGTCACCAGTGAGACCTTCACCAGTGAACAAAAATCAGGCCATGACACACAGACAGAGTCGCGGGATGACAATGAAGTCGGGTGAAGTTCATCCAACTTCATTCTGATCCCGCGGCTCTGTTTGTGTCTGCTGTCAGCGGCCATTCAGCTCTGCTACATGGCTCTGTCTGTGTCTGCTGTCAGCGGCCATGTAGCAGAGCTGAATGGCAGATGACATAGCTGCTGAGAGTAAAAACGGATCCCATATGGATCACACACGGATTGCACATGGACTACAATCATAAGAAAAATCACAGAATCGCATTGCTGTTGCATTGCACACAGATCAACACTCGGACAGAGCTCATTTTACTTTCTAGCATGAGACTCGATCCAATTTTATACTCGCAAGTGTGATTCCAGCCTTACTTTCAATGCCGGCTGTATTCCGGCATTGAAAGTAAATGACTCATGTTAGCTACAGGCGTCATCGCATGACCCTGTGCTACCATGGCAACCACCGGAAGTCATGTGATCATGTCACGTGACTTCCGATGGGGGTGCGGTAAGTCAGAATAATGGCGGCGCGCATATATATCTCGCTGCTTTTGGCATCGAGATGTAAGGGGTTAATAGTCGTGGATGGAAGCAATTCCACCTGCGACAAGTAGGCACACGCCAGCTGTTGAAAACAGCTGATATGTGCGCGGATCGCCGCCGCCTACCCACGGCAGGGGGCAGGGATTAATCGCACACGATCCATGACGTACCCAGTACGTCATGAGTCGTTAGAGGGTTAACCTCTGCAGGAATGCTGGCAGTAGTCATATGTCTATTTTGAAAAAACAACCTCTGGATATAATACAGAGCACGTGCACTCAATGTCTTTGAGAGACCATGGTGAGGCCTGTTCTGCGTGAAGCCTGTCTTGGTCTTGGCCACCATGCTGTATCTCAGTTTCAGGGTGTTGGAAATCTTCTTACAGACTAGGCCATCTTTATGTAGAGCAATAATTCTTTTTTTCAGATCCTCATAGAATTTGTTGCCATGAGGTGCTATGTTGAACTTCCAGTGACCAGTATAAGAGAGTGTGTGAGTGATAACACCAAATTTAAAAAGACATCTGCTCCCCATTCACACCTGAGACTTTGTAACATCAATGAGTCATAAGATACCCAGCGAGGTAAAATGGTTAGTGGGGCACAATTTAGCCATTTTCACTTAGGAGTGTAAAACATTTTTTTCCAGCAGTTTAGACATTAATGATTATGTGATGAGTTACTTAGAGGGCACACCAAATGTACACTGTTATACAAGCTGTACAGTGACTACTTTATATTGTATCAAAATGTCATATCTTCAGTGTTGTCCCATGAAAATGTTTACAAAAATGTGAGGGGTGTACTTACTTTGGTCATATACTGTATTTATTGTAGCTTTAACTAATGATATAGTTTAGTTCCAGAATTACTTTGGGTATATGACTATACAATGGATGAGTTCATATGGTACATAGTTATTTTTACTTGTAACGCAATATACTCCTTTTTTTTTTTTGGCGTCTCCTCCTGCTGTTGTGTCGCCTCTCCTTTCAGTGTGACTCACATAGTTTTTAACTTTATGTTTGTGAGAAATGCAAGTCTAACAATTGTGCTTTTATATATACACCATGTGCAGAATTATTAGGCAAGTTATGTTTTAGAGGATTTTTTTTTATTATTGATCAACATCTATGTTCTCAATCAACCCAAAATAATAATAATAATAATAATTTTATTCATTTATATAGCGCTATTAATTCCATAGCGCTTTACACATATTGGCAATACTGTCCCCATTGGGGCTCACAATCTAGAGTCCCTATCTGTATGTCTTTGGAGTGTGGGAGGAAACCGGAGTACCCGGAGGAAACCCACGCAAACACGGGGAGAACATACAAACTCCTTGCAGATGGTGTCCTTAGTGGGATTTGAACCCAGGACCCCAGCGCTGCAAGACTGCAGTGCTAACCACTGAGCCACCGTGCCGCCAAAAGACTCAAATATCAAAGCTTAATATTTTTGGAAGTTGGAGTGGGTTTTTTTAGATTTGGCTATCTTAGGAGGATATCTGTTTGTGCAGGTAACTATTACGGTGCAGAATTATTAGCTTAATAAAAACCAAATATATTCCCATATCACTTATATATTTTAACCAGGTAAACCAATACAACTGCACAAAATTTACAAATAAACATTTCTGACATGCAAAAACAAAACCCCAAAAAATGAATGACCAATATAACCACCTTTCTTTATGATGACACTCAACAGCCATAGATTCTGTCAGATGCTTGATCTGTTTCGATCAACATTGCGTGCAGCAGCCACCACAGCCTCCAGACACTGCTCCGAGAGGTGTACTGTTTTCCCCATCCTCAACCCAAAAAGGTCCCACAAGTTCATCTTTGATGATACCAGCTCATACCAGTACCCCACCTCCACCTTGCTGGCGTCTGAGTCGGAGTGGAGCGCTCTGCCCTTTACTGATCCAGCCTCTGGCCCATCAAGAGTCACTCTCATTTCATCAGTCCATACAACATCAGTCTAAGATATTTCTTGGCCTAGTTTTGACGTTTTATATTATGTGTCTTGTTCAAAGGTGGTCGTTTTTCAGCCTTCCGTACCTTGGCCATGTCCCTGAGTATGGCACACCGTGTGCTTTCTGATACTCCAGTAATGTTGCAGCTCTGAAATATGGCCACACTGGTGTCAAATGGCATCTTGGCAGCTTTACGCTTGATTTTCAATTCATGGGCAGTTATTTTGCGCCTTTTTTGCCCAATACGCTTCTTGCGACCCTGTTGGCTATTTGCCATGAAACGCTTAATTGTTCAGTGATCACACTTCAAAGGTTTGGCAATTTCAAGACTGCTGCATCCCTCTGCAAGACATCTCACAATTTTGGACTTTTCAGAGGCCGTCAAATCTCTCTTCTGACCCATTTTGCTAAAGGAAAGGAAGTTGCCTAATAATTAAGCACCCCTTATATAGGGTGTTGATGTCATTACGCCACACCCCTCCTCATTACTGAGATGCACATCACCTGATTTACTTAATTGGTAGTTGGCTCTCAAGCCTATACAGCTTGGAGTAGGACAACATGTATAAAAGTATCATGTGATCAAAATACTCATTTGCCTAATAATTCTGCACACAGTGTACATTTCTCTTGGCCATCTACTTCTTGTATATAAGAATTTTTCCAATCTTTTGGGATTAGTAGCCATTTACTCTCTCTTGTGATTACTATCCCATACTAAGTACTTTTACCCTTGTTTCATCTCTCATAATTTTTGTTTTGTTTTCCTTGGATGAAATTCTGAGTGCATAGATAAATAGTGAATAACGTATATACATTCATGGCTCTCGAATGAGAGGAGATTAAGTGGTCCATTTCATGAGCTACATTGCTCCATTACTGACACAGGCCATGGGTGCCATCTATGTTGTATCCTAGTGTTATTCATTTTTTATGGCTAATGATTAGGAGAACTTGAAAAAAAAAATGTTATGCAATATAAATGGATCCCGCTATGATGGTAAAATGGACACACAGATAATATTGGACTGAAAAGTGGATAAAAAAAAATTCTGATCAAAAAAAAAAATTTGTTTTTTCATACCCAAAAAATGCTGTTGTATGAATGAGACCACGTATCTAAATTTTACCTTCATGATTACCACTTTTATATGATGACAAAGAAAACTCTCTAGGAAGACTCTGTGGCAAGTAGAAAGGTTGCTTTGTGAAGGATCCATACTGAACAAAGCAAATTAACTCAGCAGAAGTCAGGAGCTGCGAGTAATTGCTATTTGCTTTCCAAGGCTTTCTCATTATTATTCGGATTCTTGTCTCCTTGGAAACCGCTTCCTCCAGCTGCCGAGCTCTTCCGAAATGATTGACACCGAGCGTTCGGAATCTTTGCAGAAGGTGAATTTGCTACGGCAGGGACTCCATCCAATGACAGAAGACTTGCAGTTTCTTCCAGTGTATCTTGTAAAGGTACCAAAATAATTCCTGTGTGTGTGGATATGGCAAAGAGAATCCAACAGGAGAAAGGTAAAAAATAAATAAATAATAAGATGTATTCTTACCTGAATGTAGGCACATACCTCATCCATATACAATGATGTACACCTACATTGCTAAGAAGTATATAAACATTGGGTAGATTCATCAGTCACACTGGTTGTCTACAATAAAGCCATTAACTAGTCCAGTACTGGGCCATTTTCCCCCCATCCCTGAACAGGCAAATTTTCAGCTCTTATTGTACATCCACACCCCTTCATGACCTAGGACGTATAAATACGTCCTAGGTCGCCTCCCTCCAGTTACCAGTGTCATCCCCGCATACGTCTGCTGATCTGATCAGCAGAGGTGTGCGGCTAACAGGCGCTGGTGCATCTCCGATCCACCAGCGCCTGTTAATCCCTTAGATCGTGCTGTCAAACTGACAGCACAATCTAACGCACTCTACCAGGGAATGCGCTGTTCCCTGCTGCCATCGGTGGCCCCATGACATGATCACAGGGCATGAATGGGTTGCAATGACAGCGTGAGGTCAGAATTTGACCCCTGTCACTGTCATGACTCACTTCCTGGGAATGCTGTTAGAGCACCAGCGTTTACAGGAGATCAGTATTTCTGCTGTTAAGCAGGATGCTGAAGTATCGCTCTGAACAGCACAAGCGATCGAAGTGTGCAGGCATAAAGTCCCCTAGTAGTAAAATTCATGAAAAAAAAAGTTTTAAAAATATTAAAAAAATTTAAAAAAAATGTTCAAATTACCCCCCTTTTGCCCACTGAGAAAAAAACAAAAAAAAAAACAAGAAAAAAAAACCAAACACATTTTGACATGTCTGAATTATCAAACTATAAAATCAAATTAATCTGGTCGGTATATGGTGTAGTGAGAAAAAAATTCCAAACACCAAAATTAATTTTTTGTTTGTGGCCGCAACACTTTATTAAAATGTAATAACTAGAGATCACACCATTGCAAAAATGGTATAACTAAAAATGTCAGACCAAGAAGCAAAAAAATAAGCCATCACTGATCCACTGATCCCAGATCCATTAAAAATGAGAATGCTACGCATCTCGGAAAATGCGACAAAAGCGCTATTTAAAAAAAAATTAAAACATACTTGTTTTATTTTTTTTTTCCACTACTTAGATAAAAGTAAAATTATATGTTTGGTGTCTACGAACTCGTACCGTGGGGAATCGTACTGCCAGGTCAGTTTTACCATATAGTGAACATAGTAAATAAAAAAAAAACAAAAACCATTGTACAATTTCACTGCACTTGGAATTCTTTTCCCATTTTTCAGTAAAATATGGGACAGAATTAATGGAATGGTGTCATTGAAAGGTACAACTCGTCCAGCAACAGAACAAGCCCTCATGAGGAGAAATAAAACAGTTATGGGTCTTGGAAGAAGGGGAGGAAAAAAAACGAAAAATCGCCGAGGGGGATGGGAGGGGGTTTGGTGGAGTGAAGGGTTTGGATATTGCAATAACTTTTGCCCTTCTGGTGAAACATCAGGCTTAATTTTTATAATAGATATATAAAAAATAGGAAATATGTACACTGTATTTATTTTTCCCATTTTACTTTTTTTATGACTGCAAAGGACTACCACTGAACATATTAAATGGCAGAGCTGGAATCAGTGATTCAGACTGACCAATTTTTTTTTTTTTTTAGATTAGTTATTTTTCTCTTCATTTACTTTTTATTTTAATTTCACACACTATGCCTTCCTGTAAGGTTGTTGTTGGTCACTATTCATTCTTTGAAGGCTAGGTTCACATTTCCGTTGTTTTGCATCAGTCACATGCGTTGCTTGACGCTTGTGACTGATGCGTTGTACAACAGGTGACAAGAATTGGAATTCATTGTTACGAGAAAGCGGATTCCATTGTAAACAAGTGATCGTTCACAATAACCGGCCGCCGGCTTTTGAGAGCGATCAGCTGATCTCCCGGCCGCGGGCTTTTGAGAGTGAACAGATGATCTCCCGGCGGCCGGCTCAGCTGATCGCTGTCATTAGCCGGCCGCCGGGAGATCAGCTGATCACTCACAGAAGCCGGCCTCCGGGAGATCAGCTGATCGCTCACAGAAGCCGGCCGCCGGGAGATCAGCTGATCACTCACAGAAGCCGGCCTCCGGGAGATCAGCTGATCGCTCACAGAAGCCGGCCGCCGGGAGATCAGCTGATCGCTCACAGAAGCTGGCCGCCGGGAGATCACCTGATCGCTCACAGAAGCCGGCCGTCGGGTGATCAGCTGATAGCTCACAGAAGTCGGCCGCCGGGAGATCACCTGATCGCTCACAGAACCCGGCCGCCGGGAGATCAGCTGATCGCTCACAGAAGCTGGCCGCCGGGTGATCAGCTGATAGCTCACAGAAGCCGGCCGCCGGGAGATCAGCTGATCGCTCAAAGAACCTGGACGCCGGGAGATCAGCTGATCGCTCACAGAAGCTGGCCGCCGGGTGATCAGCTGATCGCTCACAGAAGCCGGCCGCCGGGAGATCAGCTGATAGCTCACAGAAGGCGACTGCCAGGCGATCAGCTGATCGTTCGGTCGCAAAGAGAGAGCATCAAAAGGATTCTGCTGCTCAAAAAACGCTACATGCTGCGTTCCTGCCGCCTGACGGTCAGTCGTTCCAAGACTAATCAGTCGGGCGGAGGATGCAACGCAGCGTCATCAGTCACAATCCGACGCTCACACAAGTATATGGGAAACAACGGAATCCGCCAAACGGATTGCGTTGTTTATCAGAGCGGCGGATTGTGACTGATCATAATCAACGGAAATGTGGACCTAGCCTAAAATGTCTGGGCACTGATGATTCTGCTAAAAGCTGAAATCTGCAGTAGAAGCTTCATCTTTCTTTTCAGGACTGTCCTGCAAACTGAAACACTAAGGAGTTGAGGCGCACACACACACGCACAACAAACACACACACACACACAACAAACACACACACACACACACAGATGATGGTTCTCTGCAACAATAGTATTTGGGTTCCTTGCAGTCCAAAAATCTGTCTGTGGCAGAACTTACTGCTGCTCAGGATGAAACAATGATATGTCCGCACCTGACTAGGCAAATGTGCTTAAAGCCATGTGCGCACTAGAAAACTAGTCTCTTTTCTAGTCTAGACTTTTTCTCAAGGAAAATACAGACCCTCTTAAAGAATCCCGCACCTGTGGTAAAAAACCGCATGCGTTTTTTCCGCGGTTTGGTGCGGATTTGCCGCGGGTTTTCCGCAGGTTGATCCCTGCGGATTTTTACCATTATCTATGGCAAAAACCGCAGGTCCCTGCGTAAAAGAAGTAACATGCACATTAATTCCGCAGCAGAAAACCCACAGGTAAATCTGCAGGTATAAAAAAACACAGTGTGCGCACAGCATTTTTTTATACCCATAGGTTTTGCTGGGGAATGACTGCAGAAATGTTAGACACATTTTCTGAGGCAAAATCCGCGGTAAATCCGCAGTGTGCGCACATAGCCTAAAGGCCGCTTTACACACTGCGATATCGGTACCGATATCGCTAGCGTGGGTACCCGCCCCATCTGTTGTGCGACACGGGCAAATTGCTGCCCGTGCCGCAAAACATCGCCCAGACCCGTCACACTACTTACCTGCCCGGCGACGTCGCTGTGACCAGCGAACCACCTACTTTCTAAGGGGGCGGTTAGTTCAGCGTCACAGCGACGTCACAGCTGCGTCACTGAACCGTCGCCCAATAGAAGCGGAGGGGCGGAGATGAACGGGACGTAACATCCCGCCCACCTCCTTCCTTCCACATAGCGGCCGGGAGTCAGGTAAGGAGAGCTTCCTCGTTCCTGCGGCGTCACACGTACCGATGTGTGCTGCCGCAGGAACGAGGAACAACTTCGTTACTGCTGCAGTAACGATTTTTGAGAATGGACCCCCATGTCACCGATGAGCGATTTTGCACGTTTTTGCGACGATGCAAAATCGCTCATAGGTGTCACACGCAACGGCATCGCTAATGCGGCCGGATGTGCGTCACCAATTCCGTGACCCCAACGAGTTTGCATTAGCGATGTCGTAGCGTGTGAAGCCCCCTTAAAAGTCGTTTCAGTGCAATATTGGATGTTTTCTTGGTTGCTGCAGACAGGGCAAAGTTTATAATATTCTGAAATTTGGGATTCAAATTTTGTAAGGTAGGTATTGCTAAATAACGACATTAAATATTTATGGTCTGCTTTGGAATCTCGGCTTTTTTCCTTGGCAGAATATTGATAGTCATATCATATCAATAGCAACTGAATGTCAGGAACTGTCTCAAGAACAACGATAAAAAGCATAAAATTGTCAATTTATGTATGATAAACTGTGATTTAGCAGAGGTGCCTTCTATCAAACTTAAAACAGAACCTGTCACTCTAGCAAACCTATCAAAAAAAAGGACATCAGTATGAAAGACCTAAAGGGTACTTTACACGCTGCGATATCGGTACCGATATCGCTAGCGAGCGTACCCGCCCCCGTCGGTTGTGCATCATGGGCGAATCGCTGCCCATGGCGCACAACATCGCTTACACCCATCACACGGACTTACCTTCCCTGCGACGTCGCTCTGGCCGGTGAACCGCCTCCATTCTAAGGGGTGCGGTTCGTGCGGCGTCACAGCGACGTCACACGGCAGCCGTCCAATAGCAGAGGAGGGGCGGAGATGAGTGGCTGGAACATGCCGCCCACCTCCTTCCTTCCTCATTGCCGGTGGAAGCAGGTAAGGAGATGTTCGTCGATGTGTGATGCCGCAGGAACGCCGAACAACATCGTACCTGCAGAAGCAACGATATTTGGAAAAGGAGCGACGTGTCAACGAGCAACGATTTTTCACGTTTTTCAGCTCGTTGATCGTCGCTCCTTGGTGTCACACGCTGCGATGTCGCTAATGGCGCCGGATGTGCGTCACTAACGACGTGACCCCGACGATATATCGTTAGCGATGTCGCAGCGTGTAAAGCACCCTTAAGAGTTTGTTATGTTATTGATTGTCATTGCACCAAGTAGACAACCTCTCAATAATGCCAAACTGGCTGACAAAAAACGCACTTCCTGGATTTGTGAAGTCACAAGATCTGTCTCAGCCTCCTAGCAGGCCTGAAAATGATCATGTGATAAGGTCCACCACTTTTCTGAGCAATCAAGGAATTATATATGTTGAATTACATTTTTCAAAGATGCAGAATTTACAAAAACAAAACCAACAGGGTGGGCCAGTTATATGGATACACCTAAATAAAATGGGAATGGTTGGTGATATCAACTTCCTGTTTGTGGCTCATTAGAATATGGGAGGGGGAAACTGTTCAAGATGAGTGGTGACCATGGCGGCCATTTTGGATCCAACTTTATTTTTTCCAAAAGGGAAGAGGGTCATGTACCACATCAAACTCATTGAGAATTTCACAAGAAAAACAATGGTGTGCTTGGTTTTAATGTGACTTTATTTGTCCACTACTTATTTACAATTTATGATCACTTATAAAATGTGTTCAAAGTGCTGCCCATTGTGTTGGACTGTCAGTGCAACCCTCTTCTCCCACTCTTGACACACTGATAGCAACACCACAGAAGAAATGCTAGCACAGGCTTAAGGGTGCTTTACATGCTGCGACATCGCTACCGATATATCATCGGGGTCACGTTGTTAGTGACGCACATCCGGCGCCGGTAGAGACATCGCAGAGTGTGACACCAAGAAGCGACGATCAACGATCGCAAAATCGTTCAAAAACTGTGATCGTTGACACATCACTCCTTTCCTTAATATCGTTGCTGCTGCAGGTACGATGTTGTTCGTTCTTCCTGTGGCATCACACATCACTATGTGTGACACCGCAGGAGCGACGAACATCTCCTTACCTGTGTCCACCGGCAATGCGGAAGGAAGGAGGTGGGCGGGATGTTACGTCCCGCTCATCTCCGCCCCTCCACTTCTATTAGCCGGCCGCTTAGTGACGGCGCAGTGACGTTGCTATGACACTGAAAACACCTCCCCCTTGAAGGAGGGATT
The DNA here is from genome assembly GCF_048569485.1 of Anomaloglossus baeobatrachus. Taxonomy (NCBI): domain Eukaryota; kingdom Metazoa; phylum Chordata; class Amphibia; order Anura; family Aromobatidae; genus Anomaloglossus; species Anomaloglossus baeobatrachus. The sequence goes on along the minus strand of NC_134357.1, from coordinate 350,065,098 downwards.
GTTCGGCGGTCACAGCGACGTCGCTGACAAGGTATGTGCATGTGACGCTGCCGTAGCGGTAATGTTCGCTATGGCAGCGAGCACCAAATGTCGCACGAACGATGGGGGCGGGTGCTATCGCGCACGACATCGCTAGCTATCACTAGCGATGTCACAGCGTGTAAAGCAACCTTTACAGTATCTGTTTCAGATGCTGCACATCTTGTATCTTCACAGCATAGACAACGGCCTTCGGATGACCCCAAAGATAAAAGTCTAAGGGGGTCAGACTGGGAGACCTTGGTGGCCTTTCAACTGGCCCATGATGACCAATCCACTTTCCAGGACACTGTTCATGTAGGAATGCTTGGACCTGATGGTGCACCATCATATTATGGGTGTCAGTTCCAAGCATTCCTACATGAACAGTGTCCTGGAAAGTGGATTGGTGATCGTGGTCATGTACTAATGAGCCACAAACGAGAAGTTGATATCACCAACCATTCCCATTTTATTTAGGTGTATCCATATAAATGGCCCACCGTGTAAAAAATAACCATTACATGTGAATGCACTCCTGAAGAATACATGGCAGATTCCCTAACTGTTCAAAACCATTCCTAAAGTGTTCCGTATGCCAATTACTGTTTTCTAATATGGTCTCTTAAGTGGCACAGTAATAATGCTTGCTTCTAAGATCAAATTCTAATCTGCTGTTCCTGTACTGTAATGCGGCAAGACTAGTCAGATTGGGTGTCTCCTCCCTCAGTCTAATCACGCCTGCCTGACATTACGATGAACGAGGTGCACAGCAATGATACCTATACAATTGTACAACGTAAAAGTATCATTGTACATACGCATTGTATAAAGATGAGGGAACCTGAGGTTCGGTTTTCGAATCGAACACCTAACTGAAATAAACAGCCGAGGTGTGGAGTTCGAATGCTTTACGTGCTAAATTAACTTGCATGAGTAACACTGTGCTTAGGTAAGCTTTGTGCTCATCACTACGCGAGCCGATTGTACTGTTTAAATGGCGCGCACTCTGGGTAACAACAGCATGATTGTTAGGTAGTGTGCAACAAAAAAAAAGTTTGAAAAAGACCACCCATCCTCACTGGAAATGGTCTGTTTATGGTGTGTTGTATCTGAGCAGAGACTCAAACTGCCAATCAATGATTCCGAACCTCCTCGGGCCAAGTTCGGACAAGTGAAGATTCAGTTCATTTGCTTCCAGCGAACCGAACCTCCAAAGGTTTGCTCATCTCTAATAAAATAAAACATGTGCATTCTCGGCCAAATTGAACATCCATACATAAGCAGAGGCAGGAGAGATAACCAAAAGTCAAATGATTACATAGCTATTAGTTGAACAAAGTGTATAGCCACCACTAATGCTCTCGATTTAAGGACAGTCTCCGACATCCAACTTTCACAGTGTGAGTATGGACTATGGTGTTTGGACAGGCTGTAGAAGACCTGAAGCCAGTCTGATGTTGTGGCCCGAATCCAGTCCCATATGTAAAGCCGGCCTAATGGGTCTGCATAGGTACAAGTTCGCTTTTAAAAAATTAAGCAGCTACAGTATTGTGAGGAGGTTTAAAAATTAAACTGCATTAAAAGGAACCTGTCAGGTCCCCTATGCCATTTGGCCACTGTGATCTTCAGGCAGAGAATGACTTAGCTGCAGCGGTGACGTCACTCAGATTATTTGTGGTCACAGGTAGAGGACCATGACTTCACCACTCATCGCTGCGGCTGATTCTCTGCCTGAAGCTCACAGTGGGTGGTCATGTTCGATGCCTGTGCACATCACTTCCGATGTAGCAGAGCTGGAATCGTTGTAGGACCTCGTGTGGATTACATCGGACCTGGATATTTGGGGGGTTAAGGGGTGAAAGAGGGTAGGGTTTTTTTGTATTTTATTTCAAATAAAGGATTTTTTGGGTGTTGTATTGATTGCTTTTCACTTACAGATTAGTGATGGGGGGGTCTAAGACCCCTCCCATTACTAATCTAGGGCTTAGTGGCAGTTTTGAGCCATTATTAAACCCCGATTACCACAGCACCAGGGCAATCGGGATGAGCAGGGAAAAGTTACAGTATTCTCGCATCTAATCCTGGGCGTTTTCAGGCTGATGTTTTAGGCTGGGGGGACCCAGTAAGTATGGGTGTCCCAAGTCTGAGAATATCATCCCCCAGCTGTTGGCTTTATCATGGCTGGGTATCAAAATTGGGGACGACCGCATGCTGGTATTTAAATAATTTAAAAAAGCCTCATGCAGTCCCTCTTATTTTGATACACAGCCAAAATAAGCACACAGCTGGGGTGCTGCAGCCTGTAGCCATATGCTTTAGCTGTGCTGGGTATCATAATATGGGAAGACCCTACACCAATTTTTTAATGTATTTATTATTCCACCGCACAGCTTCAGTGATTGGTTGAAGTCAGACATGCTGTCACACAGTTTGGGGGCATATCTCACTAAAACCAATCAGAGATGCGGAGACTACTGGTGGGTTGGGGGAAGCAGTGCATATGTATCAAGGATATTGAGCAGCTCCGGAAGTAGTATGCGTGGACCCGGAAGCAGCGTACAGCCATGCAAGAGACTAAGTATAATGCGCCTGCTTTCCCTTTTTTCTTTATTTTTGCTTTATTTATTTACTAGCTGTAGTACCCGGGCGTTTCCCGGGATAGTAACTGTCTCTCTGTCTCTCTCCCAGTGTGTGTCTGTCTGTCTCTCTCCCAGTGTGTGTCTGTCTGTCTCTCTCCCAGTGTGTGTCTGTCTGTCTCTCTCCCAGTGTGTGTCTGTCTGTCTCTCTCCCAGTGTCTGTCTGTCTCTCTCCCAGTGTCTGTCTGTCTGTCTGTCTCTCTCCCAGTGTCTGTCTGTCTGTCTCTCTCCCAGTGTCTGTCTGTCTCTCTCCCAGTGTGTCTGTCTGTCTCTCTCCCCCCAGTGCCTGTCTCTCCCCATCTCTGTCCTTGTCTCTGTCTCTTTCCCTCTCCTCGTCTGTCTCTCCCCATCTCTGTCCTTGTCCCAGTCTGTCTCTGTCCCTGTCCCCATCTGTCCCTGTCCCCGTCTGTCTCTGTCCCCGTCTGTCTCTGTCCCCGTCTGCCTCTGTCCCCGTCTGCCTCTGTCCCCGTCTGCCTCTGTCCCCGTCTGCCTCTGTCCCCGTCTGCCTCTGTCCCCGTCTGCCTCTGTCCCCGTCTGCCTCTGTCCCCGTCTGCCTCTGTCCCCGTCTGCCTCTTTCAACGTCTGCCTCTTTCAACGTCTGCCTCTTTCCCCGTCTGCCTGGCTTTTTTTTTCCTATATGTCTCTGTATGTCTCTGAATCTATCCCTGTGTGCCTCTTTCTCTGTCTGTGCCTATAACTGTCTGTCTCTCCACCAACATTATATTACCTCACACATAAGCTTCTTATACTATGAATGTCCTTTGTTCCTATAACAACCAATCACAGCTCCTATTAATAGCCTGTAGCTTGCAGCTCCACTCACTTTAATAGAGGCAGGTTTTTTGGAGAGTAACTGTAAAGCGCGGGGTTAAATTTTCTTGTCAAAACATAGTCTATGACGTTCCCTGAGTCACATGAGGCGTCTGTGAAAAATTGTGTGATTGTAAATGCGACGGTGCGGATACCTTTAGCGGACATACACACACACACATACACTCAGCTTTATATATATTAGATTTTTTAAATACCCGACTTTCTAGACCCGGATTGTTACCCAGAGTTCCCTGAGAACTCTGGGCCCTGGGTTGGTGCTTGGGTACTTTTGAACCAGGACAGATCCGGACTTTTACAGTCCGTGTCCACCTATCACTAGTCTGGAGACATGCTTGGCCAGTCCCAGCACATTTACTCTCAGTTTCTTTAGCAAGACAGTGGTGGTCTTGGAGATATGTTTGGGGTCGTTATATTGGAATACTACCCTGCGGCCAGTTTTCATAGGGAGAAGATCATGCACTGTTTTAGTATTTCCCAGTACATGTTGGCATTCATGGTTCCTTCAATAAACTGCAGCTCCCCACAGCTAGCAGCACTCATGCAGCCCTAAACCATGACACTCTCACCATGCATGGCTGTAGGCAAAACACACTTTTCTTTGTACTTCTCACCTGGTTGCCCCCACACCTGCTTGAGAACATAGGAATCAAATAAGTTTATCTTGGTCTCATCAGAACACGGGACATGGTTCCAGTAATCCATGTCCTTAGTCTGCTTCTCTTCAGCAAACTGTGAGCTTTCTTGTGAATCATTTTTAGAAGAGGAATCGTCCTGGGACAATAGCTATGCAGACCAATTTGATGCAGTGTGGGACGTATATTCTGAGAATAAACAGGCTGACTGCACACCTCTTTAATCACTGCAGCAATGCTGGCAGCACTCATACGTCTACTTTTAAATGAAAACCTCTGGATATGACATTCAGCATGTGCACTCAACTTTTTTGGTTCACCATGGCAAGTCCTGTTCAGTTAGAACCTGTCTTGTAAAACTGCTGTATGGTCTTGGCCACCGAGCTGCAGATCAATTTCATGGTGTTGGCCATCTTTTTGTAGAGCAACAATTCTTTCTTTCAAATCCTCAGAGAATTCTTTGCCTTGAGGTGACATGTTGAACTTACAGTGACCAGTATGAGATTGTGTGAGCGATAACACCAGATTTAACACATTTGCTCTCCATTCACACCTGAGACCTTGTAACACTAACAAGTCACATGATACCAGGGACAGAAAATGGCTAATTTGGATATTTTACCTTTTGTTGCCAACAGTTGCAAGCTGTACACTGACTACATTATATCAAAGTGTCATATCTTCAGCGATTTCCCATGAAACTATTTAATAAAAGATTTACAAAAAAGTGAGGGGTGTACTCACTTTTGTGCTAGGAGATTTTATATATATATACATATATATATATATATATATATACATACACACACACACACACACACACACACACACACACGCACAGGCACACTGTATATTTTTATGTCCATGGCATCCAAATGCATCTCAAGGTTCTGGCTATCTGGTCCAGGAAGCCATTATCTATCCCCCATTTCCTTGAGATGGCTGGGTTGTCATTGTAAATAAGTGTCTTTTTTTCCCTCTAAATATTGTATTTTCTATAACCTTTACTTGTTTCTATATGATCCTCCTGAATTGTAAAGCGCTGCGGAATATGTTGGCGCTATAGAAATAAAGATTATGTGTGTATATATATATATATATATATATTTATTATGTGTTTAATATATATATTACAGTCCAGACCAAATGTTTGGACACACCTTCTCATTCAAAGAGATTTCTTTATTTTCAGGACTCTGAAGGCATTGAAGGCATCAAAACTATGAATTAACATATGTGGAATGAAATACTTAAAAAAGCTTGAAACAACTGAAAATATGTCTTATATTCTAGGTTCTTCAAAGTAGCCACCTTTTGCTTGAATTACTGCTTTGCACATTGGCATTCTCTTGATGAGTTTCAAGAGGTAGTCACTGGAAATGGTCTTCCAACAGTCTTGAAGGAGTTCCCAGAGATGCTAAGCACTTGTTGGCCCTTTTGCCTTCACTCTGCGGTCCAGCTCACCCCACACCATCTCGATTGGGTTAAGGTCTGGTGACTGTGGAGGCCAGGTCATCTGGCATAGCACCCTATCACTCTCCTTCTTAGTCAAATAGCCCTTACACAGCCTGGAGGTGTGTTTGGGGGTCATTGTCCTGTTGAAAAATAAATGATGGTCTAACTAAACGCAAACCGGATGGAATAGCATGCCGCTGCAAAATGTTGTGGTAGCCATGCTGGTTCAGTATGCCTTCAATTTTGAATAAATCCCAAACAGTGTCACCAGCAAAGCACCCCCACACCATCACACCTCCTCCTCCATGCTTCACAGTGGGAACCAGGCATGTAGAGTCCATCCATTCACCTTTTCTGCGTCGCACAAAGACACGGTGGTTGGATCCAAAGATCTCAAATTTTGACTCATCAGACCAAAGCACAGATTTCCACTAGTCTAATGTCCATGCCTTGTGTTCTTTAGCCCAAACAAGTCTCTTCTGCTTGTTGCCTGTCCTTAGCAGTGGTTTCCTAGCAGCTATTTTGCCATGAAGGCCTGCTGCTGCACAAAGTCTCCTCTTAACAGTTGTTCTAGAGATGTGTCTGCTGCTAGAACTTTGTGTAGCATTGACCTGGTCTCTAATCTGAGCTGCTGTTAACCTGCGATTTCTGAGGCTGGTGACTTGGATAAACTTACCCTCAGCAGCAGAGGTGACTCTTGGTCTTCCTTTCCTTTCCTATTAACTTTAATAGCAGCGCAGCCAACACCGTGGTTTTTTCATTTTCTTGAACATCGCTGTCAAATGTGAATATGTACAATTGATTTTTGTGAGGCGAGGTCCCTGAAAACCCTGCTGATTGATCATTATGATCCATATGTTGAATTAATCAAGGGGTGTGGGGACCTACATATTCATGTATATATAAGGCATACCACTTCATATGATTGTTGCTACCTGAGGAAGGGGGAACATTTAACCCCGAAACGCGTTGTGGCTTATAATCTTGCAATAAAAAAAGTTTTTTGGAACAATACCATCATCTTTATGAACTTTAATAGCAGCGCAGCCAACACCGTGGTTTTTTCATTATCCCCAAATCCTTTCCTGGGGCGGTCCTCATGTGAGCCAGTTTCTTTGTAGCATTTGATGGTCTTTGCCACTGCACTTGGGAACACTTTCAAAGTTTTCCCAATTTTAAGGACTGACTGACTTTCATTTTTTAAAGTAGTGATGGCCACTCGTTTTCTTTACTGAGCTGCTTTTTTCTTGCCATAATACAAATTCTAACAGTCTATTCAGTAGGACTATCAGCTGTGTATCCACCAGACTTCTGCACAACACAACTGATGGTCCCAACCCCATTTATAAGGCAAGAAATCCCACTTATTAAACCTGACAGGGCACACCTGTGAAGTGAAGACCATCTCCGGTGACTACCTCTTGAAGCTAAACAAGAGAATGCCAAGAGTGTGCAAAGCAGTAATCAAAGCAAAAGGTGGCTACTTTGAAGAACCTAGAATATAAGACATATTTTCAATTGTTTCACACTTTTTTGTTAAGTATTTCATTCCAAATGTGTTAATTCATAGTTTTGATGTCTTCAATGTGAATCTACAGTTTTCAGAGTCATGAAAATAAAGAAAACTCTTTGAATGAGAAGGTGTGTTCAATATATATATATATATATATATATATATATATATATATATATATATATATATATATATATATATACACATACATACACACACACACACACACACACACACACACACACACACACACTATGAGGATGTTTTCTGGTTTTATATTTAATGATCTGCTAAAATCTGACTGTAAAAGATCTACCGTAGTAACAAAACAACACGGCAACAGATGGAGGAAAATCAGGGTGAGCACGGCTTGCTGTGGAATTCTGGAAGAGAACAGGAGGAGCACTTCCAGTAACATTTGTGGAAAAATGCCTGTCATGAAAAGGGAAAATTATTCAAAAGGAACATCGCAAATCAAGTTTTCCAATACACTGTATGTAGGCTTTCAACATCAACAACTACATAAAGAAGCAATTTATGAACCATTTGTATCAATTTACGGATGAAATAACAAATAAAAATATCAATCAAAACAATAAAATAGTTATGTCTGGAACCTGAATAATATTAGTGTATGTTGCTAAAGCTGCCCAATCACATGTGTTTGTTTTTTCAACTAACAAGTATTTCTTATATATGCTATAAATATTCAGGCGAAACGTTAATGTGTATTCAACAGGGAGAGGATAGAAAGTCTCTTGTGTTAGCAGCTTATCTCTCCTGTAAACAAAGGATGAGATCTTTACATAAAGGCCCCGTCACACTAAGCAACATCGCTAGCAACATCGCTGGTAACGAACAACTTTTGTGACGTTGCTAGCGATGTTGCTGTGTGTGACATCCAGCAACAACCTGGCCCCTGCTGTGAGGTCGTTGGTTGTTGCTGAATGTCCTGGGCCATTTTTTAGTTGTTGCTGTCCTGCTGTGAAGCACAGATCGCTGTGTGTGACAGCGAGACAGCAACAACTAAATGTGCAGGCAGCAGGAGCCGGCTTCTGCGGAGGCTGGTAACCAATGTAAACATCGGGTAACCAAGAAGCCCTGTCCTTGGTTACCCGATATTTACCTTTGTTACCAGCCTCCGCCGCTCTCACTGTCAGTGCCGGCTCCTGCTCTGTGCACATGTAGCTGCAGCACACATCGGGTTAATTAACCCGATGTGTGCTGTAACTAGGAGAGCAAGGAGCCAGCGCTAAGCATTGTGCGCTGCTCCCTGCTCTGTGCACATGTAGCTGCAGCACACATCGGGTAATTAACCCGATGTGTGCTGTAACTAGGAGAGCAAGGAGCCAGCGCTAAGCGGTGTGCGCTGCTCCCTGCTCTGTGCACATTTAGCTGCAGCACACATCGGGTTAATTAACCCGATGTGTGCTGTAGCTAGGAGAGCAAGGAGCCAGCGCTCAGTGTGCGCTGCTCCCTGCTCTCTGCACGTGTAGCTCCGTGCAGTGGTAACCAAGGTAAATATCGGGTTGGTTACCCGATATTTACCTTAGTTACCAAGCGCAGCATCTTCCACGCGGCGCTGGGGGCTTGTCACTGGTTGCTGGTGAGCTCACCAGCAACTTGTGTAGCGACGCTCCAGCGATCCCTGCCAGGTCAGGTTGCTGGTGGGATCGCTGGAGCGTCGCAGTGTGACATCTCACCAGCAACCTCCTAGCAACTTACCAGCGATCCCTATCGTTGTTGGGATCGCTGGTAAGTTGCTTAGTGTGACTGGACCTTAAGGCAGTGCTCACCTAGGGTCTCTTTACACAGATAAAGCAACTGTCGAGCTGTAAACTTATACTGATCAGCAGTGGTTTCAATGCCTGTTTACACAGGAAGACGTAAGTAAAACTATGCGGACCTTAGGGTCCATTTACACAGGCTGACCTCAGCATGATACTTCCGCCATTAAGTAAACTTTTAGCTATCGGCGGTTGTTTAATAACCTGTTTACACAGGAAGACCAAAGTAAATGATGAACATCCAAACTAGATTACTCATATAGGCTGCTATAGTTCTTGGCTGTGTGACTCCTGTTTACACAGAATGATGCACCGCTAAGAACTTTGATCTTTTACGCAGCTTAAAATATCATTTTACTCTATTGACAAGCATTTTGAACATTCATCGGGTGATTATCTTGCTGCCACAAGAACCACAAAAGATATTAGAACAAGGTAGAATATTCATACACCACCAAAAAGCTACCTCTAAAAAATATATTTTTATTAATAAATATTAAAAAGGAAAACCTATAGTATTCTCTCATTCGACAAAAAACAGAGACACAAGGAAAAACACATATAGTGTGCAGGTGTCAGCAAGTGCTATGCCCGTACGAGATGGTAACACGGGAGAGAGGGAGAGTTCAAAGAAAAAAAATGGTTTTCCAATATACTGTATATAAGGACGGGACCTATCTGCATAAAATCCCCCTTCCTAACAGCGGAAGGTGTGATAATTTTTCGGACACCCCCCCGCGCCAGATGGCTCACCCTCTCTATCCCTATCTCTCTCTAGCAGGGGCAACCACCACCAGAAACCAAGTGTATAAACTGTGGAACTACAAACATACAGATCAACAATTTTTGCGTTAGATATGTAATATAGTTCCCTAATAAACTTAGTTTCCCTCGTTGAGGAACAATACCTGCACACTATATGTGTTTTTAATCATGTCTCTGTTTTTTGTCAATCAGAGAATAATATAGGTTTTCCTTTTTAATATTTACTAATAAAAATATATTTTTTAGAGGTAGCTTTTTGTTGGTGATTATCTTGTTGCCAATCATGACACAAACATTTTAAACAACGCTCATTCACAATTATCTTGCAGTGTAAAAACAGCTTAAAGGGAATCTGTCAGCAGGATTTTGATATTTAAAGGGGTTATCCGACTTATTTTGACTTTTTTGTTATTATTTCCCTATTGGGATACATTGGGGCAGGTAAGTAGATAGTGACCACTTACCTGCCCTGCTGTCAGCCCCTCTCCCCCGGGTTCAGAGCGGTCATGTGACCGCTCCTGCCGCGATTTTGCTGCTTCCGGTCATTTCATGTCAACATGGGCAGGACCATGTTGACATGCAAATCTGGGAACAGCATGTTGCCGTCCTGCTGGGTGGGTACAGTGCGTGGAGTCCACGCCCCCTTCCCTGCACCCTCCCACACATTCCCCCGCACCCGTACTCAAGCGCAACCTCCCCCGCCACTGCTGTGGGGTCCATGAGCTGAGGGGAGGGGCCTGGCGGCGGCTGCCCACGGTGTCACCGCCAGCAGCGGGCCCCCTGCTCAGAATTGCACAAATGTATCGGCATCACAGATCCCAGATGCCGATACATTTGAAAGCACTGATGAGAGGGAGTGCAGCGCTGCTTCTCATCACTGCCCGTGCAGTCTAGGTCCCGCTCCCTGCCAGCCCCACGGCTGCCTGCACTGCAGTATCAGCAGCTTCTCACACTGCAGTGCAGGCAGCCGCGGGGATGATGAACGCTGCTGTCAGGAGGTTAGATGAGATCATTACCTGCTGTAACTATCTCCTGCTCTCCTAACGTCAGCGCTGTCACTGCCTTCCATTGCCCGCTGCGTTCTCACGTCACGTTTCGCGGGCGGCCTGAGACTGTGACTAGCGGTGACGTTATGGGATCCCGCGATTCTTTGCTGTGAACGCGGCGAGCAATGGAAGGCAGTGACAGCGCTGATGTCAGGAGTGCAGGAGATCGTCACAGTAGGTAATAATCTCATCTAACCTCCTGACAGCAGCGCTCGTCATCCCCTGCAGTGACCTGGGCTGATCTATTGATGTTAGCTCCAATCACTGCACTACTCTCCCAGCTAATGGGGAACATTCTGTTCTTCATTGACTGGGATATTGACTATGGTATGGATCGTCGTGGGACCCCCTTATTGCATTACGCCGGACCCGGATTTGATTGTTCTTTTCAATAAATTGGTAAATTGGTGAAAGAGGGAATGTGTTGGGGAGTGTTTTTTATCAAATAAAACTTTTTTTGTTTTAATTTTTTTTTTTTTTTTTTTTATTACTGACTGGGTTTGTGATGTTGGGTATCTGATAGACGCTTGACATCACTAACCCCAGGGCCTGATGCCAGGTGACATTATACATCTGGCATCAACCCCATATATTACCTCGTTTGACACCTCACCAGGGCAACGGGATGAGTTGGGGTGAAGCGCCAGGATTGGCACATCTAATGGATGTGCCACTTCTGGGGCGGCTGTGGCCTGCTACTTTTAGGCTGGGGAGTGTCCAATAACGGTAGACCTCCCTAGTCTGAGAATACCAGACCACAGCTGTCTGCTTTACCTTGGCTGATGATCCAATTTGGGGGGGCCCCGTGTTTTTTGTTTTAAATTATTTATTTAATTTAAAATAACAGTGTGGGGTGCACTCTGTTTTGGATTACCAGCCAAGGTGAAGCTACCAGCTGTGGTTTGCAGGCTGCAGCCGTCTGCTTTACCCTAGCTAGCTACAAAAGATATGGGGGACCCCACGTCGTTTTTTTTAATTACTTATTTTTTGGCTAAATACAAGGCTAAGGACCCTTTAGTGCCACATGAAAGTCACTAAAGGGTGCCAGCTTAGAATATGCAGGGGAGTAGGACATTATATATGTGTTTCTCATCTATCTATCCCTCTGTTCATTCATTCATTCATTCATTCCTCTATCTCTCTGTCTATATCTATCTATCCATCTCTATATGTACTCATCTATTTATCTTTCTTGCTGCTTCCATTTTTTGCGGTCCGCAAAAAAAACGGAAGGCACACGGATGACACACGGACCGTACATGGAACGGAACAGATGTCACACTGATGCCACACGGATGTATCAGTGAAAAAAACGGACAGATTTTTGCGGACCTCAAAAATGGAACGGACATGTGAATGTAGCCTACATGTGTTCCCTATGGGGGTAGGGATCGGTACAGAACGATGGTGGGGGAGGTCGGTACAGAGCGCCGTGTGTGTGTGTGTGTGTGTGTGTGGAGGGTTGCAGAGCCCTATGTGGTGTGGGGTGCAGAGCCCGATATATGTGTGTGTGGGCTGTTATTTCCAATGCTGTAATGATGAGAGGTCAGGTGCTGGGGCAGAATACTGACAAGGAATGTGTGTGCAGAGGGCGGTCAGGGGGCTGAGGCTGGACACTAGGGCCGGGCAGAGGGCGGGCAGGGGGCGGGGCTGGACAGTGAGGCTGGGCGGTGCCAGCTCTGACTGAGTTTGGCAACCAAGAATACAGGAAGTTATCATGTTTGCTGGAGCTGAATGTAAACAAAAAAAGCAGAGAATAAAGTGATAATTCAAGAGGAACAAACGTTAGAAAACAAAAAAAATGTAGGGATGTTTTATATGATATTATATAATAATACAGCACAGATTAGCTTACCAAAAGTTTTTGAGTTTATGTCGGACAACTTCTTTAATCATAGAGCAGCATTATATAGGGCACAAGACCCTGATTACAGGGATGTGTCACTTATTAGGCTCTGTGTTGTAGTCTCCATGCAATCAACATTTTCTCAGCAAAAGTATAGCATTACTAAACTAAAGCTCATGGGACGGGCAGTCAGGCTAATCTGTATAACCTCGCCCCCACCACTGATTTTTAGATTTCTGTGTACATTGGGCATTGTGAGCAAGCAACCAGTCAGGGGTGTGGGTGAGGTTATACAAAGTTTAAAAGGTTTTCCCACAAACAAAATTAACTTTAAAGTTGATTTAATCAATAGATGTTGGATTAATAATAAGTTCCACAATTGGATGTGTTTAAAAAAATGTTACTGTGCTGAGATAATCCTATATACAGTATGTGCCCCTGCTATGTACTGTGTAATGGCCGTGTCTGACTGTACAGGCACATGGTCTGATCACATTTCCTAGGCGAAGGGAAGAAGTGAAAAAGTATACAGACATTACAACGTGTGATCACAGCTGATTATGTCAGGTAAAACATTTCCCTGCATTTTTTTAAAAAAATGTTTTACCTCATAGAAAGAATAATTTGAAAAAGATATTCTATGAAAACTACACCAAGCAGCACAGTAAGTGATACATCCCTAGAATTGGGTTTTCTTGCCCTATGGTATGCTGCCATCAGATTATATAGCAAAAACATGCTGACAGATTCCCTTTCACCCCTTCACGCCATGATCATTTTCTATTTTTGAGCTTTTGCTTTTTTTTCTCCTTTTCTTCCCAGAGCCATAACTTTTTTATTTTTCCGTCAATATAGCCATATGAGGCTTGCTTTTGTGGGGCAAGTTGTACTTTTGAATGTCATCATTCATTTTACCAGATAACACACTGGAAAACAATTCCAAATGTGGTAATATTGCAAATAAAAGTGCAAAACACAAAAATTGTTTTTGGGGTTTTTATTTAATGTATGGTATATACAGTCATGGCCAAAAGTTTTGAGAATGCTACAAATATTAATTTTTACAAAGTCTACTGCTTAAGTTTTTCTAATGGCAATTTGCATATACTCCAGAATGTCATAAAGAGTGATCAGCTTAACAGCAATTACTTGCAAAGTCAATATTGGCTAAGAAAATTAACTTTAACCCCCAAAACACATTTCAACAGCATTGCATTCCTGCCTTAAAAGGAGCAGCTAACATTGTTTTAGTGATTGTTCCATTAACACAGGTGTGGGTGTTGATGAGGACAGGGCTGGCGATCAGTCATGATTAAGTAAGAATGACACCACTGGACACTTTAAAAGGAGGCTGGTGCTTGGTATCATTGTTTCTCTTCAGTTAACCATGGTTATCTCTAAAGAACCACGTGCAGCCATCATTGCTCTGCACAAAAATGGCCTAACAGGGAAGAGTATCGCAGCTACAAATATTGCACCTCAGTCAACAATCTATCGCATCATCAAGAACTTCAAGGAGAGAGCTTCCATTGTTGCCAAAAAGGCTCCAGGGCGCCCAAGAAGGACCAGCAAACGCCAGGACCGTATCTTAAAACTGTTTCAGCTGCGGGATCGGACTAACAGCAGTGCCGAGCTAGCTCAGCAATGGCAGCAGGCTGGTGTGAGTGCTTCTGCACGCACTGTGAGGCAGACTCTTTGAGCAAGGCCTAGTTTCAAGGAGGGCAGCAAAGAAGCCACTTCTCTCCAGAAAAAACATCAGGGACCGACTGATATTCTGCAAAAGGTACAGGGAGTGGACTGCTGAGGACTGGGGTAAAGCCATTTTCTGAGATCAATCCCCTTTTCGATTGTTTGGGACATCTGGAAAACAGTTTATTAGGAGAAGAAGAGGTGAGCGCTACCACCAGTCTTGTCTCATGCCAACTGTTAAGCATCCTGAAACGATTCATGTGTGGGGTTGCTTCTCAGCCAAGGGAATCGGCTCACTCACAGTCTTGCCTAAAAACACAGCCATGAATAAAGAATGGTACCAGAATGTCCTCCAAGAGCAACTTCTCCCAACTGTCCAAGAGCAGTTTGGCGCCCAACAATGCCTTTTCCAGCATGATGGAGCACTTTGCCATAAAGCAAAGGTGATCACTAAATGGCTCATGGAACAAAACAGAGATTTTGGGTCCATGGCCTGGAAACTCCCCAGATCTTAATCCCATTGAGAACTTGTGGGCAATCATCAAGAGACGGGTGGACAAACAAAAACCAACAAATTCTGGCAAAATGCAAGCATTGCTTATGCAAGAATGGACAGCTATCAGTCAGGATTTGGTCCAGAAGTTGATTGAGAGCATGCCAGGGAGAAATGCAGAGGTCCTGAAGAAGAAGGGTCAACACTGCAAATATTGACTTGCTGCATTAACTCATTCTGTCAATATAACCGTTTGGTACTCATAATATGATTGCAATTATATTTCTGTATGTGATGTAAACATCAGACAAACACAATTAAAAACCAGAGGGCAACAGATCATGTGAAAAAATAATTTTGGTGTCATTCTCAAAACTTTTGGCCATGACTGTAGATACCAAACATGTATTCATAGTTATTTATTTTCATTTATGTGGTGAAAAAAAAATCAGAAGTTTGTAAAAAGAAAAATTAAAAAAAAATTGGCGCCATATTACGAGAACTGAAACATTTCTATTTTTCCGGATCTGGGGCTAAGTAATAACATATTTTTTTGCTCCCAGAGCTAACTTTTTTAACTAATAAGATTTTTGGGTACATACAATGTTTTGATCACCTTTTATTATATTCTACTGCAATTTTGCAGCAGACAAAAAAATGTAATTCTGGCATTTAGAATTTTTTTGTGTTGTGCAGTTTACCAATTTGATTAATTTGTTTTATACTTTGATAGATTGGACTGCAATACCAAAATATGTGTATTTTAATTTTTTCAGTGTTTTATTTTCAATGGGGTGGAGTGACTTGAACTTTTTAATTTATTTTCATATTTTTAAAAACTTTTGTTTGTTTTTTAACTTTTACTACCGTGTTTTTCCAAAAATAAGACACTGTCTTATATTTTTTTTGCCCCCCAAAAAAGCACTAGGGCTTATTTTTGGAGGAGGTCTTATTCTTGGAGAAACACGGTTGGGGGTAAGTTTACCCCCCCAAAAAGCAGACCCCCCCCTCTTCCCAGGAGACTCATACTGACCAGACCAGGACGTCTGTGTGGTTCCAAGGTCCTCCTGTGATCTCCGGTCAGTGCTGCACGCTGTCCTACCCTGCTTCTGGCTGACATACTGACACACACAGCAGATCACACACACACAGCAGATCGCAGATATACACAGCAGATCACACACAGCAGATCGCAGGCACACACAGCCGATCACAGATACACACATCCGATCGCAGGCACACACAGCCGATCACAGATACACACATCCGAACGCAGGCACACACAGCCGAACGCAGGCACACACAGCCGATCACAGATACACACATCCGATCGCAAGCACACACAGCCGATCGCAGGCACAAACAGCCGATCACAGATACACACATCCGATCACAGGCACACACAGCCGAACGCAGACACACACAGCCGAACGCAGACACACACAGCCGAACGCAGACACACACAGCTGAACGCAGACACACACAGCCGAACGCAGACACACACAGCCGAATGCAGACACACACAGCCGATTGCAGACACACACACAGCCGATTGCAGACACACACACAGCCGATTGCAGACACACACAGCAGATCACACACACACAGCAGATCACACACACACACACACACACACACACACATCCCATCACATCCAGCACTTACGGCCGCATGGAATGAGAGCAAGTCACGTCTCCGGCCGCAAGTCCTGTTCGTTGCGCTCTACTGCACTGCCTCTCAGGATTCTCCCGGCGAGAAGAGATCGGTGTCGCTGGATGAGGGGAGTGTGTATGCGATCCGATGTGTGGGCGATCCGATGTGTGTGTGTGTGTGTGTATGATTTGATGTTTGCGTGTGATCCAAGGTTTGTGTGTGCGATCTGATTATGTGTGCGATCTGACTGTGTGTGAGATCCGATGTTTGTGTGTGAGATCTGGTGTGTGTGTGTGAGAGATCTGATTGTGTGTGTGTGTGTGTGTGTGTGTGTGTGGTTGTGAGAGCTGATGTGTGCGGGTGTGTGATCACTGCAGGTCCTGCTACTCAGTGTCGGGTGAGTGTAAATGCCGGGTGCCGCTGTCTGTAATGAAGTGTCCTGCAGTATCTAACTTTTTTAGCTGCACGGACACTTCATTATTGATCCGCGACTAGGGCTTATTTTCGGGGGAGGGCTTATACTTAAGCCTTTCTCCGAAAATGCTGAAAATCCCTGCTAGGGCTTATTTTTGGGGGAGGTCTTATTTTTGGAAAAACACAGTACTTCTTTTGGGGACTTGAAGGGACATCTGATTGCTTCTGCTATACAAGGCAGTGCATAAGCACTGCTGTGTATAGCAGAAATCATTGTCTCCTACACTGGCTCATAGCTGACGTTCACAGGAGGATCGCCATGACAGACAACAGGGTCATAAGCTGACCCCTGATTGTCATGACAACCCATCGGCACCCCGTGAACACATCACAGGTGCACTGATGGGTGCAGGGAATGACGTGCCCCCTGCCAGCACGTGTTAAATCTCGCTATCAGAGATTGACAGCAGATTTTAACTGATTAACAGCTACAGGAGTAAATCAGCTGTTATGTGCTGGGAAAGATGTTGGCTTTGCGTACAATCCTGCATCAAACACAGGGACATGACATAGGACGTAAATATACAACATATGTCTTAAAAGGGGTTAAAGAGTACTTTAAACGCTGCGATATCGGTACCGATATCGCTAGCGAGCGTACCTGCCCCCGTCGGTTTAGCGACATGGGCAAATCACTGCCCGTGGCGCACAACAACATCGCTAACACCCGTCACACAGACTTACCTTCCCTGCGACGTCGCTCTAGCCGGCGATCCGCCTCCTTTCTAAGGGTGCGGTTCGTGCAGCGTCACAGTGACGTCACACGGCAGCCATCCAATAGCAGAGGAGGGGCGTAGATAAGCGGCCGGAACATACCGCCCACCTCCTTCCTTCCTCATTGCCGGTGGACGTAGGTAAGGAGATGTTCATCGTTCCTGCGGTGTCACACATCGTACCTGCAGCAGCAACGATAATAAGGAAATGAACGACGTGTCAACGAGCAATGATTTTTCACGTTTTTGCGCTCGTTGATCATCGCTCATTGGTGTCACACGCTGCAATGTCGCTAAAGGCACCGGATGTGCGTCACTAACGACGTGACCCCGACGATATATCTTTAGCGATGTCGCAGCATGTAAAGCACCCTTTAGTCAGAGATGCATGACTTTCAGTAAATAGTGTTTCTAGAGGTGTCAGATTCCTTTAATGATTTACACACATTAAAATACCTCCCAAATCTGCCCCCAAGTCACATATTTCTATTCTCAGTCCAAATAAAGACAAGAGTTGAACGTTCCCAAAGCTCTTCCCTTATCATCCATTCCTGCTGTTAACTATAAAAAATGTATAGTGGGATGAAATGGAAAAGAGTGGGTAATAAAATAGTGTGAATGGAGCCTTATTCTGCAGCATCATTAAGGAATAAACAACCCAAAAGCACAAACTTTTCTGCATTTGCCAATTCAAACAAACCCATCATCACACTGCGGGGCTTCCATATTTTTAAAATAATGCATCTGGAGTATGGGACATTCCCGTGGTGTTCTACTTAATTATCCTACAAGGCTGCCTCTTTTACTTATTGTGACTGCCAAGCTCAATAAAAAAGTTAAAATAAACTACTCCCACTCCAACCATGATAATACAGATGCATTCATATTGCGTTCTGAAGGAATAAAAATATCCAGCAGAGAATACAATGACATGTGGGAGGCCAGAAAACGACAAATATATTGGCAAAATATAACTAGAGACGTTATTTACGAAATTTGCATCCTATAAAGTTGTCTCAAATCCCCCCTCTACAATTTAGTAAAAACTTTTTTCCACCTTAAACCTAAGTTCACATTACGTTTTTACATTAGCCTCAGGACCACTGAAGTTTTAAAGCGAATGTGCCATCAAAAAAATGACCTATTGTTTAAATGAGGTTTTGCATTAAATGTATTTTATTAACATTTTTGCCAGGGTTTTATTTTATTCTTACGTATTCTGATATTTTTAAAAAAATAAAAATCCTGCAATTTTATCACTCGCTACTGGAGTTATGTTTAGACTTTAACTTCCTGTTGTTTCAGGAAGTTTACATGTAGATTAGCAGCAATAGATGGACTTAGACCCTTTTGTGTAGAAGCATCTAATGAGTGTGTGCAGAGGTCAGTGTTAGGGTGGAAACACATTTATGCGAGTAAAATCGGTCCGACTGGGCTGAAAAAAACTCGGCTGATTTTAGTTCACGTTAAGTGCGAGTGCAACGCAAGTGCGATGCTATTTCTGAATAAATTAATGATTTTACTAGCGTGTGTAATGCGTGTGTAATGCGTATTTTTTACTATGTCATCTGCCATTCAGCACTGCTACATGGCCGCTGACAGCAGACACAGACAGCCATGTAGCAGAGCTGAATGGCAGATGACAGCAGACACAGACAGAGCCGCACAATCAGAATGAACTCGGGTGAACTTAACCCGACTTCATTTTCATGCTGCGGCTCTGTCTGTGCCGCGTCCTGATTAGCGGTCACCAGTGAAGGGCTCACCGGTGACCACTAATCCCCCGAGTGACTGAAGTTAGCAGCCCTCTCTCATATACTCACCGATCCCCGGTGCCGCGCTGCACGGCGTTCACACTGCTCCGGCGGCTTTTACTATTTTGAAAAAGCCGGCCGCTCATTAAACAATCTCGTATTCCCTGCTTTCCCCGCCCACAGGCGCCTATGATTGGTTGCAGTGAGACACGCCCCCACGCTGAGTGACAGGTGTCTCACTGCACCCAATCACAGCAGCCGGTGGGCGTGTCTATACTGTGCAGTGAAATAAATAAATAAATAATTAAAAAAAATGGCGTGCGGTCCCCTCAATTTTAATACCAGCCAGATAAAGCCATACGGCTGAAGGCTGGTATTCTCAGGATGGGGAGCTCCACGTTATTGGTGCGTTTTTGGCTGCGTTTTGCTGCGTTTTTGATCTCTGCGTTTTTCTGCGGTTTTCCAATGCATTGCATGGGGGGAAAACGCAGAAAAGCACAGGAAAGAATTGACATGTCCATTTTTTTTATTAAGCTCAAAAACGCAGCTTAAAAAAAAAGTTGTGTGCGGACAGCAAAAATGAAAACTCATAGACTTTGCTGGGGAAGCAAAGTCATGCAGTTTTGAGGCCAAAAACGCACCCGAAAAACGCGCAAAAACGCCGCGAAAAATGCACTGTGTGAACTTACCCTAAGCTGAGGACAGCATTCTGCAAGGGTTAAGAAAAAAAAAATCTGTTTCTCTTATCTGTGTGTGAGCTGATGTTTACTCATACTAAAGGGTTTAGTGCTCTGTGATTAACATTGGTGTGACTCCTCTGCTCATGAAGAGCAGACCTGCACATCCCTTGCTGAGATTGACACCTAACAATCAATGCACAATATAGAGAGCCTGGTAAGGGCAGGGACAGCTCCCAGCTCTGCTACACTCAGTTATGAGAAAATCAGAATGGCTTCACACGGTGATCTAAGATAAATATGGTTAGTTTCAGAATCCCTTTGCCTACAACATGCTGCTCGCAAATGAAATAGCAAAAACCTGGTGACAGATTCCCTTTAATACAGTTTGTGATATTGAAGAACAAAAAACATTTACAAAAATGTAAAAAATAAATACGGTAACACAAAGACCTGAAATAAAATAATAAGGAATTTTCTGATGGCACATTCTCTTTAAAGGGGTTTTCTCATGAACAAAGTTACCGTATTTTTGGCATTATCAGACGCACTTTTGTTCCCTCAAATTTTTGGGGGAAAGTAGGGGGTGCATCTTATAATCCGAATATACGGATTATAAACTGAAGGGCCCAGGGGAGGTGGGGGCAGCTCTGGAGCGGTGCTGGCAGCTGAGGCAGGCTGTTGGAGGCTGCAGGAAGCAGCGGGAGATCTCCTGCTCATATAATATGCAATGCTGCTGTCCATCACCGTGGTGCTGAAACCGCACCGCGGTGATGGGCTGGGGGAGCGGCACATATTATATGTGCCTGTGCCCCCCTTTGACGGCACATGCCCCCCATGTGTTAGATATGGCCTCCATTGTGCTGCCCATCCTAAAATAAAAAAGCTTTACTTACCTCCTCCAGCGCTGATCTCCCGATATCTCCCCGATCTCGCTGCTGCCGCTGTGATCAGGCACGCAGAAATGATGTCACTCTGCTGTGCCGATCACATGACCGGCACCGAGAAGCAGGAAGTGCAGGAGCTCAGCAGCACGGAGGGAGACAACCGGAGGTTTTTCCTGCTTACCACTACATCATATGATAAAATAAATGGCTTGATTCTAAAGTACAACTCATCCTAAAAAAATCAAGCCCTCGCACAGCTATAATCGATAGATAAATAAAAACGTTATGGCTCTTGACATGAGTAGGAAAAAACAAAAGCGCAAAAAATGAAGAAAAAAAAAAAAAAACGCTGGGTCCCTAAAGGGAATCTGTAAGCTGAGAACAGCATGCAGTAGAGGTTAAAAAACCAAAGAATAACTACGCCTCTCTTAGGCCGGTTTCACCGGTTTTCACCGGTTTTCGCCGGTTTGACGGATGCGGCGAACACCAGTACAGTGTATACAGTACAGTGGCTGTACCGCAACTTCCGGGTCACATGCTCCGGTCACATGACAGCATGTGACCGGCGCTTGTTGCGCTGCAAGCCTTATCAGGCTGTGTGCTGTTGTTTACTTAAAGTAAAGGCTTTGTCACCTAGTGGTCATCATTGTTGGACTACAATATCACGAGCATGGTAGTCTGGAAAAGCCCCCTCCTCTGATTGACACCTCCCTGTCACGGTACAATCTCTATTAAGAGTCTGGTGTGGGCATGACAGCTCTCCCAGCAATGCTACATGGCTAAATCTAAATGCTTTAATTGTGTCAGAATGGCTGCACCCAGTAATTTAAGTAATATATCGTTGGATTCAGAGTCTCATTGCTTACAACTTGCTGTTCTCAGATGAGGTAGCAAAAACCTGCTGGAAGATCCCTTTAAGGGGTTAAAAAAATCTAAACTGCTCATCGCTTGTCATTTTAGAAACACACCTCCCTCGCAAACAGATACAAATTTATTCTAATAGTATGGGCCCTGGCTGATATTTGCCATGACATTTTTAGTTGTCTCTCAAAGTATATTAAAATGCAGGATTCAGCAGACACGGGCTGCGGATGTCGCCTTAGCAATCTTATGATTAGATGACGCAGTCCTGACAAAACTGAGAAAATGCTGGGACTGCATAATTTATCACCTATCACCTAGAACATGGCAAGCTGTACTAATTACACAGAAGTGGTTTGAGGCTTTGACAGCCTGGGACAAAGGATCATCTTGCTCTGTGGAGAGAGTTCATTTCTGGTGTGTGGTGCATCCATCCAGTAACAGCCTCAAAAATCAATGTATTAAACGCTTAGACAAAAGGGACTGTAGATCAATACCGTTTTGTGTGATCTGTGGCGAAAAGAATGTACTGTCAGCAGCCGCCTATATTTTTCCCCAGAGTAGAACAACTGTCACCTGAGTCTTATTTCATTGTATTGGCCTATGATGAGCCACCGCACAGGTACTGGCACGTCCTGCACTATTGTAATGATCACAGCGCCTTTCTCACACACACAAAAACTGTCTGATTAAGGGTATGTGCACACAAGGTCTTTTTCAGGAGGAGGCTTCTCCAAAAACCACCTGAAAAAGCACTACCTAAACACTCAAAACAATGAACCTATGCATTTCTATTTAACCCCTTCACCCTCTGGCGATTTTCCGTTTTTGTTCCCCTTCTGAAAGCTGTAACTTTTTATTTTTCTTTCAATTTTGCCATATAAGGGCTTGTTTTTTGCTAGATGAGTTGTACTTTTGAATGAAATCATTAGTTCTACAATATAGTGTATTGGAAAATGGGGAAAAAAATCCAAGTGCAGTGAAATGTCAAAAAAGTGCGATTGCACGATTGTTTTGTGATTTTTTTTTTTTCACCGTTTTCAATATACGGTAAAACTGATGTGCGCCATGATGCCTCAGGTCGGTACGAGTTCAAGCTACTTACATTTATCTAAGGGGTTAGAAAATGGCGCCAAAAGCGCAATTCTTTTTTTGAACAAACTTCTTAATTTTTTTTGAGACTTGTGGTGTTCTCATTTTTCGGGATATGGGACTCAGTCATGGCTTATTTTTTGCATTATGAGCTGATGTTTTTAATGGTACCATTTTTGTGCCGATGCTACATTTTGATCACTTGTTATTGCATTTTCAAAAAATATTTTAGCGACCAAAAAACGTGATTTTGGCGTTTGGAATTTTTTTTCTTGCTATGCTGTGTAACAATCAGATTATTTGATTTGAGATTTAGATAGATCTGGCATTTCTGTTTTCAATGGGATGAATCAGGGATCATTTCAACTTTAAGTTTTTTTATTTTATCATATTATTAAAAACCTTTTTTTTTTTTTTTTTAACATTTTTTAATTTATTTCACTAGTCCCCTAGGGAACTTTATCACTGCCTACTCTGCTCACGTGTTCATTTCTGTTGATCATATATAAAAAACCCATGGAGATCCAACGTAATCTATTGAGTTGGGTATAGCTGTACTTTACTGCTATTCACAGCCGCTGGAGTTGCAGTCCTGGAAAGTGTATTACAGTGGAGCTTCATGGGAACATTTATTTAATAAATTGGTGGTGAACGAGGGAAAGTGTTGGGGAGTTGTTATTCAGATAAACTATTTTTTTCCCTTTGTGTGTTTTTTAACTTTACACTTTCAGGGTTAGTGATGGGGGGTGTCTGACAGACACCTCTCCATTTCTAACCCCTGGGCTTGATGCCAGCTGATACTGACATTGACACAACACCAGAGCAATCAGGAAGAGCTCTTGCGAAGCGCAAGAATGAGCACATCTAATGTGATGTGCTCATTCTGGAGTGGCTGGGGGCTGCTATTTTTAGGCTGGGAAGGACAAAATTCCACTTTACCTTGGCTGGTTATCAAAAAGCTGGGCACCCCACCCAGTTTTTAAAAATTATCTATTTATAAATAATTTATTTAAAAAGAAACACTGTTGGTTCCCCTCTGTTTTAATAACCAGGCAAGGTAAAATGGACAGGTTTGCTTCACTTTGGCTAGTTATCAAAATGGGGGGACCCCATGCTTTTTTTTTTTTTTTTAAATCATTTAATTTTTAAACTTCCCAGCAGTAACCT
This sequence comes from Anomaloglossus baeobatrachus, assembly GCF_048569485.1. Taxonomy (NCBI): domain Eukaryota; kingdom Metazoa; phylum Chordata; class Amphibia; order Anura; family Aromobatidae; genus Anomaloglossus; species Anomaloglossus baeobatrachus. Next base: position 350,041,103 of record NC_134357.1, on the reverse strand, counting down.
GGGATTAGGAGATGCATCCAGGCATCTTCCCCATGCTATTCCCATTCCTTTTGAGCGCTGTTTACATCCATTTAAGCAATTTTCCTGCCCCCACCTCAGACCTCCTAGGCCGTCTGCCAAAAATCGAGTTACCCATAGACTTCCATTATACTCGTTACTCGAATCAAGTGGGTAAGCGTGTCGGACCCACGTGATTTGAGTAACGAGCACTTGAGCATTGTTCATTAGGGTTCCTCCATATATTTTTTTTTACCCCGGCTGTGGCATCAAAATAGCTTTAGCTTCACCATGGACAAGTGGGAAATAATTCTCTTTGGGGTTTTTTTTTGCCGCCTTACCTGTTTAAGGCCCTGTGCGCACACTGCGTTTTTACCCGTGGTTTTTTTTGCGTTTTTGCTGCAGAAATTTCTTGAGAAAATGGTTGTAACCTTTCTGCAGACATTCCCCAGCAAAACCTATGGAAAAAAAATAGCTGTGCGCACACTGAATTTTTTTCTTAAGAACATTCAACAGTGGACCTACACCAGCAGATGACATGGCTCCCCAAACCATCACTGATTGTGGAAACTTCACACTAGACCTCAAGCAGCTTAGATCGTGTGCCTCGCCCCTCTTTCTCCAGAGTCTGGGACTTGGATTTCTAAATGAAATGCAAAATTTACTTTCATCTGAAAACAACACCTTGGACCACTTAGTAGTAGTCCAGTTCTTTTTCTCCTTGGCTGAGGTAAGACACTTCTGGCATTGTCTATTGGTCATGAGTGGCTTGACACAAGGAATGTGACACATGTAGCCCATGTCCTGGATACGTCTGTGTGTGGTGACTCTTGAAGCACTGACTACAGCAGCAGTCCACTCCTTGTGAATCTCCCACAAATTTTTGAATGGCCTTTTCTTAACAATCCAATTAAGGCTGCAGTTATCCCAGTTGTTTGTGCACCTTTTTCTACCACACTTTTCTACCACACTTTTTCCTTCCACTCAACTTTCCGTTAATTTGCTTAGATACAGCACTTTGTGAACAGTCAACATCTTTAGCAATGAGCTTTTGTGGCTTACACTCCTTGTAGAGTGTGTCAATGACTGCCTTCTGGACATGTATCAAGTCTGCAGTCTTCCCCATGATTGTATAGCCTACTGAACCAGACCAAGGGACCATTTTAACACTAGAACTACTGAGGTAGTCATTTTGACTACTTTGCACCATGTATTTCTATATAGGTGTCACGAGTCCAGTAGTTCTAGTGTTAAACGCTTAGGAAGCCTTTGCAGGTGTTTTGTGGTAATTATTCTAATTTTCTGAGACAATGACTTTAGGGTTTTCATTGGCTGTAAGCCATAATCAACAACATTAACAGAAAGAAACACTTGAAATAGATCACTCTTGTTGTAATGACTTTATATAATATGAGTTTCCCTTTTTGTATTGAATTACTAAATTAACTTTTTGATGATATTCTAAATTTATTGAGATGCACTTGTATTACACTAGATCAGCTAGATTGCTTTATAGCAGTACATCCCAAATCCCGAAATGCTAACCTATTCGGGGATACACTGAAAGCATATCTTCGAGGCTGCCTTTCTTCAACAATTTCATATATGAAAAAAATAACATCTAGGGAAGATACTGATATGGAGCTAAAGTTGAGGGAAGCAAAAAAGGTATATTTATCTAAACCCTTCACTGAAAATAGGTTGGAATGGATATGTTCTCAGAAACTATTCACAACATATAGACTCTAAATCTAAATGTAAACTATTTTTTACTCACCAATCATTTTGAGCTATGAAACCAGTCAAGTTACTGGCCTTCAAGGTTCGTCAGCATAATACTTCTAGGATGAATTCAAAGCTTAAAACAATAAGATGGATGCCCAACTCTCAGCTACCTAATTCAGAGAGCCATCTACCTCAGGCTGCTAGATAAAGTTGATTGCTTGTGAAGATTTTTAAAATTAGATAAACCTTATATACCTAAATTGTTGCCTCTTGTTCAATTACAAATTTGCTTTGGAGGCAAGACAAAAGGGTGGTTAACTTCAACAAAGTCATAGCCGAAATGCCACTTTGGCGAAATTCCTATTTCCCTACACTCTTGAGTCACCCGTGCACCCAATTTTGGAGCTCTCAAAATGTACTTTAATTAAATGATGTATATAAATAAAATATTTTAATGTCCTTTGAACAGATGTAAACTCAATACAATATTCCAAGGTCCTACGTTTTTAGATATATTCAGCTTAGGACAGTAGTTCAATCTCATTTACAAAATTTACTTATAAGTGCATTAAAATGTTTTCCTTTAATAGGAATTCTTAAGTCACAAGGACCTCATGGCCTTTATTTTTCTCTATATACATATATGTTGTCCGCAGGTGTTAAATTCATTCCGTAAAGAGAAATGAAAACTTTTGATTCCTACTATTCAAGAGGTGGATTTTGAAAAGATTTTAGCATCACCAGCCCAGGTTCCCCATCGGCCAGTAATAAAATGATCCAACCTTATATAATCCATCAATCACATCTCACTCCTCTAAATTTATTTCAAATGGGACGGTCTCCAAGTTCAGAATATCTGAGATGCAATGCATTTGATGTAAATAATACACACTTGATATGGAGATGTCCAATTTTTTTGTCCTTTTGGCAAGTAGTAACCTTATTTTTGGCTTCCTTGATATTCATCCCTATACCATGTGACCCATTAATCTGCCTATTTGGTGTTCTGGAAGAGGGAAGGTGGGACCATTATATAAAAGATTTTCTGTTTCTAGCAAGGAAGTTGCTAGCGTTGTGCTGGATGGGCGCTTCCTGCCCAACTCTATGCTCTTGGATCAAACTAGTTAATTCAATAATACCTTAGAAAAATACAGTTTATCAGAAAAAAAGGTTGTCCTGAATAATTTTTGGGGATTTCTGATTTTTGGAATTTGTCAACCCTTATGGTTTCAGTGCGTACTTGGAATGTTTGAATTTGACATGTACAACTAATATAAACCGACATAACAATTTATATTATTACATTTTGATTCACAAAAGGGGATTTCCTCATTTCTTTTATACAAAGGTAATTTCAGCAGCACGTTGTTTTAGAATTAAGGTTTTAGTTATTTCTCAGTTACTCGCATCCCTATTGCACATTGTTGATACAGACACTCAAGGACTTTTGCTCGATCTTTGCATTTCTAAGAAGAAGAATATCTACGCCAAATAAATCAATACACATTTGTTAATAATCTGTAGATAATTGCGTATCTTGTATTTCAATAGACACATTGTATTATGTTATATCCTAACAATATGTACTTTTTTTTATAATAACTGTTAAAACAAATTTAAAAAGATTGGTGAACAACAGGGAAATTTAAATAAATCTACAAATCTGACCAATTAAATAGACATATTAAGAGATAAGCTAAACAATACCAAGGTGCAACACAGATTGTATCCAACAATATCAAGACAATAGAATGTGAACTGAGATGTAACTTCACACAGTTAACTAGTTGGGTGTCTCATCATGACAACCACTTTCCATATTGACATCACAGAAGGGGTCCCATGTTCTGGACCTCTACTCCCTAAGCCTGATCCACAAACAAGCAGTAGCTCTTGGTCTGAAAGTCAGACCAATGGTCAAAAGCCGTAAGATTTACTACCAAAAAAAGGTTGGCCTCTAGGCACAGAAAGTAGGTTTATTTTAACATTCATTTAGTTTCACACTAATAACTGAATTGGTTACAATGACTGCAGTCCGACTTAGATAATGTCTCCATATGCCTTAATGGTGCCATCACCATATCCCATGAGGTATTTATACAGCTTGTATAATGGTTGCATACTCATTATATCAGACAAGTGCATGTTACTGAACCATATTCATATAGCCACTTCGCCTATAAGGAGAGGTCCCCAGCTACTACTAGCTCCTCATTAAAAAGCATTTAACAAATATTTGAGATGAACTTTGGTAGCTCAAAGCCGATCAGAGATTTGTAATACAAAGATTAGAGAATTGAACATATTCTGCCTCCAGCTGAACTGTCTTGAAAAGGGAAAAAACTAATGAGGATAGTCCAAATGGGAACATCGTTTACGTGTTTAATTCGGTAAAGTCTGAGAATAGTGGAACATGACCCGAGCACTGGGCATGAATTCAAATTTACATTGATTTTTCTTAACTCTACATTCTCAGAGCAATCCTACTTCATAAATTAATCATTTAGCTATTGTAAAAAGAGAAAATCTTTCACTTGTCTGTAGCGTGTTGCAGGGCGGTAGTCCTGGGTGAGATCTAAATCTTCTGCACACTACACCCAGCACACTACATGAAAGATCCTGGCTGTCTGTGTGGACTGTCACTAGCGGGGCGATATGCCCTTGCAGGCCTCTGCTGCTGTTGGTTTCGGCTGCCCAGCACTAGCTGTTATGCAGATCTCTGAGGGAGACCACCACTTCTTTAAAAACAGTCTTTTACTGAACAGAAGTTTGACGACAACTATATACATAAGATAGTAGGCACATATCGTCTCTAACTATTCATTTTCAACACAGTATCTCCATCAACAGACACTCCACTCCTTCCATCTCAGTTGTTCTTGTTGTCACTAGTTCTGAACATTTCACCACCATCCAGCTCAACATCACAGTACAGTCCGTGACCGTGATTCCTTTCCCTACTGTGGTTCCGCATCTTGTTGTCATAAAGGAGCTTGGTTGCCAATATGGCCGGACTCTAGTTTCACGCTCACTGACGCCCATTGTACTTCTGCTCAGGGCACCCCTATTCATCTCAAGTTCTATTCCGTCCGGTCATATTCCCTTCTAGAGCTGTAAACTGCTCAGGGTTTTACTGCTGAGCACCCTATTTAAGGGGGTGTCTGACTCAGTCACTCGTTCACTCGGTAAGTCTGTTGATCCGACTCTGCTGAATCACTCCATGTTCCAGTCATCCCTTTCTTGATCCATCTCTGGCTCCAGTCTCCTCTAGCTGCAGGGACACCTACGGCATGCGGCCATGTTGACATACTACACCTTAGGTCTGCTGTAGTTACACACTGGGCCCTATCTGATGTTCTTTGAACAATCTTCACTTTCCCTGCATTCTAACCACTCCCACTATGGGCTAGTCCCAACATTTAACTATCTGTGACCCTACTGTCAGCATAAAACACATCCTATTAGAACAAAACAATACAACGCTGCTACACCACAATTCACATAACATGACAATAACATAATTGGTGTCTTCAGGGTGACGAACGCTACAACAAATCCATCTCCTTACATATCATTTCATCATAAAATGTTGTTGGACTGTTGGAAAAAAAATAATTGCAGAATAATTTAATGCATATTGTGCAAAGTCCTCCCCCCCTCCAAAAAAAAAAGTATATATCACAAAATATATCACATGGTTATACTCTTCCTAATGTCCATGTTGTCCCAGATAATAAAGAAATTATTTAGACTAGTGTTTGTTAGTGACTGACTCCCTATATGCCGCGCCCCAGTTTGTGACAAATGACAGTAGTTTTGTGTACTAATGTCACCAAATATAAAATTACTAGAAGTTGATGAGAAGGTAAAAAAAAAATGTATTTCTGATAGCTAAAGGGACTTTTCAGGACTTTTATATAGGCCATCAATATCTGACCAGTAGGAGTGTGGAACCCGGCATCCCCGGTGATCAGCTGTCTATGATGCTGACAATGGCCAGATATGCAAGGTTGCAGAGCTGCACGGTAAAGATTCATCAATTGCATAGAAACATAAGTAGTGGACAAACCTCAACTCAGTGGGTACAATTATGGGACTACCAGGAGATGTGTAAACTTTTAATGTAACGTATTTTCCAGATTATAAGACACACTTTTTTCCCCAAAACTGGAGGTAAACTGGGGGTGCGTCTTATAATCCAAATATGGCTTACTGGAGCAGCGGTGGTGGAGCGGGGTCACAGGAGGAAGGGTCGGCGATACTGAGGGCTCAGAGGAGGGGGTTTTACTGCAGTCGGCAATGCGGCGGGTGGCATTGATCTGACAGTGGGCTGGGGGCTCCATTGAATCGGTTGACGCAAAGTACTTCAAGATAAGGGCTGCGGAGGATGCGCTTGCGCAGATTGACTTCAACAAAATGGCTGTGGAGGCCTATCTGCGCATGTGCCGCCTTCACGACCATTTTCTTGAAGTCAATCTCGTCAACCGCGAGCGATTCAAAGCACCCCGCAGTCCGCCAGCAGATCAATTGTGCCTGCCGCCGCAATACCCCCGAGCTCGCAGTATCGCCGACCCACCATACATTGACCCTCCTGAGCCGTGACACCCCCTTCTTCGAGCCCGCAGCATCGCCGACCTTGTGCCTCCTGGTACCCTTCTGCGTTGCTCCACCACTGCCGCTCCCCCCTGGTTAGATATTATAAGATGCACTAGGATTATAAGACGAACCCTCATTTTAACAGTAAAAATGATTTTTTCCTATTTTCCTCCTCTAAATTTGGGGTGTGTCTTATAATCCAGTGCGTCTTTTAAAACGAAAAATACGGGATATTAGAGGCAGCATAAATCAATAATAGTAGGATCAGATTTAAGTGAATAGTTATATGTTTTGTTGTCAATAATATATTTTGTTGTCAATAAAGCCAGGAAAGACCCATTAAACACTCAATTAAATGGAACCTGTCAGGTCCAATATGTACCCAGAACCACGAGCAGTTCTGGTTGTATATTGCTAATCCCTGCCTAACCGTCCCTGTATACACTAGCATAGAAAAAGGGATATTTAGAAAAATGATTTCTAAAGATCTTTTATCGTATGCTAATGAGTGAAGGCACTAGTCTCCTGGGCGTTGCACGTTCACGTTGCTAGTCGCCCCAGTAGCATGTTAGTACATCCTTGTGGGTGTGCTAACATGCTAATGAATGTGCAGCATCCCAGGATCATCAGACTCACCTCTCTGCTTCCATCGCGTCCGACGCTGGATTTCGGTCTCAGTGTGCATAACCCTGGAGTTTGGGTCATGCACACTACTTCACTTTGAAGCCATGACGCATACACCCGGCTTCATAGTGCGCATGACGCAAACATCGGGGTCATGCACACTGAGCAAAAATCCCCCGTTGGACGCGCTGGTGGCCGAGAGGTGAGTGTGAGATCATCCTGTGATGCTGCACATTTATTAGCATGTTAGCACACCCACAGGGGACTGGACAGGGGAACTAACGCTCAGGGGACTAGTCCCCTCGCTCATTAGCATATAAGATCTTTAACAATACTTTTCCTAAAGATCTCTTTATCTATGCTGGTGTATACAGGGACAGTTAGGCAGGAATTAGCAATATACACCCAGAACTGTTCGTGGTTCTGGGTAAATATTGCACCTGACAGGTTCCCTTTAATACTCATATCAATTAGAAATATCTTGACTAGCCATTTTAATTACTAAAATGTAAAGTCTATTTTTATGGTGCCTTTTCTTCCAACTATAGTCTGCAAAAGATATAGGTCCAATTCAGTTGGCAATAGTATTTGATCAAAGCGCATGGCTGTAAGGATAAAATTAAAGTCTGGGACTGAATAAAGTGGTCTGGAGCAGTTTTATTCTTAGGAACAGTGCAAAGTTCTGCCGGTTGCCACTTAAGGCCAGATTCTATCATTCTAAAAGCTTCATCAGCAATAGGATTTGAAATAAAAATGTTAAAAGCCACAAACTTCATACTCCTAAGACCTAACATCTTCACTGTGCAAATTGTTTTCAGCACTTGGTTAGCTCCCTTAATGGACCAAATGTATTTCACTGCACGTACAGTTTCCTCATACCGAGTAGGTAACACTCTCTCCCCAAGATGTAAGGAAGTTGTTTAGGATCTTTTAATGATGTGTTAAAGCAGACTTCAAATTCTTTAAGAGGGTCATAATAGTGTATTTTTAAGGATCTACCAGAAAAAGAAAAAAAGCCCTACATGGCCAAGGCTATTTCCAACAGTGAAAATGATCACATATTGATAGTGTAGGGGGGAACTTTCGGATTGGGGAGGTTCTGATTAGTGGCAATCTGACTGCCGGGACTTCCACTGATCCCAAGAACACAGCTCTGAAGTGCCCCATTGAAATGTGTGCCACCACTCCATTCATTTCTTTTGGGACTACAAAAGACAACTAATTGCAATGCCCAATTTTTTTGGTAGTTCCACAGAAAACAAATGGAATTTTGGAATGCCTTTAAAGCTACCACTCCATTTTAATGAGGCATTTAAGAGCCCAGTTCTTGGGATAGGTGGAAATACTAGTGGCTGGACTTGTGCTAGCCTGTGAACAGGTGAACAACTTTCAATATTGTTGATAACCCTTTAATTGCTTGAAGTTACAGGCCAATATTCTAGAAAATTTGAATGAAAACAAGGTTTGTTTATGCAATCCTTGTTCCAAATCGGCGTTTGACATTCCTGGTAATTTTGGAGGCCAACAAAATGTTGGCAAGTATGTCTGAAGCTTTCCTACTGAAGGGCTGTGGTGTCCTTTCCGGTCAGGTGCAGCACTGTCATGAAGACCTTGAGCCCAATTCAGATATTGGCGTCTTGCATGCCAGTTTTAATAAACGTGACCACTGGAGTAAAATGAGCCTATCTTATTAAGAGGCGCGTGATTAATTTGGAGCATTTTACAAATCCCATGTGCCTCTATCACAAATGTTACTCTAGTCCGAGACTGGAGTTATGCTAGAAAAGCCTTGTCCCACTCCAGCTCCTCCCATTTTGCCGATGCTGGTTTGGACTAGTGTAAAAGTGCCAAAAGGCGGAAAATATTTGCACAACTTGGACACCTGTATGAATCGTGCACCTTATCTTTTTCACAATCTTACCATGTTAAAACCAAGATTGCAAAAGGGTCTTTCTGAACTGATATACACGATTATATTCTACCTATAAAAAACCAAACCATAGATTGTGCAACTAGAATCTAAAGAAACCATTTAATAAAATAATTCATTACTTTCTAAAATAAATGTTACAAAGGAACACTCTTCATGCAAAACACTTCAAACAGGAAGTGTTACCTTTAGTTCCCCATTTGTTACACCATTATATCACTTGAGAAACGACATGTTTCTTCTCAATAGGAAATTTCAGCAGACATTTCTTCTAGGCAACTTCCCCATCATCCTTTACAAGGACGTAGCCTAAAAAATGGAGAAGTACAACATGGTTTAAAACTAATAACCCCACCCCAAGGGAAGAAAACGTAATTTAAAAGGCACAATGCAGCAAGTTCTGAAATGGCAGTTTGACGTATTGAAAGGTAGCACTGGAGGCGTCCTTTAGAGTGTATGCCAGATGTTACTCAGAAAAGCTTCCGGAGATGTGCCATAGAGTTCTAGTTAAGAATTGCAAAATACATAGTAAAACTTAGTTCATTTTTCCTACCAGAAAGATGTTATAAGAGTTGTGACACCACTCAAGCCCTCAAACTTCACGTGCCTACCAGCTGTACAGAGATCTTTATTTGATCATTCTTTCATACCTTTTACATCATAGATGACTCCATCGCTTACAGATTGTGTAGCTGTTTTACAAATGTGGGATCATAAAGTGTTTTTCAGCAATGCATGATGGAGCATAAGCCCCTACTGCTACCATTCTCATGACAACCATTTTAACATTGTCATGCCACCAACAAGTGGCATGGCTAGATCTCCAATACAGCATGGATGTTTATTATTTTACTCACTTATACAGCGCTATCAATTCCCCAGCGCTTTACAGACAAAATCATCACTGTCCCCATTGGGGTTCGCAATCTAAATTGCCTATCAGTGTCATTGAGTGTGATGGGATCACTAGGAACAGGGGAGCCTAAACTTGTCTTCAGGCTAGGGAAACCCTGGCTGACCCTGATCCCAAAAATACGTCTGAAGGTGACGATGTTTGGGCAGCCATCCTAACCCTAGCTCCTGAACAACCCTGTTCTAGTGACCCCCCTCCCTCCAAGACAGGAGTGATTAATCCCACACAAATAAACAGATGGGGGGAAAACCAAAACTCAAACTCACAAAGGTATAGACAATACGTGATCAAGAGGAAACTAAAGGAAGGGAGGAAATAATCAGACAACTAGAGTATTTCCACAACACACCAAACAGCACACAGAAGTACACAAGAAACAAGATATCAAACACAGCCATCATTGGAATGGGAAACCAGGCTCCACCATCCTAAAGATGGTGGAGGGGATCGCAATAGATCCTTTGCAACATGTGACTCAAGCAAAAATCCACAGGCTAGCAGAAATTAACTCCTGCAAGTCCGATTACTAACTCGAGCACAGCTGGTTGACGCCCGAGCCTGTCTGTGCAACTCAAAAACAGAATTGTGTAGAGTGTCTAACTCTGCTGTGTGAACAGCATCAAAAGTAATCCTGACACTCGGTAATTTTGTGCCGTACACCGTGTGACAATTAGTATGTTATTGGAGTGTGGGAGAACCGGAGGTCCCGGGGTAAACCCACGCAAACAAGGGAGAACATCTTGGGTTTTTTATTTTCAATTGCAGGCATTTTTTCACATAGAGTCTTTAGCACCTTTTTGGGGTTGTAAAAACTACAAAGATTTTAATTACTTTAGTTATTATTAACTTTTAATATTACGTTTTACAAAGTGTTTATCTGGTCTTTTTCACAAGCATTTTTTTGGACAAGGCAGTCAGTAAATGCATTGAATATATCACAGTGACACATGTTTAATAGATTTGGAGAATCTTTAGAGCACATAGGAATCTTTTCCGCTTTTATAGTAAATTTTGGGTGGTATGTTTTAGGCCAGGAATTTGCACCTAAAAAGTGTTTATTTTTCAAACTCAATAATTCCTAAACATTTTTAATACAGACTGGGGAAAAAAAGAGCGCAAATAGGGTCTTACCAGATATTAAAAGGGCAGTGTGTAATATGTACACTCACCTTATAGGGTTATGAGGGTCACAACCACTAGAGATAGCATACAGATAATGGCGGCTGCCGCAGCCCCATGTGGATGAATCTTCAATGATGGAGAGGAGAAGGGGTTAATGACGTGCTGTCGCCAAAAAGGATGAAAAAAAATTGTTGATTTACTAATAAATATTTTATTCCATAGGTCTACGTGTTTCAAGGTGCAAGACCTCTTCTTCAGGACCAAAAAAAAAGGAAAAATTAACAATACATCAATATTGTTTCATCATTGAAGACTCTAAACATTTTTAAGAAATGCTGAGTGTGACACAAACATCAACTTTTTTTGTGGCACATTCATTGATAAAATTGTCCGAATCATTTGCGTGAAAAGTTCTGGTACAACTACAATTGTAAACCGGAAGCTAATTTTTGAGGGCCCCATTTTCGGCACAAAAAATGTCAGGAAAAACTTTGCAGTAGCTACTCCAGGTACCACATCCATGAGGAACTTAGTATTCACCTTTAAGTCTCGTGCCGGGAGCTGGACTTACATAGAGACTTCTGGGTTTGGTCTACAAAAGGTTACTAGAGCAGAGACGTCCGAATTGTCAAGCAACGGCAAGCAAAGTGCAGACAATCTGAGGTCAGCAACTGAATATTACACAGGATTAGGACAGGAAATATATAGGGACAGAATCAAGGTCTGGCATAACCTATAGTTGGCAATTATAGGAGCTATACAGTTTATGAAGTGTGAGCCGTGCCCAAAACTAATTGGAGGGAGAAAACGAAAAGACTTAAGATTGATCCCCAAAAGTCACTGCTTGGATGTCACCACAAGAATTCATATATGTAACAGAGCTGCTGCATTGTCTCCTGACGTTACTGTAGCAAAGGCGGCATGACCCCTGATGACACAGGAGCAAGCACATACACAAATTTTACAAAAACATTCTTTAGGTTGTGTGTTGCCTATACACGTACATTATACAAAAGCAATAAAGCTGGTTGTGGCTAGTTGCAACAACTCTTCCTTTTGTGAACTGTGTTTTTGAGTGCTTGAAGCACACATCTAACCCACCCAACTCCCATGTTTGTCTTGGATGTAATGATAGCCAAAGATTGCCCTGCAGACCATGTGGGCAAAGCCATGAAGAAGCCTGCATAAGGGAATGTGAAAGTGTCCTAGGAGTCAATTTTCAACAAGACAACACCAGGCCTCATGTTGCTCGTACTGATGTGAGTAGCCTGTGTAGCCTAAATATGGTACCACGACCTGCAGTGTCTCTTATCAAGCACATCTGTGACTTCATTAGTTTGCAATTGTAAAGGGAGCTGTTGACAGAGGATCTTGAAGCCCAAGTGTGTTTATCGTGGCAAAACATTCCTCAGACAACTATTAATAACCTAACTGGTTATGCAAATTGACTCTTTAGAGAGAAAGAGGATAGGAACTTTAATGCTACCTATTAGAAGTATCATTTCTAAAAGTCAATATCGACCTATTAACAAGCCTTGCCACATAAGGCTAAAAGTTCAGACACTATTTGCAGATGCGTGTTCTGGGGTGTTTGCCACTCTTCAGAGTAAAGCCAAAAGTTCTGATTTGCCTATAGTGAGAGAAATATCACTCTCCACAAGGAGAGAGGTTACCCCCTTAGACCCACATCACAGGCTTTACTTCTAACCAGGGGTGGGATGCAGCCATTTCTGTCCGGTTCGGGTAAACCGGTTGTTAAACTAACAGCCGGTTCGATGAATCGGTGTCGCAAACCGGTTCCCTTTATCCATTTGTATCGGCGTCTTTAAGACACCGATACAAAAGAATCCCCGTACCTCCATGCACATCGCACTTTCGGGTTCAGTGGAGCCAGTTTGCTCTCTTACCCGGTGTCATGATGACGCTGCAGAGGTCACGGCAGCACGGTGAGATTACCTCACCACGCTGCCGCCTGTCAGAGTCAGTATACAGAGTGCCTCGGAGGAGGAGGACAGAGGAGAAGCCGCCAGCACTTGGAGCAGGTAAGCGCTCTGTGAGCCGAAGATGCGACTCTGCATGGCAGGAGGCCACATGGACTCTTCAGGGCACGAGGAGGCCACATGGACTCTGCAGGGCACGAGGAGGCCACATGGACTCTGCAGGGCACGAGGAGGTCACATGGACTCTGCAGGGCACGAGGAGGCCACATGGACTCTGCAGGGCACGAGGGGGCCACATGGACTCTGCAGGGCAGGAGGAGGCCACATGGGATGAGAGCCTGCAGAGCAGGAGGAGGTTTGCATGGGTTGGGAACCTGCAGGGCAGGAGGAGGCCTGCATGGGGTGGGAACCTGCAGGGCAGAAGGAGGCCTGCATGGGGTGGGAGATTGCAGGGCAGGAGGAGGCCTGCCTGGGGTGGGAGACTGCAGGGCAGGAGGAGGCCTGCCTGGAGTGAGAGCCTGCAGGGCAGGAGGAGGCCTGCCTGGATTGAGAGCCTGCAGGGCAGGAGGAGGCCTGTCTGGGGAGGGAGCTTGCAGGGCAGGAGGAGGCCTGCCTGGGGTGGGAGACTGCAGGGCAGGAGGAGGCCTGCGAGGCAGGAGGATGCCTGCATGAAGCGAAGGCCTGCATGGGATAGAATCTGTATGGGTGGTCCGTTCCAATTTGAGCAGGGTTTCTTTAGTAATAATTTTCAAGCATTGTAGAAAAACTTTCATACAATATGCCAAGTAAATAAGTGACTGAGACTGACTGAAACAACTGGTACTTGATAGGAAAGTGAAGGTAAGGAAAAGTAAGAAGGGGAAAGTGTTTTATTATTTACTTGTAGTTTATGGTTGAGGAAAGTGCACAAAAATGTGTGTGGCTAACAAAATGGGTGTGGTTACACAATGGGGCGTGGTTTTTAATTGGGCTGGGTTTACAGAGAACCTGTTAAAAATTTGAATCCCACCCCTGCTTCTAACCACATCATACTTCTTGTTCACACTGAAGAGGAGTAAATACACAGAAAGCAAGTGGCATTAGAGTTCAAGGTCTCTTCCTCTCTGAAGAGACAATTTGCATTTTCAATTTCACACAGGAGCATTGCATGGCCTATAGGTATCCTGACACCACTAGGTCACTCTCACAAAAAGAGGCATTACCCCTTTAACCTCACAGATAGCATGCCAAGGTGAAAATGCGTTTATTTCTGTGTATAGGGCTCATACTAGATACTGAGTAAATCGAAATGTTTTCAAAATTTTGTCCCCCCCCCCATCTACATATCATTAACGATCGATTCTGTGATTTTCAGAATTCCATGACTTTTCTTTCTTGGTGTTGCGTGTTCCAAGTTGTGGAGTATATATAGACACACATGCACACCCACACAGTGTATAAATACTGTACTTGAAATACTCATTGAAATGAAGAAACAAAGGTGCTGAAATAGAACACATGGCTTGCTAATTGGCTATAATGGAAGCAATCAGAATAGGTCACCATTGTGATGGCACGCAATGCCCTTTGCAATAAAAAGTTTTCTGAAGCAAGATAACAAGAAACAGTCTATGGTAATGTGATTAGAAGAATGTGTTAGGACCACGAGCCCTTAAGGACATCATTAGAGCAATGTCATATATAGGACAGCAATGCAAGAACTTTCTCAATAAACCTACGGCTAAATAAGTCTGGGCAGATTTGTTGGAAAGATCCATATGTTATCTTTATTACATCAATGCTGGCATTCAACCAGGATTCTGTCGGACCATAAATTGCTTGGCTCTAAGGTGCAGAGAATTAAATTACACAATCAAATCAGTCATTTACAATATAATTGGTGATAAAATTTAAGACAGGGGCAATTGGTTTTTTGCCTCGTATGTTTGGTTTCCATGTATTGGATGCCCCATAAGAGGTCTAAACATCTGTAATGGTGAGAGTTGGGGCAAAACATAAAATTAAATATCAGTTTAACTCCTACTAGTCTGTACTCTAAAGGCTGCTTTACACGCAGCGACATCGCTAGCGATGTCGCTGGTGAAAGCACCCGCCCCCGTCGTTTGTGCGTCACAGGCAAATCGCTGCCCGTGGCGCACAACATCGCTAGGACCCGTCACACATACTTACCTGCCTAGCAACGTCGCTGTGGCTGGCAAACCACCTCCTTTCTAAGGGGGCGGTTCGTTCGGCGTCACAGCGGCGTCACTAAGCGGCTGCCCAATAGAAGCGGAGGGGCGGAGATGAGCGGGCCAAACATCCCGCCCACCTCCTTTCTTCCTCATTGCGGGCGGCCACAGGTACGGTGATGTTCCTCGTTCCTGCGGTGTTACACATAGCGATGTGTGCTGCCGCAGGAACAGCGAACAACCTGCGTCCTGCAACAGCAAAGACATTTGGGATTAGAACGATGTGACAACGATCAACGATTAGGTGAGTAATTTTGATCGTTAATGGTCGTTCATACGTTTCACGCGCAACAACGTCACTAACAAGGCCGGATGTGCGTCACAAGTTCCGTGATCCCAACGACATCTTGTTAGCGATGTCGTTGCGTATAAAGCCCCCTTTAGGCAATTCTTCCTACCCACCGGCTTTGTCCATGATTGACCAGGCATAACCTGTAACCATCAACAGCCTAATCAATAGCACCAACCCAAAACCAGTGTGTAGACAACATTGACAAATATGGGATAGCTAGAAGGATACGCAGCACTAAAAATGATCGCTCACACAACCAACAACTTCAGAATTTGTTGTGGGTAAAATAGTCTGGCAGCATCATATACCTGGTGTTACGGTTGCTGCGAGCACTGGAGACTATGTCCAGATTTCTTGCTACTGCACATGTGCGAGCGCCGGAGACTAAGTCCTATCTTGGAACCATTGCACATGTGCGGGTGACATCATCGCTGACACGAGGTCACATGTCTCTGACACCTTCTATGCCGATTGGTCGCTGGTCATGTGCTTGTGATGCCTTGCTCGGTGATAGGCCAGCATGACGTCACTCCTGTCGTTCTGGCAGCGGATTGGCTCTGGTGTCCTCCATCTTGGATGAGGCACAGAGTCTATATAAGACCCTGACACACGCCGCATGGCGCTCAGTCCTCTTGGTTCATGCATAAGAGTAGACTGTGCGCGTTCCTCTAGGCATTCCTCTGTCTATGCTAGGTGAGCGCTACCGGCAGGGTAGCGTTCTTATACCTTACAGCTTCGGCTGCTGTCCGTATCCTTACCTCTTAGGGGAGCGGACATAGGCAGGTGCCTGAGGCACATGGTCTGGCTGGGCCTTGTGGTTCGACTCGTAGGTGGACGTTGCCGCTAGGGTAACGTTCCTTATACTGCGTCTGGCAGTTGTTCGTATCCTCGCACACTAGGGGAGCGAACAGAGGTAGGAGCTTTGTGCGGCTTACGCTGCTGTTCGTCTCTTTTGCACCACTAGAAGAGCGGACCTAGGCAGGTGCCATATCAAGTGGTTCGTGTCCTCGCACACTAGTGGAGCGAACGCAGGTAGGAGCTTTGTGCGGCTTACGCTGCTGTTCGTCTCTTTTGCACCACTAGAAGAGCGGACCTAGGTAGGTGCCATTTCGCACACATTGCCTTTGTCTCTGTGATTATTAACAGAGATCATTCCACACACCCTCCAAGTAAGGGAGGAATTGCTTTACTTACTTATTATATCCTTCTGTGAGTTAACAGAGGTATTGCACTCTGCCATAGTCTGCAGCAGAGTCTTTGCACGGTGGACCCTGACTGTCTGATACTCCTTTAGGTTATTATCAGACAGCCCCCCGTAACACCTGGTCACAGACTTGCAAATCTACCTGAATCCAAGATCTACCACTGACCTTGTGTTTTTTTTATGCATTGCTTTATTATTGTGCACTCTATAGACTAAAGTATTGGGACACCTACAGGAGCTTTTATTACACCCCACTCTAAATACATTGGCATTAATATAGAGTTTGTCTTGAATTTGCAGCTATATTAATAAATAATTATAATAATAATAATAATAATAATGAGAGCTTCCATTCCTGTTTGAAACCTTTCTATAAGATTTTAGAGTATGTATGTATGTATGTACAGTCATATGAAAAAGTTTGGGCACCCCTATTAATGTTAACCTTTTTTCTTTATAACAATTTGGGTTTTTGCAACAGCTATTTCAGTTTCATATATCTAATAACTGATGGACTGAGTAATATTTCTGGATTAAAATGAGGTTTATTGTACTAACAGAAAATGTGCAATCCGCATTTAAACAAAATTTGACCGGTGTAAAAGTATGGGCACCTCAACATAAAAGTGACATTAATATTTTGTAGATCCTCCTTTTGCAAAAATAACAGCCTCTAGTCGCTTCCTGTAGCTTTTAATGAGTTCATGGATCCTGGATGAAGGTATATTTGACCATTCCTGTTTACAAAACAATTCCAGTTCAGTTAAGTTTGATGGTCGCCGAGCATGGACAGCATGCTTCAAATCATCCCACAGATGTTCAATGATATTCAGGTCTGGGGACTGGGATGGCCATTCCAGAACATTGTAATTGTTCCTCTGCATGAATGCCTGAGTAGATTTGGAGCGGTGTTTTGGATCATTGTCTTACTGAAATATCCATCCCATGCATAACTTCAACTTCGTCACTGATTCTTGCACATTATTGTCAAGAATCTGCTGATACTGAGTTGAATCCATGCAACCCTCAACTTTAACAAGATTCCCGGTGCCGGCATTGGCCACACAGCCCCAAAGCATGATGGAACCTCCACCAAATTTTACTGTGGGTAGCAAGTGCTTTTCTTGGAATGCTGTGTTTTTTTGCCTCCATGCATAACGCCTTTTTGTATGACCAAACAACTCAATCTTAGTTTCATCAGTCCACAGGACCTTCTTTCAAAGTGTAACTGGCTTGTCCAAATGTGCTTTTACATACCTCAGGCGACTCAGTTTGTGACGTGCTTGCAGAAATGGCTTCTTTCGCATCACTCTCCCATACAGCTTTTCCTTGTGCAAAGTGCGCTGTATTGTTGACTGATGCACATTGACACCATCTGCAGCAAGATGATGCTGCAGGTCTTTGTAGGTGGTCTGTGGATTGTCCTTGACTGTTCTCACCATTCTTCTCTGTCTTTCTGATATTTTTCTTGGCCTGCCACTTCTGGGCTTAACAAGAACTGTACCTGTGTTCTTCCATTTCCTTACTATGTTCCTCACAGTGGAAACTGACTGTTTAAATCTCTGAGACAACTTTTTGTATCCTTTCCCTGAACAACTATGTTGAATAATCTTTGTTTTCAGATCATCTGAGAGTTGTTTTGAGGAGATCATGATGCCACTCTTCAGGAGATTGAAATAGGAGAACAACTTGCAAGTGGCCACCTTAAATACCTTTTCTCATGATTGGATACACCTGCCTATGAAGTTCAAAGCCCAATGAGGTTACAAAACCAATTTAGTGCTTTAGTAAGTCAGTAAAAAGTAGTTAGGAGTGTTCAAATCAAGAAATTGATAAGGGTGCCCAAAATTTTGCACCGGTCAAATTTTGTTTAAATGCGGATTGCACATTTTCTGTTAGTACAATAAACCTCATTTCAATCCAGAAATATTACTCAGTCCATCAGTTATTAGATATACGAAGCTGAAATAGCTGTTGCAAAAACCCAAATTGTTCTAAAAAAAAAAAAAAGGTTAACATTAATAGGGGTGCCCAAACCTTTTCTGTCTTTAACATGAAAAATCATATTTTTTTCTTATCAATTGAGTTGCATAATAAATAGAAAATATAGTCCAGACATTGACTAGGTTAGAAATAATGATTTTTACTTGAAATAATTCTCCTACACACTTTGTTTTCGTCACAGAATGCTCCTTTGCAGCAATTCCAGCTTTGCAGACCTTTGGCCTTCTAGCTGTTAATTTGCTGAGGTAATTTGGAGATATTTCACCCCATGCTTCCAGAAGCCTCTCCCACAAGTTGGATTGGCTTGATGGGCACTTTTTGCGTACTATACGGTCTAGCTGCTCCCACAACAGCTCAATAGAGTTGAGATCTGGTGACTGGGCTGGCCACTCCATTACAGATAGAATACCAGCTGCCTGCTTCTTCCCTAAATAGTTCATGCATAATTTGGAGGTGTGCTTTGGGTCATTGTCCTGTTGTAGGATGAAATTGGCTCCAATTAAGCTCTGTCCACAGGGTATAGCATGGTGTTGCAAAATAGAGTGATAGCCTTCCTTATTCAAAATCCTTTTTATCTTGAACAAATCATCCACTTTACCAGCCCCAAAGCATGTCCAGACCATCACATTACCTCCATCATGCTTGACAGATGGCGTCAGGCACTCATCCAGCATTTTTTCAGTTGTTCTGCATCTCACAAATGTTCTTCTGTGTGATCCAAACACCTCAA
Source organism: Anomaloglossus baeobatrachus (assembly GCF_048569485.1). Taxonomy (NCBI): domain Eukaryota; kingdom Metazoa; phylum Chordata; class Amphibia; order Anura; family Aromobatidae; genus Anomaloglossus; species Anomaloglossus baeobatrachus. The sequence continues at coordinate 350,021,798 of NC_134357.1, read as the reverse complement.
ACTTCGATTCTTCTGTCCAGGACAATTTTTTTCCAATCTTCCTCTGTCCAACGTCTGTGTTCTTTTGATCATATTATTCTTTTCCTTTCATTAGCCAGTCTCAGATATGGCTTTTTCTTTGACACTCTGCCCTGAAGGCCAGCATCCCGGAGTCGGCTTTTCACTGTAGACGATGACACTGGCATTTTGCGGGTACTATTTAATGAAGCTGCCAGTTGAGGACCTGTGAGGTGTCGATTTCTCAAACTAGAGACTCTAATGTACTTGTCTTGTTGCTCAGTTGTGCAGCAGGGCCTCCCACTTTTCTTTCTACTCTGGTTAGAACCTGTTTATGCCCCTCCTCTGAAGGGAGTAGTACACACCGTTGTAGGAAATCTTCAGTTTCTTGGCAATTTCTCGCATGGAATATACTTTATTTCTAACAACAAAAATAGACTGTTGAGTTTCACATGAAAGTTCTCTTTTTCTGGCCATTTTCAGATGTTTGCTGCTAGAATAGTCATTTACCACATTTACAATATATAGAGTGTATTTCTGTTTAATTTAATGTTTGCGTCATTGAAAATAAATGTGCTTTATCCTTCAAAAATAAGGAAATATCTAAGTGACCCTAAACTTTTGAACTGTAGTGTATGTCTGTGTGTGTGTGTGTGTGTGTGTGTGTGTGTGTCCTTTTGTCCATTCATCTAGAACATTTGTGAGGTCAAATACCGATGATGGACTAGAGACCTGGCTCAAAGTCTCTTTTCTAGTTTATCCCAAAGGTGTTTGATGGCGTTGAGGTCATGGCTCTGTGAAGGCTACATGAAATGCATCGAACCTTGCATTACTAGGTCCCACCTAAGAAAAGAATCTCCTGGCACTATTTCTCCTACACCAAGTTTTACATTTGGCACAACGCAATATGTCTGGTAAAGTTCTTCTGGCATTCGCCAAACCCAAACTAATCCATCAGACTGCCGCCAGTGTGATTTGTCATTCCATGGAGCACCTTTCCACTGCTCCATGGTCAAGCGACGGAGTGATTTACACCTCCTGTATGCAGCTGCACGGCCCTAGAAACCCATGCTATGAATAATCCCAACCCATTTTTTTTATGGACGAGTTGCTGCGGTTTTTAAACACTTCCACTTTTCAATACCACTCACCGCTGATTATGGAATACTTAGAAGGAAAGACATTTCAATAACCAACTTGCTACAATGCTGACAGCCTATTGCAGAACCACATTGGTACAAGCAAGCTCTTTAAAAAAGGGATTCTTTCACAAATGTTTGTAAAGGCAGACTGCATGATGCAAAGCTGGATTGTATGTACCTATGTTAATGAGAGTGAACCCTTAATGAAATTATTAAGAGGTGTTTCCCAATACTTTTGTCTGTATAGTAGAAATCGGAAACAAAAATATTAGTACTACCGTATAAGTTTGGACCTTTTATTTACTTCAGTAGTACTGAAAAATTGCTAGGAAACCTCCTTTAGGTTGCAATCTAAATTTGTATTTGCACAAGTATTTACCTCTAGGTTGCATTGTATTGTAAATAGAAATGGGTGAATAGTAACTATTCATGCTTCGGATAATGCTTACCGAATACCGAGTATTCATCATGACAAAAAAACAATGCTCAGGTTCGTTATTACTTGAGGAATACCTGAATAGTACTTTAGGATTTTGTGATGAATAATCCGAACATGAATAGTTACTATTTGCCCATCACTAACTGTAAAGGCTGAAAAATGTTTAAAAGGGGTTGTTAGAGTGAATGCAGACTTTTTTTAAAAGAAGACCTAAGTGACTGCAAACAGACTTCTGAATCCTTAGGGTTTGTGCCCACTATCAGGACTCACTGTGTCTTGTACGCAGCGAGTCCTGACCTGCGGGGCCGCGAGTCTCCTCCGCAGGAGACCGCAGCTGCTCGTACCCACGATCAGGGTTCGGTGTGCTGCGGTTTCTCGCTTGTGTTCTCCTTACGGAGGATGCATGCAAATCCGCAGCAAACAATTGACATGCTGCGGTCTGGAAAGACACACCGCAGGTCAGTGATTGCTGCGGAAAAAAAAAACAAGCACAGTGGGCATGGGATTTCTAGAAATCCCGTCCATTATGCTTTTACTGTACAACGCAGCCTTTTGGATGCAGCTGACGTATGCTGCGTTCCAACCGCTGCCAATACTGATCGTGGGCACGCAGCCTTACAGTTCACATGCTGTCAGGATTCTTTGGTATTCCGGCAAGATTGGGTATTCAGTTGACCGCAAATATGTGATTTACATACTTCCGACCACATTCCAACTAGCTGCGCTCAGCCATGCTTTATTGATTAAGGATAAGCACGTTTAGTAGGCATGTGACCGCATGTATGCAAATCGTACACTTGAGGTGACATGACCACCCACTCTTGCTGGCAACATTGGGGAATCCTGAAAGAATTCAAATGTGTCCAGTCACACAGTGACTGGAGTTGTTTAGCAGAAGACCAAACATCCACATCATAAACTGACATGCTGCAGAATTGGAATTCAGAGCACAGCTCTGCTCATGTTGTGGATATTTTTAAAATCTTGTGCATTTAATTTCTTAAAATTCATGCACAAAACTGATGCTGAAAAATAGAGACTATTTTCTGTGCAGAAAATTCATATGGAAACTCCACTCTTTTGCAGCAGAATAATATAGCAAAACAGATAAATATCTTGTACTCTCTTATCATGATTTCAGCAAAACAAAATATCAGTTATAACCACTGTGACAAGCAGTATTACTTCACTGACCAGCACTTCCTTCCCTCCGTTCACAAAAAGAGGGAAGTTATGAAAGAAGGAAATGTATTGCAAAAATATAAAATGAACATCCAGCAAAATAAGGTCCTTCTGCAAGCTTAAAAATTTTATTTTAATAATTCTCGAAACGGACAAAATACATGAATGCTCGTGCAGAATACCAGAGATGACACTAAAGAACTTAATGTATAAAGTCCAGAGCGAGTTATATAATTAGGCCTAAGCCACACGGCATGAAAATCAGTGCGAGTGGAGTGTGATAAAACATCGCATTCCACTTGGACCAATATTAGCCTATGTGTCGGCGCACATGAGCAATTATTTTCTCAGCCCTAATCGGACCGAGAAAACAATCACAACATGCTGCGACTGTAATGCGAGACTCTTTCTCTTGCACCCATTCAAGTGTATGGGGCGAGAAAAAAAAAAAAAAAAAAAATCGCACTGCACTCGTGGTACACCGGTGTATCGCGAGTGCAGTGTGAGAATGGCAATAGCCGGCTACGGAGGAGAGAGGGAGATAAATCCCTCCCCTCCTCCGTGCCGGCCCACCCCCCGCAGCTGAGGTCCGCTCGCATGGTTGGACCTCAGTCGCAGGGACACTTGCATGACACTTGGCTCTGCTGTACTGCCAGCGTGAGCCGAGTGTCATGCGAGGGGATCGCAGTAATCCCCGTGTGGCCCCAGCCTTATAAACTTCCTAGGTACATTTCTACAGGTGGTCATACCAGAGGGACAATGCAGTGTATCCAGATCCTCTAGTAAACCTCCTTCTGTAGGTATAGAAAAGTGCTCACTTGACGTACATGTCTCACAGTGGTAATTTTTTATTTTCATTTAAAATATGCTTTGGGGGCAGATTATCGATGGATCTATGTCTGGCCCATAGATTTTAGCAGCTCCTTTACATACAGATCTGGCAAAAATTAGAAAGACCATTTCCAAATTTTCAGATTTTCTGCTTTTTCTCTTTATAGGTATATTTTTGAGTAAAATGTAAATTGTTCTTTTATTCTATAAACTACTGACAACATGTCACCGAATTTCCAAGCAAAAAATTTTGTATTTATTTTCTGAAAATGAAAAATGGTCAAAATAACAAAAAAATGCATTGCTTTCAGACACCTCAAATAATGCCAAGAAAACAAGTTCATAATCATTTAGAAACAACAATACTAATGTTTTTAACTCGGGAAGAGTTCAGAAATCAATATTTTGCGGAATAACCATGATTTTTAATCACAGCTTTCAGCCGTCTTGGCATGCTTTCCACCAGTCTTTCACACTGCTTTTGGGTGATTTTATGCCACTCCTTAAAAAATGTAAGCAGTTCTTCTTTGTTTGATGGTTTGTGACTATCCATCTTCCTCTTGATTACATTCCAGAGGTTTTCAATGGGGTTCAGGTGTGGAGATTGGGCCTGCCATGACAGGGTTTTGATGTGGTGGTCCTTCATCCACACATTGATTGACCTAGCTGTGTGGCATGGCGCATTGTCCTGCTGGGAAAAACAGTCCTCAAAGTTGGGGAACATTGCCTGAGCAGAAGGAAGAAACTGTTTTTCCAGGATAACCTTGTATACAGCTTGATTCATATGTCTTTTGCAAAGATTACCCTGCCCAATTCCAGCCTTGCTGAAGCATCCCCAGATTATCACCGATCCTCCACCAAATTTCATGGTGGGTGCAAAACACTGTGGCTTGTACACCTCTCCAGGTCTCTGCCTAACCATAAGACAGAGTACAAAGATAAGTGTGTCTTAGCTACATTCAAGCATGATGGTGGGAGTGTCATGGTTTATGGCTGCATGACTGCTGCCGGCTGTGAGGAGCTACAGTTCATTGAGGGAACCATGAACACCAACATGTATTATGACATACTGAAACAGAGCACAATCCCTTCCTTTCGGAAACGGGGCCGCAGAGAAGTATTCTAACATGATATTGAGCCTAAACACACCTCAAAGATGACCACTGCCTTGCTAATAAAACAGAGGGTAAAGGTGCTAGACTGACCAAGTGTCTCGAGACCTAAACCCTTTTGAGCATCTGTGGGGCATCTTCAAATGCATGGTGGAGGAGTGTAAGGTCTCTAACATTCACCAGCTCCGTGATCTCATCATGGAGGATGGAACAGGATTCCAGTGGCTCCTGTCCTCTTTCACTTAGGGGGTGTACTCACTTTGTTGCCAGTGGCTTTGACATTAATGGCTGTGTGTTGCGTTATTTAGACGGCACCAAATTTACGCTTGTTATACAAGCTGGACACTGACTACTTTACAGTTTATCAAAGTGTCATATCTTCAGTGCTGTCCCATGAAAAGATATAAAATATTAACAAAAATGTGAAGGGCATATTCATGTTTGTGATATACTGTAAAATAATAAACATTCACAAAAATATGAGGGGTGTACTCACTTGTGATATATTGTACATATTTTTTTCCATAAGCAGCCAGTACAGCTGCACTATAGAAGTATGACTCCAGAAGTACTGCAAAAGAAGACTACTTCTGAAACACCAGAAATATGGTTCTTTTCACATTTTCCTCATAGCGTCTGTATTAATTTGTTGAAAAAAATACAGAATAAAGCAAATAATTCCTAAAAATCAGAAAACAGAATAGGTATCAGGTTTTAATTAGTAAAATAATCTAGGTGATACATTCTATCATGCTCGTGCTGGCAGCAGATTGTGTGCCAGAGTCGTGAAGGCAGGGAAATACAATCAGCGAAGGGGTGTAAGCTGTAGGATACATGCACACGATTATTCTCAATTCTACAAGCTTTGTCTCTACCAGATGTATATAAATGAAAGAAGAGAATAGCACAAAGATGACAAGGGTTCAGGGTCAGGGTCTGTAACAGCAACAATCGAATCCCATTCATTTCTTGAGAAGGATAGAATATTCAGAACATGTCATGACAGTCAAATTATAGAAAGCAGATATAGAGAAGTTCATTTTAACTGTTTAAAAGGCATTAGTCACTGGAAACCCCTGTGTGAAGGCTACACTGGCATAGGGAACAATGCAAATCAGTAGTAAAAAGGTGATTATGCGCTATTGACAAGACAGGTGATGTGACGATCGGTGGGGGTTCTATCCACCTGGACACCCCACTAATCACCAAAATGGGGGTACATCTCATTTGTTCGAATGAAGCACATATTCTTGACCACCATTAGATTAATTCTCTATTGGACTGCCAGATACACTACAGTTCAAAAGTTTAGAATCACTTAGATATTTCCTTATTTTTGAAACAAAAGCACATTTTTTTTCAATGAAGCTAACATTAAATTAAACAGAAATACACTCTATACATTGTTAATGTGGTAAATGACTGTTCTAGCTGCAAACGTCTGGTTTTTCATGCAATATCTACATAGGTGTATAGAGGCCCATTTCCAACAATCACCACTCCAGTGTTCTAATAGTGTTTGCTAACTGTGTTAGAAGGCTAATGGATGTTAAGAAATGCTTTAAAAACCCTTGTGCAAGTATGTTAGCACAGCTGAAACAATTTTGCTGATTAGAGAAGCTATAAAACTGACCTTACATAGTCTTTGAGTAGACCTTACCTTCCTTTGAGCTAGTTGAGAATCTGGAGCATTACATTTGTTGGTTCCATTAAATTCTCAAAATGGCCAGAAAAAGAGAAGTTTCATGTGATACTCGACAGTCTATTCTTGTTCTTAGAAATGAAGGATATTCCATGCAGAAAATTGCCAAGAAACTGAAGATTTCCTACAACGGTGTGTACTACTCCCTTCAGAGGAGAGCACAAACAGGCTCTAACCAGAGTAGAAAGAAAAGTAGGAGGCCCCGCTGCACAACTGAGCAACAAGACAAGTACACTAGAGTCTCTAGTTTGAGAAATCGATGCCTCACAGGTCCTCAACTGGCAGCTTCATTAAATAGTACCTCTCCTCTAACGCTCTCTTTGACAACCTACAGTCCGGCTTCCGTCCACATCACTCCACCGAAACTGCCCTGACTAAAATCACAAATGACTTGCTTACTGCCAAAGCGAACAAGCACTTCTCTATACTCCTACTCCTAGACCTGTCCTCAGCCTTCGATACCGTTGACCACTCCCTCCTATTACAGACCCTCTCTTCCCTTGGTGTCAGAGACCTCGCCCTCTCTTGGATCTCTTCATACCTCTCAAATCGCACTTTTAGTGTCTCCCACTCCCACACAACCTCTTCATCCCACCATCTCTCTGTTGGCGTCCCTCAAGGCTCTGTCCTAGGACCCCTACTTTTCTCTATCTACACATTTGGCCTGGGACAACTCATAAAGTCCCATGGCTTCCAATACCACCTATATGCCGACGACACCCAGATCTACCTCTCTGGCCCAGATGCCACATCTCTGCTGTCCAAAATCCCGAAATGTCTATCTGCTATATCCTCCTTCTTCTCCTCTCGCTTCCTAAAGCTCAATGTGGCCAAAACTGAACTAATCATCTTTCCTCCGTCTCACCTACACTCTCCACCTAATCTATCTATTACAATAAATAACACCACGCTCTCGCCAGTACCCAAAGTTCGCTGCCTCGGAGTGACCTTTGACTCTGCCTTATCCTTCATACCACACATCCAATCCCTCACCACCTCCTGCCGTCTTCAACTCAAAAATATTTCCAGAATCCGCCCTTTCCTCAATTTGCAATCAACTAAAATGCTAGTGCATGCCCTCATAATCTCCCGCCTCGACTACTGTAACATCCTCCTCTGTGGCCTCCCTGCCAACACGCTTGCCCCTCTCCAGTCCATCCTTAACTCTGCTGCCCGACTGATCCACCTCTCTCCTCAATACCACCCCGCTTCTCCTCTCTGCATGTCCCTCCACTGGCTTCCAATCTTCCACCGTATCCAATTCAAACTTCTAACACTGACCTACAAAGCTGTGCATAATCTTTCCCCTCCGTACATCTCCGAACTACTCTCCCACTACACTCCAACACGTCACCTCCGGTCCTCCCAAGATCTCCTCCTCTCCTCCTCTCTCATTCGCTCCTCACACAACCGACTCCAAGACTTCTCCCGAGCATCCCCAGTCTCCTGGAACTCGCTGCCTCAACACGTCAGACTATCCCCTACCCTTGCAAACTTCAAACGGAACCTGAAAACGCACCTGTTCCGAAATGCCTACAATCTACAATGAACTCGCTGCCGCCCGACCACCGTGCGGAGCTGCCGCCCGACCACCGTGCGGAGCTGCCGCCCGACCACCGTGCGGAGCTGCCGCCCGACCACCGTGCGGAGCTGCCGCCCGACCACCGTGCGGAGCTGCCGCCCGACCACCGTGCGGAGCTGCCGCCCGACCACCGTGCGGAGCTGCCGCCTGACCTACACCCCACCTATTGTCTCCTCCCCATAATCCTATAGAATGTAAGCCCGCAAGGGTAGGGCCCTCTTCCCTCTGTACTAGTCTGTCTACTGTAACTTGTATACGTATTTTGTATGTAACCCCCTTCTCATGTACAGCACCATGGAATTAATGGTGCTCTATAAATAAATAATAATAATAATAATAATAATAATAATAATAATAATAGTACCCGCAAAACGCCAGTGTCAACGTCTACAGTGAAGAGGCAACTCCGGGATGCTGGCCTTCAGGGCAGAGTGGCAAAGAAAAAGCCATATCTGAGACTGGCTAATAAAAGGAAAAGATTATTATGGGCAGAAGAACACAGACATTGGACAGAGGAAGATTGGAAAAAAGGGTTACGGACAGACAAATTAAAGTTTGTGGTGTTTGGATCACACAGAAGAACATTTTTGAGATGCAGAACAACTGAAAAGATGCTGGAAGAGTGCCTGATGCCATCTGTCAAGCATGGTGAAGGTAATGTGATGGTCTGGGGTTGCTTTGGTGCTGGTAAAGTGGGAGATTTGTACAAGGTAAAAGGAATTTTGAATAAGGAAGGCTAGCACTCTATTTTGCAACACCATGCCATACTGTAACGCCTGCCTGGATCAACAGACTCAGATGGGATGTAATGGACAGGCTAGAGGGAAGCCACTCACCAAGCAGGACCCCCAGAACCCTGAAACCCTTTAACCCCTATACAGGGATTTGGAATTACACAGGTCCCTGGAGATCACTACCTGTGGAAGGCTACAGTCCGATGAGAGTAGTCGTCAGACAGGGTCAAACAAGGAATACCAGAACAGGGCCAGAATCGGCAGGCAAGGACGTAATCAGAAAACGTAGCAGAGGTCAAATCCGGATCGGGCAGCAAGGTACAAAAACAGCAGGCAGAAGGGTAGTCAGAAAACACGCAGAAGTCAACACACAGGAATCACTAAACAGAATAGGGCGGACCAGGAGCCACGAAATCAGAACTATCTCTGGCAGAGGTCAGCAGACAGGAGGGGAACTAAGAAGGGTGTGGTGTCTTCCCATTGGCTGTAGCTGAACGCTGGCAACTTCAGCTGGAAGACACACGCCACCCACAGTCAGTTAGTGGTACTGCAGATCCCAAGATAACCCAGCCCAGTGGATGATCGGAGCCTGCGCCCACCGGTGCCGCTGGCATCGACTCCTCTCCCATCACCAGCACCATCCACGGCAGGAACACGGCGTCGCCTGGCGATCGGAGCAGAAGTCGCTGGAGCAGACTCCAGTGGTGACGTAACACATACCCTGTGGACAGCGCTTGATTGGAGCCAAATTCATCCTACAACAGGACAATGACCCAAAGCCCACCTCCAAATTATGCATGAACCATTTAGGTAAGAAGCAGGCAGCTGCTATTCTATCTGTAATGGAGTAGCCAGCCCAGTCACCAGATCTCAACCCTATTGAGCTGTTGTGGGAGAAGCTGGACCGCAAGGTACGCAAAAAGTGCCCACCAAGCCAATCCAACTTGTGGGGGGGGCTTCTGGAAGCATGGGGTGAAATATCTCCAGATTGTCACAGCAAATTAACAGCTAGAATGCCAAAGGTCTGCAAAGCTGTAATTGCTGCAAAGGAGCATTCTGTGACAAAAGCAAAGTGTGAAGGAGAATTATTTCAAGTGAAAATCATTATTTCTAACCTCGTCAATGTCTGGACTATATTTTCTATTCATTATGCAACTCATTTGATAAATAAAAGTATGATTTTTCAAGGAAAACACAAAATTGTCTTGGCGACCGCAAACTTTTGAACTGTAGTGTGAACAGTTGTATAACAGACACGGCACTTCTGGAGTCGGGTGCACGAATAGGATCCTGTGCCGTACGTAATTCAATGAAAATAAACTTGGAAGTCCAAGATGGGGAGATTTATCAAATATTCAAAAGCAATCCGGAGTAATAAATGCTCTCACTCTTTCTATAGCGGTGGACACCGTAGACATATCTATGCGCTGACCCCTATGCAGCTTACTCCTGTGCAATCCGTTTACTGATGAAGGTCTGATTGTAAGACCGAAACATTTATTACTCTGGATTGCCGCTGAGTTTTCAATAAATCTCACCAGCTCACCATATTGGAGTGCCAAATTTATTTGCATTGAATGCCAGAGAAACAGTGGTTCCGATTCATAAAGACAGTCATTTTTTTTGCTGTTTTTGATAAGTGGGTGTGTTGGAGTCACATGCCCCTGATTAGGGATGAGTGGAACCATGGAAGTTCAGGTTCGGCAGGTTCAGCCACACTTTATTTAAAGTTCTGCTTTTGGGACTGAGACTTGACCAGAATCCCATTGGAAGTCAATAATTGGGCAGTTCAGGTCTCTGCCCACATATAGGCAGCCATAAATAGAAAACTTCTGGAGGAGGGAGGTTTTTTTTTATATATATAATATCTATCTATCTATCTATATATATTTATCTTTATTTTTTTTGCACACACTACATCCAATAACGCTGTTTTTACCCCCAACGCAAGCCATTCAAACACTGCAAGCGGCTCGTGTTGGGCCGAGCGCTGAGCGTACCCAAGCAGAGTGATGCTCGATCGAGTGGTTTGCATACGGAAAGCACCCGAACTCTGATTTTTTTTGTAAAGTGCGTGTTCGGTATGTATACCGAACTGTAATGTTCGGGTCCTCTCATCTCTAGTCCTAATTCATTATAAAATTATTTTTTTCCTTAATGACTCAGGAGTATCTGTCACCAGCGTGCACCCTACTATAAATTTTACTCCAGTCCCCAACTGGAGTAAGATTTCTGGTGTAAGACATGTCACAGCTCAACATGAATTAGTCAAGCTCTGGTGTCCCATTCTCACCGGGTCCTTCACTTGCCACATTTACGCCCTTTTTGGTGCTAGGTGAAACTGGTGTGAAAAATGGCAAAAGTCGCAGGACTGGCTGCAGTGGTCATGTAACATTGTTTATGTCAGTGAAAAAGTGACAGCCGGAGGTGAAATCATAGTAATGACGCTAGTCTTGGAGGTAAGTAAAGGGAGTTATTATTTTATGCTGCACCTCTCTAGATAAAGACGGTTCTCCTCGAGACGTCTGGACAATCACCAAATATGTTATGTTACAATAATAGAATTCTGCTAAATCAGATGTAGACATGAGATGAAGTGGATGAACGGGGCTTTCCAAATAGGAATAGGAAGTTAGACTCTTGCACCATTACATTACCAGAAAAATCAGTGTACATATGCAGAAGTGTTCCCATAGAGGACATGTATACTAGTCAATTATACAAATTAAATAGTTTCACATTGCTGTTATGAATCCCGTCCCTCCACCGTACTTCTACTGGTATACACACGTTGCTATTATGCAGCATGGCCCACCGTTGTACTTATACCGGTATACACACGTTCCTGTTATGCACCCTATCCCACAATCGTACTTACACCGGTATACATACATTGCTGTTACGCACCCTGTCCTACCACAGTACTTATACCGGTACACACACATTGCTGTTATGCACCTTGTCCCATCACCATACTTATACTGGTATACACACGCTGCTATTATGCACCCTCTCCCACCACCGTACTTATACCGGTATACACGCGTTGCTGTTATGTATCCTGTCCCACCACCGTACTTATACCGGTATAGATACATTGCTGTTATGCACCCCGTCCCACCGCCGTATTTATACCGGTATACATAGGGACTTTCCGGTTTCCTAAGTCCAGGTAAATGGAATTGTTTGTAATTGTCAGTGGTATTTCACATACTCTTCTTTATTGCTTGTAATGATTCTTGTAAACTGAAAAAAAAAATCTTTAGAACCATCAATACGAAAAAGCAAACAAGTCAGACGCAGCGTGAATAGAAAGTGTTTACTCAGAGCCATTTTTGCCTTACAGCAGAAACCTATGTTTTGAGTCGAATGGAGAATGAATGTACAGTGTTCCTGTCCATACAGTAAGAGTGATCGAAATATTACCCGTATTATGCGGCTATCAGTTGTGCCATAGATTCACCTATAATTTGGCTGACGCAACCAATTACGAGCCGTAAGAGCAATCAGTGTGTCCATGGTAACAAAGTAATCACTTCTGACAATGGAAATCTTTTCCAATGGTTTGGAAATTTATTGGGTTTGTTTAAGACATTTTATTTCTCTCCTGTTATTATTATTACAATCACACAAGTGATGATTGATTTTTTTTTTCTGCAAATGGTGGAATATGAAAACCAATCCAATCACAGTAAAATACGGAGAATTTCAGCTAATTCTGGATTGCTTTTCACATTTGTATGCTGGAGCAATCCACTTACAACTTTAATGAGTCATTTATAAATGTCACCTAAGGTTGCCATACACATTAAAAATAACGTGTTTGCCAAATAAACGCTCATGGTCTATTGTGTTCACTTGATTTTCGACTGCCTATGATGGGGAAAGTAAGAAACTGGCATGTTCAATTTCAATATGCTTGATCCGTTGTTTTCAATTGAGATATCCACCACTAGAGGTATCTTCAATTAAAATTAATCTGTCATTAAGAATAGCCTCTTTCAACGCCAAAGGCTTGAACACTCCGGAGAAACGGGCGCAAATCCTACAACACTTCCATCGGCAGAAGGTACAGATAATTTGTTTTCAAGAAACCCATTTTAAAGAAAATCATGCCCCCAACATCAAACATAAACACTACACTAGTTGGCACTTTGCCAATAACCCTAGTAACAAATCTAAAGGGGTGGCCATTGCTATCCACAAATCCCTACCCCACCAAATTGTCAGCTGTACGAAAGATAGAGAGGCCAGATATATTATTCTATCTTTGACAATCGAAGGCCAAGCAATAACCTTACTAAATGTATATGCCCCTAACCAAGACCAGGCCACTTTTATATCAAACTTGGTGGACATCTCATCCCCTTTGATACAGGGCACAATGATTCTGTGTACAGACCTCAACCTTACCCTGGATCCGGTTCTAGACAATTCAAAGAAAAAATCACACATTTCATATAGAGCCATTAAACACATTAAAAAGGCCCTCTTCGGGTTGCAATTACAGGATGTCTGGAGACTACAGCACCCCACGGTCAGAGATTACACCTTTTATTCCACGCCGCACGACTCATATAGTCGGATTGACTATATAATGGTCCAACATGCTGCTCTCCCATGGGTGTGCTCTACATCCATCGGTAACATTTTGTGGTCTGACCATGCCCCAATTTACTGTTCACTACAGATTCCTTCCCTTTCCAAAATGACACGCCCTTGGCGCCTAAATGAAAGTTTACTCTCTGACCCTGTGTGTTTGTCGGATATCCATGACTCCATAAAACACTTCCTTTCTGATCACTCATCCGACATGACTGCTCCTATCTTTAAATGGGAGGCCCTCAAATGTGTTCTGCGGGGGGTCCTTATTAAACATGGCTCACGACTAAAAAAGGCCAAAGCTCAAGTCCTTAGTTCCGCACTTCAAACCGTTACCAATCTGGAGCTAGCCCATAAAAATGCGCTCTCGACGGAAACGCTGAGAGATTTACTTAAAGCTAGGTTGGAAGTTAAAAAATTACTAGATGAGTCTTACAAACGTTACCTCCAAGTAGGACGTAGTCGTTTCTATGAATTTGGTAACAAACCCGGTAGGATGTTGGCCAGAGCCCTGCGCTCACAATGCCTCCAGAGTTTCATTCCCTGTATCAAAGGGCCCAAGGATGTCATGGTCCACACAACGGCGGAGATATCGAATTCTTTCCGATCATATTACTCAAAATTATACAACCTACCCACCCCGGAGGGAACAACACACAACATCACATCCCCTTTTAGCTCTTTGAGACCAGAGTTGATAACCGAACTAGAAACCCCTTTTGAACATTCAGAACTGCTGGAGGTAATAAAAAATTTACCTGGCAACAAAAGTCCAGGCCCAGACGGATTTACAGGGAAATTCTACAAAACACTAGCGGACCCTCTATCCCCATTGATGTTGATAGCATTCAATTCCATCTCTGACTCCTCCCCATTCCCCCCCCAATCCACAGCTGCGAATGTCACCGTGCTCCCTAAACCGGGGAAAGACCCACATGTTTGTGGGAGCTACCGCCCAATTTCTCTATTAAATATCGATTTAAAAATATTTGCAAAGCTGATAGCTAACAGGTTAAACCCATTGCTTCCCTCTCTGATCCACCCTGACCAGGTGGGCTTTGTTCTGGGCAGGGAGGCGCGGGACAATACCTTGAAATCTATAGACATTATACATCACGCAAAGACCCATAAAATTCCAATGATGATCCTATCCCTTGATGCAGAGAAGGCCTTCGATAGAATCTCATGGTCATCTCTATCTCAAACTCTCGCACATGTCGGTATAGGCCCCACACTGCTTGCTAAAATTCTCTCATTGTACAAATCCCCAGAAGCTACTCTAAAAATTAATGGTTCACTGTCAGACCCGTTCACCATCCATAATGGTACGCGGCAAGGCTGCCCACTCTCCCCGTTACTATACATACTAATTATGGAACATCTCCTAGCAGCCATCCGTAATAATCCAGAAATTCGGGGAATTAAAGTAGCCGGAAAGGAATACAAATGTTCTGCATTCGCGGACGATTTATTAATCTACATAACCAACCCATCGACCTCTCTGCCAAACTTGTTAGACCTCCTGGAGAAGTTTGGTGGCTGGTCCAACTTCAAGATCAATATGGACAAATCCGAGGCCCTTAATGTATCCCTCTCTAGTGAGTTGGTAAACAACCTAAAGACACATTACCCATTCAAGTGGCCACCAGACAATGTCATTACTTACTTAGGCATTCGTCTACCCTCGGATCTCTCCAGATTGTTCTCTCTGAACTTTTAGCCATTCCTTTCAAGACTGGAGAATAACTTAGCCACATGGGAACGAACATGTTTCTCATGGTTTGGGCGCATCAATATATTGAAAATGACAATTCTTCCCAGGCTATTGTACCTTTTGCACACAATCCCTTCCTACATACCTGCTGCGTTCTGGGTCGGACTACGACGCCAATTTAGGTGCTTTGTATGGGCCTCTAAACATCCAAGAATCCGCTGGGAAACCCTAATCCGCCCAAAAGAGGCGGGCGGGGCAGGCCTGCCGGATTGTCGTCGTTATTACTTAGCTGTCGCACACGCCCGTGTACTGGACTTAATCCATAACCATGCGTCGAAATTATGGGTTCGCATGGCGACGGATATGTGTCCGACCCCGGTTGGAGCCCTGCCGTGGCTGCGCCCACCCCCTCCCCTAAATAGCCCAGACATATCCTACACAACAGCTAACACTCTGAAAATCCTGAGTGGCCCCTATATGAAAAAAGAGTTGCTGGATGGAAATGGCCCTATGTTCCCCATTTCAGGAAACCCGAAGTTTGGCCCGGGATATACCGCTCCGACGTTTTTGGGCTGCCCCAAAACCCGTCCTCTACGACTATGCCACGTTGCTCCTAACGGGGTACTGTTACCAATCAACACGATCCTAGGTGACATTCCTCCCAATCCACGCCATGAATTTGAATACAATCAGCTCCAACACTTTTTTGCGTCAATCCCGGAGAAAGGAACACTAATACGCCCCTTGTCAACATTTGAATCTCTGTGCCTTACAAAATCTATTATTCCACACACGACCTCGGTCATCTACAAATTGCTCTTTGAAAAAGACCTTCTCTCTCTGCCCCCATTTTGTAAAGCTTGGGAATCAGAATTACAGAAAACCTTCACGAAAACCCAATGGGATAAATGTTTTTCCCTCTCACATAAATCAGTTATAGCATCTAAATCACAAGAGACAAGTTATAAGATCATATCAAGGTGGTATAGGGTTCCAATCACATTAAATAAATGGTTTCCAGGGGTCCCGGATATATGCTGGCGTTGCGGAGCAGAGGTGGGAACAATGTCACACATATGGTGGTCGTGCCCGACCCTGAGCGCCTTTTGGAAAGGAGTTCTCAAGACTATTCTGGAAGTAACGGGTGTCTTAGTTCCGCCATCCCCAGAAGCAATCCTACTATACATGTTCCCCATGTCCAAATCCAAGTATAAAAAATCATTGCTCAAACACCTACTACAGGCTGCGAAAACAGTGATCCCCAGACACTGGAGATCGCTGGATCCCCCGTCCATGGAGGAGTGGTTTGCGGAGGTGGCTGCAATTTATCGTATGGAGTCGCTGATCGCGTGCTCCCAACAAGAAAGAGATATAGTTTCCAAGACTTGGTTTCACTGGGAGGCGTTCTTATCCTCTTCTCTATATCGGCAAATCCTGACATAAAGTGCAATGCTCCGTGTTTCTTCTTCTTCTCCTCATTTCCTCTTACTTTATAGTTTACTCCTCTTCTTTCCCTACTTCAAATGTTTTTCCTTTTTCTTTTAGGATTAAGAGTTCTCCATGTTGGGAGACCAAAATTGGTAATTTACCTGTATACTTGCCTGAATACACAAAATATTTCTTATTATTTATATCTCTCCCTGATTTGGGGATTTGCTATTAATGACAACTCAGGTGATACACCTTGTCAGAATGTTATCAGTGTACTGAATCAAATTCCTACCAAAGTGATATACTGATTCTCATCGCGCAAGTGACTAATCAAATCTCTTCAGTGTTTTTCTTTCTGTATTTTAATAATTTGAAAATCAATAAAAATCTATTGAAATAAAATTAATCTGTCAACAGTAGTGATGGGAGGACTCAAAGATACCTGGGATCGGCAGGTCGCACCGGGTTTAAAAAAAAAAAAAAAAACTCAGTTCAGGTCCGGAATTGATACCGGATATCTGTCCGGAAGCCGGTCCCTATAAAAATATGAGGACCCAAATCAGGAGCTTAAAAATGGTGGTAGAAGGGATAAGGTGATTGGAGCAGGCTCGTTATACTGACCGAGTTTCCCATGATGTTTTAACGCTACTTCCAGGACTGCTCATTAACCTCTCGTATATATGCACTGCTTCCCCCGCCCACCGGCAGTCCCCTCATCTTTGATTGCATGCAGTCAACCGCGCCCCCGCCCTGTGTGACAGCGTGTCTGACTGCTTTCAATCAGAGACCCTGTGTGTTCATCTCTATTGGTGAAAAAATAATTAAAAAATTATATTATCATATTATGATACCCAGCGCAGATAAAGCATACTGCTACAGGCAGCAGTCCCCAGGTGTGTGCTTAGCTTGGTTGTGTATGAAAATAAGAGCTGCATGCAACCTTTTTGAAATTATTTAAATAAATAATTTTTAAAAACAGCACATGGTCCCCCCAATTTTGATACCCAGCCATGATAAAGCCGACAGCTGGGAGCTGGTATCCTTAGGCTGGAAGGTCCATGCTTATTGGGCCCACCGAGCCTAAAAATAGCAGCCCACAGCTGCCCAGGATTGTTGCATCCATTAGATGTGACCATCCCGTAACCTTACCTGGCTCATCTTGATTGCCCTGGTTAGGTCGCATTCGGAGTAATAAGGGGTTAATAACAGCTCACATCTGCACTAAGCCCTAGCTTAGTAATGGCAGGCGTTTATGAGACCCCCCATTACTAATCTGTAAGTGAAAAGAAATAAACACAAAACACAGAAAAAACTCTTATTTGAAATAAAATACAAAAAAATAAACCAAAAAACAAAAACACCTTTCACCCCTTTATTAACCCCTAAAACACCCAGGTCCGATGTAATCCACATGAGGTCACATGACAATTCTGGCTCTGCTAGATCTGAAGTGGCAGCGCGTGGGCATAGAATATGACCGCCGGCTGTGAGATTCAGGCAGAGACGGAGCCACAGTGATGAATGGTGATGCCACTCAAGTTATTTGCGATCACAGCTGGAGGTTTCCACTGTCCCCCACCTGTAATCGCACATAACCTGACCTCATTGATCTGCGTGACCTCAGGTGAGGTCACTATTGAGAGCCTGGTGTGGGTGGGGAAGCTCTCTCTGCTCAGTTACATGACTAAATCTGAAAATTCTGATTGTTTCAAAACAGCTGCACCCAGTAGTCTAAAGCGGGCTTTACACGCTTCGATATCGTTAATGAATTATCGTCGGGGTCACGGTGTTTGTGACGCACATCCGGTGTCAGTAACGAGATCGCAGCGTGTGACACTTATGAGCGACCTTAATCGATCGCAAAAGCAGTCAAAATCGTTTGCCGTGGAGAGGTCGTCCTGAAACAAAAAAACGTTTTCTGCTTATTAGCGATGTTGTTCCTCGTTCCTTACTCACAGCAAGTTGGGCTGCAGTGTGTACATCGCCCTGGCCAAAAACTGATGCTCTAGCAGGATACAGCTAAACCCCCACTAAGTGGAGGCATCACAGGTGCAGGAGAAGCAGATCACACACACACCTTCATGGAATGGAGGGGAGGTGACTGCTAGATGATAAAACTGCACACAAGTGTATGTATATCATGCACGGACAGACACTCTACAATGCAAGGCCCAACAGAAAGGGGCCTGGCTGTATCCTGTACAAACAAAAAAATATGAGGTTTTTGTTGGTATTTATGGCCATAAAACGTAAGCCTACACCCTCGTCAAGGGACCTCATGTCTGTAGGTCCCTACACTAAATATAAAAAAACGTTTTATGGCCATAAATACCAACAAAAACCTCATATTTTTTTGTTTGTACAGGATACAGCCAGGCCCCTTTCTGTTGGGCCTTGCATTGTAGAGTGTCTGTCCGTGCATGATATACAGTGGAGTACGGCTTGGCAGCCCGCCTGATCTAATAGAAGGGCGTTACCTAATAGGCTGCGGGTTTGTGACTGTGTCATCTGCATGTGAACAGCGCTCTATGCAAGCCACTTGTGTGCAGTTTTATCATCTAGCAGTCACCTCCCCTCCATTCCATGAAGGTGTGTGTGTGATCTGCTTCTCCTGCACCTGTGATGCCTCCACTTAGTGGGGGTTTAGCTGTATCCTGCTAGAGCATCAGTTTTTGGCCAGGGCGATGTACACACTGCAGCCCAACTTGCTGTGAGTAATACTTGATTTTTGGAGGACATTATCCTCTTATTGTTGCTTTTTTTATATTTAGTGTAGGGACCTACAGACATGAGGTCCCTTGACGAGGGTGTAGGCTTACGTTTTATGGCCATAAATACCAACAAAAACCTCATATTTTTTTGTTTGTACAGGATACAGCCAGGCCCCTTTCTGTTGGGCCTTGCATTGTAGAGTGTCTGTCCGTGCATGATATACAGTGGAGTACGGCTTGGCAGCCCGCCTGATCTAATAGAAGGGCGTTACCTAATAGGCTGCGGGTTTGTGACTGTGTCATCTGCATGTGAACAGCGCTCTATGCAAGCCACTTGTGTGCAGTTTTATCATCTAGCAGTCACCTCCCCTCCATTCCATGAAGGTGTGTGTGTGATCTGCTTCTCCTGCACCTGTGATGCCTCCACTTAGTGGGGGTTTAGCTGTATCCTGCTAGAGCATCAGTTTTTGGCCAGGGCGATGTACACACTGCAGCCCAACTTGCTGTGAGTAATACTTGATTTTTGGAGGACATTATCCTCTTATTGTTGCTTTTTTTATATTTAGTGTAGGGACCTACAGACATGAGGTCCCTTGACGAGGGTGTAGGCTTACGTTTTATGGCCATAAATACCAACAAAAACCTCATATTTTTTTGTTTGTACAGGATACAGCCAGGCCCCTTTCTGTTGGGCCTTGCATTGTAGAGTGTCTGTCCGTGCATGATATACAGTGGAGTACGGCTTGGCAGCCCGCCTGATCTAATAGAAGGGCGTTACCTAATAGGCTGCGGGTTTGTGACTGTGTCATCTGCATGTGAACAGCGCTCTATGCAAGCCACTTGTGTGCAGTTTTATCATCTAGCAGTCACCTCCCCTCCATTCCATGAAGGTGTGTGTGTGATCTGCTTCTCCTGCACCTGTGATGCCTCCACTTAGTGGGGGTTTAGCTGTATCCTGCTAGAGCATCAGTTTTTGGCCAGGGCGATGTACACACTGCAGCCCAACTTGCTGTGAGTAATACTTGATTTTTGGAGGACATTATCCTCTTATTGTTGCTTTTTTTATGTTCCTCGTTCCTGCGGCAGCACACATCGCTATGTGTGACACCGCCGGAGCGACGAACATCTCCTTACCTGCCTCCACCGGCAATGCGGAAGGAAGGAGGTGGGCGGGATGTTACGTCCCACTCATCTCCGCCCCTCCGCTTCTATTGGCCGCCTGCCGTGTGACATCGCGTGACGCCGCACGAGCTGTCCCCTTAGAAAGGAGGCGGTTCGCCGGCCAGAGCAACGTCGCAGGGCAGGTAAGTGCGTGTGACGGGGTTAAGCGAGGTTGTGCGGCACGGGCAGCGATTTGCCCGAGTCGCACAACCGACGGGGGCGGGTACGATCGCTTGCGATCTCGCTAGCGAGATCGCAGCGTGTAAAGCCCACTTAAGTGATATACCATTGAATTCAGGATCTCTTTGCCTACATCATACTGCTCTCAGATGAGGTAGCATAAATTTGCTGACAGATTTCCTTTAAAACGCATCCACACTTGGCAAAACCAAGAATTCACGTGTATAGGTTGGGAGGAACAGCTGTTGGCCAAACAAATGTTCGTCTCACACCTCTCGAATATGCATCTCCACTTTTATTTAGACTGCAAAAATAATTATGCAAATCTCTAAAACAAATAATATGGAAAAAAACAGCACTCTGTATTATAATAGAATAGGGAATGCCGTTTCCTGCCTGTATCACTGAATCATGGCAATAACATGACTGATCATATTTCCAAAATTCGTTTATATGAAAAAAAAAAAAACTTCTCATTAGACAAAAATATAAATGTTTGAAAAACTGTTCCACTAACCTCATCTATACACTTGCCAAGAATTCCAGATGTTGAAAACTACACAGTAAATAATAAATACTCATGAAAGGAGTTCTAGAGAACATAATGAGATTCACTTTGCAAACTGCCACAGCATTCTAGTGGAAACTACAAAAAAATGGAATATATGACGGTATAGGTCAATTTCAGGTTTATAAACACTTTTCAAATTATCTGGATTCTTTTTAAGAAGTGGCTTGGCAAAGTGGAATAGTAAAGATGCGCCCAATTTATGATGGATGAGTGTCACATACTGGATGCAATATATTGGTGTACAAGAAAACATTGTATCAAACGTATATAGCAGGCTACTATATATATATATATATATATATATATATATATATGTGTATACGTGTATAATAGGCCACTATATATATATATATACACATATATAGTAGCCTACTATACACGTATACACATATATATATATATATATATATATATATATATATATTAGCCTACTATACACGTATACATATATATATATATATATATATATATACATATATATATATATATATATATATATATATGTATATATATATATATCATGCCATTTTGTTAAATCTCACTCACCCAGGGGAGGGGCGGAATATATTGAATATATTGCAGAGCTGCGAGTGATTTTTTTAATAGGAAGAGCTTTGTACTGTTTCCAGGACCCATCGGGATTCACCAGCTTCCCTGTGAGTCATTCGGACCCTCACCATATGCAATATTTATTACAGTTCCTGGCCCTCTTTTAGTTGTGAGGGGCCCGGATGCAGCTGCACCGGCTACATGTCTGCCCTTGCATGCAGATTACCCCTATTTAGTGTGGACCCTCAGCAGTTGAAACTGTAAGGGTCTGTGCATACTGGGAAATTTGTGTTTCTTAAGAAAAATCTGCACCCTCTGGCAGAATTCCGCACCCGCGGCAAAAAACGCACCAAAAACGCACTCAAAATCCACATGCGGTTTTACGGCGGTTTGTTGCGGTTTTCCGCGGGTTGGTCTCTGTGAATTTTAACCAATATCTATGGCAAAACTGCAGGTACCTGCGGAAAAGAAGTGACATGCTACTTCTTTTTGCTGCAGAAATTCTGCAGCAAAACCTGTAGGGAAAAAAACGCAGTGTGCGCACAGCATTTTGGATTTCCCATAGATTTTGCTGGGGAAGGACTGCAGAAAGGTTATGAACAAAAACCGCGGCAAATCCGCAGCAAAAAAAAGCAGTGTGCGCACAGGGCCTAAGGCTAGATTCACACATTGCTTTTTGCTGTTTTTTTTCTACACTCAAAACCTGCTCTCTTGGCACTAAAGAAACTGCTGACAAAAAACCGGTTTTACTGCAATTTTGCTATATTTGTGCTGCCTTTTTTGGTGTAGATTTTGGCTATGTGCGCACGCTGCATCTTTGTGGTGACCACAAAGATGTATGTTTTTGGTCACAAAAAACGCTCCCTCGCATGCATTTTTTTTGCGCGTTTTACTGCATTTTTTACTGTGTACCGCATTTTTGCCCAGTGCGTTTTTTAAGTCAAAGCTATTGACAGGAAGGGCTCAAAAACGCTGGCAAAAATGCAAAAAGAATTGACATGCTGCATCTTTGTGGTTACTCACCACAAAGACGCAGCCAAAAAAATGCTGCAAAGTGCGGACAGAGAAACTGAAATCTCATAGACTTTGCTGGGGAAGGAAATGCATGCAGGTTTGGGACCAAAACTGCACTCAAAAACCACGAAAAAAAATCCAGTGTGCACAGAAGGCCTTAATGTGTCATTTGTCTACAATACATGATTAATAAAGTTAGTTTCATTTACCAAAAACGTGGCAAAAATGTATAATTGCGGGGGGGTTTTGAACTTCCTCGTTGCGTTCTATGCTAAAAAATGCTGAAAGAATTGACTTGCTGCAGTTTTAAAAAACGCAGCAATTTTTCAGTTCAGTTAGGAAAAAAAAAAGGATTTGTGTGCATGAGATCTCTGGAATCTCCCGGCTTTTGCTGGTTCTGTAAGGCTATGTCCGCACGTTGCTTTTTACCTGATTTTTACCTGCTTTTTTGCTGCTTTTTCAACTGCATCGTTTAATGCCAAAATGGTTGTGTTCTGCTTTTCAAGCAAAGTCTATGGGAATTTGGGTTTCTTGTCCGCACTATGCAGTTCAAACTGCAGCCTTTTTGGTGCAGAACTTTGGTCAAAAACTCAGCTTTGCAGTGCAAAACCCAAATGGCAAAAACAACTGACATGTGAATTGTTTTTGCCATTTGGGTTTTGCACTGCAAAGCTGAGTTTTTGACCAAAGTTCTGCACCAAAAAGGCTGCAGTTTGAACTGCATAGTGCGGACAAGAAACCCAAATTCCCATAGACTTTGCTTGAATAGAAGAACACATCCATTTTGGCATTAAACAGCGCAGAAGAAAAAGCAGCAAAAAAGCAGGTAAAAAGCAGGTAAAAAGCAACGTGCGCACATACCCTAAAAAGTAGCTTTTAACTTGTATAAAAACAGTAACATAAAAAAGCTGCAAAATTGCAACGTGTGAACATGGCCTAAATCCATAGCAGAAACTAGTGATTCTTCCTTGGATTTTTAATGCCAATTATGGAGCAAACACATGACGGATTTTGTGTACATACCATTACCTTTTAGAAATGGGTCAGTGTAACATCTAAGCTCCAGAGATTGGTAATTATTACTAAATATGAGTTATGATTCTGTAATATTTCCTTAATCACAATATAAGAAACGACAGAGAAAACATTAAAAAAAAAATCAACACATCAAAGGAAGAATAATCACAAGTAAAGGATATATTAACCCAAAATACTGCAGGAAAGGACCCCTATATGTGTATTGCTTCCTCCCACTGCAGCCACATCGGCACTAGGTATTCAAAAAAGTTAGCCCTTATGTAATATATGGTAAATTTAGAGGGAACCTGTCAGGTCCAATATGCACCCAGAACAACGAGCAGTTCTGGGTGTATATTGCTAATCCCTGCCTAACCGTCCCTGTATACGCTAGCATAGATAAAGGGATCTTTAGAAAAAGTATTTGATAAAGATCTTTTACCGTATGCTAATGAGCAGGGGGACTAATCCCCTGGGCGTTAGTTCCCCTTGCTAGCCGGCTCCATTAGCATGTAAGCACACCCCTGTAGGCAGACTAACATGCTAATAAATGTGCAACGTCACAGGATGATCTCTCACCTCTCCGCTGCCATGGAGTCCAATGCTGGATTTCGGCTCCGTGCGCATGACCCCGCACTATGAAGCCGAGTATACGAGTCCTGGCTTCAAACTGAAGTAGTGCTTATGACCAGAAGTGCGGGGTAATGCGCACTGAGCCGAAATCCAGCATCGGGCGGCGATGGCAGCAAAGAAGTGAGTGAGATCATCCTGTAATGCTGCACATTAATTAGCATGTAAGCACGTCCACAAGGGCGTACTAACAAGCTAATGAAGCCGACTAGCCAGGGGATCTAACGCCCAGGGGACTACTGCCCTCGCTCATTAGCATACAGTAACAGATCTTTAGAAATACTTTTTCTAAAGATCCCTTTATCTATGCTAGTGTATACAGGGACAGTTAGGCAGGAATTAGCCATATACACCCAGAACTGCTCGTGCTTGTGGGTGCATATTGGACCTGACAGGTTCCCTTTAAGCACAGAATGAATAAGATGGTATAGGAACATAATCTTTCCAGAACTCAGCTCTCACTGATTCCATTGGGCTTTCCCATGGCTAGTGTTAATTTATGACTTTAAGGCCTTGTGCACATGTTTTTTACCTCAGTATTTGTAAGCCAAAACCAGGAGTGGGTGATAAATACAGACGTGGGGACGTGTTTCTATTATACTTTTCCTCTGATTGCTCCACTCCTAGTTTTTGCTACAAATACTGAGGTAAAAACTCCTTCAATACTCAACATGTGCACACATGGTCTTAAGCTTTGCTCACACGAGTGAGGATTCTCTATTCCGAGAGATTCGGATCAAGTACAGTAATGACATTCTCCTCATACTCTGATCAGAGTTTGAGCCGAGAGTCAAATCGGTATGTGAAAAACTGCACTGCCCATACATAGTATAACATTGGTCCGAGGGCTATCCGATAAAACATCAGGTAGACCTCATCCATGGTATACACTCACGTGAGTGAGCCCTTAAAATCCACATTCACTAACCAGGCTTACTCTCTTCTTAACAAGTATACAATAAGCAGCTATAACAGTTGGTTGTGGGAGGAAAAGGCACAATCTCCAATGAACAGTCACAGATGGAAACATTATTCATGACACATTGACAGCATGTTTAGATACATTATATTTGCATGCAAATCTGTCACATGGTGTCACATTGTAGGGTTTTGTTAGTACGGTGGGATGCTGAGCCGTATATAGGATTAAGGGTACATTTAATGCTACTAAAATAAATGTGTAATGTGGGTGGCTTACCTGACTGTAATTAGCATAGTAGATTACCATTAAGAGGGAACCTGTCAGCACCTTTCTACATATATAAGTAGTGTATGTGTTAAAGGCACTAGTTCCCAAATCTTTTTTTAAATAAAGTTCCGGTGTGCTAGTCATAAGACATCTAGCATAGCAGTCATATGCCAACCCAGGTGGAAGTGCACGAGGGGCGCATTAAGGGACTGGGATATCTTCTTTGACATGCCCCACGTGCACTTCCAGCCCGATATGTATATGACTTCTATCCTAGATTTCTTATGACTGCACATTGGATCTGTACAAAATAGCATAGGAATTTCATTAGAGTACAAGCATCTATACAGCCATACCACTATTTCGATATGCAAAACGTGCTGATCGGTTCTGGATTGTGATCATACAGCAGTCTAGAAGAACCTAGACCAGCGGTCCCCAACCTTTCACACTTTGAAAGCCACAGTCAACTCTCAAGCCACAATCAGGCTCGCCACCCCAACAAAAGTGACACTCTGAGCCTACCAGCCACATTTGGCCCACAGTAAGCATACCGAGACCTTGTGTTTGCATAGCCAGTATACTTGCATCCAATGGTCCACACTTTACCTTTGTGCAATCAGAAATGCAAACAATGAAGCAGCAGTGGCAAATTACTACATGCATGCTTAGCGCCACATTTATTATATGTTGCACACACATTTTCAACATGGCCTTTAAAAAACTGGGTGGAGATTCTCAATTTACTTTGCCAAAATTGTGGCAAAATTGTGTGGACCAAACTATGTCAAAAATCAAATGGTATACACTTTGATTAAACAGTATTTAGATGCACCCCATTTATCGACTAGTAGGACCCACTTTGCTAAATCAGGTGCATTTAAAAGTGGTTCTCCAGAAATATATGGATGACCTAGCCTTAGGATAGGACATGAATATCAGATTGATAAGGGTCCAACACCTGCCACCCTTCACAATCAGCAGTAATTGTCCTATTCACTTGAATAAGAGCTGATCGGCAATACTTAACAGCAGCCGCTACACACTGAACAGAGTTGTGAAGTGCAATTCAATGTTTACATCCCAACACTGGAACTAATTACAGCTGATCTCTGGGGTGCCAGGTGTCAGACAACCACCACCAATCTGATATTGATGACTTATCCTATGGATTTATTTAAGTGCAGTTGTACAAACAAATCACAACAATCTTTTAGGAACTACAAACGTTTTTTACATAAAAAAAATCGTAAAAGTTTGAGTACCTATCTGTAGCATGGTAACCTATATCATTTGATAAAGGAACCCCCCCTTTAAGACTACACTAGTTGCTGGACACGGCTTTTGATTAGCCAGGATTGGCGCAATGTCATCTAAGCATCCTGCTCATCTCTAGCTGGGACCTTTTGGATTTATTTTTTGCTATTTCATTTATAGTTTTTGATAGATTTTTTTGCATTTTATAGCAACAAAAATATGTGATTTTTGTTTACCTCTAAAATACATGTACAAAGACATACGTACAGATGTATCTCAATGTGCCTGTATAATCTGCTTCTGGGTTCACAACCTGCAGTACAGTCCAAGTATATCAAATTCTCCCATCTTTCTCAATGTGAGCTGTGGCTCATTGGCAGAGCTGCATAGAACATGAACATGAAGGTCAAGAGTTTGAGTCCTAGGTGAGATCAGAGAACTCTTAATGTAGTTTATGCATGTGCAGAGAGATACTGGCCCTGCTCCTGAAGAGGAGGAGCTATAGCGCCAGCGAGGAGAGCAGAAGTCGGGACAAGAGCCCAGAATGCTGGAACAATGGGAGTGAGCCCTAAAATCGGGACAGTCCCACTGAATCCAGGACAGTTGGGAGCTATAACTAGGGAAAAAATAATCGTAGTTAGTGTAATCAGGAAGGATAAAACATTTTTAATACTGTAAAGCCATATTATAAATTAGTTTATTTTGGAACAATAAAAGGAATTTAGAAAGGGATTTTCTTCAGCCCTCAGACCACCCCTTTAAGAAAATTCAATCTGTTTAAAAAGGACATGGCCTTGATGAAATAGAATTGACTGGTTGCTATGGATAACAAGGCCATTTCCACAAGGCCAATTCCACCCCACTTTTACAAGTCGTTTTTAAATCCCCTGACAATCCAGCGCTCTGTCATTTTCTCACAATTTTTGTATACAAGTGGTCATGTGCTGTACGGCTGAGATCATGTCCCCGAGGGCCTAGCTGTGATGCCGACAGTACGACGTGACTGCTGTGGCCACTGATTTACTGCAGCAGTCATGTGCCGATTGTTCGTAAGAAGAGGATTCTTTGATATTTTATAACACTTGCAGCTCCTTTAAAGAATAAAAAATTTGGATAAAACATTTATTGTGTTCTCAATTGTAATAAATAATGTGCTAAGTGTACAAAGAAAAGTGAACAGGACAGTTCAATCCCTACGACTCTACAACTTTACCACATCATAAAATATAGTATACAAACAAATACAACCACAACCTGCATGCGCCAACACAGGGACAGACATGGGGCCCAAGAGGTAAGGAAGCCCATTGCCACCTTTAAAGTAGATATAAGTATGCATTATGAGGAGCTATTAGAGTGTAAAGAACCTATGTATTGTTCTTTCACAGGGGCCCCTTCATTGAATGCATGCATTTCTATAGGCAATACTGCTATATAGACCACAGGGCTTCTCAATCATTTTCTACTAGAGCCCCACTAGACAGATTAAGATAATGGTGATCCAATTATACACATTATTTTCCAAAATGTATGTTGCTACACCCATAGAAAGCACTGGGCACCATATGATCACTTCTAAGAAAACTGCCTCCCCTAACCAACACCTTGCTGGTGCCTCACTGAAGGGGCCAGCCTCAAAATTTGAGAAGCTTTGTAATCAGGTTCAATCAAAATTATTCATACACAGTTGCACATAAAGATCATTAGTAAAATGTACAAATGTTCTGCTAATTGATTGAATCAATCCTCCCCTTCATATGCTTCAAGTTTGCACGGGAAGCAAAGAAGACCCAGGGCAATATCGAGCCACCGCTATGCTTCACAGTAGGCAAGAGTGTTCTGTTTGCTTTATTCTGTCTCCTCCATACATACTGCTGACCCATAGGCTGGAAAAGTTCTAGTTTTGTTTTATAATGGCACAGAACAAACTTCTGTGTCTTATATGGATTTTGTTATACAGGACTTTGCTTGTGTTTTTGGGTCGGGTCATTTGAGGTGTTTCTTGGAGTTGGAGCATTGAGACCTTCAGAGTTCAATATTGTCTTAGAGCTCATGCAGATTATATGTAAAAATATCAGATCTAGTGATAAGCATACACTACCTTGCTCAGATGGAGCTCGAGTACAGAGTATAATGGTGTTAGGGTGAACACTTAACCAGAGATCACTTGTTGCCTACTGCCTGGCCTAATAGGTGTGGACCAAGTGCATGCGTAAAGAATTCATGCCAGACACAGTCGGACGTAAAATCTCTTCTTGATCACAGTAAAAATGGCAGCCAAGAGAGCAGTACAGAGCATGCGGCCTCTGATATAGACTAGGAGCGTACACAAGTTCGGATATGCCCATTTAGTGGGACAGTTCATGGGCTAGCCAATGGGGAGATCCGTGTTGCTGTTGATGGGTGGGTCTGACGTCAGTGGATGAATCCATGGTCTCATCTGATCTGTGGGTTGATCCTCTAGCTTGGCCAGTGGGTCTTTTCCTTGTATGGTTGTCATCTTACATCTGGGACATTCCTTGTATTCCAGGCAAGGTGTGGAAAACATGAAATGGCAGCCATCCTTAAATCTGTGTCATGTGTATGATCTGAAACCTGAATTATGTAAGGCAAATCGACATATTTCCCACAATCCCTTGTCAAGAGGTTAATTAAGTATTTGATGGAAAGGTCCTCCTCAACAATGGAAGTCAATGGGGGACTCAAGCATTTTTTTGGAAGACTTTCCAGAAAAATGTTACAGTTCCTCATTGACTTCCATTAAACTCTGTACCCTAGTCGTGCCCATCTGAGCGTCCAACTGCTTGTTATGAGTACCAAGCACCAGAGCGTGGTAGTGGCCGCTCATTACTTACTGGATTACATGTACTCAGATTTTTTTTGCAGATTAAGCAACCGCCCAATCTACACCCCACCTACCGTCTCCTCCCCATAATCTTATAGAATGTAAGCCCGCAAGGGCAGGGTCCTCTTCCCTCTGTACTAGTGTGTCTACTGTAACTTGTACATGTATTTAGTCTGGAACCCCCTTCTCATGTACAGCACCATGGAATTAATGGTGCTCTATAAATAAACAATAATATTAAATAGATTAAGTGAAAATTTAAAAAAAATAAAATAAAATAAAAAAATAAACAAAAAAACATTGCAGCATGCACAATTTGCCTCCGTGAATCGGATGGCACTAGGCCATTCAACTCTATGGGTCTGTGAAAATAGGTTCCAACTGCACTCAGATGACATAATGGAGAAACGTTTTGGTTTTGTTATGCTCCACCTTCAAGAAAAACAGATCCCAGATTCTGATCATCATAATTGGTCTGTTTTTTTTCAGAGGGAGAATAGTTGGCTGAACCCAGCTATTAGGCTATGTGCGCATGTTGCGTCGTGTCACTGCAGAAAATTCTGCAGTGATTTCTCAGCACATGTGCGCTTCAAATTGCTGCAGAAACACTGCAGAAAAAAAGCTGATTTCATGTGCTTGGGATGCTGCTTCCACCATAGACAGAGTGGGAGCTGTATCCAAAGAAAAGTGACATGCTGCTTTTTTGAACGCACCGATTTGGATCAAAATTTCAGCATCCAAATCGCTGCAGTCAAAAAAGCAACGTGCGGATGGATTATGCACAATCTACATAGATTGTGCAGAGGACGCATGCATTTACGCTGCAGTGCTAGACGCTGCGTAAATGCATGCAATACGCACACGTGCGCACATGCCCTCATTATAGACGAAGTTCAGACAAGTGATTAACAATTAAAAAAAAAATTATAAGCACCAAATAAAGTTTCCAATCTCAATTTCACTGGATCCTTGCAGAACGGACG
Organism: Anomaloglossus baeobatrachus; assembly: GCF_048569485.1. Taxonomy (NCBI): domain Eukaryota; kingdom Metazoa; phylum Chordata; class Amphibia; order Anura; family Aromobatidae; genus Anomaloglossus; species Anomaloglossus baeobatrachus. The sequence goes on along the minus strand of NC_134357.1, from coordinate 349,991,223 downwards.
AAAAATGGATGATGTATTATGGCATGTGTTTTTCTTTTTCTCACACCCATTGAGTTTAATGGTTGAGTTTGATACCAATAACGGATCAGAGTGGAAGAAGTGGTGAGCTTCTTACACACAGACCACTGGTAAGAACGTTCATATGAACTAAATCATTGACTACCACTGTTTAGTGTCTGGTCTGTTTTGCATACAAACGGCATAAGGATGTATAATATGGGCATACTGACATCACTGCCTACTGACACAAAGTCTTGCTGCAGGTCTTCTGCAGTCACTCGAGGGTTTTTGACAATCTGCCCTCTTTAGGAATCTGGTGGAAAAATCTGATTGTTTCCCCTTTATGTGAGCAAGGATGGTTGACCTTAGGGAGATCAACATCCACCACTGCGGAGACACCATCACGTGTTTCTCAACGCAGTGATTCTAGAGCAATGCCCCCTGGGAAATATTCAAAGCAAGAAGGCCTGCGGAGACACCATCACATGTTTCTCAACGCTGGCAGGAAACTAGCCAGGTCTTTCACCGGGACGGAACAACCACGGGAAGGGCAGTCTCCAGTCAAGGAGACCACCTATGCCAAACATGGTATCCATCCACAGACAGCCGTTTCGGGGTATTTGCCCCTCATCAGTGTGGAGTAGGAATCTGGCTAGTGGGACATTGCCTAGTAAAAGACTATGTGAGCAAGGATGGTTGACCTTAGGGAGATCAACATCCACCACTGCGGAGACACCATCACGTGTTTCTCAACGCAGTGATTCTAGAGCAATGCCCCCTGGGAAATATTCAAAGCAAGAAGGCCTGCGGAGACACCATCACATGTTTCTCAACGCTGGCAGGAAACTAGCCAGGTCTTTCACCGGGACGGAACAACCACGGGAAGGGCAGTCTCCAGTCAAGGAGACCACCTATGCCAAACATGGTATCCATCCACAGACAGCCGTTTCGGGGTATTTCCCTAAGGTCAACCATCCTTGCTCACATAGTCTTTTATGACTATGAATAAAGACTTATAAAGATTTAGTTACTCTGACAATGAACTTGGTAACTGTTTCCTACAGTATCTCCAAAAACCTTTTGGTATCATTTTGTATTCTTGTCTTTGTTTGTGCAAGGCAATGGTCTCTTCTTTTAAAAGGGAATATGTCATCAAGTTTTTGCTCCCGCATCTGAGAGCACCATAATGTAGAAGCTGAGACGCTGATTCCAGTGATGTGTCACTTACTGAACTGTTTGCTGTCATTTTGATACAATCAATGTTTTCTCTGCTGCAGATCTATCAGTTATACAGAGCTTATGAATATGCTGGATTACCTGGCAGCAGGCCAAGTAGTCCTCTAATGATAATCTACTGCTGATTAAACAGTGGTTTTATCAAAACTACACTAAGCAGCTCAGTAGGCAGCACATAGCTGGAATCATGATCTTTGCCCCTACTTTATGCTGCTCTCAGATTAGGTAGGAAAAACCTGGTGACAGATTCCCTTTAACTTTTTGGACCACTCCCTTTATAACCTAAGAATATTAGCGAACTGGGTGACATTGCACATGAAGTGTGGATTAAAATCACCCAGGAACACTGTCAGAAGCTTGTACCCGACTATGTACCATATGTAACGTTGCGCCCTGCAACGTGGGGATTTCACTCGCTTGCAGCGGTGTGAGGTAGCTTCAGCAACACACGTACACAGTCTCTTCATAGAAATTCCGGCAGTTTATTGAAAAACACTCAGCATAAACTGCCCTCAAACATAAACAATAAGTCCATAATGGAAGTTTAGCAACTTCCCCACTCTCTGGCTCCTGCCAGCGTACAACTCTAGCCAAGGTTCCTTCCAGCACCCAGGGCCCTCTGCAGACCCCTGTCTGTCTCTCCTCCTGGAGAGATTCGGCCCTACAGCCCTGGCCTGGCTGCACTCACCTCAGACTCAATATCAGAGCCTTGTGATCAGCCTCCATGCAGGCTGATACACCCAAAGCTCCCGGCTCTGCTCTCACTTGTTTCCAGACCACACACTGGACATCTAGAGCCAGTCTCTCTCTAGACTGCCCTAGACACACTTCATGCAGAACTCTCGGCTCTGCTCTCACTCTCTCCCAGCATACACGCTGGAAGTCTAGAGCTAGTCTCTAACTAGACTGCCCTAGACACACTTCTCCCAGGTTCAGAGACAGGATTGCTTTAACCCCTGGAGCCACACCCACAGGTGGTAAGGAGTGTGTAATCAGCATCACACACCCTTCCATGGCTCTGCATGTAATGCAATCCTGTGGAACCACAGGTCCCAGCCAGCTTCACATTGCAGAGCACCCACGCTTCTGCAAAACATACCGGCCCTTTGCAATACAGCCGGTTGATACCTCCCCCTCTGTTCAAACCCGTAGGGGAGAACACTTGCCAATGACCTGGGGCCGCGAGACAGGGCATCCCCGCTGCCATGCCTCACCAGTTGAGAGGGCCGTCCAAGAGCAGTAGTCCCTGAGGCATCGCCCGAAACTGTCACCAAACCCTGTCTGGTCAACCTAGGGTTAAAGGACGTTCCATTTCCAGACCGTTCTCTCCCTGACCCCCTCCCAGGGTCACCGTAGTAGAGAGACATGTCCCCAGTCAAACCTACAGTCTTGTCCGAACCTAGGCTTTCTCGAGTACCCCCAAGGCTACTCTCGGGAACTCTAAGCTCATAGCGGCCACTATCTACAGTACATCGTAGGTTACCACTCTGTCGGCGATTCCTTTTATCGCGCGTCTGAACTACTGGACCGACACGCCATCTTCCACTTCTTTCCCCTGAACAACGGGTGGAAGACGGCTGCTGTCCCCCACACAGTTGGCGAAGCTGCTCCTTAATTTTCAGGTTTTCTTGCCACAACCGCTCCATGTCACGTACATGGTGTACCCGATATTCAATAAGGCTTCGAATGTTTCCAAGACTCTCTACAGTCCCGACACAGACGAACGGAACCATACCAGCTTCCCTGGGTATCTTGCTTTCATTAGCAGCAGGGATTCTTAATCTCACCAATCCTGATTTATTCACCATGTCTTGCATGACTCGTCCGGTTTTTCCAATGACTCTCCCCACCAGAGCCCGGGGTACTTGGACAATATCTTCCGCCAGACTCTGCGCTTTCCTTTTATACTCTAGCTGTCTAGTGGCTTCTTCCTTTTGCAGTTGGACCTGCCACTTCATACGAACACATCTGAAGTGCATGTCCTTTAGAATAGCCACCCGCTGCCCAGTAATTTCACTGGTGGACAATATCACTAACTGTTCAGCCCCTGGGGTACAGTAGACCTCACACGCTTCCACAGCTCTCTTAAATTCGTCATGCATGCACTCGGTGGCACACGCTTCTCTTAAGTCCTTAGGTATATCCACCATGCACTTGACTACAGGAGTCTCATTCATCCTTGCCACATGCTTGTCAAGTTTAGCTTCCAAAGTCAGCTCTCTTTGGGCCTCCCCTGCTTCAACATGTTTGGTCAGGATTGACACTCGCTGCTCCATCTGCTCCAAGGCTCCCTGGGACTTGGACTGGTACTCTGCCAAGCGACTTCGGAGCTCAGCCACTTCTTTCTCCAGCTCCCTTACTCGACTCTCAGTAGCCTGCCTAAGAAGTATCTCTTGTTGCAGATGGTCTTTGCTCATCCTCTTGAATGAGTCTTCACTTGCGGACCTCTCTGGTCTACGACACACTATTTCTGAGGCATCTTCCATCTCAGCCTCAGAACGTTTGGGTTTCTTACACTCCTTACCCACGGCCTTCTCTATATCCTCCATCGTAGTTTTACCAAGCAGGTCAGGCAGGCTCCCAGTCCTGGATGAGACCTCTGGTCCAGACTTCACCTCCTCAGAGGCTCTCTTCACTTCAGCGCCAGCTGTTTCTTGTTTCTTCACTGCATTATCTTCCACTTCCTCTGGGGTCTCTGCCGTGTCACCCTCAGCCTGGGTGTCACACCCTTCAACATGGCACTCTGTTCCTTTTAGAGATTTGGGGCTAAATTCGCTGTCATCCACCCCAGCACTTGGTAGTTCACCAGTCTGCTCACCACGACTGTTGGGGATTATTCCTTCCCCCACACTCTCTAGGATTCCATTTCCTATACCACTCTCTCCCGACAGACTATCAACTTCACACTTTGAAATCATGGGGACCACCACCATTACGTCCTTGGTTGGCTCCTTCTCTGCACTTGCAGCCCGCTGATTTCTGTCGTCACAATGTGTCAGTTCAATCTCTGATTCCTCAGTCTTTTGTAGGATATCACCGTCTGACTCCACCGTAGCAGGTGTTATTAGCACCATGTCTTCATTAACCAGGCATGTCACTTTCTCTGCACCCTCAGACGGCATACCCTGTGCCCCCTCTCGGCGCTTATTACGTCTTCGGCGTCGGGAGGAAGTTTTGCCCTTCTCGCCCATCTGTACCACACTGTACTCGTTTGTCACCTTACTAGAGTCAGTGTCTTTACTGGAGTCATCATCACTCCCCCTGGTATCCTGGACTATCTTGTCCCCACTTAACCAGATATCTGCCTCCCTTTCTGGAGCTACCCCGTTTTTAACGGTCACACTATCGGTTATTCCCTTAGTCCTTATGTCACTAAGTTGGGTCCGTCCATCATTTTCTTTGGTCACCCCTAACTTAGGACAGTCAATTTTAGGAGGTGCTATCTCCTCCTTACCACACATAACTGCACAACAAGGACCCCTTTTCACCTCCCAATGTGGTGAGGTTTCCTTTGGGCTGTTCCGGCTCTTACACAAGCAACCGTATACGTCCCCCTGCTTCCACAAGTGCACAAATAATTTAGAGTCCCAACCTATAATAATTGGGTGCAGTAAATCTGAGACTACTCCAACATCATGAGAACCACTGTCCCAGGCTGTCTTAATGACCACGCTGGATACCATGTATTCTGTCTCATTACTGTGGGTGCAGCCGACGTGGATCTTCCTTCCAGGAATCAAGTGGACATCAGAGGTGGCCCTCACCAGGGTCACCAAGCTCCTTGAGTCTACGACTCCTGTTACAGATTCCCCATCCACTTCCACGGAACACAGACGTGGCTTCTCGTCGGATGGGTGGTCTATATTGCAAACAGGACACTTGTGGCATGAACACTGTTGTCCCTGGCTACAGTCCATCTGCGCCACTTCACCCTTGGATTTGGGATGCTCCGCACCCTTTTGGGGGACCACCGCTTTCTGGGACTCCATCCCCTTATGGGCAACCACCCCTTTATGGGACTCCACCCCCTTATGGGCAACCACCCCTTTATGGGACTCCACCCCCTTATGAGCAACTATTCCCTTCTGGGACTCCGCCCCCTTTTGCGGTTTCCATGCAATGTCCTTAGCCCCCAGTTCACACCGTTTGCCCTTGTCTCCCTGGGCACCCAGTGTCCATACTGGCCCCTCAAGGGAACGCTCAAACTGGTCCATGGCTGTGACATCGCTACACACCGACAGCTCCTGCTGTCCCCGGACCAGGAACTGGTACAGCTCCTCCACAATGTTCGCAGGGACCATTCCCTCTTTTTGGCTTTCAGCCCCCACTGCTGTCACTGGACCTCCTGGCACATGCCGTTGGCGCTGCTGGCTCTGCAGCAGCTGGTTCAGGAGCTCCTCCATGCTGCAACGAAAAGAGGAACAGGAGGGGCGCTCCAATGGGTAATACCCGGTGGTCAAAGACGGGGGGGGGGTTAGAGAACCACTAACCTTTCCGGGTTGTACCGCCCGTACAACCAGAATCTCCAGCCTGTGGTGTATCACTGCTCACCAAGCAGGGCCTCGCAATTCCGGCTGGCCTGGAACCTCCAGTCGCTGGACTCTCGCCACTGCAGCACGGGTCCCCAACGACCTGCTGATTCACCGCCAGGTGCTTGAGAGCGCTGTCCCTGTTCGTGGACCCGCCGATCCACCGCCAGCTGCTTGAGTGCGCAGACAATTTTCGTGGACCCGCCGATCCACCGCAAACCGCTTCAAAAAATTTTCGTGGACCCGCCGATCCACCGCAAGCAGTCCGTATCCACAGGAATATGTCCTAGGCCGTTGCCCCTAGCAACCAGGCTGCGTTGCCCCTAGCAACCAGACCGCATGCCCGCATTCGAGACACCATATGTAACGTTGCGCCCTGCAACGTGGGGGTTTCACTCGCTTGCAGCGGTGTGAGGTAGCTTCAGCAACACACGTACACAGTCTCTTCATAGAAATTCCGGCAGTTTATTGAAAAACACTCAGCATAAACTGCCCTCAAACATAAACAATAAGTCCATAATGGAAGTTTAGCAACTTCCCCACTCTCTGGCTCCTGCCAGCATACAACTCTAGCCAAGGTTCCTTCCAGCACCCAGGGCCCTCTGCAGACCCCTGTCTGTCTCTCCTCCAGGAGAGATTCGGCCCTACAGCCCTGGTCTGGCTGCACTCACCTCAGACTCAATATCAGAGCCTTGTGATCAGCCTCCATGTGTGAAGCCCCACAGGTGTTGTGTCGGTGCATTACCTTCAGGGACTCCACTCGGCTGGATCTGGTCACAGGTAGGAGATCTTCTTCTTGTCGTGACGCCACTCTCAGTATTGCGGTCAGTGGGGACCGCCACTGCAGGTTAGGGGTGCCTGGGGCTGATGATATGTGCAGTCAGATGTAGTAGCCTCCTGAGAGTGAGGCATGCCCCAGGGTCCAGTGTAGATGCGTAGTACTACAAGTCGCAGAATGACTCACACAGGCAGAACTGTCTTTCAAGGGCTTTACTCACATTTGATGGCAGGGTGAGTAGCCCGGGCGTAGCTGAGATGAACCAGGTGGGAACCAGGTATCCTTCAGGCTGACTTTATGAGGGTGACTACCAACTCGCCTTCCTTAGCCCTTGGTGGTTTGGGGTGACCCCGACTTTGAGTCCCTATGGGGGTCACCCAGGGAAGATGCTGCAGCCTCTCTCCCCTTCGTTCGCCGTGTGCTTGTTGCCTGGGCCAGATCACTCCAGCTTCTTGCCTCCTGTGAGCTATGGGCCCTAACTGTGGCTACGTGGCTGCGGCTTTTTGTGGTGTTGTGGCGTGGGCTTTGAGAGCCCCACACCGGCAGGTTTAGCAAAAGAAAGCTGGATCTATCTCCGCTTCGGGATCTGCCGCCCGTTTGGGCCTGGTTCTCTCTAGCAGTCTCCTTACTTCCCACTCCGTTGCTCTCTCTCTAGCTGAAGATGGATTTCGGGTAGCACTCCTAGTTGACCGTTCTCCCCCGTCAGTAGCCACTGCGCGGGCGCTGTTAGACAGCAACAGCCCCACAGGTCTGCTCCTCACTGAGCCCTATGGAGTTCTGCTCTAACCGACTCACTGCCCCTCCTCTCCTGTTCTTGCCTACGCCACCTAGCAACCAGATTCTCTTACCACACCCCTTGAGAGGAGATGGAGGCTTTTGGCCCCCTCCACTATTCCAGTGAAGGTCAAGGCTTTTCCCCCTCCTGGGATCCCCAGGGGTCCTCTCATGGGTACATGTGTGAGACCTGATCACTATGCGCCTGTGTTCCACACCCCTGTCAGCCTTCTGGATTACCTGTATTGTACTGTCCCCAGCATGGGTGCAGTACTCAGTGGTGCCTGACCAGGTCAGGGGCGCCACATTCCCCCTTAGTTATCACCAGCACGTCCTCGGGCTGCAAGACAACATTTTAAAATGCATAAAACATTAAAACATGTAGAACATTTTTAAAAGCACCAGGTACCATACATCACCACCCTCCACCCACAAGTCCGTTAACCCACCCAAAACCCTTTCACGTTGGCCGCGACTTCAGCCACTTCTGGCAGGATGTAGAGGCGGCTTTCATGGGCTGGTGGTTTCAGGGTATACCTGGCCTGGTGGATCCGCGCCTTCAGCCACTTCTGGCAGGATGTAGAGGCGGCTTCCACAGTTGGTGCTGACCAGGTACCCTCTTTGTGGTGGAGAGCCAGGCCCCATAAACAGGCATGCTCTCTGGTTGCAGGTAAGCCAAGGCCCTATATACGGACGGGCTCCTCCTGGTTGCAGACGAGCCAAGCCCCTAAACAGGCTGACTCTGGTGGCGGTGGTGCCCTCTGGTGTAACTATTTACACTGCGAGAGTTTGTGGCTATAGCCAGTTCATAGCCTTAAGGTTTATGGTTTTCTCACAATAGTTTTTGTGGGCACATGCTTAAACGTAAACGTTGCAAAACAAACTTTTCAAAACTTTAACTTTCTAACTGCTGAACTTCTTACTTTCCTTTACTCCTCCATTTCACCAGGGCTTTGGCCTGTTGGGCTGCGGCACCTGCTGCTTTCTTGCTCTTTGTCGTCGTCTGAGGTAGTTTCATCTGTAGGTTCCTTGTCTTTTCTTTCTTGATCTTCATCTGTTTCCTTTGCTGCATCTGTTTCTGTATCTCTGTCTTTTCTTTCTTCTTTGGGACATGGCACTACATCAAGCGCATACAATCCTCTTTCGCCTTCATGCATAGTGAATTGTACTGAATCCCCCATCTTTAGGTTTCTGCCAGGGTGTCCTCTAGGCAGATGAGCGCTCACATCTCTTCTGTTGACAAATATCCCTTCTTTGATACCAGGGGCTACAATAAAGCCATATCCACTTCTCAAATTGAAATCCTCTACTACTCCTCTGCAAAGGGGTCCTCTGACCTGGGCTTTGGACCTTCTCAGTAACCTTTTCTCCTGTAGGTCTCTGGCTGTGACTTCTCTCTGCTCTGGAGACTGTGGTGCAGGGGACAGCGTTGTTCTGTTGCGACGCCTTGTCTTGCGGGCTGGGTTCTGCTGGGCTGTTACCTCAATGCCTGCAGGGCCCCAGGTGAGGTTTCTGGGCTGGTCTTCATCTGCAGACGGTGTCAAGTCCTCTTCATCCCAACGGGAATAGGGTAACATCTCCGGCTCTGAGTATTGCTCCACTGCCGGTGGCTCCGGAGTCAGCTCCTCAGCTTCCTGGCCTCCTCTCCCCCTTAGTGCTTCTGAGCACTCTGGTTGTGGTAGCGCTGGAGATGAGTGGTCCTCAGCTGGTCTGGGCGGTGGACTCTCTGGCGCGGCTGCAGGGGTTGCCTGAATCTCCTTGGGGGTATGCGGAGGGAGCAGATACCGATCCACCATCTCTTGTGGGAACTGGGCCTCTAGATCAGCCTTCAGCTTCCAGTATTCGGGGTCCTCTCCTATCAGGGTCTTCCTAGCAGGGACCTCTTTGGACTGGGGAGCGGTGTCTGCTCTGGCCTTGCAGGCCGGGGTAAATGATGAGGTAATCTCTTCTTGGCGGGCCGCGCCTGGCATGGCGGCGGCCTGGTCTTGGCGGGCCGCGCCCTGTTTGGCGGCGGCCTGGTCTTGGCGGGCCGCGCCCGGCATGGCGGCGGCCTGGTCTTGGCGGGCCGCGCCCGGCATGGCGGCGGCCTGGTCTTGGCGGGCCGCGCCCGGCATGGCGGCGGCCTGGTCTTGGCGGGCCGCGCCCGGCATGGCGGCGGCCTGGTCTTGGCGGGCCGCGCCCGGCATGGCGGCGGCCTGGTTCAGCACCTCACTTGCGGCGCGGACGAGCGTTGCTGCGGCGGTGGGGTCTCGGCGGGCCGGGCCTAGCAGGGCGGCGGCCTGGGTCAGCGTTACGCCTGCGGCGCGGATGAGGGTCGCGGTGGCAGCCGGTTCTTTGCGGGCCGGACTGGGCGTTGCTGCAGGGACCGGGTCTTGGTGGGCCGAGCAGGGCATCGCTGCGGCCGCTGGGGCTTGGAAGGCCGCACCTGGTGTGGCTGCGGCCTGCTTCAGCGTCGCCGCACCGGACGCCTCTTCGGGGACCGCGGGCGTGGCAGCAGGGGTCGGGGCACTTGCGCTGGCCGGGGCATCACTCGACTCACCCACCGGTGGCAGCATCGGGGTCTGCGTCATCGCCGTCCTGTCTGGCACTCGGCGCGCGGCTCTCCTTTCATAGGCCCGAACCGCCGCGGTCATCTCCAGCATTTCCATTCGTTCTTCCCGGATCTGCTCCACAACCCGGGTCTCCAGTCGGTCGCAGAACTGGGCCAGCTCCCGATACCACCAGGCAGCGGAGCCCGGTTCTGGATTTCTGCGGTCAGACGCCATTTCTTCTGCGCCCTCTTCTGCACGACTCTCCAGCTGTGGACTCGCCGTTGCCTCTGATAGCAAGCTGTTCAGTTTCTGCTCTGCCTCTTTCAGCAGCTCCTCTCCCAGCAGCAGGCTTGTGGCTCCCTTTTTGTCCCGACGTCTCTGGACGCTTCCGCTCTCATAGCTGGCAAGGTCAGAACTCTGCAGGGGATCTCTGGGTAGCCACACCTCTTCGTGGGCGGTAACTTCTCCCAGCGCGGGCTGCTGTTGTTTTTCAGCGCGCTTTTCATGGTGGCAATATGGCGGCGCTTCCAATTTTTCAAGCGGACCGCCCAGGCACATGGTCACCTGTCTGAACAGGTCTAGTCCTTATCCTGTTCGTGACGCCAGATGTGAAGCCCCACAGGTGTTGTGTCGGTGCATTACCTTCAGGGACTCCACTCGGCTGGATCTGGTCACAGGTAGGAGATCTTCTTCTTGTCGTGACGCCACTCTCAGTATTGCGGTCAGTGGGGACCGCCACTGCAGGTTAGGGGTGCCTGGGGCTGATGATATGTGCAGTCAGATGTAGTAGCCTCCTGAGAGTGAGGCATGCCCCAGGGTCCAGTGTAGATGCGTAGTACTACAAGTCGCAGAATGACTCACACAGGCAGAACTGTCTTTCAAGGGCTTTACTCACATTTGATGGCAGGGTGAGTAGCCCGGGCGTAGCTGAGATGAACCAGGTGGGAACCAGGTATCCTTCAGGCTGACTTTATGAGGGTGACTACCAACTCGCCTTCCTTAGCCCTTGGTGGTTTGGGGTGACCCCGACTTTGAGTCCCTATGGGGGTCACCCAGGGAAGATGCTGCAGCCTCTCTCCCCTTCGTTCGCCGTGTGCTTGTTGCCTGGGCCAGATCACTCCAGCTTCTTGCCTCCTGTGAGCTATGGGCCCTAACTGTGGCTACGTGGCTGCGGCTTTTTGTGGTGTTGTGGCGTGGGCTTTGAGAGCCCCACACCGGCAGGTTTAGCAAAAGAAAGCTGGATCTATCTCCGCTTCGGGATCTGCCGCCCGTTTGGGCCTGGTTCTCTCTAGCAGTCTCCTTACTTCCCACTCCGTTGCTCTCTCTCTAGCTGAAGATGGATTTCGGGTAGCACTCCTAGTTGACCGTTCTCCCCCGTCAGTAGCCACTGCGCGGGCGCTGTTAGACAGCAACAGCCCCACAGGTCTGCTCCTCACTGAGCCCTATGGAGTTCTGCTCTAACCGACTCACTGCCCCTCCTCTCCTGTTCTTGCCTACGCCACCTAGCAACCAGATTCTCTTACCACACCCCTTGAGAGGAGATGGAGGCTTTTGGCCCCCTCCACTATTCCAGTGAAGGTCAAGGCTTTTCCCCCTCCTGGGATCCCCAGGGGTCCTCTCATGGGTACATGTGTGAGACCTGATCACTATGCGCCTGTGTTCCACACCCCTGTCAGCCTTCTGGATTACCTGTATTGTACTGTCCCCAGCATGGGTGCAGTACTCAGTGGTGCCTGACCAGGTCAGGGGCGCCACACATGCAGGCTGAAACACCCAAAGCTCCCGGCTCTGCTCTCACTTGTTTCCAGCACACACACTGGACATCTAGAGCCAGTCTCTCTCTAGACTGCCCTAGACACACTTCTCCCAGGTTCAGAGACAGGATTGCTTTAACCCCTGGAGCCACACCCACAGGTGGTAAGGAGTGTGTAATCAGCATCACACACCCTTCCATGGCTCTGCATGTAATGCAATCCTGTGGAACCACAGGTCCCAGCCAGCTTCACATTGCAGAGCACCCACGCTTCTGCAAAACATACCGGCCCTTTGCAATACAGCCGGTTGATACCTCACACATGTTTGGAGCGGGTCATAACAACTGAAGATGCTCCACTAAGTACTAAAGATGCTTGTAATGAAGGGGTTGAATAATTCTAAGATTGCTGTATTCACTAAAGTGTCGTTTCATGCTTAATTTGGAAAAAAAACAAAAACATTTATTAGATTACTTGTGTAGGCCTACTTACATTGTTCTCGTTGGACTAGTTTATTGCATGTGGCAGAAAGTCTGTATATTCTGCTAAAAAACCTATTTTGCAAGGGGGGGGTTATAAAATTGATTGAGATATGTGACAGTTTGGCCAATACTAAAATGTAATATCGTATTTTCTGGCGTATAAGAAGACTGGGCGTATAAGACGACCAACAACGTTTCCAGTTAAAATATAGAGTTTGGTATATACCGAACCGAGTATAAGCCAAGGCCCCTATTTTACCACAAAAAAACTGGGAAACCTTATTGACTCGAGTATAAGCCTAGGGAGAGAAATGCAGCAGCTACTGGAAATTGTCAAAAATAAAAATAGATACCAATAAAATATAATCTGCCCCATCCTTGTCCCCCCTTGCAGTAATGTGCCCATCCTTGTCTCCTTGTAGTAATGTGCCCATCCTTTGTCCCCCTTGTAGTAATGTGTCCATCCTTGTCCCCCCTTCTAGTATTGTGCCCATCCTTGTCCCCCCTCTAGCAATGTGCCCATCCTTGTCCCTTCTAGTAATGTGCCCATCCTGGTCCCCCCTTCTAGTAATGTGCCCATCCTGGTCCCCTTCTTGTCCACTATTATGTTTACACACAATAAAAATTATTCTCACCTGTCCTCCGTTCCCCTCCGGTGTCCTCAGCTGTTTCTTGCAGACTGCAGGCACTTAGACCTCTCGGTGATCTCGTCCGGTGCACGGAGCTGCCGCTGCAGGGTGCCATCATGTTTTTACTGCAGTTAAATTCTTTACGGCGGCGGCCGCATAGCATTCAACTGCTGTAAAGCGCTAACAGCAGTGGCGACTCCGTGCATCGGACGTGATCATCAAGGGGTGCCTCTTGCGGACCGCAGGCACATAGAGCCCTCCATGATCTTGTCCGGTGCATGGAGCCACTGCTACTGTGAGCTCTTTACTGCAGTTGAATGCTTTGCGCCACCTTCGGAAAGCATTCAACTGCAGTAAAGCCATGATGGCAGCTTGCAGTGCCGGCTCTGTGCAGTGGTCGAGATCACCGGGAGGTCTAAGAACCAGCTGAGGACACCACGGGAACAAAGGACATGTGAGAAAATGTTTTGGTGGGAACCTCACTGTGAGATCTGAGAGGCAGAGTCTTGGAGACAGGGCGTGCTTATAAATTACCTAATTATACGCCCTATAAGACGACACCCGGTGTATAAGACGACCCACGACTTTTGAGAAGATTTTCAGGAGTTAAAAAGTCGTCTTATACGTCGGAAAATACTGTAATTATTTTACTAAATACTATATTTTAAATATAGTAAGGACTGAATAACCATTTCCTCTTTTTTGGTATATGAAAATAACGTCTTTCCAGTATTACAAAATATTGTGTTGCACCATGTAAACTGACAAAATGTGTTAAAAGAGTTGTTAGAGACAATTTTATTTTATTTAACTACACAGGTATGCAAAATTTGGGTTTATGAAAATTGTCTCAAAGTCAATAATCTATTCCTATATTTTTTTATGGCTCGATTTAAAAAAAAAAAAAAACACTTCTATTTTTAACCATCATCATATGTGGAAATTGCACAAAACGCGTGTGAAACTCCATACAAACGAGATTGAACATTCATTCAGCAATTTTATTGGAACTTAATCCTTGTGCTTTTCCCTTTTCTCTTCATAGCATCTCTTGATACCTTTTCTCTTATAGAGGGACTGTGGATCTCTCTGAAGCATCCAGCAGTCATCCCGCATCTTGTTCACATTCCATCTACCTTGGTATTATTGTTCCATTTCCTTGATATCGTGATTATTTCTTTCTCTTTGTTCTTCACTAACAGCACCAAGGTTTTCAGGAAAGTAGTCCAAATGGGAATGTAAAAAATGTAACTTCAAACTAAACTCTGGTTAGCAGAAATAAAAGAATTGTCAAAAACGGCCATTTTTGATCTGGTGACAGCCAGGTTCTACATGATAAAGGCAGAATTCCTTAGGCCGGGTACACATATCCGGCTTTTCGCCGGTTTGGCGGATGTGGCGCACGCCAGTACAGTATGATCCAGTACAGTGGCAGCGCCGCAACTTCTGGGTCACATGCTCCGGTCACATGACAGCATGTGACCGGCGCTTGTTGCGCTGCCAGTGTATTGTATACACTGTACTGGCATGCGCCGCATCCGTCAAACCGGCGAAAAGCAGGATATGTGTACCCGGCCTTACTCGCCTACTTGTTATTCCGGCCTACCATTCATATAGGCACAGTCCTTTGATCTCTTCCTCCTCCTTTCCATAGTGCAAAAATTCTGGAGCAAAACTAATGAGAAAACTGATTGAATAGTTTCTTTTGGGGTCCGTCTGGTGACTTGTAGCATCATTTATCAAGGCTCCCTGACTTTAGAGGACTTTGCTTTCTGGTCTTAAAAGAGAACCGGTCACCAGTTTTTTCGTGTATGAGCTAATCCCAGCACCTAACTCAGCCTCTGTGCTGTATTCTAAAAAGTTGTATATTATGTCCTGACCCTCCTGTATATGCCCAAAAAAAACCCTTTTGAATAGCTCCTGCATTGTATGCGGTCAGAGGGGCGTCATTGCAGCGACTCCTGTCCCTCCTGTCTGCTGAGAATTGCCATCCTCCCGATGTCATTGACGTGGATGACGCGTTCTTCGTCATCCATATAGTCGGACGAAATCTCAAATTCCAACGCTCTTTCATGCTCTGCCTGCATCAAGGCAAAGCAAAGTGCGCCTGCATGAACCGTGATCCCCCTGACCAGGCGCGAGGTTCCCTCTAAAGACTGAACAATGTTTCTCTGAGGTATGTCCTACTCAGGCAAGCAGCCGGACATAAATGCACTCTTTGCTACCTGTATTAGGCCTCCTCCATGAACACTATTTTTGTAGTTTTTTTTAAACACAAAAAATTTCACAAAATAAAATAACACCAATCGTGAACAAAAAGCCTATGAAAATAAAATGCTTTAAATTTATGACATTCATGGTTTTTACAACTATTTTGAAGTCCTCAAGAGAAATCAATAGGCAACCAACATATATACAAAATGGCTGGTAATTTGTCTCATTGCCACCACTTTTCTAGAACATGAGCATCGTTTAGCAGAAGGGAGCAGGGCTTACTATAATTTCCACCATAAATTAGCATAAATTATAATAATTATAGCATACATTTACACTAAGTGTAGATTTCAGCTTGTGGGCTAAAAAAAATGATCAAATCTTACAAGGTGTACACCTTTGGTTACGCTTCCATGATCAGTGTTCGCTGCGTTTTGGATGCAGCATATAAAACGCTGCGTTGTACAGTAGAAGCACAGTGGATGGGGATCCTAGAAATCCCATACACACTGTGGTTCTTTTTCCACAGCGTAATTTGACATGCGGCGCGGTTTCCGAGCTGCAGCATGTCATTTTATCCTGTGGAGATGCGAGTGTTCTAGGCGGGAGAGCCAAGCAAAAATCCACTGCGGCCAGAATCCTGCTTGTGGGCATGGACGCTGCGTTCTCCCACAGAGAGGCAAGAGGAATAACACCTCATCCGGAATGCAGAGTCTTCCGGATCGTGGGTGCGTAGTCTTAAAGAGGTCCTCCAGGCTTATAATATTTATGACCTATCCTTAGGATAGCAGATGGGTGCGGGTCCAGGGCTACGACCTCACTGATCCACTGTTCATATATCCGGTGGTGACTATATATAAACAACTCCATTCAATCTGTAGCGGCTGCTCGGCTCCTTTTCTTCAGGCGCTGTTCTGCAGTATAAGGCAGTGGCCGCTACACACTGAACAAAGATGTGCAATACAGCTGCGTTCATCTGGCCGCGTCTACAGCTGATAACAGCCGATTAGAGGGAGTGATTGATTATATCGATTCCTCAAAGGATTGGTCATTAATATCACATGCCCGAAGAAACCCTTACTATATTAATGCTTTGATTATAGGGAACCCATTAACTGATCCATGCTGCCCGAACCGCGTCAGCCCTGGCTGTAGTGTACCATCCAGGTATATGTATCTCAAACTCCCGAACGTTTCATGAGAAAGATATATTAACACTAGAACTACTGGACTCGTGACACCTATATAGAAATACATAGTGCAAAGTAGTCAAAATGACTACCTCAGTAGTTCTAGTGTTAAAGATCTGGCCAGGGACTATGGGCGGAGACTTGATCAGTATGGCTCCGCCCCTGAACAGCTTCTCACAGCACAGCTGCAGGTGATTGACAGGTCTCCCCCATAGCTCTGAAAAAGACCGATTTTTTTTTAGTGTATTTTCTCTGAAACCAGAAGGCACAGGGGCCCAAGAGTGTCAGGACCATTTCAACCTCCAGAGCAGATGGAATTGTGCATCATGAAGAGCTTTTGGACTGGAAAGTGTCCCTTTATTGTTCTGATCCATATTACTCGCAGTTTTGGCAGCATGAATCGGGCGGCACGGTGGCTCAGTGATTAGCACGGCAGTCTTGCAGCGCTGGGTCCGGGGTTCAAATCCCACCAAGGACACTATCTGCAAGGAGTTTGTATGTTCTCCCCGTGTTTGCGTGGGTTTCCTTCGGGTTCTCCGGTTTCTTCCCACACTTGAAAGACATACTGATAGGCACTCTAGACTGTGAGCCCCAATGGGGACAGTATTGCCAATGTATGTAAAGCGCTGCGGAATTAATAGCGCTATATACATGAATAAAATTAATTATTATTATTATTATTATTATTATTATGAATCTGGTGACAGGTTCCCTTTAAGACCAGTATATGTCCCACAGTGTGTGAACTCTGCCTTGAAGCGGTGGCAGCAGTTACACCCAACTGCTTCAGGTTTGTAGCTACCAAGAGCCATTGTCAAGGTCTCCCCAGAAATCTGCATGAAGCATAATACCTCTGTAGATCACTTGCTATCCTGCAATATTTTGGGGCGGTGCAGTGACCCAAATCATGTATGGGGCTGTGTTCGCACATTTTTGCTAAGAGTTCTACTTTAAGAAAACTGCTAAATCAAATTTCATTGCCAGTAACACATGTCAATCACTAAGCCATGTAGCCATGTAACGAGCCTTTGTAATGTTTACCAACAATGGAAATCATAGCGGAAATACAGATCAGCTCCCCTCAATTCTCCGCTCATAGATGGCTCAGGCTGCGTTCACATTTGCTTTAATCGTTTTGCTACAATTTTCCCCAAAAATAAAAAAAAATGCTTTTAAAACACTGCAGAGCTATCACAAGAACTGCAAGGTGTGAACACTGCTCTATGTAAAATCCCAAATCACCAGCAATCAACATCTCAGTCTACAGATTTAACCCCACACTCCCCAGTGTAGAAGTTTGCTGAATGTCTGCAGTACACAGAAGGGGCTGAAGTGCCCACCATGAGTGGTCCTTACCTCCTCCAGGCTGCTCACTGTGTTCCTGCAGCTGCTCATCCTTGTGGTGAAGGAGGAGGTGGTGGGTGAGCTGTGGTCCTCCAGGGTCTCCATGATAAACTCACTGACACTGATGAGATCAGGCATGGTGCTGATGGCTAGAGGGGCGCCCAGCAGGAGGGAGGTGGTGATTGCTCCGGACTTTGCTGCTGGTTTCTGCACTGTGTGAACAATGCTCTGTGTCTGCCAGTTTGTATCGCACTGGGAGTGTGTATATATTGTATTGGCTGGTGTGCTAGCCTCCTAATGCCAGTTACAGTGCCAGGCTCTTCATATGGGGGCAGCTAGATGCCCAGGGTGAAGTGCACAAGCCCCTGCAGTCCAGGAAGATCAGCTGTATTCTGTATCCTGCCTCTTCTGCTGCAGCTCCTCTCTGTGCAAGTGAATGAAAGGGGAACTGAAGTGCGCATGTGCAGATTACACGAGGGGGCTAAATCAGAGTGGGAAGGATGTGAAAGGAGAGAGGTTTGTGAGAAAAGAATTGATGGGGGTTGGAGAGGAGATACACTGAATAGGGCTGTGCATGGAGCAGAGATTTGGGGATGTGGAGAGGAGGGGGATAAGGACATTTCTTACAGCCTTCAGTTACTAAATAACCAGGGGGGAATCTGCCAAGGAGAGGTCAACTCTGGGAAGAGGAGTGCGAGGAAGGTCTGAGGGAGATGATGTGGAATAAGCTCGACACCGCACTACTGCGGAATATTGCAACTTGTCCCTATTATGTATACCCCTTTCACATGTAAAGCGCCATGGAATAAATGGCGCTATAATAATAATAATTGCAAGCCACAAAGTGATATTAGGAAATGGCTACATGGCATCCTGTAATATGGCATTGTGGTGGCCACATATGGTCGTGACCCGATACCCTGCATCCACCCTGGGGAATATCTGTACCACTCCATTCAAAACTTGTGACTGTGGCATTATAATGCCGTATGGTGCAGTCCTGTTCCTGTTGTAAAGCCCTGTTTAGACTGCCGTACGTTGTCAGCAGACGGCACACATTGGTGATCTTTTACATGCCCCAATGGAGCCAGCTGGAAAAAATTGCGGCATGTACAAGTGTCTGTTTTACGTACCAGACTATTAGTGGCAGGCAGCTCCTGCACTTATACGATGCTGAAGTTGGTTTCTTATTCGTCCAGTTTCTTATTCGGGGCTGAAGTTGGTTTCTTATTCGTCAGTTTCTTATTCGGCAATTTAGTTTTTTCAGTTTTTTATGCATTTATCAACAAAAATGACACATGACAATAATAAAATACAATGCACTGATGAGCCCTAATATACATACACTCAAAACCAGCTGCGAAAATTAAAAAACTGGCAAAAAAATGGGCATCAAAGTGGGCACCGAAGTATGTTAGTGAAAGGGTTAAATGGCTTTGGGCCACTGATCTAACACCAAAATTGCATATCTAGTGATGCCTCTAATCAAACTCAAGTGTCTCCAGCCTGGCCCAAAGGGGTTCTGGGCATCAAAACTGGCATCAAAGTGGGCACACAGCCAATTTTCACAGATTTGAATAAGTAACTGGTGTTTTTGAGGGGTTAAATGGCTTTGGGCCACTGATCTCACACCACATTTACATATCTAGTGATGCCACACATCAAATTCAGATCACTACAGCCTGGCCCAAACAGGTTCTGGGCATCAGAACTGGCATCAAAGTGGGCAAAACCCCAGTTTTCACAGATTTGAATAAGTAACCAGTGTTTTTGAGGGGTTAAATGGCTTTGGGCCACTGATCTCACACCACATTTGCATACCTAGTGATGCCACACATCAAATTCAGATCACTTCAGCCTGGCCCAAACAGGTTCTGGGCATCAGAACTGGCATCAAAGTGGTAAAAATCCCAGTTTTCACAGATTTGAATAAGTAACTGGTGTTTTTGAGGGGTTAAATGGCTTTGGGCCACTGATCTCACACCACATTTACATACCTAGTGATGCCACACATCAAATTCAGATCACTTTAGCCTGGCCCAAACAGGTTCTGGGCATCAGAACTGGCATCAAAGTGGGCAAAACCCCAGTTTTCACAGATTTGAATAAGTAACTGGTGTTTTTGAGGGGTTAAATGGCTTTGGGCCACTAATCTCACACCACATTTACATACCTAGTGATGCCACACATCAAATTCAGATCACTTTAGCCTGGCCCAAACAGGTTCTGGGCATCAGAACTGGCATCAAAGTGGTAAAAATCCCAGTTTTCACAGATTTGAATAAGTAACCAGTGTTTTTGAGGGGTTAAATGGCTTTGGGCCACTGATCTCACACCATATTTACATACCTAGTGATGCCACACATCAAATTCAGATCACTCCAGCCTGGCCCAAACAGGTTCTGGGCATCAGAACTGGCATCAAAGTGGTAAAAATCCCAGTTTTCACAGATTTGAATAAGTAACCAGTGTTTTTGAGGGGTTAAATGGCTTTGGGCCACTGACCTCACACCACATTTACATACCTAGTGATGCCACACATCAAATTCAGATCTCTCCAGCCTGGCCCAAACAGGTTCTGGGCATCAGAACTGGCATCAAAGTGGTAAAAATCCCAGTTTTCACAGATTTGAATAAGTAACCAGTGTTTTTGAGGGGTTAAATGGCTTTGGGCCACTGACCTCACACCACATTTACATACCTAGTGATGCCACACATCAAATTCAGATCACTCCAGCCTGGCCCAAACAGGTTCTGGGCATCAGAACTGGCATCAAAGTGGGCAAAACCCACTTTTCACAGATTTGAATAAGTAACCAGTGTTTTTGAGGGGTTAAATGGCTTTGGGCCACTGACCTCACACCACATTTACATACCTAGTGATGCCACACATCAAATTCAGATCACTCCAGCCTGGCCCAAACAGGTTCTGGGCATCAGAACTGGCATCAAAGTGGGCAAAACCCACTTTTCACAGATTTGAATAAGTAACCAGTGTTTTTGAGGGGTTAAATGGCTTTGGGCCACTGATCTGACACCACATTTACATACCTAGTGATGCCACACATCAAATTCAGATCACTCCAGCCTGGCCCAAACAGGTTCTGGGCATCAGAACTGGCATCAAAATGGGCAAAACCCCAGTTTTCACAGATTTGAATAAGTAACCAGTGTTTTTGAGGGGTTAAATGGCTTTGGGCCACTGACCTCACACCACATTTACATACCTAGTGATGCCACACATAAAATTCAGATCACTCCAGCCTGGCCCAAACAGGATCTGGGCATCAGAACTGGCATCAAAGTGGTAAAAATCCCAGTTTTCACAGATTTGAATAAGTAACTGGTGTTTTTGAAGGGTTAAATGGCTTTGGGCCACTGATCTCACACCACATTTACATACCTAGTGATGCCACACATCAAATTCAGATCACTCCAGCCTGGCCCAAACAGGTTCTGGGCATCAGAACTGGCATCAAAATGGGCAAAACCCCAGTTTTCACAGATTTGAATAAGTAACCAGTGTTTTTGAGGGGTTAAATGGCTTTGGGCCACTGACCTCACACCACATTTACATACCTAGTGATGCCACACATAAAATTCAGATCACTCCAGCCTGGCCCAAACAGGATCTGGGCATCAGAACTGGCATCAAAGTGGTAAAAATCCCAGTTTTCACAGATTTGAATAAGTAACTGGTGTTTTTGAAGGGTTAAATGGCTTTGGGCCACTGATCTCACACCACATTTACATACCTAGTGATGCCACACATCAAATTCAGATCACTCCAGCCTTGCCCAAACAGGTTCTGGGCATCAGAACTGGCATCAAAGTGGGCAAAACCCACTTTTCACAGATTTGAATAAGTAACCAGTGTTTTTGAGGGGTTAAATGGCTTTGGGCCACTGATCTCACACCACATTTACATACCTAGTGATGCCACACATCAAATTCAGATCACTCCAGCCTGGCCCAAACAGGTTCTGGGCATCAGAACTGGCATCAAAGTGGGCAAAACCCACTTTTCACAGATTTGAATAAGTAACCAGTGTTTTTGAGGGGTTAAATGGCTTTGGGCCACTGATCTGACACCCCATTTACATACCTAGTGATGCCACACATCAAATTCAGATCACTCCAGCCTGGCCCAAACAGGTTCTGAGCATCAGAACTGGCATCAAAATGGGCAAAACCCCAGTTTTCACAGATTTGAATAAGTAACCAGTGTTTTTGAGGGGTTAAATGGCTTTGGGCCACTGACCTCACACCACATTTACATACCTAGTGATGCCACACATAAAATTCAGATCACTCCAGCCTGGCCCAAACAGGATCTGGGCATCAGAACTGGCATCAAAGTGGTAAAAATCCCAGTTTTCACAGATTTGAATAAGTAACTGGTGTTTTTGAAGGGTTAAATGGCTTTGGGCCACTGATCTGACACCACATTTACACACCTAGTGATGACACACATAAAATTCAGATCACTCCAGCCTGGCCCAAACAGGTTCTGGGCATCAGAACTGGTATCAAGATGGGCAAAACCCCAGTTTTCACAGATTTGAATAAGTAACCAGTGTTTTTGAGGGGTTAAATGGCTTTGGGCCACTGATCTGACACCACATTTACATACCTAGTGATGACACACATAAAATTCAGATCACTTTAGCCTGGCCCAAACAGGTTCTGGGCATCAGAACTGGCATCAAAGTGGGCAAAACCCCAATTTTCACAGATTTGAAGAAGTAACCAGTGTTTTTGAGGGGTTAAATGGCTTTGGGCCACTAATCTCACACCACATTTACATACCTAGTGATGCCACACATCAAATTCAGATCACTTTAGCCTGGCCCAAACAGGTTCTGGGCATCAGAACTGGCATTAAAGTGGGCAAAAACCCAGTTTTCACAGATTTGAATAAGTAACCAGTGTTTTTGAGGGGTTAAATGGCTTTGGGCCACTGATCTCACACCACATTTACATACCTAGTGATGCCACACATCAAATTCAGATCACTTTAGCCTGGCCCAAACAGGTTCTGGGCATCAGAACTGGCATCAAAGTGGGCAAAACCCCAGTTTTCACAGATTTGAATAAGTAACTGGTGTTTTTGAAGGGTTAAATGGCTTTGGGCCACTGATCTCACACCACATTTACATACCTAGTGATGCCACACATCAAATTCAGATCACTCCAGCCTTGCCCAAACAGGTTCTGGGCATCAGAACTGGCATCAAAGTGGGCAAAACCCACTTTTCACAGATTTGAATAAGTAACCAGTGTTTTTGAGGGGTTAAATGGCTTTGGGCCACTGATCTCACACCACATTTACATACCTAGTGATGCCACACATCAAATTCAGATCACTCCAGCCTGGCCCAAACAGGTTCTGGGCATCAGAACTGGCATCAAAGTGGGCAAAACCCACTTTTCACAGATTTGAATAAGTAACCAGTGTTTTTGAGGGGTTAAATGGCTTTGGGCCACTGACCTGACACCCCATTTACATACCTAGTGATGCCACACATCAAATTCAGATCACTCCAGCCTGGCCCAAACAGGTTCTGGGCATCAGAACTGGCATCAAAATGGGCAAAACCCCAGTTTTCACAGATTTGAAAAAGTAACCAGTGTTTTTGAGGCGTTAAATGGCTTTGGGCCACTGACCTCACACCACATTTACATACCTAGTGATGCCACACATAAAATTCAGATCACTCCAGCCTGGCCCAAACAGGATCTGGGCATCAGAACTGGCATCAAAGTGGTAAAAATCCCAGTTTTCACAGATTTGAATAAGTAACTGGTGTTTTTGAAGGGTTAAATGGCTTTGGGCCACTGATCTGACACCACATTTACATACCTAGTGATGACACACATAAAATTCAGATCACTCCAGCCTGGCCCAAACAGGTTCTGGGCATCAGAACTGGTATCAAGATGGGCAAAACCCCAGTTTTCACAGATTTGAATAAGTAACCAGTGTTTTTGAGGGGTTAAATGGCTTTGGGCCACTGATCTGACACCACATTTACATACCTAGTGATGACACACATAAAATTCAGATCACTTTAGCCTGGCCCAAACAGGTTCTGGGCATCAGAACTGGCATCAAAGTGGGCAAAACCCCAATTTTCACAGATTTGAAGAAGTAACCAGTGTTTTTGAGGGGTTAAATGGCTTTGGGCCACTAATCTCACACCACATTTACATACCTAGTGATGCCACACATCAAATTCAGATCACTTTAGCCTGGCCCAAACAGGTTCTGGGCATCAGAACTGGCATCAAAGTGGGCAAAAACCCAGTTTTCACAGATTTGAATAAGTAACCAGTGTTTTTGAGGGGTTAAATGGCTTTGGGCCACTGATCTCACACCACATTTACATACCTAGTGATGCCACACATCAAATTCAGATCACTTTAGCCTGGCCCAAACAGGTTCTGGGCATCAGAACTGGCATCAAAGTGGGCAAAACCCCAGTTTTCACAGATTTGAATAAGTAACTGGTGTTTTTGAAGGGTTAAATGGCTTTGGGCCACTGATCTCACACCACATTTACATACCTAGTGATGCCACACATCAAATTCAGATCACTCCAGCCTTGCCCAAACAGGTTCTGGGCATCAGAACTGGCATCAAAGTGGGCAAAACCCACTTTTCACAGATTTGAATAAGTAACCAGTGTTTTTGAGGGGTTAAATGGCTTTGGGCCACTGATCTCACACCACATTTACATACCTAGTGATGCCACACATCAAATTCAGATCACTCCAGCCTGGCCCAAACAGGTTCTGGGCATCAGAACTGGCATCAAAGTGGGCAAAACCCACTTTTCACAGATTTGAATAAGTAACCAGTGTTTTTGAGGGGTTAAATGGCTTTGGGCCACTGATCTCACACCACATTTACATACCTAGTGATGCCACACATCAAATTCAGATCACTCCAGCCTGGCCCAAACAGGTTCTGGGCATCAGAACTGGCATCAAAATGGGCAAAACCCCAGTTTTCACAGATTTGAATAAGTAACCAGTGTTTTTGAGGGGTTAAATGGCTTTGGGCCACTGACCTCACACCACATTTACATACCTAGTGATGCCACACATAAAATTCAGATCACTCCAGCCTGGCCCAAACAGGATCTGGGCATCAGAACTGGCATCAAAGTGGTAAAAATCCCAGTTTTCACAGATTTGAATAAGTAACTGGTGTTTTTGAAGGGTTAAATGGCTTTGGGCCACTGATCTCACACCACATTTACATACCTAGTGATGCCACACATCAAATTCAGATCACTCCAGCCTTGCCCAAACAGGTTCTGGGCATCAGAACTGGCATCAAAGTGGGCAAAACCCACTTTTCACAGATTTGAATAAGTAACCAGTGTTTTTGAGGGGTTAAATGGCTTTGGGCCACTGATCTCACACCACATTTACATACCTAGTGATGCCACACATCAAATTCAGATCACTCCAGCCTGGCCCAAACAGGTTCTGGGCATCAGAACTGGCATCAAAGTGGGCAAAACCCACTTTTCACAGATTTGAATAAGTAACCAGTGTTTTTGAGGGGTTAAATGGCTTTGGGCCACTGATCTGACACCCCATTTACATACCTAGTGATGCCACACATCAAATTCAGATCACTCCAGCCTGGCCCAAACAGGTTCTGAGCATCAGAACTGGCATCAAAATGGGCAAAACCCCAGTTTTCACAGATTTGAATAAGTAACCAGTGTTTTTGAGGGGTTAAATGGCTTTGGGCCACTGACCTCACACCACATTTACATACCTAGTGATGCCACACATAAAATTCAGATCACTCCAGCCTGGCCCAAACAGGATCTGGGCATCAGAACTGGCATCAAAGTGGTAAAAATCCCAGTTTTCACAGATTTGAATAAGTAACTGGTGTTTTTGAAGGGTTAAATGGCTTTGGGCCACTGATCTGACACCACATTTACATACCTAGTGATGACACACATAAAATTCAGATCACTCCAGCCTGGCCCAAACAGGTTCTGGGCATCAGAACTGGTATCAAGATGGGCAAAACCCCACTTTCTTCAGCGCTCTATTGGGAGACCCAGACGATTGGGGTATAGCTACTGCCCTCTGGAGGCCACACAAAGCACTACATTAAAAGTGCAAGGCCCCTCCCCCTCTGGCTATACCCCCCCGTGGTATCACGGGTTCTCCAGTTTTAGCTTTGTGTGCGAAGGAGGTCAGACATTCCATGCATAGCTCCACAGATTTTAGTCAGCAGTAGCTGCTGACTGTTTCGGATGGAAGAAAAGAGGACACATATAGTGTCCCCAGCATGCTCCCTTCTCACCCCTGGATGGTGCTGTAAGGTTGAGGTACCTATTGCTGGTACAGGGCTGGAGCCTGACATGCTGTTTTCCTTCCACATCCCCTGGTAGGGCTCTGTGGAAGTGGGATCCTGCCGGCCTCTCAGCTCTGATGCCGGGCTCCATCCACAGACCCATTAGAACCTGATGGATTCGGAGCAGGAGTACGATCAGGGACAGGGCCCTGCATCTTACAGGTACTCTGTGTCCCCGGCAGGCACAGACACACTCAGGGCTGGCTGGGTGTTGTAGTGCGCCGGGGACCGCAACGTTGGAGCCAGTGTCCCTACAGATCACTGGGGGATGTTTTGTGTATGGGAACGCAGCGCCGACCCCCTCTGGACCGGGCGGCGCTGCTGTGACTTGTGGTGCGCCGGGGATCCGCCGTCCGCGCTTTTACGGCGGCGGCGGTTATAACTTTAGTCCCCGGCTTTTTGGGCCTAGGACGCCGGCAGCTCCGTTTCGTTCCCGCCCCCACCCTGTCACTCAGGGTAGGGGAGAGACGCTGTTCGCAAGCAGCGACGAGGGCTGGAGCCTGATTTACATGCTCCAGCCCTCTCACTTGGCACAGAGGGAAGCAGGCTTCCCGCTCTTGGCCAGGAACGCCCAGGGCCCGCCCCCCTTCCTCTCTAGAGACGCCGGCAGCCATTACATGCATGCCTGGCTGGAGGAAGGACGCAAGGCTCTGGGAGACCTGGACTAGGGGCTATCTGGCGACCACACACCCGCTTTTTAAGCGGGCGGTAAGCGTTTTTTCTGTGCTGGTCCCTCTAGTGCCTCACTGTGTGTCAGTGTACTGATTACATATATATAGATATTGTATTTCTTGCACTGTGAGGTGCGCTTCTGGCTGCATATCCCAGATCGCTCTGTGGAAGCAGCAACATGTCATCCTCAAAACGCAAGGCGGCCAAGGCAAAAAGGGCTGTGTATACTGCGTGTGCTGCATGTGGGGCTAATCTACCAGCAGGCTCTGATGATCCCCATTGTGTGCAATGCTCCGACCCGGTGCTGCTTCGCCAGCCGGAGTCAGGAGAGGTAGCGACCCAGGCTGAGACGCTTGTAAGTTCTGCCCCGGTGACAGGGACGGACTTTGCAGTTTTTGCAGATAATATGTCTGTATCTATGGCAAAAATCCTTGAGACCTTGCAATCTATGCATGGGGCTCAGTCTCTGGGCACGGCGAGGCCTATGTCCTCAGGTCCCCCTTACTTGGAATGTATTCAGCCCACAGGGGGGTCCCCGGCTTCACAGGCCGAGGATTATGACTCAGATGATGGCCCCAGCCACCCTAAGCGAGCTCGCTGGGAAAGACCCTCGACGTCATCACACTGCTCAGGGTCTCAGCGCAATCAGTCTCCCTGTGATGTGTCTGATGAGAGTGATCAGGAATCCACTCCTGGAACCCCTCTCAACCTGGATACCCCGGATGGGGATGCCATGGTAGACGACCTTATCTCAGCCATCAATAGGCTGTTGGATATTTCTCCCCCAGCCCCTTCAGCAGAAGAGGCGGCTGCGGAGCAGGAAAAGTTTCGTTTCCTTTATCCCAAGCGTAAATTAAGTGCTTTGTTGGATCACTCTGACTTCAGAGAATCAATCCAGAAGCACGACGCTCACCCAGAAAGGCGTTTCTCTAAACGATCTAAAGATACGCGTTTCCCTTTCCCCCCTGAGGTGGTCAAGCGCTGGACACAGTGTCCAAAGGTAGACCCCCCGATTTCCAAACTTGCAGCTAGATCCATAGTTGCAGTGGAGGATGGCGCTTCACTTAAAGATGCCAATGACAGACAGATGGACCTTTGGTTAAAATCTGTCTATGAAGCTATAGGCGCGTCGTTTGCTCCGGCATTCGCAGCCGTATGGGCACTCCAGGCTATTTCAGCTGGCTTAGCAAAAGTGGATGCTATCATGCATCCAGCAGTGCCGCAAGTGGCGCACCTTACCACGCAGATGTCTGCGTTTGCGTCTTACGCTATCAATGCGGTCCTAGAATCTACCAGTCGCACCTCAATGGCATCCGCCAATTCGGTAGTTTTGCGCAGAGCCTTGTGGTTAAAGGACTGGAAAGCAGATGCTGGTTCCAAAAAATGTTTAACCAGTTTGCCTTTGTCTAGAGAGAGACTGTTTGGCGAGCCATTGGCTGACATCATTAAGCAGTCCAAGGGTAAAGACTCCTCTTTACCACAACCCAGAACACCCAAACCTCAGCAGAAAAAGTGGCAGCAGAGGTTTCAGTCCTTTCGAGGTTCGGGCAAGACACCATTTACCTCGTCCAAAGGGACTCAGAGGACGCAAAGAAACTCAGATTCGTGGCGGACTCACACACGCCCCAAGAAAGCAAATGGAGGTACCGCTTCCAAAGCGTCTACCTCATGACTTCCAGCCCCTCCCCTCCGCATCGCCGGTCGGGGGCAGGCTCTCCCGCTTTTCCGGCATTTGGTTGTCACAGGTCAAAGACCGGTGGGTGACGGACATTTTGTCTCGCGGGTACAGAATCGAGTTCAATTCTCGTCCTCCAGCTCGGTTCTTCAGAACCTCCCCACGTCCAGACCGAGCAGATGCTCTGCTGCAGGCGGTGGACTCCCTAAAAGCGGAAGGAGTGGTTATCCCAGTCCCTCCTCAGGAACAAGGGCAAGGGTTTTACTCCAATCTCTTTGTGGTTCCAAAAAAGGACGGCTCGTTCCGTCCTGTTCTGGACCTAAAACGGCTCAACAAACATGTGCACGCCAGGAGGTTCCGGATGGAAACCCTCCGCTCTGTCATTGCCTCAATGTCCAGAGGAGACTTCCTTGCCTCAATAGACATCAAAGATGCTTATCTCCACGTGCCAATTGCTACAGAACATCAACGTTTTCTACGTTTTGTGATAGGAGACGACCATTTTCAGTTCGTAGCTCTTCCATTTGGTCTGGCGACAGCCCCACGGGTCTTCACCAAGGTCATGGCGGCGGTGGTAGCAGTCTTGCACTCTCAGGGACACTCGGTGATCCCTTACCTAGACGACTTATTGGTCAAAGCTCCCTCTCAGGAGGCATGCCAACTCAGCCTGATTGCTACGCTGGAGACTCTACAGTCTTTCGGATGGATCATCAACTTTCCAAAGTCGATCCTATCACCGACTCAGTCACTAACGTATCTTGGCATGGAGTTTCATACTCTAGCAGCGATAGTGAAGCTTCCGCTGGACAAGCAGCGGTCACTACAGACAGGGGTGCAATCTCTCCTGCAGGGCCAGTTGCATCCCTTGCGGCGCCTCATGCATTTCCTAGGGAAGATGGTGGCAGCCATGGAAGCAGTTCCCTTTGCGCAGTTTCATCTGCGCCCACTTCAATGGGACATTCTCCGCCAATGGGACGGGAAGTCAACGTCCCTGGACAGGAAAGTCTCGCTTTCCCAGACGGCCAAGGACTCTCTACAATGGTGGCTCCTTCCCACATCATTGTCTCAGGGACGATCCTTCCTGCCTCCATCCTGGGCAGTAGTCACGACAGATGCGAGTCTGTCAGGGTGGGGAGCAGTATTTCTCCACCACAGGGCTCAGGGGACGTGGACTCCGCAGGAGTCCACCCTTCAGATCAATGTTCTGGAGATCAGAGCAGTGTATCTTGCTCTACTGGCCTTCCAACAGTGGCTGGAAGGAAAGCAGATCCGAATCCAATCGGACAACTCCACAGCGGTGGCATACATCAACCACCAAGGAGGGACGCGCAGTCGGCAAGCCTTCCAAGAAGTCCGACGCATTCTAATGTGGGTGGAGGACAGAGCATCCACCATATCCGCGGTTCACATCCCAGGCGTAGAAAACTGGGAAGCAGACTTCCTCAGTCGCCAGGGCATGGACGCAGGGGAATGGTCCCTCCACCCGGACGTGTTTCAGGAAATCTGTCGCCGCTGGGGAGTGCCGGACGTCGACCTAATGGCATCCCGGCACAACAACAAGGTCCCGGCATTCATGGCGAGGTCGCGCGATCAAAGAGCTCTGGCGGCAGACGCCTTGGTTCAAGATTGGTCGCAGTTTCAGCTCCCATACGTGTTTCCGCCTCTGGCGCTCTTGCCCAGAGTGCTACGCAAGATCAGATCCGAGTGCAGCCGCGTCATACTCGTCGCTCCAGACTGGCCGAGGAGGTCGTGGTATCCGGATCTGTGGCATCTCACGATCGGTCGACCGTGGTCACTGCCAGACCGACCAGACTTACTGTCCCAAGGGCCGTTTTTCCATCAGAATTCTGCGGCCCTGAACCTGACTGTGTGGCCATTGAGTCCTGGATCCTAGCATCTGCTGGATTATCTCAGGGAGTCATTGCCACAATGAGACAAGCTAGAAAGTCGAATTCGGCTAAGATCTACCACAGAACGTGGAAGATTTTCTTGTCCTGGTGCTCTGCTCAGGGAGTGTCTCCCTGGCCATTTGCATTGCCCAAGTTTCTTTCCTTCCTGCAATCGGGGTTAGAAAAGGGCTTGTCGCTCAGCTCCCTTAAAGGGCAAGTTTCGGCACTATCCGTGTTTTTTCAGAAGCGTCTAGCACGTCTTCCTAAGGTGCGCACGTTCCTGCAGGGGGTCTGTCATATTGTGCCCCCGTACAAGCGACCGTTAGATCCATGGGATCTGAACAGGGTACTAGTTGCTCTCCAGAAGCCGCCCTTCGAGCCTCTGAAGGAGGTTTCCTTTTCTCGGCTGTCGCAGAAAGTGGCGTTTCTTGTTGCAATCACATCGCTTCGGCGAGTGTCTGAGCTGGCAGCTCTGTCATCTAAGGCTCCCTTCCTGGTGTTCCACCAGGACAAGGTTGTGCTGCGCCCCATTCCGGAGTTTCTCCCTAAGGTCGTATCCTCTTTTCATCTTAATCAGGATATTTCCTTGCCTTCTTTTTGCCCTCATCCGGTTCACCGGTATGAAAAGGCCTTACGTTTGCTAGATCTGGTGAGAGCACTCAGAATCTACATTTCCCGCACGGCGCCCATACGCCGTGCCGATGCACTTTTCGTCCTTGTCGCTGGTCCGCGCAAGGGGTTGCAGGCTTCTAAAGCCACCCTGGCTCGATGGATCAAAGAACCAATTCTAGAGGCCTACCGTTCTGCGGGGCTTCCGGTTCCTTCAGGGCTAAAAGCCCACTCAACCAGAGCCGTGGGTGCGTCCTGGGCATTACGTCACCAGGCTTCGGCTCAACAGGTGTGCCAGGCAGCTACCTGGTCCAGTCTGCACACTTTCACCAAGCATTATCAGGTGCATACCTATGCTTCGGCGGATGCCAGCTTAGGTAGAAGAGTCCTGCAGGCGGCAGTGACACCCCCGTAGGGGAGGGCTGTTTTGCAGCTCTAACATGAGGTATTTATTTACCCACCCAGGGACAGCTTTTGGACGTCCCAATCGTCTGGGTCTCCCAATAGAGCGCTGAAGAAGAAGGGAATTTTGTTACTTACCGTAAATTCCTTTTCTTCTAGCTCTTATTGGGAGACCCAGCACCCGCCCTGTTGTCCTTCGGGATGTTTTTTTGTTGTTTGCGGGTACACATGTTGTTCATGTTGAACGGTTTTTCAGTTCTCCGATGTTATTCGGAGTTAATTTGTTTAAACCAGTTATTGGCTTCCTCCTTCTTGCTTTGGCACTAAAACTGGAGAACCCGTGATACCACGGGGGGGTATAGCCAGAGGGGGAGGGGCCTTGCACTTTTAATGTAGTGCTTTGTGTGGCCTCCAGAGGGCAGTAGCTATACCCCAATCGTCTGGGTCTCCCAATAAGAGCTAGAAGAAAAGGAATTTACGGTAAGTAACAAAATTCCCTTCTTTCACAGATTTGAATAAGTAACCAGTGTTTTTGAGGGGTTAAATGGCTTTGGGCCACTGATCTGACACCACATTTACATACCTAGTGATGACACACATAAAATTCAGATCACTTTAGCCTGGCCCAAACAGGTTCTGGGCATCAGAACTGGCATCAAAGTGGGCAAAACCCCAATTTTCACAGATTTGAAGAAGTAACCAGTGTTTTTGAGGGGTTAAATGGCTTTGGGCCACTAATCTCACACCACATTTACATACCTAGTGATGCCACACATCAAATTCAGATCACTTTAGCCTGGCCCAAACAGGTTCTGGGCATCAGAACTGGCATCAAAGTGGGCAAAAACCCAGTTTTCACAGATTTGAATAAGTAACCAGTGTTTTTGAGGGGTTAAATGGCTTTGGGCCACTGATCTCACACCACATTTACATACCTAGTGATGCCACACATCAAATTCAGATCACTTTAGCCTGGCCCAAACAGGTTCTGGGCATCAGAACTGGCATCAAAGTGGGCAAAACCCCAGTTTTCACAGATTTGAATAAGTAACTGGTGTTTTTGAAGGGTTAAATGGCTTTGGGCCACTGATCTCACACCACATTTACATACCTAGTGATGCCACACATCAAATTCAGATCACTCCAGCCTTGCCCAAACAGGTTCTGGGCATCAGAACTGGCATCAAAGTGGGCAAAACCCACTTTTCACAGATTTGAATAAGTAACCAGTGTTTTTGAGGGGTTAAATGGCTTTGGGCCACTGATCTCACACCACATTTACATACCTAGTGATGCCACACATCAAATTCAGATCACTCCAGCCTGGCCCAAACAGGTTCTGGGCATCAGAACTGGCATCAAAGTGGGCAAAACCCACTTTTCACAGATTTGAATAAGTAACCAGTGTTTTTGAGGGGTTAAATGGCTTTGGGCCACTGATCTCACACCACATTTACATACCTAGTGATGCCACACATCAAATTCAGATCACTCCAGCCTGGCCCAAACAGGTTCTGGGCATCAGAACTGGCATCAAAATGGGCAAAACCCCAGTTTTCACAGATTTGAATAAGTAACCAGTGTTTTTGAGGGGTTAAATGGCTTTGGGCCACTGACCTCACACCACATTTACATACCTAGTGATGCCACACATAAAATTCAGATCACTCCAGCCTGGCCCAAACAGGATCTGGGCATCAGAACTGGCATCAAAGTGGTAAAAATCCCAGTTTTCACAGATTTGAATAAGTAACTGGTGTTTTTGAAGGGTTAAATGGCTTTGGGCCACTGATCTCACACCACATTTACATACCTAGTGATGCCACACATCAAATTCAGATCACTCCAGCCTTGCCCAAACAGGTTCTGGGCATCAGAACTGGCATCAAAGTGGGCAAAACCCACTTTTCACAGATTTGAATAAGTAACCAGTGTTTTTGAGGGGTTAAATGGCTTTGGGCCACTGATCTCACACCACATTTACATACCTAGTGATGCCACACATCAAATTCAGATCACTCCAGCCTGGCCCAAACAGGTTCTGGGCATCAGAACTGGCATCAAAGTGGGCAAAACCCACTTTTCACAGATTTGAATAAGTAACCAGTGTTTTTGAGGGGTTAAATGGCTTTGGGCCACTGATCTGACACCCCATTTACATACCTAGTGATGCCACACATCAAATTCAGATCACTCCAGCCTGGCCCAAACAGGTTCTGAGCATCAGAACTGGCATCAAAATGGGCAAAACCCCAGTTTTCACAGATTTGAATAAGTAACCAGTGTTTTTGAGGGGTTAAATGGCTTTGGGCCACTGACCTCACACCACATTTACATACCTAGTGATGCCACACATCAAATTCAGATCACTCCAGCCTGGCCCAAACAGGTTCTGGGCATCAGAACTGGCATCAAAGTGGGCAAAACCCACTTTTCACAGATTTGAATAAGTAACCAGTGTTTTTGAGGGGTTAAATGGCTTTGGGCCACTGATCTCACACCACATTTACATACCTAGTGATGCCACACATCAAATTCAGATCACTCCAGCCTGGCCCAAACAGGTTCTGGGCATCAGAACTGGCATCAAAATGGGCAAAACCCCAGTTTTCACAGATTTGAATAAGTAACCAGTGTTTTTGAGGGGTTAAATGGCTTTGGGCCACTGACCTCACACCACATTTACATACCTAGTGATGCCACACATAAAATTCAGATCACTCCAGCCTGGCCCAAACAGGATCTGGGCATCAGAACTGGCATCAAAGTGGTAAAAATCCCAGTTTTCACAGATTTGAATAAGTAACTGGTGTTTTTGAAGGGTTAAATGGCTTTGGGCCACTGATCTCACACCACATTTACATACCTAGTGATGCCACACATCAAATTCAGATCACTCCAGCCTTGCCCAAACAGGTTCTGGGCATCAGAACTGGCATCA
This sequence comes from Anomaloglossus baeobatrachus, assembly GCF_048569485.1. Taxonomy (NCBI): domain Eukaryota; kingdom Metazoa; phylum Chordata; class Amphibia; order Anura; family Aromobatidae; genus Anomaloglossus; species Anomaloglossus baeobatrachus. The sequence goes on along the minus strand of NC_134357.1, from coordinate 349,957,185 downwards.
AAGTGGGCAAAACCCACTTTTCACAGATTTGAATAAGTAACCAGTGTTTTTGAGGGGTTAAATGGCTTTGGGCCACTGATCTCACACCACATTTACATACCTAGTGATGCCACACATCAAATTCAGATCACTCCAGCCTGGCCCAAACAGGTTCTGGGCATCAGAACTGGCATCAAAGTGGGCAAAACCCACTTTTCACAGATTTGAATAAGTAACCAGTGTTTTTGAGGGGTTAAATGGCTTTGGGCCACTGATCTGACACCCCATTTACATACCTAGTGATGCCACACATCAAATTCAGATCACTCCAGCCTGGCCCAAACAGGTTCTGAGCATCAGAACTGGCATCAAAATGGGCAAAACCCCAGTTTTCACAGATTTGAATAAGTAACCAGTGTTTTTGAGGGGTTAAATGGCTTTGGGCCACTGACCTCACACCACATTTACATACCTAGTGATGCCACACATAAAATTCAGATCACTCCAGCCTGGCCCAAACAGGATCTGGGCATCAGAACTGGCATCAAAGTGGTAAAAATCCCAGTTTTCACAGATTTGAATAAGTAACTGGTGTTTTTGAAGGGTTAAATGGCTTTGGGCCACTGATCTGACACCACATTTACATACCTAGTGATGACACACATAAAATTCAGATCACTCCAGCCTGGCCCAAACAGGTTCTGGGCATCAGAACTGGTATCAAGATGGGCAAAACCCCAGTTTTCACAGATTTGAATAAGTAACCAGTGTTATTGAGGGGTTAAATGGCTTTGGGCCACTGATCTGACACCACATTTACATACCTAGTGATGACACACATAAAAGTCAGATCACTTTAGCCTGGCCCAAACAGGTTCTGGGCATCAGAACTGGCATCAAAGTGGGCAAAACCCCAATTTTCACAGATTTGAAGAAGTAACCAGTGTTTTTGAGGGGTTAAATGGCTTTGGGCCACTAATCTCACACCACATTTACATACCTAGTGATGCCACACATAAAATTCAGATCACTTTAGCCTGGCCCAAACAGGTTCTGGGCATCAGAACTGGCATCAAAGTGGGCAAAACCCCAATTTTCACAGATTTGAATAAGTAACCAGTGTTTTTTAGGGGTTAAATGGCTTTGGGCCACTGATCTCATACCACATTTACATACCTAGTGATGACAAACATCAAATTCAGATCACTTCACCCTGGCCCAAACAAGTTCTGGGCATCAGAACTGGCATCAAATTGGGCAAAAACCCAGTTTTCACAGATTTGAATAAGTAACCAGTGTTTTTGAGGGATTAAATGGCTTTGGACCACTGATCTCACACCACATTTACATACCTAGTGATGCCACACATTAAATTCAGATCACTTTAGCCTGGCCAAAACAGGTTCTGGGCATCAGAACTGGCATCAAAGTGGGCAAAACCCCAGTTTTCACAGATTTGAATAAGTAACTGGTGTTTTTGAGGGGTTAAATGGCTTTGGGCCACTGATCTCACACCACATTTACATACCTAGTGATGCCACACATCAAATTCAGATCACTTTAGCCTGGCCCAAACAGGTTCTGGGCATCAGAACTGGCATCAAAGTGGGCAAAACCCCAATTTTCACAGATTTGAATAAGTAACCAGTGTTTTTGAGGGGTTAAATGGCTTTGGGCCACTGATCTCACACCACATTTACATACCTTGTGATGACACACATAAAATTCAGATCACTGCAGCCTGGCCCAAACAGGTTCTGGGCATCAGAACTGGTATCAAGATGGGCAAAACCCCAGTTTTCACAGATTTGAATAAGTAACCAGTGTTTTTGAGGGGTTAAATGGCTTTGGGCCACTGATCTGACACCACATTTACATACCTAGTGATGACACACATAAAATTCAGATCACTTTAGCCTGGCCCAAACAGGTTCTGGGCATCAGAACTGGCATCAAAGTGGGCAAAACCCCAATTTTCACAGATTTGAAGAAGTAACCAGTGTTTTTGAGGGGTTAAATGGCTTTGGGCCACTAATCTCACACCACATTTACATACCTAGTGATGCCACACATCAAATTCAGATCACTTTAGCCTGGCCCAAACAGGTTCTGGGCATCAGAACTGGCATCAAAATGGGCAAAACCCCAGTTTTCACAGATTTGAATAAGTAACCAGTGTTTTTGAGGGGTTAAATGGCTTTGGGCCACTGATCTCATACCACATTTACATACCTAGTGATGCCACACATCAAATTCAGATCACTCCAGCCTGGCCCAAACAGGTTCTGGGCATCAGAACTGGCATCAAAGTGGGCAAAACCCCAGTTTTCACAGATTTGAATAAGTAACCAGTGTTTTTGAGGGGTTAAATGGCTTTGGGCCACTGATCTGACACAACATTTACATACCTAGTGATGCCACACATCAAATTCAGATCACTCCAGCCTGGCCCAAACAGGTTCTGGGCATCAGAACTGGCATCAAAGTGGGCAAAACCCACTTTTCACAGATTTGAATAAGTAACCAGTGTTTTTGAGGGGTTAAATGGCTTTGGGCCACTGATCTGACACGACATTTACATACCTAGTGATGCCACACATCAAATTCAGATCACTCCAGCCTGGCCCAAACAGGTTCTGGTTATCAGAACTGGCATCAAAGTGGGCAAAACCCCAGTTTTCACAGATTTGAATAAGTAACTGGTGTTTTTGAAGGGTTAAATGGCTTTGGGCCACTGACCTCACACCACATTTACATACCTAGTGATGCCACACATCAAATTCAGATCACTCCAGCCTGGCCCAAACAGGTTCTGGGCATCAGAACTGGCATCAAAGTGGGCAAAACCCACTTTTCACAGATTTGAATAAGTAACCAGTGTTTTTGAGGGGTTAAATGGCTTTGGGCCACTGACCTCATACAACATTTACATACCTAGTGATGCCACACATCAAATTCAGATCACTCCAGCCTGGCCCAAACAGGTTCTGGGCATCAGAACTGGCATCAATGTGGTAAAAATCCCAGTTTTCACAGATTTGAATAAGTAACTGGTGTTTTTGAAGGGTTAAATGGCTTTGGGCCACTGACCTCACACCACATTTACATACCTAGTGATGCCACATATCAAATTCAGATCACTCCAGCCTGGCCCAAACAGGTTCTGGGCATCAGAACTGGCATCAAATTGGGCAAAACCCACTTTTCACAGATTTGAATAAGTAACCAGTGTTTTTGAGGGGTTAAATGGCTTTAAGCCACTGATCTCACACCACATTTACATACCTAGTGATGACACACATCAAATTCAGATCACTCCATCCTGGCCCAAACAGGTTCTGGGCATCAGAACTGGCATCAAAGTGGGCAAAACCCACTTTTCACAGATTTGAATAAGTAACCAGTGTTTTTGAGGGGTTAAATGGCTTTGGGCCACTGACCTCACACCACATTTACATACCTAGTGATGCCACACATCAAATTCAGATCACTCCAGCCTGGCCCAAACAGGTTCTGGGCATCAGAACTGGCATCAAAGTGGGAAAAACCCACTTTTCACAGATTTGAATAAGTAACCAGTGTTTTTGAGGGGTTAAATGGCTTTGGGCCACTGACCTCACACCATATTTACATACCTAGTGATGACACACATAAAATTCAGATCACTTTAGCCTGGCCCAAACAGGTTCTGGGCATCAGAACTGGCATCAAAGTGGGCAAAACCCACTTTTCACAGATTTGAATAAGTAACCAGTGTTTTTGAGGGGTTAAATGGCTTTGGGCCACTGACCTCACACCACATTTACATACCTAGTGATGACACACATAAAATTCAGATCACTTTAGCCTGGCCCAAACAGGTTCTGGGCATCAGAACTGGCATCAAAGTGGGCAAAACCCACTTTTCACAGATTTGAATAAGTAACTGGTGTTTTTGAGGGGTTAAATGGCTTTGGGCCACTGATCTCACACCACATTTACATACTTAGTGATGCCACACATCAAATTCAGATCACTTTAGCCTGGCCCAAACAGGTTCTGGGCATCAGAACTGGCATCAAAGTGGTAAAAATCCCAGTTTTCACAGATTTGAATAAGTAACTGGTGTTTTTGAAGGGTTAAATGGCTTTGGGCCACTGATCTGACACCACATTTACATACCTAGTGATGACATACATAAAATTCAGATCACTTTAGCCTGGCCCAAACAGGTTCTGGGCATCAGAACTGGCATCAAAGTGGGCAAAACCCACTTTTCACAGATTTGAATAAGTAACTGGTGTTTTTGAGGGGTTAAATGGCTTTGGGCCACTGATCTCACACCACATTTACATACTTAGTGATGCCACACATAAAATTCAGATCACTTTAGCCTGGCCCAAACAGGTTCTGGGCATCAGAACTGGCATCAAAGTGGGCAAAACCCCAATTTTCACAGATTTGAATAAGTAACCAGTGTTTTTGAGGGGTTAAATGGCTTTGGGCCACTGATCTCACACCACATTTACATACCTAGTGATGACACACATAAAATTCAGATCACTCCAGCCTGGCCCAAACAGGTTCTGGGCATCAGAACTGGTATCAAGATGGGCAAAACCCCAGTTTTCACAGATTTGAATAAGTAACCAGTGTTATTGAGGAGTTAAATGGCTTTGGGCCACTGATCTGACACCACATTTACATACCTAGTGATGACACACATAAAATTCAGATCACTTTAGCCTGGCCCAAACAGGTTCTGGGCATCAGAACTGGCATCAAAGTGGGCAAAACCCCAATTTTCACAGATTTGAAGAAGTAACCAGTGTTTTTGAGGGGTTAAATGGCTTTGGGCCACTAATCTCACACCACATTTACATACCTAGTGATGCCACACATAAAATTCAGATCACTTTAGCCTGGCCCAAACAGGTTCTGGGCATCAGAACTGGCATCAAAGTGGGCAAAACCCCAATTTTCACAGATTTGAATAAGTAACCAGTGTTTTTTAGGGGTTAAATGGCTTTGGGCCACTGATCTCATACCACATTTACATACCTAGTGATGACAAACATCAAATTCAGATCACTTCACCCTGGCCCAAACAAGTTCTGGGCATCAGAACTGGCATCAAAGTGGGCAAAAACCCAGTTTTCACAGATTTGAATAAGTAACCAGTGTTTTTGAGGGATTAAATGGCTTTGGACCACTGATCTCACACCACATTTACATACCTAGTGATGCCACACATCAAATTCAGATCACTTTAGCCTGGCCCAAACAGGTTCTGGGCATCAGAACTGGCATCAAAGTGGGCAAAACCCCAGTTTTCACAGATTTGAATAAGTAACTGGTGTTTTTGAGGGGTTAAATGGCTTTGGGCCACTGATCTCACACCACATTTACATACCTAGTGATGCCACACATCAAATTCAGATCACTTTAGCCTGGCCCAAACAGGTTCTGGGCATCAGAACTGGCATCAAAGTGGGCAAAACCCCAATTTTCACAGATTTGAATAAGTAACCAGTGTTTTTGAGGGGTTAAATGGCTTTGGGCCACTGATCTCACACCACATTTACATACCTAGTGATGACACACATAAAATTCAGATCACTGCAGCCTGGCCCAAACAGGTTCTGGGCATCAGAACTGGTATCAAGATGGGCAAAACCCCAGTTTTCACAGATTTGAATAAGTAACCAGTGTTTTTGAGGGGTTAAATGGCTTTGGGCCACTGATCTGACACCACATTTACATACCTAGTGATGACACACATAAAATTCAGATCACTTTAGCCTGGCCCAAACAGGTTCTGGGCATCAGAACTGGCATCAAAGTGGGCAAAACCCCAATTTTCACAGATTTGAAGAAGTAACCAGTGTTTTTGAGGGGTTAAATGGCTTTGGGCCACTAATCTCACACCACATTTACATACCTAGTGATGCCACACATAAAATTCAGATCACTTTAGCCTGGCCCAAACAGGTTCTGGGCATCAGAACTGGCATCAAAGTGGGCAAAACCCCAATTTTCACAGATTTGAATAAGTAACCAGTGTTTTTTAGGGGTTAAATGGCTTTGGGCCACTGATCTCATACCACATTTACATACCTAGTGATGACAAACATCAAATTCAGATCACTTCACCCTGGCCCAAACAAGTTCTGGGCATCAGAACTGGCATCAAAGTGGGCAAAAACCCAGTTTTCACAGATTTGAATAAGTAACCAGTGTTTTTGAGGGATTAAATGGCTTTGGACCACTGATCTCACACCACATTTACATACCTAGTGATGCCACACATCAAATTCAGATCACTTTAGCCTGGCCCAAACAGGTTCTGGGCATCAGAACTGGCATCAAAGTGGGCAAAACCCCAGTTTTCACAGATTTGAATAAGTAACTGGTGTTTTTGAGGGGTTAAATGGCTTTGGGCCACTGATCTCACACCACATTTACATACCTAGTGATGCCACACATCAAATTCAGATCACATTAGCCTGGCCCAAACAGGTTCTGGGCATCAGAACTGGCATCAAAGTGGACAAAACCCCAGTTTTCACAGATTTGAATAAGTAACCAGTGTTTTTGAGGGGTTAAATGGCTTTGGGCCACTGATCTCATACCACATTTACATACCTAGTGATGCCACACATCAAATTCAGATCACTCCAGCCTGGCCCAAACAGGTTCTGGGCATCAGAACTGGCATCAAAGTGGGCAAAACCCCAGTTTTCACAGATTTGAATAAGTAACCAGTGTTTTTGAGGGGTTAAATGGCTTTGGGCCACTGATCTGACACAACATTTACATACCTAGTGATGCCACACATCAAATTCAGATCACTCCAGCCTGGCCCAAACAGGTTCTGGGCATCAGAACTGGCATCAAAGTGGGCAAAACCCACTTTTCACAGATTTGAATAAGTAACCAGTGTTTTTGAGGGGTTAAATGGCTTTGGGCCACTGATCTGACACGACATTTACATACCTAGTGATGCCACACATCAAATTCAGATCACTCCAGCCTGGCCCAAACAGGTTCTGGGCATCAGAACTGGCATCAAAGTGGGCAAAACCCCAGTTTTCACAGATTTGAATAAGTAACTGGTGTTTTTGAAGGGTTAAATGGCTTTGGGCCACTGACCTCACACCACATTTACATACCTAGTGATGCCACACATCAAATTCAGATCACTCCAGCCTGGCCCAAACAGGTTCTGGGCATCAGAACTGGCATCAAAGTGGGCAAAACCCACTTTTCACAGATTTGAATAAGTAACCAGTGTTTTTGAGGGGTTAAATGGCTTTGGGCCACTGACCTCATACAACATTTACATACCCAGTGATACCACACATCAAATTCAGATCACTTCAGCCTGGCCCAAACAGGTTCTGGGCATCAGAACTGGCATCAATGTGGTAAAAATCCCAGTTTTCACAGATTTGAATAAGTAACTGGTGTTTTTGAAGGGTTAAATGGCTTTGGGCCACTGACCTCACACCACATTTACATACCTAGTGATGCCACACATCAAATTCAGATCACTCCAGCCTGGCCCAAACAGGTTCTGGGCATCAGAACTGGCATCAAAGTGGGCAAAACCCCAGTTTTCACAGATTTGAATAAGTAACCAGTGTTTTTGAGGGGTTAAATGGCTTTGGGCCACTGATCTGACACAACATTTACATACCTAGTGATGCCACACATCAAATTCAGATCACTCCAGCCTGGCCCAAACAGGTTCTGGGCATCAGAACTGGCATCAAAGTGGGCAAAACCCACTTTTCACAGATTTGAATAAGTAACCAGTGTTTTTGAGGGGTTAAATGGCTTTGGGCCACTGATCTGACACGACATTTACATACCTAGTGATGCCACACATCAAATTCAGATCACTCCAGCCTGGCCCAAACAGGTTCTGGGCATCAGAACTGGCATCAAAGTGGGCAAAACCCCAGTTTTCACAGATTTGAATAAGTAACTGGTGTTTTTGAAGGGTTAAATGGCTTTGGGCCACTGACCTCACACCACATTTACATACCTAGTGATGCCACACATCAAATTCAGATCACTCCAGCCTGGCCCAAACAGGTTCTGGGCATCAGAACTGGCATCAAAGTGGGCAAAACCCACTTTTCACAGATTTGAATAAGTAACCAGTGTTTTTGAGGGGTTAAATGGCTTTGGGCCACTGACGTCATACAACATTTACATACCCAGTGATACCACACATCAAATTCAGATCACTTCAGCCTGGCCCAAACAGGTTCTGGGCATCAGAACTGGCATCAATGTGGTAAAAATCCCAGTTTTCACAGATTTGAATAAGTAACTGGTGTTTTTGAAGGGTTAAATGGCTTTGGGCCACTGACCTCACACCACATTTACATACCTAGTGATGCCACATATCAAATTCAGATCACTCCAGCCTGGCCCAAACAGGTTCTGGGCATCAGAACTGGTATCAAGATGGGCAAAACCCCAGTTTTCACAGATTTGAAGAAGTAACCAGTGTTTTTGAGGGGTTAAATGGCTTTGGGCCACTGATCTGACACCACATTTACATACCTAGTGATGCCACACATCAAATTCAGATCACTCCAGCCTGGCCCAAACAGGTTCTGGGCATCAGAACTGGCATCAAAGTGGGCAAAACCCACTTTTCACAGATTTGAATAAGTAACCAGTGTTTTTGAGGGGTTAAATGGCTTTAAGCCACTGATCTCACACCACATTTACATACCTAGTGATGACACACATCAAATTCAGATCACTCCATCCTGGCCCAAACAGGTTCTGGGCATCAGAACTGGCATCAAAGTGGGCAAAACCCACTTTTCACAGATTTGAATAAGTAACCAGTGTTTTTGAGGGGTTAAATGGCTTTGGGCCACTGACCTCACACCACATTTACATACCTAGTGATGCCACACATCAAATTCAGATCACTCCTGCCTTGCCCAAACAGGTTCTGGGCATCAGAACTGGCATCAAAGTGGGCAAAACCCACTTTTCACAGATTTGAATAAGTAACCAGTGTTTTTGAGGGGTTAAATGGCTTTGGGCCACTGACCTCACACCACATTTACATACCTAGTGATGACACACATAAAATTCAGATCACTTTAGCCTGGCCCAAACAGGTTCTGGGCATCAGAACTGGCATCAAAGTGGGCAAAACCCACTTTTCACAGATTTGAATAAGTAACCAGTGTTTTTGAGGGGTTAAATGGCTTTGGGCCACTGACCTCACACCACATTTACATACCTAGTGATGACACACATAAAATTCAGATCACTTTAACCTGGCCCAAACAGGTTCTGGGCATCAGAACTGGCATCAAAGTGGGCAAAACCCACTTTTCACAGATTTGAATAAGTAACTGGTGTTTTTGAGGGGTTAAATGGCTTTGGGCCACTGATCTCACACCACATTTACATACTTAGTGATGCCACACATCAAATTCAGATCACTTTAGCCTGGCCCAAACAGGTTCTGGGCATCAGAACTGGCATCAAAGTGGTAAAAATCCCAGTTTTCACAGATTTGAATAAGTAACTGGTGTTTTTGAAGGGTTAAATGGCTTTGGGCCACTGATCTCACACCACATTTACATACCTAGTGATGACACACATAAAATTCAGATCACTCCAGCCTGGCCCAAACAGGCTGGAGTGATCTGAATTTGATGTGTGGCATCACTAGGTATGTAAATGTGGTGTCAGATCAGTGGCCCAAAGCCATTTAACCCCTCAAAAACACTGGTTACTTATTCAAATCTGTGAAAAGTGGGTTTTGCCCACTTTGATGCCAGTTCTGATGCCCAGAACCTGTTTGGGCCAGGCTGGAGTGATCTGAATTTGATGTGTGGCATCACTAGGTATGTAAATGTTGTGTGAGATCAGTGGCCCAAAGCCATTTAACCCCTCAAAAACACCAGTTACTTATTCAAATCTGTGAAAAGTGGGTTTTGCCCACTTTGATGCCAGTTCTGATGCCCAGAACCTGTTTGGGCCAGGCTGGAGTGATCTGAATTTGATGTGTGGCATCACTAGGTATGTAAATGTGGTGTGAGATCAGTGGCCCAAAGCCATTTAACCCCTCAAAAACACTGGTTACTTATTCAAATCTGTGAAAACTGGGATTTTTACCACTTTGATGCCAGTTCTGATGCCCAGAACCTGTTTGGGCCAGGCTGGAGTGATCTGAATTTTATGTGTGTCATCACTAGGTATGTAAATGTGGTGTGAGGTCAGTGGCCCAAAGCCATTTAACCCTCAAAAACACTGGTTACTTATTCAAATCTGTGAAAACTGGAGTTTTGCCCACTTTGATGCCAGTTCTGATGCCCAGAACCTGTTTGGGCCAGGCTGGAGTGATCTGAATTTGATGTGTGGCATCACTAGGTGTGTAAATGTGGTGTCAGATCAGTGGCCCAAAGCCATTTAACCCCTCAAAAACACTGGTTACTTTTTCAAATCTGTGAAAACTGGGGTTTTGCCCACTTTGATGCCAGTTCTGATGCCCAGAACCTGTTTGGGCCGGGCTGGAGTGATCTGAATTTGATGTGTGGCATCACTAGGTATGTAATTGTGGTGTCAAATCAGTGGCCCAAAGCCATTTGACCCCTCAAAAACACTGGTTACTTATTCAAATCTGTGAAAAGTGGGTTTTGCCCACTTTGATGCCAGTTCTGATGCCCAGAACCTGTTTGGGCCAGGCTAAAGTGATCTGAATTTGATGTGTGGCATCACTAGGTATGTAAATGTGGTGTCAGATCAGTGGCCCAAAGCCATTTAACCCTTCAAAAACACCAGTTACTTATTCAAATCTGTGAAAACTGGGATTTTTACCACGTTGATGCCAGTTCTGATGCCCAGAACCTGTTTGGGCCAGGCTGGAGTGATCTGAATTTGATGTGTGGCATCACTAGGTATGTAAATGTGGTGTGAGATCAGTGGTCCAAAGCCATTTAACCCCTCAAAAACACTGGTTACTTATTCAAATCTGTGAAAACTGGCCATTTGCCCACTTTGATGCCAGTTCTGATGCCCAGAACCTGTTTGGGCCAGGCTGGAGTGATCTGATTTTGATGTGGGACATCCCTAGGTATGTAAATGTGGTGTGAAATCAGTGGCCCAAAGCCATTTAACCCCTCAAAAACACTGGTTACTTATTCAAATCTGTGAAAACTGGGGTTTTGCCCACTTTGATGCCAGTTCTGATGCCCAGAACCTGTTTGGGCCAGGCTGGAGTGATCTTAATTTGATCTGTGGCATCACTAGGTATGTAAATGTGGTGTCAGATCAGTGGCCCAAAGCCATTTAACCCCTCAAAAACACTGGTTACTTATTCAAATCTGTGAAAAGTGGGTTTTGCCCACTTTGATGCCAGTTCTGATGCCCAGAACCTGTTTGGGCCAGGCTGGAGTGATCTGAATTGGATGTGTGACATCACTAGGTATGTAAATGTGGTGTGAGATCAGTGGCCCAAAGCCATTTAACCCCTCAAAAACACTGGTTACTTATTCAAATCTGTGAAAACTGGCCATTTGCCCACTTTGATGCCAGTTCTGATGCCCGGAACCTGTTTGGGCCAGGCTGGAGTGATCTGAGTTTGATGTGGGGCATCCCTAGGTATGTAAATGTGGTGTGAGATCAGTGGCCCAAAGCCATTTAACCCCTCAAAAACACTGGTTACTTATTCAAATCTGTGAAAATTGGCTGTGTGCCCACTTTGATGCCAGTTTTGATGCCCAGAACCCCTTTGGGCCAGGCTGGAGACACTTGAGTTTGATTAGGGGCATCACTAGATAGGTAATTGTGGTGTTAGATCAGTGGCCCAAAGCCATTTAACCCTTTCACTAACATACTTTGGTGCCCACTTTGATGCCCATTTTTTTGCCAGTTTTATAATTTTCGCAGCTGGTTTTGAGTGTATGTATATTAGGGCTCATCAGTGCATTGTATTTTATTATTGTCATGTGTCATTTTTGTTGATAAATGCATAAAAAACTGAAAAAACTAAATTGCCGAATAAGAAACTGACGAATAAGAAACCAACTTCAGCCCCGAATAAGAAACTGGACGAATAAGAAACCAACTTCAGCATCGTTGCACTTATCCACTGTGCCACAATTTGCAGATGTGACTGGTCTGAGTTTTATGACTGACCTTGCGAACCCGTCCTAATCACAGTTTTATTTTCGGTCAGTATGCTGTTCGTGTACATCAGACCGCACATTAGACCAATGTTAGCCTATGTCAGGGGTGGGCAATTAATTTTCCCATGGGGCCGCATAAGAAATTCGGATGGTTTTAGAGGGCCGGACTAATTACCTCAGTTCTACCCAATACTGTATACAGTATATATACTATCCCTTCATAAACAAACAGTAAAGGCCACTTTACACACAGAGATAAATCTGTGGCAGATCTGTGGTTGCAGTGAAATTGTGGACAATCAGTGCCAGGTTTGTGGCTGTGTACAAATGGAACAATATGTCCAGGATTTCACTGCAGCCACAGATCTGCCAAAGATTTATCTCTGTGTGTAAAGTGGCCTTAAGTTAAACAATACAAAGATTCAATGAAAATATGGAGGTCAGTAAGTGGCATAGACATTACTGCGGTCAACGGGGAGCATAAACATTACTGGCATCAATGGGGATCATACACATTACTGAGGTCAGTAAGTGGCATAGACATTACTGGGGGCATACACATTACTGAGGTCAGTAAGGCTACTTCATACATCCGTTTTTTGTCGTCAGGCACAATCCGGCGAATACCGAATAAAAATGATTTGGCGCCGGATGCGTTTTTATCCTCATTGAATTGTATTAGTGCCGGATTGTGCCTGATGCCCTTACGTTTTATCCGGCGTGCGTCGGATCCAGCAAAATTTCTGTGTCCGGCTGCCGGAAAGGACACAAAAGGGAATGTTTTTTGTCACCGGCGTGTTATAAAATGAAAGCCTATGGGCGCAGGATCCGTCGTAATGCGGCAAAAAACACATTTCACCGACGGATCAAGGTTTTTTTTAACTGAGCATGCTCAAATGTGTAAATTCCTTTCTGGTTAGAAAATCTCTCTCTCTGTGTCGATGTCGGTCTCTCTCTCACCCCCTCTCTCATACTCACCGATCACCAGCGTGGCGCTGTACGACTGTCCCCAAGGGCTGGCATTCTCAGGATGGGGAGCCCCACATTATGGGGAGCCCCCCAGCCTAAAAATATCAGCCAGCAGCCGCCCGGAAATGCCGCATTCATTAGATGTAACAGTCCCGGGACTCTACCCGGCTCATCCCGAATTGCCCTGGTGCGGTGGAAATCGGGGTAATAAGGAGTTAATGGTAGCAGCCCATAGCTGCCACTAAGGCCTAGCTTAGTGATGGCATGTCTCTATGAGACACCTCCCCATCACTAAACTGTAGTGAAAGTAAATAAACACAAATACCAAAAAATCCTTTATTTGAAATAAAAGACAAAAAACACCCTCTTTCACCACTTTATTAATCGCCAAACACTCTGCAGGTCCGGCATAATCCACACGAGGTCCCATGACGCTTTCAGCTCTGCTACATGAAGCTGACAGGAGCAGCAGTAGAACACCGCTGCTCACTGTGAGTTCCACAGAGCAACTGAAGTGAATCGCGCTGTCAGCGGGGACGTCATTCAGGTTACCCACGGCCACAGCTGGATTCTCGGTACAAACTGCTACAACGGATCCGTTTTTTACCGGATCCGTCACATCAGTTTTACCACAATCTGCGACGGATCTGTTGCATCAGGCACAAACCGGATTGTGCCTGACTGCAAAAACCAGATGTGTGAAAGTAGCCTAAGTGGCATAGACTTTACTGGGGTCAGTAGGGGCATCCACATTACGGAGGTCAGTAAGTGGCAAAGACATTACTGGGGTCAGTAGGGGGCATACACATTACTGCAGCCTGTGGAGCATACATACTGACAGTGGTGGCATGTGGTGAGGCATAGATACTGGCCCTGGGAACGCTGAGTGTACAGACTGGCAGCACGGCAGGGCGCTGAGGGCACAGGCTGGCAGCACGGCAGGACACTGGGGGCACAGGCTGGCAGGACGCTGGGGGCAAAGGCTGGCAGGACGCTGGGGGCACAGGCTGGCAGGACGCTGGGGGCACAGGCTGGCAGGACGCTGGGGGCACAGGCTGGCAGGATGCTGGGGCACAGGCTGGCAGAATGCTGGGGGCAAAGGCTGGCAGAACGCTGGGGGCGCAGGCTGGCAGAACGCTGGGGGCACAGGCTGGCAGAACGCTGGCAGCATTGCAGCAGCAGAGCCTGAGGGCTCCTCTGGCTTCCTTCTCTGAGTCCCCTGTGTGTCTGCTTCTTTTATTGCAGGCACAGGTGGACCTGAGAAGACACAACTGCTGGACTCTCCCCTCCTGCACTTACACTGCTCTCTCCCTCCTGCAAGCACACTGCTCTGCCCTCCTGCACTCACTCTGCACTCTCCCTGCTGCTACTGGTGCACATTATTACCTCATTGCAGAACAAACATTTTTGAAGCAGCCGCTGTGGAGATAAGCTGGTCACATGTGAGGTTCCAGGGTAGAAGGGGCAGGCAGAGGGGGCATGGCCAGCATCAGGAGAGCAGAGAGAGGGGACAAGGAAGGCATCAAGGAGTGTGTGTGTCTAGCAATGAGAAGGGGTGTGGAAGACAGCTAAAGGGGCGTGGCCAGCAGCATAGATGCCATGGAAGGCATCCAGAGAGTGTGGCCAGCATCCAGAGAAGGCGTGCCTGGTAGCAAGAGGGGGCGTGGCTGGCAGAGTGCAGGGATGTTTCAGTGGCTTTTCATTGCACTGCGCGATACATAGCTCCCGGCTGTGAGAGCGAGACTGAGGCATAGATCAGGCCACGCCTCCAATTCTGAGCTAAGACGGACAGGCCGGTCACAGACAGTAGGCGGGCCGGATTCGGCCCGCGGGCAGCCCCTTGCCCAGGTCTAACCTATGTGCTAGTGCTTCCAGCCGCCGCTCACTGTATACTGAGCTCTACAATCAAAAAAGACCACTGGAACACCATTGCAAATGTGAACAGGGTGCTAGCCAAAAAATACACAATCTATATGAAGTGAAAGCTGCACACCAAATTCAGAGAAATATGGACAAGCATAACTGCTTTATAGTACATAAAGAAATGAAAAATACAATTAGCCATATGAAAAATTGAAAAAATAAAAAATGTGACATTGCATAACTGCTGAAAATTATTTGAAAAAAAGGATATATTTAGCTAATGTATTGATCAATTCATTACTGCCCCATCACCAACTTCACGGTAATCTCTTATTTATGGGGTCCCTAACCAAATGTTGCCTCTATATGCGGTTAAAACCTGCTTGTGTGCATGGGTACCTAACCAAATGTTACATCTATGTGCAGTTGAAACTTCATATAGATTGTGTATTTTTTGGCTAGCACCCTGTTCACATTTACAATGGTGTTCCAGCAGTCTTTTTTGATTGTTATGCAGTTTTTTTCTGTCTGAGAACCCAGTCCCGCCCTTTAGCCTTGTTTATTCAATTTCCTATATAGCTAGGAATACATACACAAGCAGGTTTCAACCGCACATAGAGGTAACATTTGGTTAGGTACCCATGCACACAAGCAGGTTTTAACCGCATATAGAGGTAACATTTGGTTAGGGACCCATACACACAAGCCGGTTTTAACCACATATAGAGGTAACATTTGGTTAGGGACCCCATAAATAAGAGATTACCGTGAAGTGGTTATGGGGCAGTAATGAATTGATCAATAAATTAGCTAAATATCTCTTTTTTTTTTTTTCTTTCAAATAATCCTCATCAGTTATGCAATGTCACATTTTCAAGTTTTTCAATTTTTCATATGGCTAATTGTATTTTTCATTCCTTATGTATTATAAAGCAGTTTTGCTTGTCCATATTTCTCTGAATTTGGTGAGTATACTGAGCTCTGACTATCACTACGCCTATATGATTGAAAGTTGGCGGCTTCCAGGAGGAATAAAATTTATTTTCTCTCAGGGGCTGCAGTTTCAGCACCTTCTTAATGATATTAAAGTTGTCCACTACTAGGGCAACCCCTTCTGATTCAACATTCAGACGAAGGGATATAAATTAATCCATGTCTTTATTGAAATTTGCCAGGTACAGGTCAACACGTTTCGGAGGACTCAGCCCTCTTCCTCAGGACATACAGCAGTGGCGTACCGTCAATACAGGCAGGCCATGCCACTGCTATGGGGCCCGTGAGCTGGAGGGGCTCGGAAGCAGCTGCCAGTGGTGTCAGCACCAGCACCAGGCCCCCCGCCCAGGATTGCACTTTCAAATGTATGATGGCGATACATTTGAAATTAATGATGAGACCAAGCACAGCGCTCTCTTCTTATCATTGTCCCGCTTGTGTCTGTTCTCTGACAGCTCAGCACAGTGGGGACATCACTACTGCGCAATAGTTGCCGCCGTGTTGAGGTGTGCAGAGAACAGACAGCAGGCGAACAAGGAGCAGTGACAAGGAGAGGTGAGTATGCAGTGCCGGCTGCTATCCGTGGGCTGGGCTTGGGCAGGGGCCCGAGGCTGGGCTAGGGCAGGGGGCCTCAGGCGGCTTCCCCACCCGCTGTGCCTGGGCCATCTGTGTCGGCCGGTGCTGCACTGCACCTGCAATTGTACGTGTGCTGCCCCGGCCGTGTCACAGTTAACAGACGCCGTATCTGCTAACTGTGACGTCCTGCACTGCAGCTTCCCGCCAGAGAAGATCTGTAATGGAGCTTGCAGGCTGGACCAGAGACCAGCAGGGGAAGGTAAGAACTCCCCTAATATGTGTGTGTGTTTGTGTATATTTATGTCTGTTTATATGAGGCCTAAAACACACTTCCACAAATAAAACGTCCGTGTCTCACGGTCCGTTTTTTGGGTCCATGTTCCGTTTTTTAGGGGCGTTTCTCCAGTACGTATGGCATGCGTGTGATGGTGTATGCGAGCCGTGTGTGCGTGTGTAATGTCCGTATTGACATAAAATACGTACGTGTGCTGTCCGTGTGCTGTCCATTTTTAAAGGCCCGCATTCTTACCCAATTAACGTTGTTAATCATTCATCATGAGATACTGGTGTTTTTGTTTGCCATCAATTGACCTAATAGATTGGTAACAAGTGTTTCAGATTTTGTGATTAAAAACGGACACGGACGATACGTGCTGAACACGGACATACTCCGTGTGCGGTCCGTGCAGGCATGGACCCATAGACTAAAGCGTGCTGCCGGCCAAAAACTGACATGTCGTCCGTGTAGAAAAGCGCACACACGTAGTTACCACACGGACACACGTTCCGTGTGATTTTACGTGTGTGTGCCATCTACCATTGAATAACATGGGTCTCCGTGTCTCCAGTAAGTGCAAATACGTACCGCACACGTACAAAAAAAACGGATGTGTGTTGCGGGTCTGAATGAGTATTTATCTATGTATGTGTGTGTATGTATATGACTTTGTGTCTATGTATTTGTGCCTGTATTTGTGTTCTGTGTGCTTGTATGTGTTTACGTGTGTGTCCACGTGGTTAATAGTGTAGCATGGGGGGGCTTGGTATAGGGGGGCTCGGTATGGAGGGGGCTTAATATGGTGAAGGGGTAACATGGGGGCACGGTGTGGAGGGAGCTTGATATGGAGAATCGGTAACATGGGGGGCTCGGTATGGAGGGGGCTTGATACAGAGAAGGGGCAGCATTGGGAGCGCTCAGTTAGGAGCCTGGGAGGGCTCAGTATGCAGAATGCAAAGCATAAGGCTCATTATAGAGTGGGGACAGCATGAGGGGGACAGTGAAGTGGGCGCTGTACGGAGAGGTGGGGACAGTGGAAGACATAGTTCATAAGTGAGGAAGGTGTGGATGGTATAATTCATAGTGGGGGGGGGTTTCATTTGAGGAGACATGGTGACT
The DNA here is from genome assembly GCF_048569485.1 of Anomaloglossus baeobatrachus. Taxonomy (NCBI): domain Eukaryota; kingdom Metazoa; phylum Chordata; class Amphibia; order Anura; family Aromobatidae; genus Anomaloglossus; species Anomaloglossus baeobatrachus. The sequence continues at coordinate 349,939,257 of NC_134357.1, read as the reverse complement.
GTCATATTTCAATACGGACAATGTAGTGGAAATATGTTATAGGAGAGAATAATGTAGAGGCTGTATACTATAAATGACACGGTGTGGGGTCATTTTTGTGCTGTGAGGTCAGTGATGGGCAATTATTTATTCTTGGGCACAGCCTTGGGCTAACAGGGTGGTTACTCTTTAGTGATGAGAATTATACTGGCACTTTTTGTCTTAAAGGGAATCTGTCACCAGGTTTTTGTCACCTAATCTGAGTGCAGCATAATGTAGGGGCAGAAATCCTGATTCCAGTGATGTGTCACTTACTGGGCTGCTTAGTGTAGTTTTGATAAAATCACTGTTTAATCAGCAGTAGCTTATCATTAGAGGACTAGTTGGTATGCTTCAGGTAGTCCAGCACATTCATGAGTCTGTATAACTGTGAGATCTGGGGAGCCAGCACGATCTGAAAATGGCATGCATCATATAAAAAGTGCAAATTCACAGATTTATTCCAACTGTACTGTAATATAAATGAGATTTTTAGCAAATAATTGATCAATTCTTTGAGCCACCCCTGCCAACGTCACGGCAAATCTCAATAGGGGGGTCCTACTCTATATTCTGTATTTCATGTGCCATGCGGCCTCCTAGATAAAGTTAAAAGCAGAACCATAATGGAGCACACATACCTGTAACCTGTATATATAACCGCTTGGATCTGGTCCGCCTTTATCAATGGTTGCTGTCTGGCACTGGGAGGGTCAGTTCTGATATAGTCCTGGTATGTGTAGAGCTTGCTCCACATGCTGGGACCTGGGCTGGTCTCTATCCACAATTGCCTTTTTTGCAACATGGAAGCGGCTATATACAGGTTACAGGTATGTGTGCTCCATTATGGTTCTGCTTTTAACTTTATCTAGGAGGCCGCATGGCACATGAAATACAGAATATAGAGTAGGACCCCCCTATTGAGATTTGCCATGACGTTGGCAGGGGTGGCTCAAAAAATTGATCAATTATTTGCTAAAAATCTCATTTTTTTTATTGTAGTACAGTTGGAATAAATCTGTGAATTTTCACTTTTTATGTGATGCATACCAATTTCAGATCGTGCTGGCTCCTTTTTTTCTCTTTTTTTTCTTTTTTAACTGTGAGATCTGCAGCAGAGAAAATGACAGCAAACAGCTCAGTAAGTGACACATCACTGGAATCAGGATCTCTATCCCTACATTATGCTGCTCTCAGATGACAGATGACAGATTCCCTGTACGAGCACTGTTTCGGTATGTGCTGCAGAAGACCAAACAAGAGACGGAAGTCTTGGGAGACGCAGTTCAATATGTTGCTAAGAACGATGACATTTTAAAGGAGTCTTTTACTTCCAAAATGCCAATTAATCTGCAGATACATTTATATAGAGGACGTCACACTGGCATATACAGTTTTTACTTAATATTTTATTTTATATATGCAGACGGTTCTGTCCACCCCTGGTGCGGCCGATGTCTTGGTGCAGCGGTGCACTCTTCTATTTGCATATTAAAGACAGTCCCTCATCTTAACTGACAGACGTCCTTTGATGAAAATCAGTGCTGTCTAAAATCACTTAGCATTTCTGCACATGTCCTGACACTGGAGGAGCAGAGTAGCACTCAAACTGTCAGTGTGGGTGTGCGCACAATGTGACTGCATTGTAAGTGTGGGTGCGCATGCAATGTGACAGCAGTGTCAGTGTGGGTGTGCACACAGTGTGACTGCAGTGTCGGCGTGGGTGTGCACAGAATGTGACTGCAGTATCAGTCTGGGTTCAGACAATGTGATAGCAGTGTCGGCATGGGCGCGCACAGAATGTGATTGCAGTGTCAGTGTGGGTGTGCACACAATGTGACTGTAGTGTCGGCGTGGATGCTCATGCAATGTGACTGCAGTGTCAGTGTGGGTGTGCACGCAATGTGACTAGTGTCGGTGTGGGCGCTCACACACTGTGACTGTAGTGTCGGCGTGGGCGCGCAGGCAGTTTAACTGCAGTGTTGGCGTGGGTGTGCACGCAATGTGACTGCAGTGTCGGCGTGGGTGTGCACGCAGTGTGACTGCAGTGTCGCGTGGGTGTACACGCAGTGTGACTGCAGGTATGTTCTGACACCTGGTTGCTGCCTGTATTTGACTGCAGATTCAGTGAGGAGGAAGGGTGTTGAAGTGAGCAGACAGCACATCACAATGCCGTGTCCCCCTCCCCACTGAGCCGCTCACTTGCTATACTTCCAGGTTCATCAAGTGACAGCTACAGACACAGGATCCAGGCATCAGAACGCAGCACTGACTCTTGGAGTGTGCTGCTGTGCTCCTCCTGTGTTGTGTGCACACCCGCTGTGACACTTCGAGTGTGCCGCTGTGCTCCACCTCATTGTGTGCACACCCACACTGACGCTTGGAATGGGCCGCTGTGCTCCTCCTCTCTTGGGTGCACACCTGCACTGACACTTGGTGTGTGCAATTGTGTTCCGTCTGTGTTGGGTGCCCAACCATTGTGACACTTGGAGTGTGCCACTGTGCTCCTCCTGTGTTGGGTGCACACCTGCACTAATACTTGGAGTGTGCCGCTGTGCTCCTCCTGTGATGGGTGCATGTACCGCCCCCGTGCGAGCAGCCGAGCCACTGCCGCTGCTCGGATCTGGAACCATGGTGGCTCGAGGGGTCTCCGGACCCGGGGGTCACATGGCCACTCGATTAAAAGAAGGGGGAGCTATGTACAGGGGGTTTTGGAAAGTTTGTGACCCCACCCATGGTGCGTGGTAATGTGAGGGACCACCGCTGCCGCTGGGGAGCCCGGTGACGATGGTGTGGCAGCCTGATGTTTAACCCCTCCGTGGGTAGGGGGTTTGTGTCCCGGGATCCGTTGATGATGGATGGTGTTTGGGTGCCGTTGGGGAATAGGTACAGGGGTTTCCAATCTACTCACTCAGTCCCAGAATAACCACACCGACAGCTTGTAAACCAAAGTTCTGAGCACCACCGTAGTCTGCGGGGAGCACGCCTGGATCCGTGCCCTTGGTGTTGTTGTTGGTCTGTGGCCTTATCCCTGGCACCTTAGTCTCGATTGGACCCGTTGGTATGAAACTCTCCGGGTACCGCTCATCCGTATGGTTAACGGAGTGAGCTTGCTCTCAGGGTTCATGCATAGGATTTCTTTGGACTGTAGTGGCAAAGTCCTATGCCATCTGTGCGTTAGTACCCCGATTTTGGAGCGGGTTGGGGATGACACTTAAAGTCTTCACCCCCATCGGGTAAATTACCGGAATGCAGGAAGCTACTTTCCGGCCTGGGGTCCACGTACACCGTCGTGCCCTGGCCCCTGCCCGGTGATAGCTCAAGGCCACCGGATGCCCTCCTCAGCAGTCCGTGCCCCTTGACACTGTTCCCTGCGACTGGGTTCCAGCTCCTACCAGGCCCAGACCAACGTCTGCCACCTAGTATACAGGAGCTCTCCTCCGTGGCTTCTCCTCACGAGAGCCACTTCACCTCCTCTCTCCTTCACTCTCAAATCTCAACTGTCACTGTCCTCACTTTTTCCCCACCAACCCCCCATGTGGGCGTCCCTATACCCTTCAGGCCCCCCAATGGTGTGTTTGGTAGGTTCAAGTGGGAAGTGTTCCTAGGATTTTGATTGGCCAAGCTGTTAACAACACCAAAGGACTAGGATCCGTAACCAAGGAGGGTGGATACTGTGCAGAAGGGCAGATTACACAATACCCTGTGACGACCTGATAGGCAAGGGCGTCACATGCACACCAGCACTGACACTTGGAGTGTGCCGCTTTGCTCCTCCTGTGTTGTGAGCACACCCGCACTGACTCTAAAGGGTGCTTTACACGCTGCGACATCGCTAGCGATTGCTAGCGATGTTGCATGCCATTGCACCCGCCCCCGGCGTTGTAATGTTATATGGTGATTGCTGCCGTAGCGAACATTATCGCTACGGCAGCGTCACACGCACATACCTGTGCAGCGACGTCGCTGTGATCGCCGAACAATCCCTCCTTCAAGGGGGAGGTGCGTTTGGTGTCACAGCGACGTCACCGCGACGTCACTAAGCGGCTGGCCAATAGAAGCGGAAGGGCGGAGGTGAACGGGACGTAACATCCCGCCCACCTTCTTCCTTCCGCATTGCTGGTGGAGGCAGGTAAGGAGATGTTCGTCGCTCCTACAGTGTGTGGTGCCGCAGGAACGACGAACAACATCGTACCGGCAGCAGCAACGATATTAAGGAAATGAGCGACGTGTCAACAAGCAATGATTTTTCACGTTTTTGTGCTCGTTGATCGTCGCTCATTTGTGTTACACGCTGCGATGTCGGTAACGGCGCCGGATGTGCGTCACTAACGACGTGACCCCGACGATATATCGTTACCGATATCGCAGCGTGTAAAGCCCCCTTATGAGTGTGCCGCTGTGCTCCTCCTGTGATGGGTGCACACCCGCTGTGACACTTGGAGTGTGCCGCTGTACTTTTCCTGTGATGGGTGCACACCCACTGTGACACTTGGAGTGTGCCGCTGTGCTCCTCCTGCGTTGGGTGTACACCCGCTGTGACACTTGGAGTGTGCCACTGTACTCCTCCTTGTTTTGGGTGCACACCCGCTGTGACACTTGGAGTGTCCCTCTGTGCTCCTCCTGTGTTGTGTTCACACCCGCACTGACGCTTGGAGTATGTCATTGTGCTCCTCCTGCGTTGGGTGTACACCTGCTGTGACACTTGGAGTGTGCCGCTGTGCTCCTCCTGTGTTGGGTGCAGTGCAGACAGGAGATCTAATGTTACAGTGCTCACTCTTACCAATGGATCACTATCACTCAAGACAAAGGACTGGCTATTATTTTCCTATATTAGGTGGTATCGGTGCTCCCAGGCTTAGGCCGCACAAAAATGTCCTCATTTTCATCTAATATATAAAGCTGAATGTGTGTATGTATGTATGTGTGTATGTATGTGTGTATGTATGTATGTGTGTATGTCCGGGATTGGCATCTGCACCGTCGCAGCTACAGCCACAAAATTTTACACACTCACACGTCTGGACCCCGAGAGCATCATAAGCTATGTTGTGAGGCGAAACTTTATCCCCGCGCATTCCAATTTACCAATCAATTTTGCCCCTATCTACATAATGGGGAAAAAGTGAAACGAAAAGTGTATCCGCACCGTCGCATTTACAATCACAAAATTTTGCACAGACATCTCATGTGACCCAGGGAACGTCGTAGACTATGTTTTGTCAGAAAAATTTAACCCTGCGCTTTACAGTTACTCTCCAAAAAACATGCCTCCATTAAAGTAAATGGAACCTGGAACTACATGTTATTAGTAGGAGCTGTGATTGGTTGCTATAGGAACAAAAGACATTCATAGTATAAGAAGCTTATATGTGAGGTAATGAGATGTCGGTGGGGAGACGGATAGAGAGAGACACGGGGAAAGAGACAGACGGGGAAAGAGACAGACAGAGACAGACGGGGAAAGAGACAGACAGAGACAGACGGGGAAAGAGACAGACGGGGAAAGAGACAGACGGGGAAAGAGACAGACGGGATAAGAGACAGACGGGGAAAGAGACAGACGGGGAAAGAGACAAACGGGGAAAGAGACAAATGGGGAAAGAGACAGACAGAGACAGGCAGACGGGGAAAGAGACAGACGGGGAAAGAGACAGACAGAGACAGACAGACGGGGAAAGAGACAGACGGGGAAAGAGACAGACCTGGAAAGAGACAGATGGAGCACATTACTTGGCCAATTTCGTTAAATCTGTGTGGTGTTGAAATATATGTTGTGAAATGCTTCTATTAGCTTAGTTTTTGCCTTTTAATAATTACATTTCTATTTGTTTTGTGGTTTTTGTGTGCAGAATAAAGTTATTAACCCGGGCTTTTTCAGTAGATATTAAAAGGAACCTGTCACACCGTTTTTTGATATTACACTGCCCCCAATGTCTTGTTAGTGATGCATTGTAAGTGATGCACGTTTTCTCACTAAGAGACATTTCGGGCAGTTTAATATTAAAAAAGGACGTGACCGGTTCCTTTTAAGCTAAACTCTATATGGGTGGGATTATTTCTGTCCCCTATATATATATTTCTGCGGGGTAGGTGTCATTTTGGGGTGACAAATCCCCTTTCAGTCAGCTTAAAAATCATCTCATCCGAACGTTTTGCTCGTGCATTGGGTGATTGACTGACTGTTTAGATAAATCAGTTTCCCATCTTTGGCTGCAATGTCAATGCTCCTTTAAAGGGTTTTTTTCACAATGGAAAAGTATCCCCTTTCTTCAGAATGGGGAATAACTTTCCAACTGCTGCGGGGTCCAACCACCGTGGCCCCCAGTGTTTCCGAGAGCGAGAACAGAGGTCGATCATCCGCTGGGAGTGCTGAGCGCAGTGCTCTGCTGATCTTTGGCGTTAGAATGAATGGAGCAGTGGTGCGGATGATCCATCTCCAATATATTCAGAAGAGCCCCGGTTCACACAATTGTTGGGGGCCACGGCACGGCACACGGAAGTCGGATCCCCAGAGATTGGAAAGTTATTCCCTTATCACATAGAGGGATAATGTTGAAGTTTGAGAAATCTGCTATAAAGAATATCTAAAGTTTTGAGATATTTTTTATGTGTTAGGCCCCTTCTGAGTAGACTGCTTAGAAGACCACAGTTCAGGGGACAGAAGAGCATGCAAAGAGAATGGATGCCGTGAGTAGAATTCCATAGTCCTGTCTCCTGAGCTATGCACTTAAGAGGTCTTTTCAGCAATCAGTGGGGGTCTCAAGTCCCACCCCATGATGCCCCTTCTCCCTACTGAGCCCACCTCTGCCCCTACTAATCTCCTCAGAATTAATGGACCTAAACATATAAGATATCTTCCAAAAGTTAAGTCTACTGCCTGTGACTAATCAGTATTGTGGTTCCTATATGGTCCACAGTCTGATGATGGCTGGTAACAACTACCAGCATCTCCTTACCATTGTTAAGGACATACTGGGACTTGTACATTAATGTAATAATATATATATATATATGTACAAGTATATGTGACTACCTGACGCTGTACTTGATTGCTGTACTAAGTTTGGCAATGTATTCATGTACTGATGGTGGTTTTGGTGATCCCTTATTGTCTTTAGGGTTGTTCTGGTGATGTATTATTGTATTTAGGGGTGGTTTTGGTGATGTATTAATATACTGACGGTGGTTTTGGTGATGTATTATTGTATTTAGTGTGGTTTTAGTGATGTATTACTGTACTGATGGTGGTTTTGGTGATAGTCATGTGGATGTTGTTATCTTTACATTATCAGTCTTGATCCTAAAACATAGGGCAGTGTGCTGGATTAAAAATACAACTATCTGCATGTCTGACAGCTGAATAAGTAAGAGACTAAAGCCCCCATATACAATAGTCTGATCTTTCAGCCAACAGCTATCTTGCTCGGCTCTCCCATATATAGGAGCACTCATTCTGACAATTGTTTCTGTGTTCTCTATTAGAGCCGCTGCTAGACATCTCTAGCAGCAGTTTATCATTTAGAGGATAATATGATCTACACTCCGTAATCGGACATGCTGGATCCTTATTTCCCCCGACAATCACAGGATAGAGCCCCCGTACATATTGGACTATCAGCAGAACCTGTCAATATTGGCGGGTTTAGACAACTTTAAATTAATGTGTATCGAGGTCTTAACTATCTGAAGGCTCTGGGCACTCTCAGGGTATGTGCATACTAGGTCTTGTCGATGTCTGTGAACCTCCTGACTTATACAGACAGATTACGTTTCAGGACAGTCATCATTTTATCCTGAAGCAAATATATATATACATATTGTGAGATAGTGGGTCCATTGATATGTGACGGACGGTACGTATCTCCCAGAATGCGTACAGAAACATATTAGAGCCCTACATAGTGGTCAGTCCAGTAACCTCCAGGCCGGGTTATGCAGGTGGCTCATGGCCACGGTTCTCGTTTAAAAGCTCTTTCCAAAGGCCTGGGTGGGGCAGAGTTGCTTTTGTAATCTGCAGAGCAAGAAGCTGAAAGGAGTTCAGACCCCTGTGGTGTGATAACACAGGTCTGTGGGGCTCCCTGAAAAGCAGTACGGGGTACAGTAAGACCGACTTCTACGGCAGCGGGTACCTGTGTGACGTGGTAACCTATGGACTGTATATAGCCTGGATGTATCCTGAAAGACGATTATTCCTGTGCAGCAGCGGTAAATAAACTGATGTTGATTGGACTTTTTGGGTCACTGCCTCTTTGTCGTCCTGGGGGACCCCCACCCCACTACATTATGGTGGAGAATGCGGGCATTGAGACTTGAGGCATACCCCACCGCTGCATGTCAATAATCAAGCCTGCTACGCTACGGTATAAACCCGCTGACAACATGGAGGAGCTTCTGCGGCAGCTGGTAGTTACTCAGCAGAAACAACAGGAGCAACTGGGTCTGTTCCAGCAGCAACTGGGTCTGTTCCAGCAGCACCACCAGGAATCCCAGCAGCAACACCAGGAATTCCAGCGGCAGCACCAGGAAGTCCAGCGGCAGCATCAGGAAACCCAGCGACAACAATAGGAGGCAAACACATTGCTACAGCAGCAGATTGCGGCCCTGCGTGAGACAGCGCCAGCAACTGCCTCCGACCGACGGGTACCCCGGGACAGGGTTCGCTCTGCCCTACGGAAGCTAAGCCCGGAGGATGACGTGGAGGTCTTCCTTACGGTATTTGAGCGCACAGCGGAGCGGGAAAAACTGCCAGCAGATCAGTGGGCGGAAGTGGTGACTCCGTTCCTGATTGGGGACGCCCAGAAAGCCTGCTTTGACCTCAGCCGGGAAGATGCCCTGGACTACGAGAAACTGAAAGGTGAGATCCTTGCCCGTCTGGGGGTCAATACCTACGTGTGGGCTCAGCGGGTATTTTCCTGGACCTATGTGGAGACCTGTCCGGCCAGGTCTCAGGCATATGACCTACTTCAATTGGTAAAAAAGTGGTTGCAGCCGGAGATGTTGTCTCCAGCCCAGATGGTGGAAAGGGTGGTGGTCGACCGGTTGGTGCGGGCTCTGCTGGTCGCTATACAACGCTGGGTGGGGCAAGGGGACCTGGGGAACCTGGATCAGGTGTTGAGTCTAGTTGAGCGATATACCGCCACCCAGGACTTTATACGAGACTCTGCCCCAGGGCGTCAGGTCCGGCGGCCACAGGACCCTGGCCGAGAGATACGTACAGCGCAGGTGAACAACAAAAACCAAACTCATACTGAGGGGGTAACCCGCACTGAGAGTGGCAAAAGACTAGTCCCCCCAAGAATGGTAACAAAAACTGGTGGGGCCATCGCTATGAAGTGCTGGAGATGTCAAGGGCCCGGCCATATCGCAGCTTATTGCCCTTTGATTACGGAGGCCATGGATTGTGGGTACACACGCCGAATGTCTATGTATGCTAATACGGTGTGTGCTGCACACACTATTCTTGAACCTCCTCTCTGTCATGTGTATATAAATGGACATCGGGCAGAGGCCCTTTTGGACTCGGGCAGTATAGTGACCCTCGTACATGGGTCGCTGGTATCGGGGTTAGAGTCCACGAAGAGGGAGGTTGGGATTGTATGTATACATGGAGAGCTCCGCAAATATCTAACAGCAGAGGTAGGCCTCTCCACTCCGTGCGGAGATGTGACACATGTGGTAGGAGTGGTGACAACTCTACCATACGGGGTAGTGCTGGGCAGGGATTTTCCGTTGTTCTGGTGCTTGTGGGAGAGAAATGGCACGTCTTCCCAAGCAAGAATGGGTTCGGGTGCAGAGCCCGACGATCCTGAGGCGGGAATACCTGCTGTAGGGATCACCGACCTTGGGACAGGGGGAGAACCTGACCGGGGTCCCCTAGAAGTATTGGCGTGAAACAGCGAAGAAACTGTAGCGATCCCGGAGCTGAACACGTCCCGGGAGGTCTTCGGGACGACACAGCTGAGGGATCCTACCCTCTCCCATGCGTGGAGATAACGTAAAAGAGGTGAATGGGGTGGCCCAACAACCAGGGGCAGAAGCTGTCTTTCCCCGTATGGCGGTTTATAATGATTTACTCTACCGAATAGACAAGATCAGGGAAGAGATAGTAGAACAATTGGTAGTGCCCCAATCCCACCGTCGGGTAGTGCTTAACATGGCTCACACACACCCCCTGGGGGGGCACTTAGGGGTTACCAAGACACAAGAGCGTATTTTACAGAGGTTCTTCTGGCCGGGAGTGTACGCAGAAGTACGGAAATTCTGTGAATCTTGCCCGGACTACCAGCTGACTTCGCCCATTGCAAGTTTCCGGAGTCCATTGGTGCCTCTCCCTATTATAGAGGAACCTTTTGAACGAATTGCAATGGATCTGGTAGGACCCCTGGTAAAATCCGCGCGCGGTCACCAACACATTTTGGTGGTTGTGGATTATGCCACACGCTATCCAGAGGCCATTCCGCTGCGACATACCTCCGCTAAGCTTATTGCCCGGGAGTTGTTTTCCATGTTTTGTCGTCTTGGGCTACCAAAGGAGATCCTTACTGACCAGGGGACTCCGTTTATGTCCAAGGTGACAAAAGAATTATGTAAACTGTTGAAAATAAAGCACCTGCACACATCGGTGTATCATCCGCAAACCGATGGGCTGGTCGAGCGGTGTAACAAAACCCTTAAGTCCATGCTTAAAAAGGTGGTTGCCAAGGATGGGAGGGACTGGGACATGCTGTTGCCCTATCTTATGTTTGCGCTCCGAGAAGTACCGCAGGCGTCCACTGGGTTTTCACCATTTGAGTTGCTCTATGGCAGACACCCTAGGGGCTTGCTGGACGTAGCCAAGGAAACATGGGAACAGGAGCCCACCCCATATAAAAGTGTGATTGAACATGTGGCTCTAATGCAGGACCGCATCGCAGCGGTTTTGCCTATCGTAAAAGAACATTTAACCCCTTAACGACCGCGGGCCGTAAAATTACGTCCTAAATGACATAATCTTACTGCCCGCGGTCCTCCGGCGGCAGCATGCCGCGATCGGCACACATCTCAGCTGATTTTCACAGCTGAGATGTGTGCCTGCTAGGCACGAGCAGAATCGTTATCTGCTCGTGCCGATTAACCCCTTATATGGCGCTGTCAATACATGACAGCGCCATTATAAGCGCAATCGCGGTAAAGTTTTTACTTACCGCCGAAACCGGAAGTCACGTGACGCGATCACGTGACTCCCGATAGTTGTCATGGTAGTACAGGGTCATGTGATGACTCCTGTACTACACATGAATTGGTTTCACTTTCGCTGTGCCCGGGGCACAGCAAAAGAGAAAGACAGCGTATCTGCTGTTTACAGCCTTCCAGCTGTGATCAGCAGATACTGCAGAGCGATCGGAATGCTGATCGCAATAGCCCCCTAGGGGGACTAGTAAAATAAAAAAAAAAAGTAAAAAAATAAGTTTTAAAAAATTAAAAAAAAACAATAAAACCTAAAAGTTCAAATCACCCCCCATTCGCCCCATTGAAAATTAAAGGGTTAAAAAAATAAAAAATATACACACATTTGGTATCGCCGAGTTCAGAAACGCCCGATCTATCAAAATATAAAATCAATTAATCTGATCAGTAAACGGCGTAGCGGCAAAAAAATTCCAAACGCCAAAACGACGTTTTTTTGTCGCCACAACTTTTGCGCAAAATGCAATAAGAGGCGATCAAAACGTAGCATCTGCGCAAAAATGGTACCGTTAAAAACGTCAGCTCGAGACGCAAAAAATAAGCCGTCATTGAGCCTAAGATCCCGAAAAATGAGAACGCTACGGGTCACGGAATATGGCGTAAAACGTGCGCCACTTTTTTCGGACAAACTTCCGATTTTTTTTTAACCCCTTATATAAAAGTAAACCTATACATGTTTGGTGTCTACGAACTCGCACTGACCTGAGGCATCACACCCACACATCAGTTTTACCATATAGTGAACACAGTGAATAAAATATCTCAAAAACCATAGTGCTATCGCACTTTTTTTGCAATTTTTCAGCATTTGGAATTTTTTTGCCATTTTCTAGTACACAATATGGTAAAACTGATGGTTTCATTTAAAAGTACAGCTCGTTCCGCAAAAAATGAGCCCTCACATGACCATATTGACTGAAAAATAAAAAAGTTACGTCTCTCAGAAAAAGAATGGCGAAAAAAAAAAACGGAAAGCGAAAAATCGGCCGGTCGTGAAAGGGTTAACAAGGGCACAAGGGGCACAAAGGCGCACTTATAACACACGAGCCACCCTCAGATCTTTTAATGTAGGGGATCGGGTCTTGGTTTTGGTGCCCACTGCCGAGAGTAAACTGTTGGCCAAATGGCAGGGGCCGTATGAGGTTCGGGAAAAGGTGGGGGAGGTGAACTACCAAATATATCAGCCGGGGAGGAGGAAGCCGGAACAGGTGTATCATGTTAACTTGCTTAAAGCCTGGAAAGACCGGGACTGTATGGTGATGGGAGTAACACCAGTGGGGGCCTGTGGGGATCCTGTAGTGCCGCTCATCCTGGGACTCGAAGGGGGGGTACACCTAGGTGACACCCTCACTAAACCGCAGCGTCGTGAAGTTCGGAAGTTAGTACAGCAGAACTCGGATGTGTTTTCCGAGGTGCCCGGCCGTACTTCGGTTATCCAACATGACATTGTCACCAAGCCTCGGGTAAAGGTGCGTATGAAACCGAGGCCCGGAGACAAGCCATTGCAGCAGAGGTGAAACAGATGCTTACTCTAGGGGTGATCGAGGAGTCAAAGAGTGAGTGGGCTAGTCCCATTGTGCTGATTCCAAAACCCGACGGGTCGCTACGTTTCTGCAATGACTTCAGGAGATTGAATGAGGTTTCCAAGTTCGACCTTTACCCTATGCCCCGGGTGAACGAACTTATTGAACGGTTGGGAAAGGCTCAATATTTCACGACGCTTGACCTTACCAAAGGCTATTGGCAGGTGCCGCTGACAGAGTCAGCCAAGGAAAAGACGGCCTTTATTACACCAGAGGGGCTCTATCACTATGTTGTCTTGCCTTTCGGTTTACATGGAGCCCCGGCTACCTTCCAAAGACTGATGGACATAGTGTTGGAGCCCCATCAGAAGTACGCATCCGCCTATCTAGATGACATCATCATCTTCAGTACCGATTGGCAGACCCACTTGTCCCAGGTCCAGGCCGTCGTTAACTCCCTGCGGGCGGCAGGATTGACCGCAAACCCAAAAAAATGTGCAATCGGTCTGGAGGAAGCCCGCTATTTGGGGTACGTGATTGGCCGCGGGGTGATCAAACCTCAAGTAAATAAAATAGAGGCCATCCAAAAGTGACCCAGACCAGTGTCCACTAAACAGGTAAGGGCGTTCTTCGGCATTGTTGGGTATTACCGGCGGTTTATACCGGACTTTGCCGGGAGAACAGCGGCTTTGACTGATCTGTTGAAGGGTAAGAAGGCGGCTATGGTACGCTGAACCCCTCAGGCTGAGGAAGCGTTTCAGTCTATGAAGAATTGCCTTGTGTGGTCAACCGGTCCTCATTAGCCCCGATTTCGGTAACACCTTCCTGGTGCAAACAGATGCCTCCGAGGTGGGTCTGGGGGCCGTACTCTCGCAAGAGGTGAACGGAACTGAGCATCCGGTTACCTATCTGAGTCTGAAACTTACCCCGGCGGAAAAGAATTATAGCGTAGTGGAGAAGGAATGCTTGGCTATTAAATGGGCCTTGGAGTCCCTGCGCTATTATTTGCTCGGGCGACAGTTTCGATTGGTGACGGACCACGCGCCCCTCGTCTGGATGAGAAATGTGAAGGAACGGAATGCCCGGGTCACCCGCTGGTTCCTGTCCCTTCAGAATTTCAGTTTTACGGTGGAACATCGGGCCGGTTCGTCCCAGGGCAATGCCGATGCCCTGTCTCGGGCGGCCTGTTTGGGAGCGTCCGTTAATCCCCTCGGGTTTGAACGGAGGGGGGGTATGTGAGATAGTGGGTCGATTGATATGTGACGGACGGTACGTATCTCCCAGAATGCGTACAGAAACATATTAGAGCCCTACATAGTGGTCAGTCCAGTAACCTCCAGGCCAGGTTATGCAGGTGGCTCATGGCCACGGTTCTCGTTTAAAAGCTCTTTGCAAAGGCCTGGGTGGGGCAGAGTTGCTTTTGTAAGCTGCAGAGCAAGAAGCTGAAAGGAGTTCAGACCCGTGTGGTGTGATAACACAGGTCTGTGGGGCTCCCTGAAAAGCAGTACGGGGTACAGTAAGACCGACTTCTACGGCAGCGGGTACCTGTGTGACGTGGTAACCTATGGACTGTATATAGCCTGGATGTATCCTGAAAGACGATTATTCCTGTGCAGCAGCGGTAAATAAACTGATGTTGATTGGACTTTTTGGGTCACTGCCTCTTTGTCGTCCTGGGGGACCCCCACCCCGCTACAATATATATATATACTTTTTATTTATTCTTTATTTGCTACAGGATTTTACTTAATTTAATAAACTAGTAAGCAGCATCCAAGCAGCAGCCACCCATATAATGGACCGGTCACTTTTATCTACTTCATGTTTGAGGACACCTGACGCGCTTAGGAAAACTCCAGAGACTGATCATATGAACAGCAAGTAATTTTTACATTGCAGTATATGAGTACACATACACTATATACAGAGCTCCTGTGTATGTCATCACTGGTAAGTCAGTGTATTACATGTACACACATACACTATACTTTATTTACAGAGCTCCTGTGTATAATGTCAATGGTGATCACTGTATTACCTGTACACTATATACAGAATTTCGGTGTGTAATGTCACCGGTGATCACTGGTGATTACCTGTACACTGAAACTATATACAGAGCTCCTGTGTATAATGGCACTGTTAATAATATTGGTGTTATTAGTATTGTGGTTTTTGTTCATGATCATTATTGTAGTATTATTCAGTCACTATGTGGTCTGGTCATGGAGTGTTGTTATTTGACCCTTGCATGTGGTTGTATTCGGTCACTATGTTGTTAATAATAATAATAATAATAATAATATTTATTATTATAGCGCCATTTATTCCATGGCGCTTTACAAGTGAAAGAGGGTATACGTACAACAATCATCAACAGTACAAATCAGACTGGTATAGGAGGAGAGAGGACCCTGCCCGCGAGGGCTCACAGTCTACAGGGAATGGGTGATGGTACAATAGGTGAGGACAGAGCTGGTTGCGCTTTGGTCTTCTGGACTGAGGGCTATTGTAGGTTGTAGGCTTGTTGGAAGAGATGGGTCTTGAGGTTCCTCTTGAAGCTTTCCACGATAGGGGAGAGTCTGATGTGCTGAGGTTGTGTTGTGTTGTCGTAATATGTGGTCTTGTCATAATATGGTGGTATTTCTCTCTTGTATGCGGTATTATTTGGTCACTATATGGTCTGCTCAGAGTGTTTCAGTATTTCTCACTTGTTTGTGGTATTATTCGGTTATTATGTGATCTGGTCATGAAGTTACGGTATTTCTCCCTTGTATGTGGTTGTATTCTGTCACTATGTAGTGGTAATATGTTTTCTGGTCTCAGTGTGGCAGTTTTTCTCTCTTGTATATGGTATTATTTGGTCATTATGTGGTCTGGTCATAGTGTTGCAGTATTTCTCCCTAGTATGTGGTTATTTTCGGTCACTATGTGGTGGTAATATGTTTGGTCACAGTGTGGTGGTATTTCTCCCTGGTATGTGGTTGTCTTCGATCACTGTATGGTGGTAATATGTGGTCTGGTCACGGTGTTGCAATATTTCCACCTTGTATCTGGTTGTATTCGATCACTGTGTGGTGGTAATATGTGGTCTGGTCACGGTGTGGCAATATTTCCCCCTTGTATGTGATTGTATTCGATCACTGTGTGGTGGTAATATGTGGTCTGGTCATGGTGTGGTGGTATTTCTCCCTTGTATGTGGTATTATTGGTCTTGGTAGTGGATTAGTGGATTGTGTTGTGTATGGAGGTCACTTTTTCTCTCTGATATCAATATGGGGAAGATTATTTCCAATAGAGATTAAATACTTGAAAGCTTAACCCCTCCCTGTCCTATGATTATCAGCGTAAAAAAACTGGGGAAAACGGGTTTTATGCCGCGCTAAGAGACCACAAGCATAAATATAATAATTTGTTCTTTTATTTAGGTCATTCCAACGCGTTTCGGAGACTTATCTGCCTCCTTCCTCAGGGAAAAGATTGTTTTCCCTGAGGAAGGAGGCAGATAAGTCTGCGAAACGCGTTGGGATGACCTAAATAAAATAACAAATTATTATATTTATGCTTGTGGTCTCTTAGCGAGGCATAAAACCCGTTTTCCCCAGTATTTTTACGCTGAAAATTTGCTCTGTAACGGGGCCGCTGCTGAACCACCTAAGCGCTCATCCACGTCTGCAAAGGGGTTGTGACTGGCACAACCCTGCCAGGTGAGTGCATTGCCTTTTTCTTTTTTCACCCTGTAAACCGGGTAAGACCCTATTGTGCCTTTTTCTCTCCTATCACAGCACCTGTCCTATGATTATTGCACAGTAGCAAATATGCACTTACAGAGGTTCTCTGCTGAAAACAAGTGGGGGTGCATAACGCTTTGTGGAAGAATATGGGGAGTGTATTATAGGAGGACTATGGGGTGCATTAGACGATATGGAGGTCTATGATGGGTTCATTCTGTATGGAGGACTATGTGAGGCCCATTATACTATATAGAGGACTATGTGAGGCCCATTGTACTATATGGGGGACTATGTGAGGCCCATTATACTATATGGAGGACTATGTGAGGCCCATTATACTATATGGAGGACTATGTGAGGCCCATTATACTATATATGGAGGACTATGTGAGGCCCATTATACCATATGGAGGATTATGTGAGGCCCATTATACTATATGGAAGGCTTTGTGGGGCCATTATAATATTTGGATAGCTATGAAGGAGCCTTTATACTTTATCTAGAGTTATATGAGGGCAATTATAC
This sequence comes from Anomaloglossus baeobatrachus, assembly GCF_048569485.1. Lineage (NCBI taxonomy): Eukaryota > Metazoa > Chordata > Amphibia > Anura > Aromobatidae > Anomaloglossus > Anomaloglossus baeobatrachus. The sequence continues at coordinate 349,922,227 of NC_134357.1, read as the reverse complement.
TGTGTGAAAGCAATTATACAGTATGAAGGTTTGTGTGGGGTGCGTGATACTGTGCGGAGGGCTGTGTGGGAGCCATTATACATTTTGGAGGATAGTAAGGGCCATTATACTGCATGGAGGGCTGTGTGGGGGTCACAGTTGGGGATCTTACTGTGTCAGAGTCACCATTCATTCCCAGAGTAGTTGAAGGGGGGTACAGAAGGGTCATCATACTGTGCGTGTGGAGGGTACTGTGGAAGAATTTACTGTGGGGTATCATACAGTGTTTGTGGGGCACTTTTGTTGCCATATTTTATGGCTGCAATGAAACGGGAATCTAGGGGCTTCAATAAGAGGAAAATTACTTGGTAAGGGCTGCAAAGTTGTGAGATATGCTATCTGTGACATAGCCAAATAATATTATTATTTATTGTTTATTTTGGGGGGAGGGGGGGCCCCAATTAGAAATCATGGGGCCCCATAGCAGAATTTCTATGTGCGCCCCGGCACCTCAACTATGGTGTGCGTACAGTAGATGTGTAGCAGTCTACTGTGTTTTACAGTCAGTGCTCCACTATCATGGGGATAATGGCTAACAGGTATTTGCATATAGCTGTAGAGTGGGCCCCTAGAGTCAATTCCTCCTGTTGGCTCCAGATACCTCAGTTCGACCCTGGTTACCTGGTTAGGGGTTGACTCAGAAGTTTCATCCTCCTGAGCTGAACCCCTAGCTACACCTCTGAAGGGGGTCAAAAGTCGCTGAATGAATAAAGCAGTAGAACATGTCTTCTTGTTAATGTGATTTGTGTCACTGTATTAGCACCGAAATGACTATTTTATTAGATCATGATCAGATTTAATCATTATTCTCTGCTGTGCTATTTAAGTAGTGTGGCGCAGGTGGGTGTTTCCATCTCAGATTATCCATCATATAATCAAAGAGTCAGATGTTATTCACACGACTGGATAGTATGTCTTTTAAAATGTCTTCTTTGATTAGACTATAGGTGGTATATGTACATGACGTCTTTTATTTACTGCCATGTCCGCCAATGTGTTCAAGCAGAAGATGCTTCAGGAAAATGATGCCAATTTTTCCTAAATCATCTTTTATGCCATTTTTTTGGCCTTTTTCTTTTTGTTTGTATTGTGAGACTGTGACCGGGGTTATCTATGACGGCCGGTATGTCTCGCCCCGGTTGTGCTCACTCCATGATAGAAAGTAAATCCACTCTAGGGTTAATGCTGTTTCCCTACAGGCTGAAGGAAGGGTTAAATGGAAACAGGAACAAGGGCAGGTGTGCTGGGTGTGAGGGAGTGAACAGAACTCCCTGAGCTCTCTGCTGGAGAGGCACATGTATATTGTTGTGGACTTTTGTTTGGACATTAAACCGTGTGCTGTGAACCTTAATGCCTGGATCCCGTGTCTTCTGCTGCGCAGCCGACCGTGCTACCTCACAGTATGTATAAAATAGTGAGAAGGCAGCAAAACCTACGGGAAAAAAAAATGCTGTGCGCACTATGCGGATATTGACAGCTGCATGTTTTGCTGCGGGAATCCCGCAGCAAAAACAATTGCATGTCACTTCTTTTCCGCACGTCGCTGCGGGATTTCACTCCATTGACTGCAATGTAATCGTGAAATCCCGCAGCGAATAACGCAGGCAGCAAATTCTGTGCGGTTCATTGCATTTTCCTGCGTTATTCCCTCCGGTATTTCGCGGTTTACCTGCGGTAATGTACATCGCTGCCTGCGGTTTGCAAGGAAGTGATGTCATTATGACAGGAAGAGGAAGCGGAGCAGAGAGTGAACACACACAGATCACACAGAGACATAGAATACACACATCACACACACACACAGACATATAAAATACACATAGAAAGCAAACGGAAATATAGAAAAAAAAACACGTGGGCTCCGCTGTATTTTCACCGTTCAGCCGAGGTAAGCACACAGCGGCGGCCCGGTATTCTCAGGCTCCCTCCCACCTCCCGCAGCCGAGAATATCAGCCGCAGCTGCCCCGGGACTGTCGCATGCATTATGCGGCAGTACCGGAGTGTCCCCAGCTCTTCTAGATGCCGTGATGCAGTGGCGATCCAGGTAATAAGGAGTTAATGGAGGCAGATCGCCGCCACTAAGTCCAGGCTTGATCATAGCAGCGTCTATGTGACAGCTGACATGATCAATCTGTAAGTAAAGTGAATAAACACACACACTGAAAAATCCTTTATTTTAAATAAAAACACAAAAAAGCCTCGTTCACCTGTTTATTAACCCCCCCGAAACAAAGCTCCGACGTAATCCACAGGTTCTGCGCTGCTTACATCCAGCCGCGACTGACACAGACACTGCTGAATGCAGCCTTGCAGCGAGACAGCAGAGGTAACTCCAGGGCATTTCCCACGGCCGGTAATGTGAACTCACTGCCGACCGTGAGAAATGCAGCGATCTGTCATCTATCTATCTATCTATCCCTCTATCTATCTATCTATCTATCTATCCCTCTATCTCTGTATCTATCCCTCTATCTATCCCTCTATCTATCCCTCTATCTGTCCTCTATCTATCCCTCTATCTTTTCTTCTATCTGTCTATTTATTTATTTATCTATCTACTATCTATCTCAGAAGGAAATGGTTTTTTTTTTCAATGTGCTTTATTGCATTGAATGCAATAAAACACATGTACCAACCCGCACGCGGCAAAATCGCGGCAATACCGCGAACAATACCGCGGCAAACCGCATGCGGTTTTCGGGTGCGGTTTGCCGCGGTTTTTTTTACCGCGGGTGCGGTAATCTTTCAGTGCCTGCGGAATTTTCTTGAGAAAATTCCATTTTCCAGTGCGCACATAGCCTTAAGTACGTTTGTCTGATAAAATGTAGAGAATGGCTTGCAATATCCATTTGATGCCACAGTTCTGATCTGTAGTTGTTTTATATTCCATACCTTTGTAAAGGAGGCACACTGACAATCTTTGACATTTACTAAAGGGCTTTCTTCTGATCTTCTGCAGGCTTTTTTTTCCTTCAGACATGGAGTCTATGATTTCATTCATCTTGGATTGGTGTGAATTGAAACCTAAGGCAGAAATGTAGTCACAGCTTGCGTAGGATAAAACCTTTCATATAAAGAAGGAGGACAATACGCTGCCCCCGTGGATGGGCAAAGATCATATCCATACATACAACACAGTGTGGAAGAGGAAGAATAATACTAGACATTCATGATAAATGCATAAAAAATAGAATACATAGAACAGTATGATCTAAATCATTCTGAAGTTATCTAATAGAATGTTTAATGTTGATACTGATATAATGTGCCACAGGGTCAGGGTCAGGAGAGAGTCAAGGTGATGACTAGTTGGCATAGAAGTATCAAATATAAGCCATCATCCACCTCATGCACGTACACGAAATGATACACAAATATTGGTTGACATAGATACAATGTAATACAACACTCTAAAGGGTGTACACTCTATGGTACTACAGCAATCTTTGCTGGTTTAGTGACAAAGCATTAACCTGCACATGCGCACTAGTGAAACCAGTTTTTGCTTCTGACATACAGATGCTGCATGCCACTTTCTCTTGCGCATGTGTACCGCCCCCATGCAAGCAGCCGGGCTGCTGCCGCACACCGATTTTAATATGTGTACTCTGTTTGCGGCATATATGTGAATAAAATGGTTTTTTAGGTAATTTAGTCTCTTTTGGTTTATGTATACCTTATGGAATAACAAGAAATTGCAAAACCCAGTAATTAAAAAAAATCACACCCACATATATGTCTTTTTTTTTATGGACATTGGCCAGAAATTCTCAAATTCTAAATGCAAATATGTCCAGAGATTGTCCGGTATAAATCCACAAGTCTAAAGTCACTCTACATGTCACTCTATGTCACTGCAGACATGTGAAACCTCACATCACATGCACTGTGCGCTGTGAGGATTTGCCAGTGTCAGAGCTGGGTATGGGGGTCATGGGGCCATGAGTATGCGATATGCATACTCCTGGCGAGAATCCGACAAGATGGGCGCAACATCGGTCAATGCAAGTGAATTGAGTGAGGCCGGAGTCATCTAGTTGCAATGAGGCCTGGAGCATGCATATCGCATACTTGCGCCCATGTGACTGCTGCTCCCGGCTTTGACACTGGAGAATCCTCACAGTGCACAGTGTGTGATGTGAGGAATCACAAGTCTGCAGTGACATAGAGTGACTGCAGACTTGTAGATTTAGACCAGACAACTCCTTTAACGCCTTCACGACATATGATGTAAACTTACATCATATATCATGTCCCTACCTGATGCGGGAACGTCATGTGCCTTTAACAGCCACTTTCAATCTCTGACATCGGCATTTAACACTCGCCGGCGGGAGGGTGTTATTCCATCCATCCACTGCGAAGCGCAGATGGGTTGCAATGAAAGCTGTCCTTATGATACTCCTGTGAAAGCCAGCGTTTAGCTGGCGTCCATAGGAGATTGAGATTTTCATTATACATAGCTCAAGTGATTAGCCTTAAGTTCCCTAAGGGGATTGTTAAATACAGTAAAAAGTAAAAGAAAAACGTTTTTAAAATATGACCCCCCCCAAAAGTTCAAATCACCCCTCTTTTACCACATTAAAAATAAAACAATATAAAAAATTAAAAATACACATCTTTGGTATTGGTGCATTTGTGAAAGTCTAATCTGTCAAAAGATAAAATAAATCAATTTGATCTGTAAACAGGGTAGCCAGAATTACGGTATGTATTTTTTGCTTCCACAACATTGCAATAAAAGTAAATCAAATCGCCCTATGTACCCCAAGATGGTATCTTTAAAAACAACAACTTGGGGCACACAAAAAAAAAGCCATCATGCAGCCTCATATCCTGAAAATTGAATTTCCAATTTTTTCTTTACACCACTTAGATACCAAACATGCATAATATTTTTTTTTTATTTATGTGTCACGGGGTGTGAGTGTATAATAGGGAACCGTGGCTCCTAATCTGGCTCTCAAGCTAGCGGCCGTAGCTATCTCTGATCCCAGAGATACCTCTAATGAGGAAGATGTCTGGACCACCTTCCTTGCCCTGCTCCTGTACAGCCCTGATCTAAAACCCTCTCTCGCCAACCCCATGGGAGGTCCTGGACAGGAGTGGTTTAATCCACAGATATGAACAAATGGGGAAACCAAAACTCTATCACACAGCTAACACATACAGCGATACAAGACAATACATGATAAGGAGGCAATAAAGAGCAGGGAGGAAATATTCAGACGACTAGAGGGTTTCAACAGCAAACCAAGCAGCACGCAGAAAATCACCAGCAACTGGAACATAACAACACATGGACCAGATTAGCAAAACCTGTAGTCGGCATGGGAAAATAGATGCCACCATCTTAAAAATGCGGGGAGTAACTGTGATAGGTCTCTTGCAACATGTGATCCAAAAAGTAATGAGCAGGCTAACAGAAATTACCTCCTACTAGCCTAATCTATATATATAATTGCCTTATTCTGTCTGTCTGTCTGTCTGTCTTGCTCCAAAATTGTGTCACTGTGACAGTGTCGTTACAGTGACAACTGTCGGATTGGCTGCTGGGTTCGGCTTGGCCCCGCCCCCCACGGATTGGCCGATCGCCTCGGCCTGGCCCCGCCCCCCGCATGTATTAGCCGCTCGCCCCGGCCCTCCGCACGCATCGCCCGCTCCAGCGTACACCGGCTCCCGGTACACATGTGCAGGGAGCCGGCATATGCTGACGCCTCGCCCGCTCGCCCCCGCCACACGTTGGCACACTCGGCCGCCCCCGGCGGACATAACCTTGCGATGCTGGGATCGTGACGGAGCTGGTAACCATGATATACATCGTGTAACTATAGGAAGGAGCATGATGAGGGGTGCGCAGCATGGGGGATGGAGCACAATAAGGGGTACGCAGCATGGGGGATGGAGCACGATGGGGGTGCGCAGCATGGAGGATGGAGCACGATGGGGGGTGTGCAGCATGGGGGATGGAGCACGATGGGGGGTGCGCAGCATGGGGGATGGCGCACGATGGGGGGTGCACAGCATGGGGGGTGGAGCACGATGGGGGGTGCAGCAGCATGTCGGATGGAGCACGATGGATGGCGGGTGCACAGCATGGGGGATGGAGCACGATGGGGGGTGCGCAGCATGGGGGATGGAGCACGATGGGGGGTGCGCAGCATGGGGGATTGAACACGATGGGGGGTGTGCAGCATGGGGGATGGAGCACAATGGAGGTGCACACCTCCCCCCAAAACACACACACACCGCCACACACGCACCGCACAACACACCACACACACACTGGGAACCACAAACACCGCCCTACACAGACACCCACACACAGACAAGGCCGCACACACACAACACCCAACACACAAACACCGTGGCATACACAAAAATACGCACATACCGCGCAACACACACACATTGCACAAAACATACTTCCCCCCAAAACACACACATGCACCCCACAGCCACACCCACACAAACCGCGCAACACACACAGCACCACACGCACCACACACACACACAATGCTGCAGACACACAGCGCTCCACAAACAACGCAACACACACAACGCAACACACAAACAACACCGCTCTCACACCCCCCCACACCCAGACAACACCAAGAACTTTTACAGTGCCCTACACAAACACTTGGCAACTGCACACAAAATCTGTATATATAACAAAAATCATACATTAACTACACAATACGTAAATTCTAGAATACCTGATGCGTTAGAATCGGGCCACCTTCTAGTAATAAATAAACAGGACAAACGACAGATGAGGGTGAAAGAGCTCCACACATCTACCCAGATAGTACAGCCATATAGATCTCAGGTATGTTATTGCCAGCAAGTGAATATATCTTACAAAGTACCAAGGATAAACGCCCAGATGGTAACCCCACAGTGCTTCCCAACAGAAATGTTACTAATAGTCAAATAGGGACCAAACTGGGGAAAAAAAAATAAAAAAATCCAATGTCATGGTACATCATATTATAAGGGCAATACAACCATATCCAGAGCTTACCAAGTGGTTACCAAGGCCAGGGTAGGTGTGGGGAAGGAAAATCCCTACACGTGTTTCGCGTGTTACCGCTTCCTCGGAGGATCTTATGAGGTTGTAGTAGTAGCTCCAAAGACTACAATAAAGCATAAAGATGGGGAGCATTATCAGTGAAAAAGAACTGTGGTCTATTGGATATCATATTTTATAGTTTATGGCCCTGTTTCAGTTTTTGCCAGAACTTTGTTATAACACTGTTTGAAATGTCACGAAATATTTGCTCAACTTGTATATCACTAAATTGTTTGAACCTTTGGCACTTTTTTGTGTTTTGGGTACCAGTTTTGCCTAAATCTGCAATATAGAACCAGTGATGGAACACCATAGGGTGGCACTCATGGCCACTATAAAGCCTAATGCACAGATATCTCCTCTCGTAAGCTTGTATAATGCTAAGCTTGAAGGTCTTGTGTTATTGGGAAGGTCAATGAGTAATAAAAATGTGATATTGGAGATGGGTGATGTGATGACTCAGTTTGGAAACTCTGAGGGTAAAAGGCAATAGTAAAAAAACAGTCGTAAACATCTTTTGGAATAATGCTATTACTTGCCTTGTTAATATCTTGTCTGTTGGGTTGTCAAAATGATATAAAATATTGTTCAATCCAAACAGCTAGTTCTATGAAGAAGTAAATAAATAGGAAAAAAAAATATTTAGATGCAGATCTAACTCAAGCCGTGTAAATTATGTTCATTTTTAGAACTCGGCTTCTCCATATGTTTAGCTAAACCTCCTCAGAAATAAATCTGCCATTCATTGGTATAATCATACCACTCATAAAAATAGTCTTTGAACAATGAGCAAAATGTAATTTTTCAAACAGCTGCTGTCTTTAGTTTGCTGCTGAATTTTCTTCGCACAGAATGAAATCATTTCTTAATTCCCTTTCCCCGTGTTTTACATTGCTTACCACGTGCCAGTCACTTGTGGCCCATGGTCCCGATGTGACATCTTTCCAAAAATGACAAAATCTGGCAGGCAACTTAATTCCAGTTCAAATTCAAAGTAACATTTTTAAATTGATTTATAATTATCCTCTTGATGCATGTTCTGAATTTATATACTATATTATTACATAGCTTTTTTAAGGTTTCTGTATTAATGCCAGGAAGAATATTCTGAAAGTCAATGGTTGGGTTTTAGAGGCTCTGCTAATGAGGTGTGGAATTTTTCATACATTAGTAAATTACATTTTAATGGAGATATATAGATTTAATGTAAAGTACTCAAACCTGTTATGCAGATAATCTGCATACAGTAGGTTACCTTTAGGAGAAGCAAATGTTGTGGAAAGAAAAAATGCTACAGTTAGGCACTAAAGATGCAGCTCTCTCAGTGGAAATATGTTTGGAGCAAGCTAGAATACAGGATCTCATGATACTTATCCTCAACTCCAGCAAGGAGATGCAGATGTCGATACCGGAAATCCTGAGGTCACAAATTGGCCACAGATGCAGAATTTGCATTTTCAAGAACAGAGCCAAGGCTTGACACCACGCAAGCAGCCAGGATGTAAAGAGATAAAGACTAGAATAGTTAGAGACTTCGCCAGGGTAAAAAGCAGGAGTAGCAAAATAGGTACCGAGCAGACAATACAATGGAAAGGGCAAAAGTTTATTCAGTTACAAATCTTTTCTTTGTATCAGTAGCAGAGTAGTCAATAGGAAACAGAAATAAAAAGAACCAGAAAAGGTATGTGCCGTGTTTCCCCAAAAATAAGACACTGTTTAATATTTTTTGCCCAAAAAAATGCACTAGGGCTTATTTTCGGGGTAGGTCTTATTTTGGGGAAAACACTTTCCAAGGGAATCATACCTACCAGACCCTGAACATCTGTGTCGCTCTCAGATCCTCCTGCATTCCAAAGTGGTCACTCCCTGTGGTGCTGGCTGAAAGCAGTATCTCTGAATGTGTGTATATTGATACTGTGATCAGATATGTGTGTTTGGGTGAGAGCGGAGGGATACTGGACTCAATTTGTGTGTGAGTGGAATGGCGAGCAATTTGACAGTGACACAGATCTCTGCAGGAGAGCCCATCCACCGATACTGTGATCAGATATGTGTGTTTGGGTGAGAGGGGAGGGACACTGGACTCAATTTGTGTGTAAGCGAAACAGCAAGCAACCTGACAGTGATGCAGATCTCTGCAGGAGAGCCCATCCACTATCGGCAATTGCCAGCTATAGTTGTTCGGGGTCTGTTGAGTGATTCTTTTTTGGGGGCTGTCTGCTTTATTTTCAGGCTGTCTTCTTTCTTTTGGGACTGTCTTCTCTCTTTTTGGGCTGTCTTCTCTCTTTAAGGAAGTGTCCTGCTGTATTGTTTAAACTTTTTTAGCTGTATGGACACTTCATTATTGAACTTAATTAGGGCTCATTTTTGGAGTAGGGCTTATATTTTAAGCATACTCCAAAAAGGCTGAAAATTCCTGCCCTTATTTTCAGGTAGGTCTTATTTTCGGGGAAACACAGTACCTCATTCACAAGGCAATACATGACAGGATTTTTTTGTAAAAAGTTATTCCCATCTTCATATATGGGTAACATGAGATAGTTGCATTTAAATGTTTATTACAATTTGCAGCCGTTCTTGAGATTTTACTTTTGTTTACAGCGTGTTGCCTAGAAGACTGACCTCTGCTGTTGTCTACCTGGATAAATCACTGGAATTCTGATTTTGGGGTTCTAACGTTTAGTACACCTGCCAATGCCGAAATGAAGAGACTGGTTCTTTTAAATGGATGAACAAAAGAATCACTGTTTAGGGAAAATCTGTGAAGAAAGCACAGGTACCCACATTTTCTAAAGATTGGTAAATTATAGAACATTACGTCCTATAGTGGAAAAACCCTTGTAAAGTCACAACGCAATAAACATTATTAAATTACATCAGAAAAGCATATCCTTGTTGGTTAGTGCCCATAAAATTTCCAATAAAGGAACACTAAATGTAGAAAATGCACCAAAGAAAAAAAACAATATAGAAGAAAAATCCTCTTTAATCTGTTTGCAAGTAGAAATGACTGACCCTAAGGTTCAAGGTTCGGGTTCGGAAAAAAAAAGTTCTGCTTTGAAGTTCGAGTGAGTTACGAGTGCAAACCACTCCAGTGAGCAGCGCTGTGGTTGGGTATGAGTGATACTCAGCCCCGTGCAAGCCGCAAGCAGTGTTTGAACGGCTCGCAGTGGGGGTAAAATCAGCGTGATCAGATGCAGTGTGCACACACATAAATATTTTTTTTTAAATTTAAAAACACCGCCCACCATCCCCCAGAAGTGTTCTGCTTATGGCTGGCAGTATGTGGGTGGAGTCACGAACTGCCCAATTATAGACTTCCATTGAGGTTCGGATCAAGTTGGGGTCACAAACCGAACTCTATCTAAGGTTCATTTGTACCTGCCGAACTAAACTTACAAAGGTTCATTTTTCTCTATTTGCAGGATGAAAAATGATCATTCACCCTCTTACTAACAGTGCACGGACATCAGTTATGTATCATACTGTCACTTCCTTAAAAGGGTGATCTATGGATTACCATTACCCAGAGTCTAGCAGGAATGCAATATATATCTGGCAATGGCCAGCAGACAGAAGAGGGGATAAAAAGGTTGTGGTGTCTTCCCATTGGCTGTAGCTGAATTGTGACACCCTCAGCTGGAAGACACACGCCACCTACACTAAGCCAGTGGTACTGCAGGCATCAGGAAAACCTAGGCTAGTGGACGAGCGGAGCCTGCGTCCATCAGAGACACTGGCACCGACTCCTCCCCCATCACCAGCACAGTCCACAGCAAGATTACGGCGGCGGCTGTTGACTGAAGCAGAAGTCACAGGAGTGGACTCTGGTGAGGACATGACCCCTGGTTACCAAAATTATGTCATTGCTATGTATGTGCCATAGAGATGTTGAGATGTTCCATCATATAATTGTAAACTGTACTATATTATGCTGAGTACCTCAATCAAAGTACTATTGCTAGCTAGTATTATGACCTTATATTTAGGTATGTTACCGCAGTGGTATGTTAGTGTGTGACTAAGGTGACTATTATGTTTGTGATGCTTCAGATGAATAAGTAATGAAATCACATATAGACTGAGCAGGGAAAATGTGCATCAGAACATGGGTGAGTAGCGGATCAAAATTCTGAGATACCAGCAGTAGAGGCGAAGGTTTTGCATTTCCTAAAAGTCAAAATTACACTAGGCCACAGGTAAAGCAGGTGAATCATAGGTCAGCATGGGTTTATTCCGGATTTCATCCAAACGCATCTCGAAAAGCCAAAAAAGAAAGAACTTTCCAATGGAGATCAGACTCACTCACGGCAAAGTCTGATAGTGGCCAATGCTAGCACCATTGTTAGCTAGCTATTTCAATCACAATTAGGGTGTTCTAGATACAGCCGCAGATGGGAAAAAATGCTTTGGCATGAATTGCAATCAAAAAAGTTTTGTCCCTGGTAGAAGAGACTAGCTTACCTTTGCAAGAAAGACACTATTATAAAAAAGAGAGGCTTGCCACAGTTGAAGGAAGCAGTTCACGAAGAGAGGCAAGGAGATAGTTACAGCAGAGTAGATTCAAAATGCTCTAGTGTGAAAAGGAGTGCCATGCCAGAGATTTCTAGGTGACTACTGCTTGTGAAGGACATTGACATAGTGAAGAGTTTACTGCAAGAGTATGCCAAGTGACCAGACCAGTTACTAAAATATATTGCTTTCTTCAAGATCGTGAAAGCGAGTGTGACTAGCCCAGCCCTCACACTTTGACTGCATGAGGGCAGAGGCGGTGGTCTAAGTGACACAGCATGTTTATGTGACGCCCTGGCAAAACCAGGCAGTCACACAGTTGTAGGCCCCCGCACAACACCTCTCCCACACAGGCTTAAAGCAGCCAACCTGAAATTCTAGTCACCCCCTCAGGGTAGGACAGACACACCAGTGGGCGGATCCAGGCAGATGGAGAACACCAACCTAGGGGTCTGGAGAGCCCGGGGCGGGAAAACAGTCAGTGAAGTTAAGTTGAAGTGGAGTTCAAGTGGAGTGAAGGTGGAGCTCAGGCAGTCAAGGCCTGAAGTTCAAGCTGACAGGCGTCGGGGTTGGAGCCCCAGCGTGATGGCTAGGTGGCAGACGGTGACCAGTGGCAGGAGGAGACGGGAAGATGGCTGCCGGAGATCCGAGGTGGACCGGGGCAGGTTTGTAGCCCGCCGGTACTGACACTGGAGAACCGACCCGGAAACCATGCACAAAGGGGGTATTTGGACCCTGAAGGCATGACCAGCACCAACGGCCTAGCTAATTAACCAATTAAGGGCAGGATTATAGGTCCTGTCCCAACCTAAGGGGTACTTTGCACACTACGATATCGCAGGTGCGATGTCGGTGGGGTCAAATTATAAGTGATGCACATCCGGCGTTGCTGTCGATATCGTAGTGTGCAAATCTTTTATGATACGATTAACGAGCGCAAAAGCATCGTTATTGTATCATCGGTGTAGTGTCCAACATTTTCATAATGCCACTGCAGCGACGGTACGATATTGTTCCTCGTTTCCCTGCGGCAGCACACATCGCTGTGTGTGAAGCCGCAGGAGCGAGGAACATCAGCTTACCTGCGTCACCGCAGCTCAAACCGGCTATGCGGAAGGAAGGAGGTGGGTGGGATGTTTACGTCCTGTTCATCTCCGCCCCTCCGCTTCTATTGGCCGCCTGCCGTGTGACATCGCTGTGATGCCGTACGACCCGCCCCCTTAGTACGGAGGCGGTTCGCCGGCCAGAGCGACGTCGCAGGGCAGGTAAGTGCGTGTGAAGCTGCTGTAGTGATAATGTTCACTACGGCAGCGATCACAAGATATCGCAGCTGCCATGGGGCGGGTACTATCGCACTTGGCATCGCAAGCATCGGCTTGCGATGTCATAGTGTGCAAAGTACTTCTAAGTCCGAAAAGTAGACATCCACCCAGAGAGAGGGATAGAGCATCCACCAGGGCACGGTAGATCCCACGGGTCAGCGTCAGACGGGCACGGCTCCCAACCAAAGGACCGGGAGCAGACTCCCGTGTTACACACCAGGAAGTCCATCACAGAAAATACAGAGTGCAGAGGAAAGAGTCATTGATCACCAGCCCGGGTGTGGGACCAGATACACTCGTCTGCGGAGGCCGGCCACCATCACCTTGGTTTACCAAAAGAACTATGTGTTTATTGACTCCACACATCAGTGCAACCTCATCCAGCACCAGGACAACCGAACTGTAAGTGTGCTGATCCCTGCAGCCCTGCACAACACTGGGCCCCGGGGCATCCACCCCTACCCACGGAGGGGTTAATATCCAGCTGCCATCACATCTTTCCCATAACAGCAGCGGTGGTGCCACATCTCACCACACACCGTGGGTGGCGTCACAGACAGTTTACAGCAAATCCCATACAATTACGTCCCCTTTTTATTCGAAGTGTTCGCGTGACCCCCGGGTCCGGTAGAATCCCTCGAGCCATACCGCAGATCCGGATCCAAGCAGCACTGGCTGCTGGGACGGGGGCGGCACATTTACATCTGCTGTTCAATATGTACTGAGCGTGACTGAAAGCCAGCGGTTCCCAAGATGTAATGCAGTGACTATCAGAGTTCGGCCAGATACAAGGAAACCCCCCTGGTGAGCGCCTCAACATGACAGGTCTAGTTTCCAAAATTGGGTCCCTTGTGGGGGAGCTCTTGTGTTTAGGCACATCACGGGCTTTCCAAATGCGACATGGCATCTGCTAATGATTCCAGCTAGTTTGCATTCAAAAATTCAAATGGCACTCCTTCCCTTCCAAGCTCTGCCATGCGCCAAAGCAGTAGATTTCCACTACATATGGGGTATGTGCATACTAAGGAGAAATTGCACAACAAATTCTAAGGTGCATTTTCTCCTGTTACCCTTGTGAAAATGAAAGATTTGAGGATAAATCAACATTTTTGTGGTAAAAATGCATTTTTTCATTTTCACGACTCAACATTGCAAAATTTCTGTGAAACACCTGGGAATTGAAGATGCTCACCAAACATCTACATACATGCCTTGAGGGTTCTACTTTCCAAAATGGGGTCAGTTGTGGAGGAGTTCAACTGTTTAGGCCCATCAGGGAATCTCCTAATGTGATATAGCGTCCCCTAATGATTCCAGCTAATTTTGTATTCAAAAAAGTCAAATCACGCTTCTTCCCTTCTGAGTCCAACCATGCGTCAAACATTTAGATTTCGACCACATGTGGGATATCGGTGAACTCAGGAGAAATTGCATAACAAATTGTATTGTGCATTTACTCCTGTTTCCTTTGTGAAAATGCAAACTTTTCGGCTAAATTTACATTATTGTGGCAAAAAGTAAAATTTGCATTTTTTTCCTTACACATTGCTTCAGTTCCTGTAAAGCAGAGGTGGGGAACCTTTTTGCTGCCGGGGGCCATTTGGAAATTTCTGCCAACCTTCGGGGGCCGCACAAAATTATCAATGTGAAAATGAACCAACTATATTTGGTCAATCAGTTAGTTAACTCACCCCTATTATGGTGGCCGGAGCTGCTTCTCTTTTGTGCGGCTGTGATGTTCGGCGATACTTATGTTGCTTCTCTCTTTGTCACGGTCTGGAGCGCAGGCAACTCTTTGTGATAATAAGATTGGTAGACTATATACATCACACAACAGACACAGGGACTGGAGTATATAAATCACAGGAGACACATACATCACTGAAGGGGCTGTTGGCATATACATCACATAGGAGACGCTGGGACTGCTGTATATACATCACAAGGGACACCTACATCACAGAAGACACTGGGGGCACATACATCACACGAGGGGCTGGGACATGTATATGCCCCCAGCCCCCTCCTGTGATGTATATGCTTTCAGCCTCTCCTTTGATGTATATGCACCCAGCCCCTCCTGTGAGGTATATGCGCACAGCCTCTCCTGTGAGGTATATGCCCCCAGCCCCTCCTGTGAGGTATATGCCCCCAGCCCCTCCTGTCATATGTACAGCCCCAGCATCTCCAATGTGATGTATATACCCCAGTGTGTGACGTATATATCACAGGAGGGGTTGGGGCATACACATCACAGGAGACGCTGGGGCATATCCATGACAGGAGGGGCTGGGAGCATATACATAACAGGAGATGCTGGGGAACACAATACTAGGTCACAGGGAGGCATAAGCATTGCTATGGGGCACAGACGGCACTGGGGGGGCACACACATCACTAGGGCGACACAGAGAGCACTAGGGGGGGCATGGACATCACTAGGTGGGCACAGGCATCACTAAGGGGGGGCACACAGACATCACTAAGGGGGGAAACACAGACATCACTAAGGGGCGGTCACACAGACATCACTAAGGGGGGGGTCACACAGACATCACTAAGGGGGGGTCACACAGACATCACTAAGGGGGGTCACACAGACATCACTAAGGGGGGGGTCACACAGACATCACTAAGGGGGGGTCACACAGACATGACTAAGGGGGGGTCACACAGACATCACTAAGGGGGGGGGTCACACAGACATCACTAACGGGGGGGTCACACAGACATCACTAAGGGGGGTCACACAGACATCACTAAGGGAGGGTCACACAGACATCACTAAGGGGGGTCAAACACACATCACTAAGGGGGGGTGTCTTGCTAAATTCTACTAAAAAGGGGGCTGAAAGCCCGTACTTACGAAGCGCTCACTGATATCCTAATCAGGCACGAATACTAATATTCTTTATAGCAAGATACTATTTATTTTAATAGCACATGAATATATATAGTCAATGGTACATAGGCATAAGAACTATAGTCATAGAAACTTATACAATAACAGAAATATGCATCAACATTACCGTTATGTTGTAGCAATCCTTTCACATCGGAGGGAACTCGAGTTAATGATAAGGAATCAACATGGCATCTTGCATCACAGGAACAGTGCGTACGTACACTTCAATGTCCTGGAAGGTTTTCCCTTTAACATTAAACGAGTTCGGTGTATTTTTTATAGGAAAACTTGTAGGTTGGGTTTACATGGTCACCAGCATGTGACAGCTGAGTCATGTTCATGTAACTTGACCACAAACTGTTGTGGGCACCGGCAGCTTCCTGCACATTTCCTGCACATCCTGCCAGTTGACAACTGGCTGACCACAGTTTAGTGAAATATTGCAATGAGCCGTAAATTTCATATGCAAGATTCCTTAAACCTGTCTTTAAGCTAACCACAAGTTTCCGGTAAGTGGAACTGTAAATGTTACTTCCTTATTATCTACAAACTGCTTCAAAACCTGGTTGACATGTATTCCTTGGTCATCATTATTGGCCATCCAAAGGACATCTTTTTGATACTGAATTATTGATAGGTCAAATAATATCTGGGATCACTCCTATCTTTTATGATTCCTATCTAATCACACATTCTTTCAGTCATATCACATTGGTATCACAGGGGGTCACACAGACATCACTAAGGGGGGGTTACACATACATCACTAAGGGGTGGGCACAAAAACATCACTAAGGGGTGGGCACACAGACATCACTAGGAGGAGACTGGGGGGCACAGACAGCACTTGCAGAGCACAGACTTCACTAGGGGGTACACTGCACTTGGGGTGGTAAGGAGCACTGGAGAGGACTCAACAGTGGGGGTGATCCACATCGCTGGGGAGTCTGCACACAGCACTGCAGGGGGCATGCTGCACTGGAGAAGGGGCAGAGAAGTGGCGGCACACAGCGCCGGCGAGCGGCAGCACACAGCACGTGGAGCTGCACGCTGCACCGGAGAAGGGGCAGAGAGCGGGCGGCACACAGTGCCGGGGAGCGGCAGCACACAGCACGTGGTGCTGCACGCTGCACCGGAGAAGGGGCAGAGAGCGGGCGGCACACAGCGCCAGGGAGCAGGCAGCACACAGCGCTGGGGAGCAGGCAGCACACAGCACTGAGGCACGCTGCACGGGAGAAGGGGTGGAGAGCGGGCGGCACAATGCAGGAAATGGTGAAGCTGCTGTGGGACGGAAGCGCGGAGCGCTAAACACGCCCACAAAGTCAGTCCTGAGCATGCTGGCACCTGCCAGGGAAAGAGCTCATTGGTGCGCGCAAGCAGCGCATGTGAAGCCTTAAAGGGCCGGCGCCCGGTAAGACCATGGCAGTGGCCGAGCACTGCCACCCCCGGGAATCTGCTCGGGGGCCGCATAAAAGGTCATGGTGTGCCGCATGTGGCCCGCGGGCCGGAGGTTCCTCACCCCTGCTGTAAAGCATCTAAAGCGTTAATAACTTATTGAATGTGGTTTTGAGGAGATTGAGGAGTGCAGTTTTTAAAATGGTGTCACTTTTGGGTATTTTCTGTCACCTAGGCCTCTCAAAGTCACTTCAAATGTGATGTGGTCTCTAGAAAAAAAAAAGATTTTGTAAATTTTGTCGGAAAAAATAGAAATTACTGATAAACTTTGAACCCTTGTAACTTCCTAACAAAAAAAAAAATGTTTCTAAAATTGTGCTGATGTAAAGTAGACATGTGGGAAATCTTATTTACTATTTTGTGTGAGAACTCTTGGATTTAAGGGCGTAAAAATGAAAAGTTTGAAAATTGCAAAATTTTCAACATTTTTGCTAAATTTACACAAATAAATAAAAAAAAATTGTCTTAAAATTACCATGACCATGAAGTACAATATGTCACAAATAAAAGCAATCTCAGAATCACCAGGATCTGTTGAAGGGTTCCAGAGTTATAACCTCATAAAGTGACACTGGTCAGAATTGAAAAAATGGCCCAGTAAGTAAGGTGACAACAGGCTGGGGGGTGAAGGGGTTAAGTAATGGGTTGGGCAAAGTTACTAACTAGGGATGATCGAATACTTCGATTATTCGGCTTCGCGAATATTTTCCGAGTACCTCGCCGCTATTCGATTATTCGTGAATATTCGATGCGCAATGTAAGTCTATGGGAAACCCGAATAACAACTATTCGGGCTTCCCATAGATTTACATTGCGCATCAAATAGTCGAATAGCGGCGAGGTATTCGGAAAATATTCGCGAAGCCGAATAATCAAAGTATTCGATCATCCGTATTATTAACGCTACTAACCTGACAGGTTCCCTTTAAACAGAAAATACACATTTGATTGTGAATAAAGCTATAATGCTAATACGATTTAATAAGTGGAATTTCAGTGGGAGCAAATTAGGTGTATGGCTCTGGCAAGTGAATATAGATTTGAATGGGCACAGATGTGCCTGAGAGTTGAGTCTACAGCAGGATGCCGTAAGTGATGCCAGACTGGAGGGAATAGATTAGCACTTTGGCAGCAGCTAGAGCCACAAGGAAAGATTTGCTGGGTAGGAGTCAAAGGTGAAGATGCAGTAAACAATCATAACATAACAATTAAAGGAAAGAAAGGACATCCAGTGCTGAACCTGAAATATGGAAGATGATTTACTTGTGTCGTGATATGAATTACAATAATCATAGGCACTAGATCAAGCAGGAAAATTAGCTGCACTAGACATATGTTATTAGTATAAATAACAGGAAATAGTAAATCTTGTTTGGTTGTACCTTAGACTAATAACAAGGAATTGTTTAAATAGCAATCACATGAGATATTGTAATAAACGACAGAATACAAAAGCAGGATAGTCGGATAGAAGGCTCATTTCTCTTGCAGCATTTATACAGTCAGTGAAATTACTCAATGTCCACTGAATTCATTAGATGCATGTGGTACTTCAGAAACAGAGATGAGCGGACTTGTGTTTGGTACGAACACCAAACGTTGGGTTCGCTAATCTTTATTCAGAAATAAAAGCAACATTTTTACCAAATTCTAACCCATTTTAGCATTATACAAAAGTGCAATAAAGCAAGATGTTCCATGGGGGCATATTAATATTGTAATTGTCAAATTTTAGCCAATAATGTCAAATTTGTAAACTCAGGCACAATGGTTGGGAGGAAGCCCAGAAAAGACCTAATCTAACCACTTAAAAGCGCTGTCATGTTCAAATGCCACGAAAATGGCTAGTCATTTTTGCGTCATTTGAACACAATTCAGGAACATCCCCATTCAAGCATGGAAAGTAACAGTGAATTGCATGATGGTTGGATTGAATTCCTCTGGTCGCCTTCATGGAAATCTAGTGATTCAACAGGTGTCATCAAGTGATTGCTCAATCAAGAAAACGTGAGCATTATTTAAAGTCCATGATTCCCAACAAACTCTTCACGCATAAAGTAAGGGCCACACGGGTCAGAAACACATTGCCTTCTACTCCTAGCCATGCTGTGTACCGATGTGTTTTAATTCATGTTTTTTTATTTTAATATTAAAATAAATTTCTTGGAATTTATGGTTGGGATCAGTGCTGGTTTTTCGCCCTTTTTTATTTATTCATATTCATCTGTTTGTTCTTGTGTTGTATTCATATAATGATGGTGGTTCTGATTATATCTTAATATCATGGTGCTGTGTTCTTGTACTGATAGTGGTTTAGGTGTTGTATTCATGTACTGTTGATGGTTCTGGTGCTGTATTCCTGTACTAATAGTTGTACTGTTACTGTATTCATGTATTTTTGGCAGTTCTGTTGATTGCATTCCTGTACTGATAGTAATTCTAGTACTTTATTTCTTTCTAGGAGACACTGATTTGTTTTATACACCACAATACTGTGATACTGCATTATATAGTATAAGAAAACAGACAATCAAAGGGTTAAGTCTCCTAATAGGACTAAATACCGTGTTTCCCCAAAAATAAGACCACCCCGAAAATAAAACCTTGCAGGAGTTTTCAGGGAGGCTTAAATATAAGACATCCCCTGAAAATAAGACCTAGCCGCAGTCAATAGTGAAGTGTCATGCAGCAGTAAAAAAGTTAAAGACACTGCAGGACACTTCATTATAGACAGCGGTCAACCCCAGAAGAAAGAAGAGAGAAGACCCCCATCATGCTCACAGAAGCCGACCAGGAGCAGGTGAGCGCATCAAGGTCCTGCGGCTGAACACACACACACACACATACACACACACACACATCAGATCACATATGTACACACTACAGATCGCATCCACACACTCACCACATCCAGCGATATCGCTTGCTTCTCGGCGGCGATACTGTGCAGTGCAGTGACCTTACAGGACCTGCCGGAGGATCACATGGCCGGAAGCACGTGGTATCTCCAGATGTTGTGAGTGTGTGCGCGTGATTGTACCGGTATGTGCGATATCATGAGTGTTTGTGAGTGTATGCGATCGGATGTGTGACTGTGTGTTCTGTCTGATGTGTGAGTGTATGCGATCGGATGTGTGTGTGTATGCTGTCTGATGTGTGACGGTGTTCTGATGTGTGAGTGACGGCCAGACGCAGGGAAGCACAGCTGCTGGAGATCACTGGGAGCAATCATGTGGAATGTGGTGTGTGTGTGTGTGATCTGATGTATGCGATTGTCAGTCAGATGCAGGGGAGCACAACTGATGGGAGATCACAGGGAGGAATGATGTGCGATCCATGTCTTTTTCTCCATAGTGTGAATGATGTGGAATCTGATGTATGTGTGTGTGTGTGTGTGTGTGTGTGTGTGTGTGTGTGTGTTTGTCTGTATGAGTATGAGTAATGTGATCTATGCGAGTGTCAGCCAGACACAGGGGAGGCATGCAGCACACCTGCTGGGAGATCACAGGGAGATCTGGGAGCCATACAGACGCCTGGGGCTGGTAAATATAACGATCCTGGGAAGGGGGGGTCTGCTTTTTGTGGGGGGTTAACTTACCCCCAATCATGTCTCTTCAAGAAAACATCCACTAAAAATAAGACCTAGTGCTTTTTTCAGGGCAAAAAAAATATAAGACAGTGTCTTATTTTTGGGGAAACAGGATAGTAATGAATGAGTACCATAAAAACAACCCCCCTCTTTCTTTCTCCCCCAAAAAAGACAGAATTGTGTTTATTCACTTCATGGTTAAATTGCACTGTGGAGAAGGGCGCCAATTGAATTTTTGCCTTAGGCAGCAGAAAAGCTAGAATTGCCCTTGGCTGTGGGTCCAACTGTTGTGTGATTACAGTGGTGGTGCATATTTGTGACTACTACTCCATTCACTGTCCATAGGAGTGGTGACCACAAATTCTCACTATTGCTCATTCAGGCGCAGCACTTAGGTCTTCAATTGTCATGGTCGGTGAGGGTCTTTGAAATCCCTGAGTGCCTAGTGATCATACATTTATCATCTCCCCTGTGGTGGATAGATGATAAATGTTGTTTATAAAGACAACCCCTTTAATGAACTGATAGTTGGCATATAAGCTTAATCCTCTTTATATATATTTGTCCTGCCATGGAGGGAAAACGTAACCATACAGTGGGAGTTAGCTTCAAAATAAACTTCTTTAGCTATATGTAGTGAGTATTCTTCATTTTTAATACACACACACAATGTCCTTCTATTTCCGTTTTATAATCTGTCCTGCTAACGGCTTTCTGCTATCTGTGATCTTGTCAGACCTCCAGCACCAGCTGCAGAAACTCGATAAGAACAGTAATATTCTCTAGACATCCTGTGATCCAGCATGACATCCATTGCATGGTACACCAGCCAACCTAAACTCTCACACTATTAATGATAGGGTTAAGTAACTATTTTAATTATATTTACTGCTTCTGAAAAATAAAAGTAGGTCAGATTCACTGCTTAACTCTGTCCCTGCTGTGAGACATCTGCGGAATCTTTCATCATACCAGAAATATGGTGCTTTATCCGATATCTATCCAGCATAATCATACAATAATATTCTGAAAATTCAAGTAAGGAGTACAGTAAAATTCTAAAATAATAATAATATCCCTATTTATTTACCTTCTATTCTAATTGATACTTAGGTAGAAATAACCATAATAAATGAGCAGTGGCTCCATTCCAAGATGGGGCAATTTGTACTGAAACGGATTTTCCATGAATATGGTATTTTATTAACATCAGCTTGCTCTATGGTAGGTAAAAACAATAAAATCAGCATTACTCCCCCTCCACTGCTGCAGCGATGTCTCTGTCACTGTCCTGATATTTGTTGATAGGCTGAAGCGGTAATGGCACAACTACAGCATGTAATAACTGCAGTCAATCACTAGGGTCAAAGATCTAGTGCAGATTAGCTGCAGTGGTCATATGTGCTGTAGTAGTGCCATCAGCTATGGAGTGTGTCAACAAAGTCGAGAATCAGGGAGGACTGCGTCCGGACCAAAGATCTTAACAGCTCATTTACATATAAGAAAAATGTGGATTTCTTTACAATAAGATATCAGATTGCAGATATTATGGTATCATTTTCTTAAACTTTCTATGACCTACATGCCCATATAGACAACTTTGGAAGGTTGTTGCCACTGACTGATTCCCTTTTAATATGTTTATTGATCTGCCACCTTATAATGTATTTACAGAAAACAAAGGAGATCTGTAGATTCAAATGGATTAAAAATAAGAACTTTCAAGGAATCCTAGAGACTGCGTAATAAAAACATATCTGACATATTATTTTATTATAATTAGGTATGAATTATAGCCTGTATATATATTATGCAAATATAAAAAAAGTTACATACACCAGAGTTAAGACTATCCATTACACCCGGCCCGTTATTAGTGCATCATCACAACAGAATAAACTTTTATGGTTTTACATTCATGAAACTAAGGCTGGTTTCACACTACGTTTATTTAACATCCGTCCATAACGTTTTTTTAGCGGAAAAGCGGATCCAGTGCAAATGCGTTTTCATTTCAATGCATTTGCAATATACTCGCGTTAACATGCGTTCACCTGCGTTTGCGTGCGTTATAGTGAGGATCCAGCGACTTGCAGTTTTTTAACATCTTTCAAAAACGCTACTTGTAGCGTTTTTGAGCTGCGTCCAAATACTGCAAATTGCTGGATCCTGACTAAACAGCACGCAAACGCAGGTGAACGCTGGCGTGCTGATAGACAGGATCCTGCTTTTGTACTGAGCATGCCCAGAAAGTACTGAGCATGCCCAGAACCAGTCTCGCGTGATCTGTCTCTCTCTCCTCTTCCCTCCCTCACCCTCTCTATCTCTATCTCTGTCTTTCCCCCTTCCTCCCCTGTCTCTCTCTCCCACCTGAGAGCTGCGGACAGTCGTAACCAAGGTAAATATCGGGTAACCACTTCTGTTAGTTACCCGATGTTTACGTTGGTAACGTGTACAGGCAGCCCTGCTCCTAGCAGCTGCAGACACTCGTAACCAAGATAAATATCAGGTATCCAAGCCCGATGTTTACCTTGATGTCAGAAGCCGGCTCCCAGTCTAGTTCCCCTCACTCCCGATCACATGACTCCAATGCCCGCCCCTAAACATCCAGTGACAGGATCCTGCAAAATAACAGATGCGTTTGCATACGTTTTTTGCTGTAAAAGCAGGATCCGTATTTCCGCTAAAATAACGTTAAGGACGGATGTTAAATAAACGTAGTGTGAAACCAGCCTAACTGTTATGCTAGGCGGATGAGCAGAGATGTTAGTGAACCCACTGGGCCACAGATATGAATCTGGGTGCCACTCGGGAAGATTGGTGATGCATCGGCTGACCCCAGGGGCACAGTAGCGACAGTCTCTGGTATTAGGTTTTGGCAGCAGCTGGTGTCGAGATTCCATCCGTTATGGTTGGATGGATGGTACAGCAGCAGCGTCCGGTGTGAATATTTGTAACTGCAGGGGACAATACTTCATGGCAGCAGGTATCGTGGTAGGCAAACAGGGTAATGGCTCGCAGCAGCACGTAGGGATATGGCAGCAGTAGGGATATAAAAGCAGCACACTATAATGCAAACAGATATAAGTAACAGTACTAGCACAATAAGACAGCGGCAGCAGCACAGTGCTAGGGAACATGACTACAGCAATGAGTCTAAAGGCCCCTTTACACACTGAAACTTTCTAGCGATCCCACCAGCGATCCCAACCTGGCCGGGATCGCTACAAAGTCTCTGGTGAGCTGTCAAACAGGCAAACCTGGCCAACGACGCAACAGCAATCCGGACCTGCAAAACGACCTAGCTAGTCATTGGGGACGTTGTAAAGCAGCTTTTTGAAAGGGAAGTCGCTAACGAAGTTGCTGTAAAGTCCCCTTTACACACTAAAACTTTGCTGCACAGCGGGAAACAAAGGACCAAAGAATGGTCCTGAACGATTTGTAGCGATCACAACTTCACAGCAGGGGCCAGGTCGCTGATGTGTTTCACACACTGCAATGTCGCTGGGGAGGTCGCTATAATGTCACAAAACCGGTGGCGTTACAGCGATGTCGTTTGCGATGTTGCAGTGTGTAAAGCCACCTTAACTCAAACTCATTGTCCAGGAGACTCTCAAAGGGCAGAGTTGCCTCAAATACCTGAAGCCTCCCAGCTGACCTGGAAGGCACTTCCAGGTTAGGAGGACACTGGCCCTTTAAGAAAGGGGCCATCTCCATCGGCACACCCAACAGGCAAAGGCCTGGAGCCTGTCAGGAGTACAGATGCTCTGTGAGGCTGCAGCATGAGATGGGGATGTGAACACCACCGCAAAAAGCCTGGGCAGCTGAGGGAACCAATGTCCTCGCTGGGGGAGGGGAGTAGGATAGTGCGACGCTGCCGGCATGGGCATTACAGTGCCCCCCCCCATTTTTCCGCCCCGTTTTCCAGAATATCTTAAGGAGAAGAGGAGCATTAATATTCTCCCTTGGCTCCCATGACCTCTCCTCAGGACCAAACCTCTTACAGTCCACCAGGTAGTAGGTTTTATCTCTGACCTATTTTGCTGCAAGGATGGCTTTTATCTCATATATGTCTTCATCAATGACCGAAGGTGAAGAGATACCTGGATCCCTGTGATAATGGCTCAGGACAACAGGTTTGATGTTGGACACATGGAAAGAGTTGGTGATGCGTACAAAGGAAAGGAGCTTCAGTTAGTAAGACACCTTGTTAATCCGCTGGAGCACCTCAAAGGGACCAATAAAGCGGGAACCCAGCTTGTAGGATGGCAACTTGAGGCGGACATATCTGGAAGAGAGCCATACCTTGTCTCTGGGCTGGAACGGAGGAGGGTCTAGGCGTCTCTTGTCCACAGGCCTCTTTGTGACGCCCTGGTAAAACCAGGTAGGCACACATAGGCCCCCGCATAACACCTTCCCTCACTTAGGTAGCAGACAGCCGACCTGAAACCCTAGTCATCCCCCATTAGGGCAAGACAGGCACACCAGTGGGCGGGACCAGGTGGTTAGGGAATGCCCACCTAGGGGTCTAGACAGCCCAGGGCGGGAAAACAAACAGATTAGTTTTGAGTTCAAGTTGAGAGGAGTGTGGGCTGAAGTTAGGTGTAGCTCCAGCGGAAGAGGTACAAGTTGAACAGTGCCAGGGTTGGAGCCCTGGTACCTTGGCTAGGTGGCAGACGGTGGTCTCCGTCAGCAGGAGATGGGAAGAGGGCTCAGCAGATCCGAGGAGGACCGGAGAAGGGTTGGAGCCCACCGGTACCGACACTAGAGACCCGACCGGAAACCATGCACAGAGGGGGTACTCGGACCCTGAAGCCAGGACCGAAACCAGTGGCCTAGCTAATTAACCGATTGAGGGCAGGATTACAGGTCCTGTCCCAACCTAAGTCCCAAAAGCAGACAACCACCCACAGAGAGGGATAGGGCAACCGCCAGGGCCCATAGATCCCACGAGTCAGCGTCAGCAGGCACGCCTCCTTAGGCACACAGACAGCCAGGAGCGGACTCCGTGTTCCATACCGGGAAGTCTAAAACACAACTACAATTAGTGCAGAGGAGAAGACGGCGACCTTCAGCCCGGGTGGGGGACCAGAGTACAACCGGCCGCGGCGGCCAGCCACCAGCACCTTGGTTTACCAAAAGACTCGTGTGATTCATTTAATTGTGAGTAACCAAACATCCCCTGGTCCATCCGGGCATGCAAGCCCCTGCCATTGCCATACCCTGCACAGAGACACTGGGCCCCAGGGCAACCTTCCCTACCCACGGAGGGGTTAACATCTGGCTGCCATTACATCTTTCCCAGGTTTCCCACAGCAGTAGCGGTGGTGTCCCACTTCACCACACACCGTGGGTGGCGTCACAGACAATCTACAATCAATCCCGTACAAATACGTCCCCTTTTCATTCGGAGTGTCCGCGCGATTCCCGGGTCCGGAGAACCCCTCGAGCCGTAACGTAGACCCGGATCCAAGCAGCGCCGGCTGCTGGCACAGGGGCGGCACACCCCCATACGAATGGAGGTCTGCTTCAGGGAAGACTTGGTCTCCGCCCAGATGTCAGAGACCATCTTGACGAGGGAATCAGCCGCAGGAAATCCGGAGGTGAGCGCCACTGGGAATTGGATTCTGGGTTGCTGTTCATACATGATCTGAAAAGGAGACTTGGTGGAGGACTCACGTACGTGGTTGTTATATGAGAACTCTGCCCAAGGGAGCAGCTTGACCGTCACTATGATGCTCATTGACGAAGTGTTGGCAGAAAGTTCATCAGAATCTGGTTCACCCGTTCCACTTGGCCATTGGAATGCGGATGGTAGGCGGATGAGAAGTCCAGTGTAACATCAAGCAGCTTGCATGTGGCCCTCCAGAATCAAGAGTTGTTGCAAAGCTGAGCATTGATGGTTGCAGGATCTGCCAGCTGCAGAGAGCACAGTCGGGCGTCTATAGCCTGTAGAACGGTCATGAGTTGACATTGTTCCTCCCGCACATGAGCAAGTTCTCACTGAGCCGAGAACACAGGGGCAGTAGGGTTCATGGCCTAGGCAAACTGTTATGCTCAACGGGCATAGATACAGAGCAGAGATGTTACTGAACTCACTGGTCGGCAGAACACAGTAAACCCAGAGGGGCTGTGCTTGGTCTTTTCCAGAGCCCCTAAAGGTGAGGTTGTTATGCTGCAGGTATGAGTCTGGGTGACACTCATTTAGACTGGCGCTGCATCAGCTGGCCCCAAGGGTACGGGAGTGACAGCGTCTGGTATTAGTTTCCGGCACCACCTGGTGTCGACATTCCGTCCGGAATAGATGGATGGATGGTACCGCAGCAGCGTTCAGCGTGGATACTTGTGGCTGCAGGGGACAATACTTCGGGTCAGCGGGTATCGTGGTAGGCAGCCAGGGTAACGGCTCACAGCAGTGGCAGCAGGAAGGGTTACAGGCAGCAGCACACTGTAATGCAAACAGATATAAGCAAAAGATCTAGCATAAGAAGACCGCAGCAGCACAGTGCTAGGGAATCTGACTATGGCAATGAATCTAGCTCAAACTCACTGCCCAGGTAACTCTCATAGGGCAGGGCATGACCAGGGAGGCACTTCTGGGTTAGAAGGACACTGGCCCTTTAAGAAAGGGGGCGTGGCCATGGGCGCACCCTACGGGCAGAGGCCTAGTACCTGTCTGGAGTACAGATGCTCCGTGAGGCTGCAGCATGGGATCGGGACTGGACCAACACCGCAGGACGCCTGGATAGGTGAGTGAACCGACATCCTCGCTGGGGGAGTGGAGCAGGAGAGAACAAGTGTAGCACCCCTGAAGCCATCAGGGAGCTACAAGGTACTGTATCCCCACCAGGATGAAGGGCCTACCCCCAGGGACACAGAAGACCAGTGCCGGTAATAACAAAAACATTCCAAATAATCCCTGTTTTATCCCCAAATTCCCCATAGACTGGTACCAGACTAGGACCTAATGGACCTTATGGATAGCCACTTAGAGGTGGAGCCAATCCAGTCTACTAGACCACCAGGTGGGAGGGGCAGACAGTGGACAGTTGGAGAGTCGAGTAGTGAGTCGTCGTAGGTGATGGATGGATGTACAGAGAGCGAGTGAAGCACTGACAGGAGTGTAACAGTGACAAGAGGGCCCAGGCGTTTGGTTGCCGGTGGAGTACGGTGGAGTGCTCCCGGAACCATAGCACCAACGGGGTAATGAATCCTAGGTCAGACTAACGTTCCAGGCAGATCTGATAAAATATGCACAGTGAGGGGACCATCAAGGACCTCACTGACCTTGAAGTTCGTGGACTCAGTAGAAAAGGGAGAACCGGGGAACAGGATCAGAGACTCCGATGTTGTGAATACATTTGAATTAGATTCCAGTTTGGGACGCTCTCTTGTGGTCAGTGCTGGTAGTGCAGTTGACTTGCTGAGTGGGAAACAGACAGCTGAGGAGGATTGGCAATTAGGTCATTCGGATTGGGCCTATATAACTGAGTAGTTTCCTCCTGTTCCTTGCCGGTGCTCAATGTATATCCTGTGTGCTAAGGACATTCTGAAACCAGCCCTTTTATCTGTGTCTACCAGAACTCCTCTCAGATGAGTTGGTCTTTGTACCTCTGCTTATGGTTTTCCCTTTTTTTTGTTATTTTGCATGTGTTGAGTTCTTGGTGGAGTTGGATCATTCCCTGCTGGGAGTATCTGTGTACCTTTCTCCATGTTCTGCTATGTATTGTGTTTTGTCATGCTTGGTACTAATTTCAGTCCCTCCTCTATATCAGTGTTTTTTTTGGATCCCACTAACACCAGAGTACTGATATAGTGGTGGAGAGCCTGTGTAGGCTCAGTATTTTTCCATATCATGCGTTCTGGTATTTACTAGGGTTTTTATGGCTGCAGTCAGTGCTCTTTCCTATCCTTTCCTATGCAGATAGTTTGGGCCTCATCTTTGCTTAATCTATTCTCTAGCTACATGTGTTTTCCTATATCACCGTAGTCTTTACATGTGGGGGGGCTATCTATATCTGTGGGGACTGCTCCGAGGCAGATTAGCTTTTCTAATATTTCTCTCTGTAAGAATATTTAGTTCTTCGGCTGTGTCGAGGCGACCAGGTCATCGTAGGCATGCCCCACGGCTACTTCTAGTTGTGTGTCAGTATCAGGTCTGCAGTCTGTTAAGGTTCCAGCCACTCTGGTTATTTTTTGGGTTTCCGAGTTTTTGTCCTTTTTCTGATCCTCCTCGGTCACCGAATCATAACACTCCGACCCCACAGGGTTCACGCTACCATCATACAGACTACCGTTGAGAGACTACCAGGAGGGGACCCCCAGACGCTCCAAGCCGCGGGGACCCACCAACCAAAGACAGGTGCAGGGGAAAGAAGCCACCAGGTCACTAAACCGGCACTGGAACTAAGGGGACCAGCGGACAAGACCAGTTTTTCTCGGCTAACCAGTTTACAACAGACTGTGGGTAAAAGAACCAGTTACACTGCAACCCCTTGTGTGGCCTGCCTTCTTTCTGCACCCATCTACATCATTTGTCCTTTGGGGCCCGGCCCTACTTGCGGAGGGCCTAACACCCAGGCTGCCACCAACACCGGCCCCAGTAGTGAGGACTGTGCAGCGGAGGCTCCATCCGCAGAGCCTCAATCCACAAGTGGCGTCACGTATAAACTTTCATTCAATCTCCACTGTAAATATTCCCCTTTTAAAAAGCGTCCCCAGGACACGGAACTGGGCAACAGTCACCAAGTGACATTTCCCCAGCAATACACTGCCCGAGACCGAATACCCCATAGTCCTGGGCAACACACAAGGACGCCGGCATGGGCATTACACTAATGCACAAATATTTTGAAGTAAACTACGTCATTTCAGGCTAGGCTCACACCAGCATTCTGATTACCGTTATTCTCTTATGTCTGGAAATCCTCATGGCAGACTGGCGAAAACTCGCACACTTGTATAAACCAGGTATGCTGTGTTGTGATTCATTCCTCCTTATTTGCCCCATGGAGTTACCTTACTGTTTAGTGCTTGGTACACAATTGTCTGTGGCAGCTGCAGAAGAGAGAGCATCCATAATGCTCAACTGAAACAACTGAATCAGTCACTAAAGAAAAAAAAAAGTTACAAATAAACAGTGATTGTCATGCCAGCATTGACCATAGTTCTATCACAAAACTTACCCTCATAACTTACATCCACCACGTGCTCCCATAATATTCTAGCCTGCAGCTTCCACCGTCTAGGAATGACCTAGAGATCTCCTCACCCAAGATTTCTGATCTATGAATAGAGTATAAGGACTCCATTAAAGACTGAGACTCAGGCGAGCCGGTCTTCACTCTCCATGTATGTCAATAAGATTTGGGCACCTATAATCCTCTCACCAGCTTTCCATTTGTGCTTCCTTGAAGCACTATGGTCTGCTATACTATGGTATGGTCGAACTGCTGCTCTACATACCAGAAACACACAACAAGATCTAATATTAAGCTGCAGGCTTTACTATTTAATGTGAGCAGAAGTCTGCCCAATCAGAATATTGTTGAGCTGTGGCCGCTCATTAGCTATAGTGGGCATGTAACACAATAATATCAGGTCACTCTCCAGGAACAGAAGCGCCGACAATGCTCCACTGCAGGAAGGGAATATACACTGTTTTTACTTTAACTGTGGTCCTGATTCAATAAGAAGGGGTTGTTAAGTAATGGACAACCCCTTTAAATAAGCCTGCAATAAAAGCTGCTAAGGTACTGTACCTGCTCATCGTAAGGCCCCCTTCACACGTCCGTGAAAAACACGCACGTGTGTTACGGGCCGTTTTTCGGGTCCGTGTCCCGTTTTTGTGTCCGTTTTTATGGTCCGTGTGGCACCTGTGTGAATTGCGTATGCTAGCCGTGTTTGTGTGCAGAACGTCCGTGTGTGCGTGTGGAATTAACGTGTATGTGTACGTGTAATGTCCGTGTGTAATGTCCGTGTGTGTGATGCACAATGTCGTTTATAAATGTCGGCTGACAGCAGACAGAGTTGCGCGATGAGAATGAACTCGGGTGAACTTCACCCGACTTCATCCTCATACCGCGGCTCTGTCTGTGTCGAGTACTGATTAGCGGTCACCTGTGAAGGATTCACCGGTGACCGCTAATCCCCCGATTGACTGAAGTTTCCCCCCCTCTCTCATACTCACCGTTCCTCGATCTCCGGCGCAGCTCTGCACGGCATTCACACGGCTGCGGCGGCATTTACTATTTTGAAAAAGCCGGCCGCTCATTAAACAATCTCCTATTCCCTGCTTTCCCCGCCCACCGGCGCCTATGATTGGTTACAGTGAGACATGCCCCCACGCTGAGTGACAGGTGTCACACTGCACCCAATCACAGCAGCCGGTGGGCGTGTCTATACTGTGCAGTAAAATAAATAAATAAATAATTAAAAAAAAACGGCGTGCGGTTCCCCCCAATTTTAATGCCAGCCAGATAAAGCCATACGGCTGAAGGCTGGTATTCTCAGGATGGGGAGCTCCACGTTATGGGGAGCCCCCCACCCTAACAATATCAGTCAGCAGCCGCCCAGAATTGCCGCATACATTATATGCGACAGTTCTGGGGCTGTACCCGGCTCTTCCCGATTTGCCCTGGTGCCGTTGGAAAATCGGGGTAATAAGGAGTTATTGGCAGCCCATAGCTGCCAATAAGTCCTAGATTAATCATGTCAGGCGTCTATGAGACACCTTCCATGATTAATCTGTAAGTTACAGTAAAAAAACACACACACCCGAAAAAAATCCTTTATTTGAAATAAAAAACACAAACAAATTCCCTCATCACCAATTTATTAACCCCGACAAACCCTCCATGTCCGGCGTACTCCACGGACCTCCAGCGTCGCGTCCAGCTCTGCTGCATGGAGGTGACAGGAGCAGCAGAAGACACCGCCGCTCCGGTCACCTCCACGCAGCTAATGAGATGAGTAGCGCGATCAGCTGCTGTCATTCAGGTAACTCGCGGCCACCGCTGCATTTTTTCCCGATACCCTTGTGAAAAGAAAAGCTACCTAGTTGAAGCAACAGTTTTGTGGTAAAAAAATTTTTTTTCTTTTCACGGCTCAACGTTATAAACTTCTGTGAAGCCCCCAGGTGTTCAAAGTGCTCATCAAACATCCTTCCACATTGCTTTGGTTCCTGTGACGCACCTAGAGGGTTAATAAACTTCTTGGATGTGGTTTTGAGCAGTGTGAGGGGTGCAGTTTTTAGAATGGGGTCACTTTTGGGTATTTTCTGTCACCTCGGCCTCTCAAAGTCACTTCAAATGTGATGTGGTCCCTAAAAAAAATATTTTGTAAATTTTGTTGGAAAAATTAGAAATTGCTGATGAACTTTGACCCCTTCTAACTTCCTAACGAAAAAAAAAATTCTTTCGAAAATTGCGCTGATGTAAAGTTGACAAGTGGGAAATGTTATTTAGTAACTATTTTATGTGACATATCTCTCAGATTTATGGGCATAAATTTTCAAAGTTTGAAAATTGCGAAATTTTCCAAATTTTCGCACAATTTCCTAAATTTTCACAAATAAACGCAAAAAGTATTTGTTAGTATTAGGTGTTTTAGTGGCCGGGGGTGAAGGGGTTAAAAAAAAAAAAAAGGTCCTCATTCAGAGACAAGATGTTCCTCCTCCTCCCAGTGTGTGTATTCTAGTGTGGAGCTGAAAGCTGAAGGTCACAGCAGATTTCTCTCTCCCTCTCCCAGAAACCAGACTGATCCTATTCTCATGTTGTAAGCTGGATGTTCTTAATTCTCAATAAATGAATATTCTCTGTTGCTCGCTGTGGACATCATGCTAATTAATCCGCTGCTAACAGGTTATGGGCCCAGAGTCAAAGCAGTCCCAGACCTCCAGAGCACAGAGATAGAAAGACAACAGCGAACTGAGAAGAAGTAAAGATGGCCACCAGCGGCAACTCAGCAAAGTTTACAGTGCCAAGCCTGAATAACCAGAACTACCAATCCTGGAAATTCAAGGTGAAGATGCTGCTGATAAGAGAAGGTACGTGGAAATACACTCAGGAGCCTAAGCCTGACCCAGTACCACAGGACTGGCTAGAGATGGATCAGAAAGCACAGAGCACCATATCACTCAGCATAGAGGATGATCAGATTGTGCATGTGTGTAAGTGTGAATCTGCAAATGAAATGTGGGAGCAGCTGCAGAAAGTACATGAGAGGATAAATCTAAGTAATAAACGCTATCTAATGAGAACGCTGTATCAGTCTAAGCTGCACAATGACCAGGACATGCAGGACTACATTAGAAACACTCTAGAGACCGTAGAGCACCTGCGGGGCATTGGGGAAGATATGAAGGACTTCCATGTAGCAGCACTACTACTTAGTGGTCTCCCAGAAAGCTATGACATGCTTGTAACTGCACTAGATGCACGCCCAGATGATGAGCTTACATTGGAGTACATCAGAGGAAAGCTTGTAGATGAATATAAGAGAAAGGCAGAAAGTGTGAGCAGCAAGATATGCAACAAGGAAACTGCTTTACAAACACAGGGTGTGCCCACCAGCAGAAACCACCCTAAAGAAACACGTGAATGTTTTGTATGCAAGAAGCCAGGTCATTTAAAAGCTGAATGCAGAGTCTGGAAAGCTAAAATGAATCAGCTGAAGAAGCAAAACAGTTAACAAAGAGTTAAGAGCGCTGTATCTGAAAATAATGATCCTGTAAATACTGAGGCTGCATTCACATCAGTCAATGCATTTAAATCAAAGCATGCGTGGTGTATAGATTCTGGTGCAACAAGTCACATGACCAATGACAGAGACTTCTTTACTAAGGCTGGTTTCACACTACGTCTTTTTAACATCTGTCAAAAACGTTTTTTTAACGGAAGTACGGATCCTGTGCAAATCCGTTTTCATGTCAATGCATTTTCAATGGACTCTCGTCCACCTGCGTTTGCGTCCGTTAGACGCAGGATCCGTCCTTTTACGTTATTTTAACATGTTTCAAAAACGCAACATGTAGCGTTTTTGAGCTCCGTCCAAATACTGCAAATTGCTGGATCCTGACTATAACGCACGCAAACGTAGGTGAACGTTGCATGCTGATAGACAGGATCCTGCATTTGGACTGAGCATGCCCAGACAGTACTTTGCATGGCCGGAACCAGAGTCTCTCTCTCTCTCTCTCTCTCTCTCTCTCTCTCTCTCTCTCTCTCTCTCTTTATTAGCTGTAAAAGCAGGATCCGTACTTCCGTTAAAAAAACGTTTTCAACGGATGTTAA
This sequence comes from Anomaloglossus baeobatrachus, assembly GCF_048569485.1. Lineage (NCBI taxonomy): Eukaryota > Metazoa > Chordata > Amphibia > Anura > Aromobatidae > Anomaloglossus > Anomaloglossus baeobatrachus. The sequence continues at coordinate 349,888,037 of NC_134357.1, read as the reverse complement.
AAAGACGTAGTGTGAAACCAGCCTAAGCTTAACCAAAGCAAGTCAGAGAAAGTGATAATGGCGAATGGTCAGTGTATGAACTCAGAAGGCATAGGTGATGGTTATATTGATTGTAACATCTCTGCAACACAAAGCAGAAGGATCCATGTAAAAGATGTGCTATATGTGCCTAGTCTTGAAAGTAATCTATTATCTGTGAAAAAGCTCACGAAACAAGGGAATGAAGTTACATTTAAGCACGATAGCTGCATCATCTCAAAGGAGGGTCACCCACTAGCATAAGGAAAAATCAGAGATGAACTGTATCAGTTGAAATGTAAAGAGTGTGTATACACAGCTAAGCAAGAACTGCACAAGAACTGTATTCATGTATGGCACAGGCAGCTTGCGCATAGAGACCCAGAAGCAATAAGAAAGTTATTTCAAGAACAATTAGCTGATGATATTACAATTGATCCATGTAACCAGACAATGAGGTGTACCAGCTGTATCAAAGGGAAAATGTCCAGAAAGGCCTTTCCTAAGAAAAGTACTACAAGAACAGAACAACCACTAGATTTAATACACACGGATATCTGTGGTCCAATGCGTACTCAGACCCCTGGAAAGAAGAGATATTTTCTTACATTTATTGATGACAATTCAAGATATACAGTTGTCAATCTACTTCACAGCAAAAATGAAGTTCCAGAGAAACTTGAAATATATCTAGCTGAAGTATATAACAAGTTTGGGAGAATGCCAAAAATTCTACGTGCAGATAATGGGACTGAATATACAAGTAAAGAGACACAGAGCATTTTAAAGAAAAATGGAATCCTATTTCAGACTACTGTACCATACAACCCTGAGCAAAATGGTGTAGCAGAAAGAAGGAACCGAACACTCTGTAAAAGCGGAAGGAGTATGTTATTTGATGCAAATCTGCCTACAGTATATTGGGGCGGAGCTATTATTACGGCTTGATATCTTCAGAACAGACTACCAGGTAAAGCGACAGAGAAAACTCCATTTGAGCAATGGAATAGTAGAAAGCCAAAACTACAACACATAAGGATTTTCGGAAGTAGAGCATTTGTACACATTCCCAAAGAAAAACGAACTAAGTGGGAATCTCACACTAAGGAAGGCATCCTGGTAGGCTACAGTGAAACCCAGAAAGCTTATAGAATTCTACACCCAGACACAAACAAGGTCACAATAAGCAAAGATGTGGTGGTTGATGAAAACTTCGTGTCACCCAAGTTTTATGACATTATGCCAGTAGTCCAGATGAAGCAACAACAACAATCTCAGTCACAATTACAAGACAACGAAAGGGAGAATGTAGAAGTCTGGCTAGATCCTTCAACCACTGAAGGAACAACAAAAAGCCTAAGTGAACCTGAAATCAGATGATCGTCAAGATCAAACAAAGGAATACCAGCTAAACGTCTATCCTACATTGTCAAGACACTACCTGAGTCAGAGCCACAGTCATGGGATGAAATGCAAAAACTACCTGCCCATGAAAGAACAAAGTGGATCAATGCCGCTAATGAAGAAATTAACTCACTTCATCAACTTCAAACTTGGAAACTCACTGAGTTACCACAGGGTAAAAAGACAATCAAGTGCAAGTGGGTATTTTAAACCAAATATGACTCTGAAGGTAAAGTCCACAGATTCAAAGCGAGGTTGGTCGCAAAAGGATATTCTCAAAAATATGGCAAAGACTATGATGCTACTTTTTCCCCATTCGCCAAGCAGACAACATTTAGAGCCTTGATGGCCGTAGCTGCTGTACAAAAGATGTTTGTCAGACATTTGGATATCAAAACTGCATTTTTAAATGGTGACATTGAGGAGGACTTATACATGACTCAACCTGAAGGTTATATAAAGGAAGGTGAACAGAATCTTGTTTGCAAACTACAAAAATCTCTTTATGGTCTTAAGCAATCGGCAAGAGCAAGGAACACCAAAATGAACAAAGTCTTGTTAGAAGAAGGATTTAAAAGAGGTCAAGCGGATCCATGCTTATATACGAGATATTCAGATGGAAAGTGGATGTATATTCTCTTATATGTGGACGATGTAATTGTACTTCATCAAGAAGAAGCCGAAATTGGGAAAATTACTGAAATTTTGAACCAGCATTTTGAAACAAAAGACCTTGGAAATGTGACATTATCTAGGAATCAAAATCCAGAGAGAGGAAGATGGAAGTTTTCTTCTAAATCAAAGTGCAAAAATTAATTCAATTCTGAATCAGTTTGGAATGACAGAAACCAAAGGTGTATCAACGCCAATGGAATCATCCTACCTGAAACTGGAAGAAGATGACCTGTTGCCTAACAATGAGAAATATCGACAAGCAGTGGGGGCACTTCTATACATATTGACTATGACTCGACCTGATATTACAACAGCAGTTGGAATATTGTGCAGATATGTGGAGAAACCGCGCCAAAAGGACTGGAATGCCGTTAAAAGAGTTCTCTGATAATTTTAAATTTACACCTTGTGTCTCTTTTAAATATCTGTAGCAGGAAATCTAAAACTCACCGGCTATGCAGACGCAGATTGGGCTGGTGATTCGCATGATCGTAAATCCACAAGCGGATAGGTATTTAAACTTGGAGAAAGTTCAATCTCCTGGTCTAGTAGAAAACAAGTATCTGTTGCTTTGTCATCTACAGAAGCTGAGCATGTGTCCGCAGCCTATGCAAGTCAGGAGATCATTTGGCTAAGACAACTGATGGATGATCTTGGTAAACCGTTAACTCAGCCAACGGTGATATATGAGGACAACCAAGGATGCATTAAACTTGCATGCAGTGAAAAGATCAGTGCTAGAACTAAGCACATCGACGTCAGATATCATCATCTACGTGATTTGATAGATCGTGGCATAATTCAGTTTGTTTATTGTGAGACTGATAAAATGATAGCTGACATTTTGACCAAGCCATTGCCACGACCTAGGGTCCAAGGATTGAGAACCACTATGGGACTAACAGAATAAGTAGTTGTTGAGTGGGGGTGTTGGCCTAATGCATATTGATCTGTATGTATTGCAACAACTATTGTTTGTTTAATATGATGTGATTTTATGTCTGTATGCATATTGTTCAGATGTTAACAAAGAAGTTAAAAAAAAAAAAAAAAAAAAAAAGGTCCTCATTCACAGACAGGATATTCTTCCTTCTCCCAGTGTGTTCTTTCTAGTGTGGAGCTGGAAGCTGAAGGTCACACCAGATTTTCTCTCTCCCTCTCCCAGAAACCAGACTGATCCTATTCTCATGTTGTAAGCTGGATGTTCTTAATTCTCGATAAATTAATATTCTCTGTTGCTTGCTGTGGACATCACGCTGATTAACCCGCTGCTAACACGTGTACCCCTAGCCTTTTGTATCTGTCTCCTCACCTCCCACCCCTCATAATTGACTGACAGTTGCTGTGTTTTCAGCAGACACACAACAACCACAAATCAATGAAGACAGAAGTAGGGGCAACATCTTGTTCATCAAAGCAGTTGAGTTAAAGGGAACCTGTCACATGGAAAAATGCTATTAACCTGTAGTTATGGGGTTAATCTGCAGGTTTTAAACATTTTAAACCTTCCCAGCGCCTGCACATTAAACCATGCTGCCAGGAGGAAATTAACTTTAATCCTCCTGGCAACATGCCGGTTTCTGTCACGGGGGGCGGAGCCGGCGAGAGTTCGGTCACTGCTTCATGTATGGAGAGCGGCATCTGTAACTGTGCCCCCAGCACTGACTGACAGCACACTCATCATTAGAACCAGCTGTCAGTCAGTGGGGGGCTCGGTTACAGACGCTGCTCTCCATACACAGAGTGATGACTTGAACCCGCACTGGCGCCACCCCATCACTGAAACTTGAATTTAGCTGGGAGGATTAAAGTTAATTTCCTCCCAGCACAGGGGTTTAATGTGCAGGCGTCAGGCAGGTTCCAAATGTTATTAACCTGCAGATTAACCCCATACCTTCAGGTTACTAGCATTTTTCCATGTGACAGGTTCCTTTTAAAATCGTGAATTTCCTTAAAGGGGTTGTTTGGAATTCAACCACTGATGACTTAACCTAGGAATAGTTTGTCATTATGAGATTGATGGGGTTCTGTCAATCGGCACCCCCGCTAATCAGCTGATGTCTAATTTGCCAGCGAGTAGATTTTACCAGCTCTATACATTTTTACTGGCTTCTGCTGAGCAATGTACATTGTATTTTTGTGTGGTGCTTTGTATGCTTACAGTGACTTCGTGTAAACTGAGCACTACATTGGGGCAGTACGGTGGCTCAGTGGTTAGCACTGTTGTTTTGCAGCGCTGGTGTCCAGGGTTCTACTCCCACAAGGAGTTTGTATGTTCTCCCAGTGTTTACGTAGGTTTCCTCTTGGTACTCAGGTTTCCTCCCACACTCCAGAGAAATATCTATAGGGGATTTAGATAGTGAGCCCCAATGGGGACAGTGATGTTAATGTCTGTAAAAGCGCTGTGGAACTAATGGCGCTACATAAGAAAAAGCATGATAATAAAAACAATATTGTGCTTTATTTAGGCACTGTACAGCATAATTATTTGAATATTGTTTTCATATTAATAAAGCAAGTACAGTATGAATATAGCATATCATTAGGGCACTGTATTGTTTAGATACCTTATGTACAGTATTTGGAATTTAGTCACTGTATAATTAATTATTTTGGCACAGTATTGCGTATTATTTGACAACTGTGTTTTTTATTGTGTAAAGTATGGAGCATTATTTGGGTACTAAATCGTGTTAGAGTGGTGGACTGTTGCGTTCCAGCCCCTGAAGACATCAATCGCTTTGTGTAGTGCAATATGAATAATGTCTTGCATCTTTTGTACATATTGTGTCATGTGGATTGTAATGTATTGCAATGTATTCTCTTGTATAGAGTAGCCTGTGATATGTAGTGCTGATATAATGTGTAATGTACAGCACGTTTATGTATAGGAAATTACCAGAGTATAGGGTTAGTAATAGTTAAGTGTTGGGACTAGGCCACAATGAGAGGGGTTAGTTGAGTTAGTTAGTTAGAAAAAAATATATATATTTTTTCTTCTAATAAAATTCCTAAAAATAATTTAAAAAAATTAGAATAATGTAATTTTTATTGCACTTTTTTGTAAAATAAACATCACAAATCAGCAAATAACATGGACATATTTGGTGTCCCTGTAATCGTAATGACCCGAACAACACAGTGATCCGATTATTTTTGAGGATCAATAAATGACGTAAAACATGGCGCAATTATTTTTCTCTATTAAACCCATAAAAAATGTAATAAAAATGTAATGCTGAGGCCATGTTCACACATAGCGTTAATCCTGCATTTTTCTGCAGGTGTCCGCACCACGAGCGCAATAAAATCCTCTCTGATTATTGCGTATTTGCTGCATTTTTTCTGCGTTTTCACAGATACTTGATACATGTTTGGTGCGGAAGGGAATCTGGGTTTTAAGCCATGTGCTCACGTTGCGTTTTTTCATGCGTTTCCGCAGCATTTTGAGCTGCAGCGTTTTAATGCAAAATTGCATGCGTTTTGATTTCCAGGCAAAGTCTATGGAAAATAAAGGATTATTTAAGGATAGGTATTATCTATAGAGACATGGCACCGCCATGGGGGCGGCATGTGCGCCATCATATGCAAATTTATTTCTGGGCATGTGGGAGAGGGGATTATTCCATGAGGACGATCTCTTCTCCCAACATGTGATATGTTGGTATAGATATATAGATGACGTGCTGTTCCTGTGGCAGGGTGCTGCGTCTCTGTTAGATGAATTTATGATTTATTTAAACAGGAATAATTTAAACATCAAACTAACTTATGTTGCTAGTCAAAAACAATTGGATTTTTTAGATATTCATTTTGAAGTGGGGGCTGATGGCGCATTGCACACTGATATTCATCGGAAGGAAACTTCCGGAATTCTCTGTTGCACGCGTCATCGGCTCACACTAAGTCCACGATTAGGGCCGTCCCGATGGGGCAGTTTCTGAGGGCGAGGCGTGTCTGCTCGACAGACCAAAGTTTTGAAAGTGAGTCACAAGACCTGAGGGTACGTTTCCAGCAAAGGGGATACAGTAACCGCAATATAAAGAGGGGTTACCTGCGAGCCAGACGCACTCCGAGAGAGCAGCTTTCGTTCAGTTCAACCAATACAAAGAAAGATAAAAACAAAGGGAATGAGATTAGATACATCTCAACATTCAATTGCCAGTGGGACAAAATGAGAGATTGCCTGAAAAGACTGGGCGATTCTTAAGACAGATAAGATCCTGTCCCAGAATGTCTCTGAGAATCCCTTGATGACACCTCGGCGAGGGAAAAATCTCAGGGACATTCTGGTTGACAGCCATTATGTGGCACCTGTGTCTAATCCATTCCTTGTAAATGAACCAACTAAGAGGAAGGGTTGCTATGTATGCGGGGAGTGTCTGGCTTGTAGAGAACACAATCTTATTCCAGGATCCGATTTTCGATCGGCCGACGGCAGCAAGTATTTCAAAATCCAGAAGTATATTACGTGCATAAGCTCTTTTGTCATATATTTAGCAACATGTCCTTGTCCGAAGCTGTATGTTGGTTTAACATCCAGGCAGCTTCGGACTAGGACAAGGGAACATGTTCGAGACATCCGTAATTCGAAACAGGTGGTTGATGATACTGCCCTTAGGACAATCCCGAGGCATTTTAAGACCTTTCATGGTTGTGATGCCTCGGGGTTGAAACTTATGGGTATTGACATTTTGCACTGTGGCATCAGAGGGGGTGATTGGAAGAAGCAATTGGCACAGGTTGAGTGCCGGTGGATTGTCACTCTGGGCACAATGATGCCAAATGGGCTAAATGAAAAACTTAGCTTTGCCCCATTTCTATAGAAAATCAGTGATATACATCCTTATGGTGTTTTTATGGTGTTTTTTGATTCTTTTTTAATTGTGTTTGTTTGTTCTCCTTGTTTTAATAGTGATTTATTCATCTTATGAATCTGTACCCATGTGTTTCTTCGTGATCGGTGGTTTTCTGCGGCTCGTCGTGAACCTTGACCTCAAGCATACCATCTGACCATTGATAAAAAGTCTACCATATGGAAAACTGTTTCAGGATTTGGAAGATTCTGGAGACTGGCTCTCATGGAATTACTGCTATAGCTGTGTATTGACGGTTAATAAGAGAATAATTGCCCGGGGTTTATATATATATATATATATATATATATATATATATATATATATATACAGGGTATGTAGAGTTGTTCTTTAATCTTCTTGTATTTCTAAACCCTGGTGAAAGACTAAAATAAAATTTATGGTCATCAATTGAGACTTTTTGAAACCTCCTGGCAATTATGATAGTGAAATATTGTACATATTATGCTGGGCTGTTTTTCTATGATAGTTATATCTGGGACTATTGAAGGATTGAACTGTATTGTAGGGACTTAATTATGACCTAGTGATATTATTGCTATCTGGTTGATGCGGCTCCGTCACAGTGGGAATGTGGTATGACTTTGGTATATTGCGCATTCTTTATGCTATGTTCATGTTTCAAAATTTGATGATTAGTACATATTGGGCGATCTGGGACATAGGTACGATGTGATCTGGGTTGCATTAGCCCCTGGTTACCTCCTGGTGATGTGTGCGTCTCTGAGCGCGCGCTCTCTGACAGTCCTCTGGAGATAAGACACTTCACGGCCTCCGTTGATCCAATGCGCATGCTCGGTGACGACAGTGGGAGAATTCTCCCTGAGTCAGCGGGTTGGAGTTGGAATGCTGTGGCTTGTTTCACATGAACACTTGAGGCTGTTCACTGCGCGTGTGCCACGCTGACACGCACATATCACCTGGTGTTTAACTAAACGACACATGGGTATTTAGTACGGACATCTGGGGAATGAGCGCACTTCCGCCCCTGCCTCCATCCTGCTGAAGAAGCATTAAGCGACACGCGTCCGGGACTGGGAGCTGCATTCCTTCCCCCCACTGCTGTGCTGTGCTGTGGAGCTCCTACTATTGTCCAATTTATGGGTAAGCCTTGAATTTAGCCTTATACCAATTGTATGATCTTTTTAGATGGCATTTTCCCTGGATTAGTTGGGAGCTGCATTATTGTCTGGTGACAGCATACATTTTTGGTAGCTGTAACTAGGATATGGGACTCATTATGTTATTTGTCCTTTATTTCTACGCTAGCTAGACACACAGATCTACTTTTGTAGGGGGTGGATGTTTGGTAGAGGTCCTCCGTATACCTCTTGATTAATGAATCATGTGATTTTATATTTGTGTACATTTATATGTTTAATAAAAATCGATGTTTTTTGGAAATTTATACTCCTATGTGTATGTGGTTCTTTTTGGGACTCATATATCATTTGATGTCAATTGTTTTTGCATTTTGGCAGCGTTTTGCTAACATTGAAGTCAATGATAATTATCAAAACGCATCCTAATAGAAATTTCTAGCGTTTTACATGCTTTTTGATGCTAAACGCATGCTTTTTTTGTCAAAATCAAAGCATGCGTTTTTGGCATTATCGTGAGGTCAAGAGGTTCCCATTTGCCCTCACATCCAGCCCGACTATAAAAAATGAGTCAAACAATGCTTTTACTTTATTTTGAACATAGATTAAATTCCAATAATCATTTTTGGAAAATTATCATGATAGTGTTTGATTTATAGGTTATTTATTTATTTTCATTTTTTCCCTACTGTTTGAATATTCAAACTTTATTTAGTTGTGTATTTGTATTGAAAACGCATCTCAATTTAAGCACTGAAAATGCATGTAAAACGCGGTCAAAACGCTGCAAAAATGCTATAAAAACGCTTGCGTATTTCCAGCGTTTATGTGGTCAAAACCAAATTTGACAATGTCAAATTCTGCCAGAGGATGCGTTCATTTCTGCAAGTTACTGATTGCAACGGGCGCACATGGCCTTAATCTTTTTTAATACTACAGAAGAGGTTTGATTCTGCGTTTAAAAATGTAACAGCACTTCAGGTTCCACAAAGAAGCCTACAGAGAAAAAAAACACCAAAAGTATTTTTGATGCTAGGAAGCCTTCGTCAGGGGACCGAAACGGACGTTGGGGCGGATGCCATTCCTGTCAGCATTCTCCAACCTTGTTGCTACATTGGTGAGCTTCTTTGGCCTTTCCATCTTTGCCTTATATGATACATTTGATTGTTACATTTCCTCTGACAAATAGTGTTTTTCCCTATATAGATTAATTTCCTTGTGATTCTACATAGGTGAGCTTCTTTGGCTTTTCCATTTCTGCCTTCATTGTATGATATTATTGTAGATTTATGTAGATTTACTTATTACTGTTCAGACTGGTTGGATGTTATGTATTGGGGTACACTACTGTCTATATATTTAATTTCACACATAATTTTTTTTATTTTCCTGCTGGAATGTGCGCCCCCTACTTGCTTGTTTATGCAGCATGTAGTCACTTACATCTTTCTTAATAAAGAATTTTCACGTGTTCAATAAATGGGTGTCAGATCGCAATTTTTCCTTCTTCCTTGTTCATGACTGTAGCGATTAAGTCCCAGGTCCATATTACCTGCATCTCATGTTGGCAGCATATATGCTTATATTGACATGTAATGATAATCATGCAATGGGTTTGGCTGTTGATGTTCATTGATTAGCATTGAGACTGTAGATGTGCGGTCTCTATACTACATATGCTGTTCATCATATTGTAATACCATAATGTTCCATCCGTGGTGACAAATTCAACTCTGCTGCATTAGTTTCATGTACGCGCATCTTTTTTGGACGTTCTGTTTAGTACATTGGCTACAATAGATACAAGTTCTAAACATAAAGTCCATCAAAGATACACATACTAATATAGTAGAGCTGAATTTACTTTCATAGATATTATTTTTAGAGCACCGTTGATTCCATGGTGCAGTACGTGAGAAAGCTTACAGACAAAATACAGATATAAATTACAATGAACAAACTACCAATGACAGACCTGTACAGAAACGAGAGGGCCCGGCCCTTGCGTGCGTACATTCTACAGATGTAGCAGCAAATCCTAATTGTATGTAGCCCAACAATAAAATAGAATATGTACATTAGTTGTTTTGTATATATTGAATGTGGCCTTTTTGTGAGATATGGTTACTAAAAATGAAATAGTAAACAATTAATATTAAGGGGTCCCCACCAGATTTGTCACCTAATGGTCTCCCATAACCTTAATCCGGACCTGAACATGCAGACATTCTGTGAAGAATAAAGATCCTGGCACAGCCTAGTTTTGTGCACATGTATTGCCCATACAATACACTGCAGTGCAGGGATGCCCTGTTACAGCATCCAAGCCTGATATACCTGCATTGCAGAGGAGAATCACCAAATGCCAAGCAGAAGCACCAGATTTAAAGGGAACCTGTTAGGTCGATTTTACTGATAAAACTAGAGGTATGGCTGTATAATTTGTAGAATAATAAAAATGATACCTGACCTGTGGAAATCCGATGTGTCATCACTGAGAATATTAAGCTTTGGACGCTACATGAAGATTAGCCTGAATGTACATTAGGGGCATGTTGATGTACAATGTGTAATATTCGCAGGGTGAGCAAGGGATAAGCGGACCTACTAAGCCACAGCACTCAAGAAACTCAAAGTTGCTTGGAACCACACCTGGTATTCACCAGAGCCTCTGATGGTGAGGCTATTGCGCTGCTGGTGTGAGACCAATGCAGTGACAGCTAACCCCAGGGGTACAAACATTGACAGTCTCTAATGATAGAAACTGCAGCAGCAGCCGTTGTCATGGATTCAGCCGAGATGGATGGATGCAGTAGCAGCGAATGACGTGGATACTTGCAGCAGCGGCAAGGTATATCGTAGTACGTAGCCAGCGTAGATACTTGTGTGACGCCCTGGCAAAACCAGGTAGTCACAGATAGGCCCCTACACAACACCCTTCCTTCACTTAGGAAACACACAGCCGACCTGAAACCCTAGTCCCCCCCCCCTTAGGGAAAGATAGACACACCAGTGAGCGGGACCAGACAGTTGGACACGCCCACCTAGGGGTTTAGACAGCCCGGGGCAGGAATACAAGCAGACAAGTTTAGTAGTTCAAGTGGAGAAGAGTGTGGGCTGGAGCTAGGTGTAGCTCCGGCAGAGGAAGTTCAAGTTGAACGGTGCCAGGGTTGGAGCCCTGGAGCTTTTGGCTAGGTGGCAGACGGTGGTTTCCGTCAGCAGGAGACGGGAAGATGGCTCGGCAGAACCAAGGTGGACCGGGACAGGGTTGTAGCCCACTGGTACCGACACGGGGAACCAACCCGGAAACCGGAGCACAAAGGGGGGTACTCGGACCCTGAAGCCAGGACCGCAAATCAGCGGCCTGGTTAATTAACTGATTGAGGCCAGGACTAGAGGTCCTGTCCCACCCAAAGTCCTTCATAGAAGACAACAGCCCACCGATAGAGATAAGAGGTCATCGCCAGGGCCTATAGATCCCACGGGCCAGCGTCTGTGGGCACGGCTCCTTAGGCCACATCCAGCCGGGAGCGGACTCCTGAGTTCCAGACCAGGCAGTTCACCATACACAAAGTCAGTGCAGAGGAAAAGGACAGAGATCACCAGCCTGAGTGGGGGACCCTGAATGCAACCGGCAGCGGCGGCCGGCCACCAGCATCTTGGTTTACCTAAGACTCGTGTGGTTCATTTACTGTGAATAACCAAAACGCTCCCCTGTTGTTGCTATACCCTGCACAAGGACACTGGGCCCCAGGGCAACCATCCCTACCCACGGAGGGGTTAACATCCAGCTACCACTACACCTCCCCCGGGTGCCCCATAACAGCAGCGGTGGTGGCCCACCTCACCACACACCGTGGGTGGCGTCAAGAACTTAATACGGCCTAGCCCGTAAATCTACATCCCCCTTTTTATTCGGGGTGCCTGCAAGACCCCCGGGTCCGGAGACCCTCGAGCCACCCCCCTTAGGAGGTCCGGGTCCGAGCAGCGGTGGCTGCTGGCACGGGGCGGCACACTTGCGGCAGAGGATATTGTAGGAAGCGGCTGGTGTGGATACTTGTAGCTGCCGATATAGTGGAAGTGGCCAGTGTGGATAGTTGCAGCAGCACCAGCAGATTTGTAATGCACTGAAATACAAATATGAATCTGCAAAAGCACACAGCACAATAACAGCGGCAGCAGCACTGTGGACCCGAGAACTAGCAACGTATAGAACTCATTGCCCAGGCATCTCCCTTAAGGGAAAGGTGCCTTAAATACCTGATGCCTCTCAGCCGAGCTGAGAGGCACTTCTGGGTCATGGCGCACTGATCCTCTATAAAAAGGGGTGTGTCCACGCACATATTGCCGGCATTCCCAGGAGGCCTGTGCAGTGTGTGCAGGCCCTGGGAGACAGCAGCATGGGCCTGGGGCGGAGCAGCCAGGAAGGTGAGAGTGCCGTGTCCCCACCAGTATGGGCATTACACTATGAGTCACTTTGTCCTAAACGTCTAGGACTGCAGCACTGGACATTCACAACTGTACTTAGTACTTGGGCTGTAATCATGCCAACTGATGCTTGATTGATGTCTTGCTCAGATGACTGTACTTAGATTTAGTGGAGGTAATTACGGTACAATTCAGGGACTCAGTAAAGCAGTTGTTTCTTAATAGATATGGTCTGAATAATTCACAGGACCTAGTTCAGTGACCAAGTTAGTAATTTGTGGCTGTCGAACGAGCATCCTGAGCACACGTGTGTACCGCCCTGAGAGGGGCCCGGCCGCTTCCTCGGGCCGAGCCGCTCGAGGGGCCCCGGCTCGGGGGACTGCAAGCGCTGATGTTGTTGTCGGGGTGAAGGGTGCCGTGTCGCGGTATAGTGTCATGCCCGGATGGCACTGGTGTACTCACGATTAATTTCACACTCAGAGTCACTGGTAAACCAAAGTTCGGATGTGGTCGGTCCCCGCAGTCGGCTGCTGATGTCCCCTGTGGGATTGATGGTGGCCCCTTTCCCGTGCACCTCTGGTAGTTGTATTTCGGCTCCCCTGCCTGGGCAGTGGTAGCCTGCTCCCCTGCGTTGAGCTGCCGGAGGAGCCCTTGGTTGCCCGCAGGCGCTGGCCCGTCGGGTGTTTGGCCCTTGGCGGTGGCGCTCACCTGGTCTCGGTAGGCTTTTGCCTTCTTTCGGGACTTTGGGTGTGGATGAACCCGTGAGGTCCAACCAGCAATCAGTCAATTTGCCTATACTCAGTGGCTTCTAAGCTAGGACGGGGTCTGAGTACCCGGTTTCTGGTACTCCGGTACACGGTTGACTCCCCGGTTCAGGACCGGCGGGCTCTCACCCAGGCCCGGTCCGTACGGTTCCGCCGGTTGCTGTACCGGTACTCCTGCAAACGGCCACCACCGTCTGCCTGCCTGATGTTTCAAGGGTCCCAGGCTCCTACCCGGGTCCCTGACAGCTGCTCCACTACCACTCACTGTCACTGTCCAAACTCAACTGGTTGAACTTCCTGCCTCAGGACAGTAGTCTCCTCGGTGGCCGTGTCTTTCCGCCTGACTCCACCCACCTGGTGTGCCCTACTGGCCCTGAGGGAGGCATCAGGTCTCCCTTTCGGGTGACATGTGTGTGACCTCACAGGGGGTGGGTGTGTGTGTGTATGTGGTAGGTGTTTTTACCTGTGACCCCTGGGGTCCAGGGCATCACACGTGCATCGTGCAACAATGATGATGTCATGCCAAACGGCTAATCAATAGAGCACCCAGTGAGGCCGTCAGGTAGTAAGCAGTTCACTTGGTTCTCATCCAACGGCCACAGATTACTGACTTGGCCACTGGACAGGGTTTTGTGAGTCAATTCATGCCACCTCTACACCTCAACTTTTCCAATTCATGTGTTTACAAGGGTATTTAACTAAAATCATGCTGCTAAAATACATGTAAAGAGCTACATTTCAGGAGAAAATTTCCCTTAAAGGGAACCTGTCACCAGATTTTTCCCATATAAACTGCGATCATCACCACTACGCCCCTACATATAGCATTCTAGAATGCTGTATATAAGTCCCTAACAAACTTTATAGCATAAAACGACCTTTTATTGTATTCCCCTGCAGGGAGGTTTGGTCGGATGGGAGTTGCAGATCTTGATCCGGTGCCTCCTCTCTATTTGTGATCACCGTCCTCCATCCTGCTTCATGTGGATCTCTCACGCATGTGCACTACAATCATTTGCTCTACCCTCAGCAAAGCAGAGAGAAGTGCGTATGTGCAGGAGCGCAATAGAGGACACAGTGTGGATGATGTAGGACCCATCATCCACAAAAAGCAGAGAAAGAGGACAGCAATCACAAGAAGACAGGAGCCGCCACCCATCAGACTGGATCGCCTCGTAAGTGAGCATAATAAAATGTCTTTTTTTATGTTATAGAGATCAGCTTGGGGACCGATATACAGCATTCTAGAATGCTATATATAGGAGTTTAATGGGAAAAACCTGGTGACAGGTTCGTTTTAAATGGAGCTGTAGCAATATGTATATGCTGTATGGCCTCTAGGGGCCTCTAGGGGTCTCACTACTTGTATGTGTTCACCACAAGCAAGTGGGAACTCGCTGGTACTGCAGACAGAGTGCAGGCAGCAGAGGGAGATATAATGGCTAACAACACCACCTAATACAGTCATATGAAAAAGTTTGGGCACCCCTATTAATGTTAACCTTTTTTCTTTATAACAATTTGGGTTTTCGCAACAGCTATTTCAGTTTCATATATCTAATAATTGATGGACTGAGTAATATTTCTGGATTGAAATGAGGTTTATTGTACAAACAGAAAATGTGCAATCCGCATTTAAACAAAATTTGACCGGTGCAAAAGTATGGGCACTTCAACATAAAAGTGACATTAATATTTTGTAGATCCTCCTTTTGCAAAAATCACAGCCTCCAGTCGCTTCCTGTAGCTTTTAATGAGTTCCTGGATCCAGGATGAAGGTATTTTTGACCATTCCTGTTTACAAAACAATTCCAGTTCAGTTAAGTTTGATGGTCGCCGAGCATGGACAGCACGCTTCAAATCATCCCACAGATGTTCAATGATATTCAGGTCTGGGGACTGGGATGGCCATTCCAGAATATTGTAATTGTTCCTCTGCATGAATGCTTGAGTAGATTTGGAGCGGTGTTTTGGATCATTGTCTTGCTGAAATATCCATCCCCTGCGTAACTTCAACTTCGTCACTGATTCTTGCACATTATTGTCAAGAATCTGCTGATACTGAGTTGAATCCATGCGACCCTCAACTTTAACAAGATTCCCGGTGCCGGCATTGGCCACACAGCGCCAAAGCATGATGGAACCTCCACCAAATTTTACTGTGGGTAGCAAGTGCTTTTCTTGGAATGCCGTGTTTTTTTGCCTCCATGCATAACGCCTTTTTGTATGACCAAACAACTCAATCTTTGTTTCATCAGTCCACAGGACCTTCTTCCAAAATGTAACTGGCTTGTCCAAATGTGCTTTTCCATACCTCAGGCGACTCTGTTTGTGGTGTGCTTGCAGAAACGGCTTTTTTCGCATCACTCTCCCATACAGCTTCTCCTTGTGCAACGTGCGCTGTATTGTTGACCGATGGACATTGACACCATCTGCAGCAAGATGAAGCTGCAGGTCTTTGGAGGTGGTCTGTGGATTGTCCTTGACTGTTCTCACCATTCTTCTTCTCTGCCTTTCTGATATTTTTCTTGGCCTACCACTTCTGGGCTTAACAAGAACTGTACCTGTGTTCTTCCATTTCCTTACTATGTTCCTCACAGTGGAAACTGACAGTTTAAATCTCTGAGACAACTTTTTGTATCCTTCCCCTGAACAACTATGTTGAATAATCTTTGTTTTCAGATCATTTAAGTGTTGTTTGAGGAGCCCATGATGCCACTCTTCATAGGAGATTCAAATAGGAGAACAACTTGCAAGTGGCCACCTTAAATACCTTTTCTCATGATTGGATACACCTGCCTATGAAGTTCAAAACTCAATGAAGTTACAAAACCAATTTAGTGCTTTAGTAAGTCAGTAAAAAGTAGTTAGGAGTGTTCAGATCAAGAAATTGATAAGGATGCCTATACTTTTGCACCGGTCAAATTTTGTTTAAATGCGGATTGCACATTTTCTGTTAGTACAATAAACTCATTTCAATCCAGAAATATTACTCAGTCCATCAGTTATTAAATATATGAAACTGAAATAGCTGTTGCAAAAACCCAAATTGTTATAAAGAAAAAAGATTAACATTAATAGGGGTGCCCAAACTTTTTCATATGACTGTAAAGAGCCTGAAGATCTCCACTCTGTGTGATTACTGAGAGACACAGCAAACAGAACATGGTGGCAGCTGGGCACAGAACCTTCATGTGACACACCTGAAAATTCTCAGAGCTTGTGTGTGAGACTGGGACTGTACAGAACATCATAGCAACTGTGAGTACAGATTTCCTATCATTACTACAAGATGGAGACTGGTCTGAAGCCCCCTCAGAAACTGGATGTCTCATCATGTAATCTATCCCAGACATGGAGACACTGGAAAGAGGAGTTTACTCTGTATGTGGATCTGACAGTGGCCCCCAGTGATGACAAACGTAAAGCTGTTTTATTACTTTATGGCCGGGGCCACACGGGGACTACTGCAATCCACTTGCATGACACTCGGCTCGTGCTGGCAGTACAGCAGAGCCGAGTGTCATGCTTGTGTCCTTGCAACTGAGGTCCGTTCGTGCGAGCAGACCTCAGCTGCGGGGGGTGGGCCGCCACTCAGGAGGGGTGGGAGGGATTTCGCTCCCTCTCTCCTGCGTAGCCGGCTATTGCCATTCTCGCACTGCACTAGTGGTACACCGGTGTACCGCGAGTGCAGTGCGATTTTTCTCTCGCCCCATTCACTTGAACGGGTGCGAGAGAAAGAGACTCAGCTTACAATCGCAGCATGCTGCGATTGTTTTCTCAGTCCGATTAGGGCTGAGAAAATAATCGCTCATGTGTGCTGACACACAGGCTAGAATTGGTCCGAGGGGAATGCGATGTTTTATCGCACTCCACTCGCACTGTTTTTCTCGCCGTGTGGCTAAAGGTCCAGTCACACATAACGAGATCGTGAACGAGATCGCTACTACGTCACACTTTCTGGATCGTTTATGAGTCGTTGTTGAAATCGCATGTTGGGTGTCACACATAACGAGTTTATGAACGAGCATGCGTCCCGTATAACGATCTTTCAAATCGCTGGGACCCTGTCACACAGCAACTATGTTAACGATTCTAATCCCATTAGGGACGTAGTAAAATGCAGTGAGTCACGTAGGCGTGCATTTGCGTCGCCTTTTCCATACCCCCCTCCGCTTTCATTGGCGGCCAATACTGCGTTCTGATTGGGGGCGTATCTAGCGGTTACATTTTGGATCGCGTCACCCTTTGTCACTTCTTTTGCGCTTTGCTTTGAGATAGAACCTGCGTCTCCACCCTGATTCCTTCGTCCATTGTACCCGGTCGCTTTGTTGGTGTGTTTTTCGGATCGAAGCCGCACCTGGAGCTAACCAATCGGTGCAGAGAGGGGCGCGGAAACGGGGACGCAACAACACGCCTTCGTGCATCTCATCTAGGTCGTCAACGAAATCGTTAATAGGGTGTCAAACATACAGATTCATGCAGCCCAGCAGGACCCCAACGAGCCAGAAATGGCCCAAGCTGTTCGGCATCGATCAGCGATTTCGCAGCAGGGGGTGAATCGTTGGTACGTGTCAAACGTGATGAGATCGCAATTGAAGTCGTTCTTGCGTCACAGAAACTGTGACGTAGTAACGATCTCGTTTACGATCTCGTTATGTGTGAAGTGGCCTTTAGGCCTATTGGGGAAAAAGGCAGAGAACTAGCCCAGACCTTACTGCCAGACACAGACCACCTGTCCTAGCAGAGATTGTGGAGGCATTTGATAAGCACTGTGACCCCAAGAGAAATGAGACTGTGGAGAGATACAAGTTTTTCACAAGACAGCAGAAGGATGATGAACATGTAGACAGATATGTGACAGAGCTGAGGACATTGGCTGCAACATGTGGCTTTGGAGAAATCAGAGATAGCCTCATAAGAGACAGAATTGTATGTGGCATCATGGACACTTGCCTCAGAGAAAGGTTACTCGTAGACGAAGAGCTGACCTTATAGAGATGCATGCAAATCTGCAGGGCTGCTGAGCTGACAAAGCACAGCCTGAAGATAATGGCAGGCACCAGTGAGAATAATGATGATGATGAGGTACATGCAGTATCTATGAAAGTAAAGATAAGGACAAGCTCCCCTATAAGCATGATCCACTGCAAATATTGTGGTAAGAGACATGAGAGAGACAAGACCAAGTGTGCAGCATATGGCGAAACCTGCAGGTTATGTGGCAAGAAGAATCATTTCTCAGCTGTCTGCAGGCTGGGAATAAGCAAAGAGCATAGACAGGTCCACACTGTGACACCAGACACTGACAGTGCAGAGGACATTACATGGCTACAGCTGCAACCTGCAACAGAGAATGTCAATGTAATCAAGCAGCCAGTAGTCAAGGATGCCAAGCAGCTCTATGCAACCGTCCTGTTGGATGAGAAGCCCATTAGACTTCAGCTGGATTGTGGAGCAAGCTGCAATGTCATTCCAAGTGCTCTGCTGAACAAACAGGTTTCCATTGAGCCAACGGACAAGGTACTGGTGATGTACAACAAGTGTTCTGAAACCTATGGGCACATGTAAGCTCAAAATACGGAACCCATGTAACAGGAAAAGTTACAGAGCTGAATTTACCGTGCTGCATGGTGGGAACCATGTACCAATACTGGGAGTAAAAGCAGTGCAGGCAATGGACTTAATAAAAGTACAGTCACAGAACATTATGTCTGTTGAAGTTTCCCAGGATATACCAAATCCCAAATTAAATGCAGAGCGCAATTTGGACTTTCAAAAAATAAAAATGGAGTATGCTGATTTATTTGAAGGTGATAGGTGTTTTGAAGGTAAATACAGGCTAGAAATTGATAAAACCGTGCAGCCTACCAGATTACCTACAAGAAGGGTGCCTGTAGCTTTAATGCAACCACTGAAAGTAGAGCTACAAGATTTACAGAAAAGAGGCATGATAGAACCAGTCCAGAAGAGTACAGATTGGATCAGCAGTTTGGTCATAGTGCAGAAACCATCAGGCAAGTTAAGAATATGCATTGATCCGAAGCCACTCAACAAGGCGCTGAAAAGAAATCATTACCCGATGCCAACTTTGGAGGATGTTCTCCCAGATCTATCAAAGGCTAAAATATTTTCTGTATGTGATGTCAAAAATGGATTCTGGCATGTGGAACTGGCTGAAGAATCAAGTTTATTGACAACATTTTCTTCACCATTTGGACGCTATAAATGGCTGAGACTGCCCATAGGACTAAAACCTGCTCCGGAGATGTTCCAGCAGAAATTGATGCAGGCTTTGGAAGGGCTTCCTGGAGTAAAAACAATAGCAGATGCTATCCTTATAGTGGGAGAAGGTGAAGATATGGAATCTGCAATCAAGGATCATGATCAGAAGATGATACAATTTTTGGACCGATGTAGAACAAAACAAATAAAGCTGAACTTGGACAAATTCAAACTGAAAATGACAGAAGTTGCATATATTGGACATCTTCTGACCTCAAATGGTGTAAAAGTAGATCCAGAAAAGTTGAGAGCAATTCAAGATTTGCCAACCCCAACTGATGTGTGTGGAGTCCAACGATTTCTGGGCATGGTAAATTATCTCTCCAAATTTTGCAAGCATCTGCCAGATATGTGTGAGCCACTGAGACGGCTAACCCATAAAGATGTGCTCTGGGAATGGACAGAACACAAGGAAACTGCTTTCCGGTCAGTAAAGAAGGCTATTGCAGATGCAGCAACCCTGAAGTATTTCAACCCAGATTGAGAAGTGGTGGTACAATGTGATGCTTCAGAAAAAGGCCTTGGAGCTACACTAATGCAGAACAAACAGCCAATCACGTTTGCAAGCAGAACCCTAACAACAACAGAGCAGGGATATCTCAGATTGAGAAGGAGCTACTGACTGTGGTATTTGGGATGGAGAAGTTTCACCAGTATACCTATGGTCGATGAGTAACATTGCAGTCTGATCACAAGCCATTGGAGAGCATTACAAAGAAACCATTACTAAATGCGCCAAAGTTACTACAGTGCATGCTGTTACGACTTCAGAAATACGATTTTGACATCTGTTACTGTCCAGGAAGAGATGTACTGACTGCATATACTCTAAGTAGAGCATACTTACCTATCACAAATGATGAGGAAAATGAAATTGAAACCATCAATATGTGTGACTACCTGGCAGTGTCAAAAGACAAGTTGAAGCAAATACAGACTTGTACAGAGAAGGATAAAATTCTCCAGATCTTAAAGACTGTCATCTTGCAGGGCTGACCAAAATACAAGCTGCATGCACCAAGGGAAGTTTCTCCATTCTTCCACATAAGAGATGAACTGTCAGTGCAGCAAGGAATCATCTTTAAAGGAGACAGAGAATCAAGCAAGGAAATCTATTTATTGGCCAGGAATGAATGACCACATTAAAAACTATATAGCACAATGTGAAATATGTGCATCCTGCAGTGATAAGCAACAAAAGGAGACATTGCAAGTCGCAACCTCATGAAATTCCACAGAGGCCTTGGTCAAAATTTGGAACAGATGTGTTCACATGGAATGACAAAGAATACCTGATTACAGTGGACTATTTGTCTAACTTTTGGCAGATTGATTTGTTACAGGACACAAGGGCGAGAACAGTGATTAAAAACCTCAAGGCCCATTTTGCCAGTTATGGCATTCCGGATATCGTGTTCTCTGACAATGCTGCTCAGTTTACGTCAGAAGAGTTTGAAACTTTCAGCAAGAGATGGGAATTTGAACACCAGATGTCTTCTCCAAGATATCCACAGAGTAATGGCAAAGCAGAGTCGGCAGTAAAAACAGCCAAAAGACTCCTAAAAAAAGCAAAACAGGCAGGTACTGATGTATATCTGTCTATACTGGATCATAGAAACACACCCACCCAAGGCATAGACAGCAGTCCGGCACAGAGGCTCATGAGTAGACGTACAAAGACACTCATGCCAATCGTTAGTCATCTGTTAAAGCCAAACTTGGTGGGAAACATCAAAGCTCAACTAAAGAAAAATCAAGATAGGCAAGCTTTCTATTACAATAAATCTGTAAAGGATCTGCCAGATCTCCAGAGGAATGACAACATACGGCTGCAGCCAAGCAGCAAATATGACAAATACTGGCAAAAGGCAAAGGTTGTCCAGAAACTAGGACCTCGGTCCTACGAAATTGTAACAGAAGACGGAAGAAGCCTAAGGAGAAATCGGAGATATTTGAGGAAAACACAAGAACAAGATGATTCATGGCCTTTTGAACAGTATCCTGATACCCAAGGTAACGAGGCAGCAAGTCCAAGCCAAGTACCAACAGTGACTGCTGACCATCAGGGTGAGAATGTTAACCAGAGACAGGCAATATCAGAAGGCATATTACCAGAATCAGAAGAACTACCAGAGGTGGACAGTGACTCTTCTTATGTTACTAGGGCGGGCAGAATGATTAGAAAGCCTGTGCACCTCAAGGATTATATCTAGCTGTATATATTGTAATTATCTTTTACTTGGTCAGAATAACTGTTGTGTTTATTAAGTTTGATTGTTCTTCTTGTTTACAGAGAGGGTGTAGCAATATGTATATGTTGTATGGCCTCTAGGGGCCTCTAGGGGTCTCACTACTTGTATGTGTTCACCTCAAGCAAGTGGGAACTCGCTGGTACTGCAGACAGAGTGCAGGAAGCAGAAAGAGATGTAATGGCTGACAACCCCACCTAATAAAGAGCCTGAAGATCTCCACTGTGTGTGGTTACTGAGAGACACAGCAAACAGAACAGGAGCCTCTCAAGTAAAAATATTAACCTGCAGATATGGGTTTAATTTGCAGGTTAATAGCACTCTGACACCGTGCGGGTGCTGCACTGAGGGCCACGCTGCTGGGAGGAATTGAACTTAGGCTTTCAGTTATTTGGACACAGCTGGCTCGGATTAAGTCACCGCTCAGTACATAGTGAGCAGCAGCTGTAACCCCACTGACAGTAGGCTCAGCATTGCATCAGTACAGTTGCGTCTAGTCAAACATATTGGGAATGCAATGCATGAACATGGACTTTTCCTGGATTCACACATGGGGGTTTTGTAATCCAAATACGGACCATGATGCTTTTACTGACTGTAAGTATGCTGACTAGAACTGAACAGACTCATAGGTAGGGATGGGCGAACTCGAACTGTAAAGTTCGGCGTTCGTGCACATGACCCTGAGCACAAGCTTTCTGGGATGTTCGTGTTACAGTTTATGTAACCTTTCGGGTCCAGGAGCTGTTAAAAAATTATTAGAAAAACATTCTGATCATACTTACAGGTCCCGCGACGTCCTGCAGACTCTGTCTCCCAGTGATTCTGCTAACCCGTCCATCCGATCATTGCTGTTCCCCCTGGTAAGCACCTCTGGCTAAAAGGACCTGCCGTAACCATGCGTCATACCCATGTGACCAGTCACATGTGAATGTTTTATTATCTCATTGGCTACAGACTGGTCACGTGAGTATGACATCATCACAGGTCCTGGTGTGCCGTGATGCGAGTGTCATCACATCACGGTGCACAATCTCCCGACGGCAGCGGGTCAGCTGCATGTATTTCCACAGCTGAGGGGCTGCTGTCGGGAGAGTGGGGTCATGCAATGCGAGACGTAAGTGCAATCATCCTGTCACTGTAAGAGTCTTCTTCATCGCTCTGTACAGAACGATGCAGCAGGCTGACATGGCTCTCTGTGCTTCTCACTATGTATAGACTGTCTGTTCACAGTGATGAAGCAGAGTTGACTTTGCTCTTTGCATCTCACTATGTATAGACTGTCTGTGCAGAGTGATGAAGCTGACTTTGCTGTCCCAGTGGATTACATCGGACTAAGGATTTTTTTTTATAATAAAGATGGAGTCTCTAAATGTTTTTTGTTTTATTTGTAATAAAAAAAAATTCTCTCTGTTGTGTTTTTTTACTGTTTCCTAGAAATTCATGGTGGCCGTGTCTAATTTGGTGTGACACAATGAATTTCAAGCTTAGTACCATCTAAGAATACAAAGCTGGTATTAACCCCTTTATTACCCAGCGAGCCACCGCCATCACGGCCGCTGGACGAGCCGTATAAAGCGCCTGGAAATGGCGCTAAGAAACAATGCACTATTTCCAAGGGCAGCTGCTGACTACAGAGAATCCCAGCCCCCTGCTGCCTGGCTTTACTTGACTAGATATCAAAATACAGCGGGAGCCCACGCATTTTTTTTAACCATTTTTTTAAATTAAAAAAAATTAATGGGCTTCCTTGTATTTTGATTGCCCGCCAAGGTAACGCCAGGCAGATGGGGGTGGCAGCCCGTAGCCGTCTACTTTATCTGTGCTGAGAATTAAAAATACTGCGGAGCGCTACGTCATTTTTTTTAATGATTTATTTATTTTTACAGTACTGTGATGTCAGGCAATCAAAATACAGGGAAGCCCATTTTTGTTAGTTATTTAAATAAATAATTAAAAAAAAAATATGTGGGCTCCCGTTGCATTTTTTTGTATGTAACCCCCACTGCTTGGTCTTACCTTCACTGGCAATAGAAAATCTAGGGAAGCATTTTTTTTTAAATTTTTGTCAAAAACTAAAAAGAAAATGACGTAGGCTTCACCATATTTTTGTATGCTAGCCAGGTACAGCAGGCAGGTGCGGGCTGCCCCCAACCCTCAGCTGCCTATTTGTACCCGGCTGGGAACTAAAAAAAATATAGGGAAGCCCTTTTTTTAATTATTTCATGAATTTTGACATGGACTTCACCCCATTTTTGTGTCCAGCCAGGTACAACTAGGCAGCTGGCGATTGGAATCTTCAGCGCAGGTTGGCCCAAGCTTTCTGGGCACCTCCACTGTGAATTGCAGTCTGCAGCCGCCCCAGAAAATGGCGCTTTCATAGAAGCACCATCTTCTGGTGCTGTATCCAACTCTTCCAGTGGCCCTGGTGACAGGTGACATGCTGGGTAATAAGGGGTTAATACTAGTTTTGTTTTACTAGCTATTATTAAGCCAGAGATTCTTAATGTCAGGCAAGATTGACCCGGCCATTAGGAATCTCCAATAAAGGGTTAAAAAAAAAAGACACCACACAGAGAAAAATACTTTAATAGAAATAAATACACAGACACACTTAGAGAGTCCATGTTTATTATTCCCTCTCACCCCTCCACGATCTTGGTTTTCTGTCTTCTTTCTCCTTCAACCCATTCAGCTCTGCTACATCAGACAGCACAGGGGAGGAAGATGCTCCGCCTCCCCCGTGCAGTGTAATCACTCAATGAGTTTGCAGAGACTGCGGGTTGGTAAGCGGTGACGTCACCACTGCCACTGTTGCAATAGTAACCTGACAGACAGGTTACTATAGCAACGGTGATCTCCAATCACCTGATTCCCGGCAACGCTATTCACCGGCTGTGGCAGCCAGTCTCTGCATGTGGGCTGAGTCTATAAAGAGCGCCGACATGCAGGGACGGGGAGCCGACCATGTGCCTGAACATCCCGCCGGTACACGGCACTCGCTGAGTATTCAGAATACTGAGATGCTTGGGCAAGTACCGGCGAGATGCACTGACAGCACTGACAGGACCTAGCATGATGTCATAGCCATGTGACCATCTGTAGCCAATGTGATAATACACACGTGACTGGTCACATGCTATGACGTCACGGAAGGTCCTATCATCAGTGCTGGTTACCGGGAGGGTACAGCGATGATCGGAAGGAGAAGCGGCGGGAGACAGAGTCTGCAGGACGCGTCGCGGGACCTATAAGTATAATGGCAATGTTTATTATTAACTATATTCTTTATATTACAGCCCCCCGCCCCATAATATAACTGTAAAGTCCAAGTTCGGTGTTCGGACGCAAGTTCGTGTTATATCATAACCCGAACGCGAACTTTACAAAACGTTCGGGCGAGTCTCCCGAACATCGGGGGGTTCCCCCATCCCTACTCATAGGCATATATTAGGCTGTTTTCTTTGAGTCAGGAGACCCACAGCCGGCCGTGCGTCACAGTCTGTACTCAGACTGTGAAATATGACTGTGTGAATCCAGCCTTACACTAGGCATTCCCATGTCACATTAGTTGCAGAGGGCAGAAGTTTGCCAAGCCACCTTTAAAGAAGCACTCCCATCAAAGCTTTAGTCATCTCAACATATTGCAATCATCAAATTATATAGCACTGTGCACTTACAATTGCTCATTTTGCCTTTCTACCCAGTTAATTATTCTCTATTATTTTTTTCTCTGTTCTATGCATAAACAGAAAGTCACTTTTCCCTGCATGAGTCATTCCTCTCAACTCCTGACCCAGCTGCTTCTGCCTCCCCCCTTGCCTTTGACCTTTGCAGTCATGATGACTCATGCAGAGAAAATAGTATTCTTGTTTCTACATAGAGCTTAAAAGGATTCAGCAAGTCAGTTTTTAATCATGTGATGTCATAGACCTAATGGAAAACAGAAGAATTACTTGGGTGGAAAGGCAAAATAAGCAATTGTAGTATACATTGCTATATAATATGATGACTGCAATATATTGAGTATAAAAACTTTGATGGTAGTTCCTCTTTAAAAAGTCCCTTTGATGAACCCAGATAGATACTAATTTAAAATGGTCATCGTGATGTAGTATGTAAAGAAACCGTTGTCACCCATGTGCCTACTGTCCGAGTCCTCAACATTAGTGTATAATATGGCCAGATAGTTCACTGAGAATAGCACATCAGGTGTTCTGTTACTTTAGCTGTATTTATACATTCTCAAGGAAACAGGAACATTTTTATACATTTCTCTATGCTCATTTAATCACTGTCATGAAATGATACGATTGTGGTCACTGTGATTTAACAAGATTTTGTATCCATCATAAAATCCAATATATCTTTTAAGAAAAAGTCAATTATGAGACATTGATTTCCCGGGAGGTAGAAAAGATGGATGCTTTTGTTATTGCATGTACAATAGCTGGTCTTTTTCCTGTTCTGGATTTCAAAGAATCTGGAGAAAGGGACATTTAAGGAAAGGGGATAATTATAATGTCCAAAGTAATGACATTTTAAAAGATAAAAAAAAAACCTTCTTCCTAAAGCCATAACTTTTTTTATTTTTCCATAAGTATTGTCATATGAGGGCTTATTGTTTTGTGGAGCAAGTTGTACTTTTGAATGCAATAATTAATTTTACCATATAGTGTACTGGAAAACGGGAGAAAAATTCCAAGTGCGGTGAATTTGCAAAAAAAAGTGCAATTGCGCAATTGTTTAAGGGTCTTTTATTCACAGTGTTCACTATATGGTAAAACTCATGTGTCCATATGATGGCTCACGTTGGTATGAATTCGTAGATACCAAACATGTATACGTTTACTTTTATTTAAGTGGTTAAACAAATGTCATAAAAAAAGTAGCGGTTTTGGAGCCGTTTTCCGAGACCTGTAGCGTTCTCATTTTTCAAGATCTAGGAATCAGGGATGGCTTTTTTTTGCGTCTTGAGCTGACGTTTTTAATTATAATATTTTTGTGGGAATGTTACTTTTTAATCGCCCGTTATTGTTTTTTTAAAAAAATGTTGCGGCAACCAAAAAACATAATTTTGGCATTTGGAATTTTTTTCTCGCCACGCCGTGTACCCATCAGATTAATTTATTTCATAATTTCATATTTTGATAGAATGGGCATTTATGAATGTGGCAATAAGAAATATTTTAATTTTTAATTTTTTTTTAACTGCTTTATTTTCAGTGGGGCGAAAGGGGGTGATTTGAACTTTTATTTTTTCATATTTGTCCCCTAGGGGACTTTATTACTGCACAATCCGATAGCTCGTTCATTTCTCCTGATCAGAGCAGCAGTGCTCTGATCAGGAGAAATACAGAGTTCCTGTGAGAGTCGGCGTTCTGTCGGCTCTCACAGCAAGTGAGTCATGGTAGCATCAGGTATCAGCTGACCTTCCGCTACCATGTCAAGACCAACTCACCCCATAATGAAGTCACGGGCTGTCAATGGTGGCGGGGAATGGTGCAGTCCCCGACGCAGCCGTTTAAATTATGCCGCGACCATTTTAAATTGATTCCAGATATATGGCTGGATGCCAGTGCCCATATAAATCTATGAGGACCAGAATCCGGCACATACTAATGATGCTTACTGAGTCTCCTTCGAGGCTGTAACGCTACTTCTGGGGCCACTCATTGTGGCTCATACATATTCACTGCTTTCCCTGCCCACCGACAGTCCCCGCGTCTCTGGTTGCAGTCAGATAGTGCCCCCACCCTGAGTCGAAGCATTTCTGACTGCTTTCAATCACAGGCCCTGTTTGTGGCTCTAGATTGGTGTATAAATAAATAAATAAATAAGCATAGGGTCTCCCATATTATAATACCCAGCACAGATAAAGCATACAGTTACAGGCTGCAGCCTCAGTGTTGCTGTGTATCAAAATAAGAGGAACCGCATGTGGCTCTTTTATTTAATTAGTTAAAAGCCTGGGTGTTTTGGGGGTTAATAAAGGGGTGAAAGAGGATTTTTTTTTTGTATTTTAGTTCAAATAAAGGTTTTTTTAATATTTGTGTTTATTTCTTTTCACCTACCGATTAGTTTTAGGCTGGGGGGCAATAAGCATAGGTCTCCCCAGCCAGAGAATACCAGCCCCCAGCTGTCGAGCTTTATCATGACTGGGTATCAAAATTGAGGGGAACCGCATGCCTTTTTGGTTTTTTTTTTAATTATTTATTTAAGTAATAAAAAAAAGCAGCATTCGGTTCCTCTTATTTTGATACATAGCTAAGATAAGTGCACGGCTGGGGGCTGCAGCCTGTAGCTGTATGTTTTATCTGTGCTGAGTATCATAATATGGGGGACCCTATGCCATTTTATTTATTTATTTTTACACCAATCTACAGTTGCCTGCAGACAACTACTGATTGCAAGCAGTCAGACACACTGCCACTGATGTCTTGAGATACTGCTTCAATATTGCTGCATAATCTTCTTTGCTCATGATGCCATCTATTTTGTGAAGTGCACCAGTCCCTCCAAACCAACTCCCACAACATGATACTGCCACCCCTGTGTTTCACAGTTGGGATGGTGTACTTAGGTTTCAAAGTTTCTCACTTTTTGAACCAAATGAAATGATGGTCATTATGGCCAAACAGTTCAATTTTAGTTTTGTCAGACCACAGGACATGTCTCCAAAAATTAAAGTCTTGTTTCTGTGTGCATTTGTAAACATTAATTTGGATTTTTTATTTTGGAGTAAAGGTCTTTTGCTCCTGGGTTGATATGCACATGTCTGACCAAAGCATATTCATCTCTGGTACACAGAACCCGTCTCCTTCCTGAGCAGTAAGATGGCTGGACATTCCCTTCTTGTTTGTACTTGTGTATAATTGTTTGTACAGATGAATGAGGCACCTGCAGGAATCTGAAAATTGCACCCAAGGATGAACCAGACTTGTGCAAATCCACTATTCTCTTTGTGAGATCTTGGCTGATTTATTTTGACTTTCCCATGATGATACACAAAGCAGCGTGTTTCAGATGTGCATTACAATACATCCACAGGTGTGTCTCTAATTAACATAGATGTTGCCAATAAACCTACCAGAGACTTCCAAAGACATGACATAATCATATGGGCTGTCCCATATTATTTAATAAAGGCATAGTACTCTTAGTGTATGTACACTTTTGTTTGACTTTGCAGAAAGTAATAAAAATGCCTTAAAACATTGTCTCTCTCTCATTATTCTGGCATTTGGCAAATATATATATAATTTTGATTCCTATTTGATTTAAAGCGTGAAAGGTTTATTCTGATTTCATGTCAGATAGTGAGAAAAATATGCATATGTCTTTTTAGTGTATGGAAACTTCTAGTTTCAACAGTATATGTATATTAAGGTATTGAATAGTACCATAATGGTATTGAACATTTCTATATCCTAATTTGACACAGTATCGAAAGTGTAAAATGTATAACATATTACGTTCGAACAGAGTAGTAGGGGGGATCAAGTTCGGGTTTACATAAAAAAATGTATGTATTTACTTAGTTTTGTACAATATTGTTTGAATCATCTATATGTTAGTAGAAAATGGAAAATGTGAGTTGGTTAATAAAAATGTATCTAATTTTAAAAAGAAACTGTTGTAAAGGAAAGTGGAGCAATTGCCCATAGCTATTAGCAATCAATAACTCAACTTTACCCTTTGCAATGTTTTGGTACACCCTGCATGGAAAAGTAAGATTTTAATCAATATCTCCCTGAACACAAGAATATTTTGACAAGACTGAGTGTTATAGAACATTTTTTTAATCCATAAAATGGAAGTAAGGTTAATAACATCACTTTCATTACAAAATATTTAGTTTTACTTAAATGAATCCAAAAATACAGTTCACATCAAAAACAACTACATCTAGTGTTTTGTACGAACTCCATGATTTTTAAGGACAGCAGCAAGTGATCTAGGCATGGAATGAAAAAGTTGGCGACACATTACAGCATCTATCTTTTTCCATTCTTCATGAACAACCTCTTTTAGAGCCTGGATGCTGGACGGAGAGTGAAGCTCAACTTGTTCCTTCAGAATTCACCATGGGCGTTTGATTGACGTCAGATCCGGAGACATACTTGGCCACTGAGTGACTTTCATAAATTTTTCTTTAGATAAGCAACACTGTGTTTTGAATAATTGTCATGTTGAAAAAGTACACGTCTACCAAGTGCACAGAGTGATGGTAGCATCTTTTCTTTCAACATTGAGCAATACATCTATGAATTCATAATACCAGAAATGAAATGTAGCTCCCTGACACCAGCAGCACTCTGCAGCCCTATATAATTACACTGCCACCACCATGCATTTTTCTTTGTACTACTCACCTTTGTGACACCATTTAGTTTTGAATCCATCAGTTCCAAAACATTTTTCTTGGTCTCATCACTCCAAAATATAGAGTCCCAGTAGTCTTCATATTAACTATCTAACTGAAGTGAGCTTGCATAGGAGAGGCAATCTTTATAGATTACACACATGTATCCCATTTTTCTGCAGTGTCTGCCATATTGTGTCATGGGAAACGTTCACCCTAGTTTCTTTAGCTAACTGCAGTGAACTTGCATATCGATTTTCTTCAACCCTCATCAAAAGATTCTCCTGTTTAAATATTAACTGCTGTGGTCGGCCTGGACCCGTTGCAGTTCCATCTTCAGTAAATTTTTGTATAACTTTTGCTGCAGTATTCTTACTGATAAATAAAGATTTGCTGTTCTTGTAGTCTTCACTCTTCTTGTGTAAAGAAAGTATTTTATTTCTCAGGTCTTGTGACATTTCTCATCCATGTGGTACCATTGCTGACAGCATGAAATGGAACAGGATTTTCATTAAGTAACACCATTTTAGGCTGTGTGCACACAGTAAAGGCCGCTTTACACGCTGTGATATCGTTACCAATATCGCTAGTGTGCGTACCTGCCCCCATCGGTTGTGCGACACGGGCAAATCGCTGCCCGTGGCGCACAACATCGCTCAGACCCGTCACACTACGTATCTGCCTAGCGACGTCGCTGTGACCAGCGAACCACCTCCTTTCTATTGCGTCACAGCGACGTCACTAAGCGGGCGCCCAATAGAAGCGGAGGGGTGGAGATGAGAGGGACGTAACATCCCGCCCACCTCCTTCCTTCCGCATTGCCGACGGCCGCAGGTAAGGTGAGGTTCCTCGTTCCTGCGGTGTCACACATAGCGATGTGTGCTGCTGCAGGAACGACGAACTACATCGTACACGCAGCAGCAACGATAATTGAGAATAGGGGGACATGTCATCGATTAGCAATTTGGAACGCTTTTGCGACGATGCAAAATCGCTCATAGGTGTCACACGCAACGACATTGCTAAAGCGGCCAGATGTGCGTCACAAATTCCGTGACCCCAACGAGATCGCTTGAGCGATGTCGTAGCGTGTAAAGCGGCCTTAAGTTTTTTAATTACAATTTGCCAAAGTCAACTAAATACTCCTAAACTAAAGACTAATTTTGTACATTAAAACATAACTTTTAATATGAATGATTGATGTATGTGATACAGGATGCTTCCAATTGGTTAGAAACCCATGATGTGATTGGAGCATTGTCTGGTAGATCCAGGTTGGCTGCGTTCCTTGTGATGTCAGAAACAGAGGTTATATTGGGTTAGTTTCATCGGTTTTAATCCATTAGTGCCTCAATCCCCCTGATAATCTGTTTAGGGGCTGTCTGTTATCCACTTTGTATATACTAAGTACATATGGAATAAAACCACATGGAAATCTTACCCGAAAAATGCCTTTCTTCCTGTGCTGGACACCATTCTATGATTATTTGAGGCTGCCCGGCTTTTGGTCTGTGACGTGGTCAAAAGGCGAGGAGATCTGAAGTGGGTGAGCTGAATGTTCTATTTATCAATCCCCCTGATGACTAGTGTTGAGCCACCCCCCCTAGTGTTCGAGTTCGGTTCGTCGAATGGCGGCTCAGTTCGGTGAACGTTCAACGAACGTGCGACGAACACCTTCGAACCCCATTGAAAACAATGGCAGGCAAAAACAAACACATACAAACACATAGAAAACACCTTCTAAGGTGTCCAAAAGGTGACAAACAACTCACAAGACACCACAAACACATTGAAAAGTGACAAGTACATATATGCATGCGAAAACAAAAGAGCTGGATGAGTAAAAGGAGGAGGAGACACAGATATAGGCATGTCATGCCCTCCTAAAATCATGTAAAACAGAGCAAGGGGGCTCCATGCAGAGTCTCCCTTTTTTCCAAAAATTTAGCCACAGACACCACTTCAGTGGCATCACTTGTCCCCCAGTTGCAAACTTGACATGTTGATTTGCATCAAGCACATTCAAAAATACGCCAGCCTTTACTGTCCCCATGATGACACAGGGATAACAAAGTGCTTGCTGAACCATGACTTGTTCATCTTGGAACATTTAAAAAAAAACAGCAAGGGGACTCCAAGCAGAGTCTCCCTTTTTTCCAAAAATTGGGCCACAGACACCAATTCAGGGGCATCACTTGTCCCCCAGTTGCAAACCTGACCTGTTGATTTCCATCAAGCACATTCAAAAATACGCCAGCCTTTACTCTCCCCATGATGACACAGGGGTAGAAAAGTCCTTGCGAATCAATGACTTGTTCATCTTGATGAACGTTAGTCTGTCCACATTGTCACTGGACAGACGCGTGCGCTTATCTGTCAGCACACACCCAGCAGCACTGAAGACACGTTCCGAGAGAACGCTGGCTGCGGGACACGACAAGATCTCCAAGGCGTAAGTGGCGAGCTCAGGCCATTTTTCCAGATTGGAAGCCCAAAACGAGCAAGGTTTCAGTTGCAGAGTCATGGCATATATATTCACTTGGAGATACTCCTGTATCATCCTCTCCAGCCGTTGACTATGTGTCAGACTTCTTGTCTCTTGTGGCCTTGCTAAGGATGGTCTAACAAAATCATGAAACGATTCCATAAAATTGCTGTTACCACCAGATACGGTGTTGCTGGTATGGTTTGACTGATGCTGACTCGACAGTCCCATGGTTGGCAAGTTACAACTGTGAGATTCACTGTGTGCACCACTGCTGTTTAGTGGAAAAGCCGAGCTAAGATTGCATAACAGCTTCTGCTGATACTCCTGCATACGTACAGTTAGGTCCAGAAATATTTGGACAGTGACACAAGTTTTCTTATTTTAGCTGTTTACAAAAACATGTTCAGAAATACAATTATATATATAATATGGGCTGAAAGTGCACACTCCCAGCTGCAATATGAGAGTTTTCACATCCAAATCGGAGAAAGGGTTTAGGAATCATAGCTCTGTAATGCATAGCCTCCTCTTTTTAAAGGGACCAAAAGTAATTGGACAAGGGACTCTAAGGGCTGCAATTAACTCTGAAGGCGTCTCCCTCGTTAACCTGTAATCAATGAAGTAGTTAAAAGGTCTGGGGTTGATTACAGGTGTGTGGTTTTGCATTTGGAAGCTGTTGCTGTGACCAGACAACATGCGGTCTAAGGAACTCTCAATTGAGGTGAAGCAGAACATCCTGAGGCTGAAAAAAAAGAAAAAATTCATCAGAGAGATAGCAGACATGCTTGGAGTAGCAAAATCAACAGTCGGGTACATTCTGAGAAAAAAGGAATTGACTGGTGAGCTTGGGAACTCAAAAAGGCCTGGGCGTCCATGGATGACAACAGTGGTGGATGATCGCCGCATACTTTCTTTGGTGAAGAAGAACCCGTTCACAACATCAACTGAAGTCCAGAACACTCTCAGTGAAGTAGGTGTATCTGTCTCTAAGTCAACAGTAAAGAGAAGACTCCATGAAAGTAAATACAAAGGGTTCACATCTAGATGCAAACCATTCATCAATTCCAAAAATAGACAGGCCAGAGTTAAATTTGCTGAAAAACACCTCATGAAGCCAGCTCAGTTCTGGAAAAGAATTCTATGGACAGATGAGACCAAGATCAACCTGTACCAGAATGATGGGAAGAAAAAAGTTTGGAGAAGAAAGGGAACGGCACATGATCCAAGGCACACCACATCCTCTGTAAAACATGGTGGAGGCAACGTGATGGCATGGGCATGCATGGCTTTCAATGGCACTGGGTCACTTGTGTTTATTGATGACATAACAGCAGACAAGAGTAGCCGGATGAATTCTGAAGTGTACCGGGATATACTTTCAGCCCAGATTCAGCCAAATGCCGCAAAGTTGATCGGACGGCACTTCATAGTACAGATGGACAATGACCCCAAGCATACAGCCAAAGCTACCCAGGAGTTCATGAGTGCAAAAAAGTGGAACATTCTGCAATGGCCAAGTCAATCACCAGATCTTAACCCAATTGAGCATGCATTTCACTTGCTCAAATCCAGACTTAAGACGGAAAGACCCACAAACAAGCAAGACCTGAAGGCTGTGGCTGTAAAGGCCTGGCAAAGCATTAAGAAGGAGGAAACCCAGCGTTTGGTGATGTCCATGGGTTCCAGACTTAAGGCAGTGATTGTCTCCAAAGGATTCACAAGAAAATATTGAAAATAAAATTTTTTTTGGGTTTGGTTTATTTGTCCAATTACTTTTGACCTCCTAAAATGTGGAGTGTTTGTAAAGAAATGTGTACAATTCCTACAATTTCTATCAGATATTTTTGTTCAAACCTTCAAATTAAACGTTACAATCTGCGCTTGAATTCTGTTGTAGAGGTTTCATTTCAAATCCAATGTGGTGGCATGCAGAGCCCAACTCGCGAAAATTGTGTCACTGTCCAAATATTTCTGGACCTAACTGTACGTCTCTTTCTATGGCTGGAATTATTTCGGCAAATTTTGACTTGTACCGAGGATCTAAGAGTGTGGCAACCCAGGAGTCAGCATTACTTCTAATTCGGACAATCCGAGGGTCATGTTGTAGGTAGTGCAGCAAGAAGGCGCTCATGTGTCTTGCGCATCCATGCGGACCAAGTCCTTGCTGTGTTTGTGTCGGTGAGGTGATAACCATGCTTCTTTCCTCTGACATCTCCCCCCAACCTCGAACAACCGAAATTTGACCAAGGTCTCCCTCATCTGCTGAGTCTTCCATGCCCATCACCAGTTCGTCCTCCATTTCTTCCTGGGCTCCTGCACCTTCCTCAACAGTTTGGCTGCTACCATGCGCCCTTGTTAATCCCTCTCCCCCACCATCCCATGCCTGCCGCCTTGATGATTTTGAACGTCTGGACCTTGTAGATCTTGGTATCCTTTCCACATATGAATCCTCCTGTACTTCCTCCCCTTCTGTTGTCCCACCACCTGACTCCGAATACTGTTTAGAGTGTGCTCCAGCATGTAAATGACTGGAATTGTCATGCTGATAATGGCATTGTCAGCGCTAAACATATTTGTCGCCATGTCGAAACTGTGCAGAAGGGTGCATAGGTCCTTGATCTGAGACCACTCCATCAGCGTGATCTGCCCCACCTCTGCCTCTCGTTGGCCCAGGCTATACGTCATAACGTATTGCACCAGGGCTCTGCGGTGCTGCCACAGTCACTGCAACATGTGGAGAGTCGAATTCCAGCGTGTCGACACATCACATTTCAGGCGGTGAACCGGCAGGCCGAAAGACTTCTGTAGCGATGCAAGTTGGTCAGCTGCGCCGTTTGAAACATTTCAAACGGCGTAAGTGAGCAGATAGTGACCGTGCCTGTGCAGAAGCCCATCTAGGCCAGGATAGTGGGTTAAAAATTGCTGGACAACAAGGTTCAACACGTGAGCCATAAAAGGTACGTGTGTCACCTTGCCCCGGCGAAGGGCCGCACCCAGGTTTGCAGCATTGTCGCACATGGCCTTCCCTGGCTGCAGGTTGAGTGGAGACAACCATTTACGAAACTTGGTCTCCAGAGCTGACTACAACTCCTCAGCTGTGTGACTCTTATTTTCCAGACATTTCAACGTAAAGACCGCCTGATGCTGTTGAGCTCTGCTGCCAACATAGTAACGAGATGTGCGGGATTCCTTGTGCGCGGTTACAACGTGGGTGGCCTGACCAGACAGGCTTTGGGCGGAGGTGGAGGACCCAGACGAGGTTGAGGAGGCAGACGCAGTGGAGGAACTTCAACATACAGAGGATTGACGCACAACTCGTGGGGACGGCAAGACTTTTACGGCAGACCCTTCTCCATCTCTCACCACAAAAAGCCACCATAGTTACCCAGTGCCCAGTCAGCGACATGTAACGCCCCTGTCCATGCTTACTGGTCCAAGTATTGGTGGTCAAATGCA
Organism: Anomaloglossus baeobatrachus; assembly: GCF_048569485.1. Lineage (NCBI taxonomy): Eukaryota > Metazoa > Chordata > Amphibia > Anura > Aromobatidae > Anomaloglossus > Anomaloglossus baeobatrachus. The sequence continues at coordinate 349,851,928 of NC_134357.1, read as the reverse complement.
CCCTGTCATACACAGAGTTTCTCAAGGAAGCGATGATGTTGTGTGCAACATGCTCGTGAAGCGCAGGCACACCTTTCTTGGAGAAGTAGTGGCGACTAGGCATCTGCTACTGGGGCACTGCGACAGACATAAGGTCTCGAAAATCCTGTGTTTCCACCAGGTAGAAAGGCAGCATTTCTGTAGCTAACAGCTTACAGTGGGTGAAAGTTAACCTCTTAGCTTTGTCATGGCTAGGAGGAAATGGCCTTTTACTTGTCCACATCTCAGGGACCGAGGGCTGGCTGCTGTGCTGAGAAGGCGTTGAGTAGGGTGTCCCATGAAAACTGCTCGTCTGTGAGGAAAGTGCATGAAAAGACATAATGTTGACTTCATCCAAAGTTGGTGCTCTCAATGTCTGAGAGAGGTCTACACCAGCAGCTGTTTCCCCTTCCAAAACAACTGACGACCTACCAATCACACTGCCTGTTACAGTTAAAGAGGTGGAAGGTCTGCGTCGCAAAGCATGTGTGACTGCTGTCCCCACAGTCATAGAGGATGAAGAGCGCGCGGATGCACTAGAAGGGGAAGACGGTGGTTGGCCCGCTCCGCTATGCCGCATTGTAGCACAGTGAGCTTCCCACTGGGACTTATGCTTGTTTTCCATGTGACAGTTCATGGACGAAGTAGTCAAACTAGTGACTTTTTGGCCTCTACTTATAGATTGGCGACAAATCTTACAGATTACATGATTTGGGAGATCCTTTGCGATGTCAAGAAAGGACCAGGCTAGGCAAGGCTTAGAGCCCATGCGACCTGCAGAGCCACCACGACTTGTGCTCAGAGGCAGAGTTGTGGCTGAGGATGCAGTTGTTGACGTGCTTCCAGTACTCCGTTTCTGTCCAGGAAGGCGTCATTCGCATCCTCCTCCACTGCCTCTGCTGACCTCCTCGAGTGCCTGACTGTGGGTTGACAGTAAGTTGGATCTACAACCTTATCATCATCCTGTATGTTTGCACTCCCCTCGTCCTCAGACCTAACCTCTTCCGGCCCTGACTGAATAGTTAAGTTGTCATTCCAATCAGGTATCTAAGTCTCATTGTCATCAGTATGTTCCTCATTGTCTCCACCAATCAGTTACAGTTTGGGAATGAGGGTCTACATTATGCTCAGAAACGTTTTCATCAGGGCCTGAATCTGACTCACAAAGCTTCTGGGCATCACTGCAGATCATTTCCTGGTCTGGACTCACTGTAGCTTGGGAGCAGACCTCTGATTCCCAGGCTATAGTGTGACTGAACAGCTCTGCAGACTCACCCATCTCTGTTACCCCATACTCTGCAGGGTGGGTGGAGACTTGAGAGCTGGTAGAAAGCAAGTGCGATTGGGGTTACAAGTCAGAGGACTGTAGTTTTTTGGATGTTGAAGTTGAGGTGGAGCAGAGTCCACTTGATGGAGCACTTGAGATCCATTCAAGCATGTGCTTTTTTTGTGCCTCATCTACCTTTGGTAGAGTTGTTCGGTTCCGTAAAAAAAGGATCACATCAGATTGTCCACGGAGAGTAGTAGACATTTTACTTTTGTTGGAAGATGGCCTTTCTTCAGCAGATGTTACTGTAGCTTTACCACCTACCCCACGGACACAAACTTTTTTTCCCTTTCCAACACCCCTGTTCCCCTTTCCACCAGCATCTGTCCTTTTGCCACACATTTTGTTTGTGACCAAATTGGACACTTAAAATCTCGTAGCAAAAATGGACAGGTGGTGTAGATTGCAGAGGTGGTTTAGCTTTATTGACAGCTGAAGAACCAACACTGACTATCCCAGACAATGAAAATATGGCCCTAAAAATGGCAGCATATTTTGCAATTAAAATTGCGTAGCAAAAATGGACAGGTGTGTAGAATGCACAGGTGGTGTACCTTGCTTGACAGCAGAGGAACTCTAAGTTAGTATCCCAGACAATTTTAGTATGCCCCTAAAAGTGGCAGCACTTTTTGCAATTAAAATTGCGTAGCTAAAATGGACAGGTGTGTAGAATGCACAGTTGGTGCATCTTGCTTGACAGCAGAGGAACCCTAAGTTAGTATCCCAGACAATTTTAATATGCCCCTAAAAGTGGCAGCACTTTTTGCAATTAAAATTGCAAAGAAAAAATGGAGAGGTGTGTAGAATGCACAGGTGCTGTAGCTAGTTTGTCAGCAGAGGAAGCCTCACTTTCTATCCCTGCCAATGAAACAATGCCCCAAGGAATTGCCTGAGCTGATTTAGCCAGACACTGTGATATAAACACCTGCACAGTGCTGGCACAGACCTGCCTAGCAAAAATAGCTATGAACGGCTGTAATTTAGCCCTGAAAAGGGCTGAAATTACAAATAGTTCCTAATCCCTAAAGCAATGTGTAGATTGCACTGTATGTCTATAGCGCACACAGCAGCAACGGGAGCGGGAGCGGTGACTGTCACCCACCCGCAGCAGAGAAATAATGGCAGTGACAGGGAAAATGTCCGGGTCTTATAGGGCAAAGACATGTGACATGCACAGCCAATGACACATGCCCTTGCATGTTTGGCAAAAATCCACTTTGCTGTGTGTGTGTCTGTGATTGGCTGACAGCCTGGCCCGTACGCGCGGTTAGGAAGGAAAAAAAAAATGGCGATCGTCATTCTTTCAGCACTCAGCAGCAGCACTGATCTAAACCCCGTCCCCCCCGCACACTATACGCTGCATTTTGATAATATCATGATTCCCAGTGACTCACAGTATTACAGTGAAAAGCCAGCTAGTAACTAGTTACGCTTTTTGGTGATCGAGCCGTTATCGAACGTAACTCGAACTGCCGAACTTGAAGCAAATCGTTCGAGTTCATCGAACGACTCGAACACCGCCCCAAATCACTCGAATTTGAAATTGGCGAACCATTCGAATCGAACATTGCTCAACTCTACTGATGACGAACATACTAATTATTGAGGGCAAGGTATTACTGCTCTAAAGAGTAAGAGAAACAAATATCCATTGAAGCTCTTAATTGATTTTAATAATGTGTGCTGTGATTTTGAATTTATAATGCTAAATATTAAAAGTTATGTTTTAATGTACAAAATTAGTTGTTAATTTAGGGGTCTTTAGTTGCCTTTGGCAAATTGTAATAAATTATCTATAACCCTACGTTGACTAAGAACAGCTTTTGTTCATGCCACAGTGAGTTTTTATCAATTTTTTTTATGCATTTTTAGTGTAGTTTTGTCATAAAACTGCAAGCAAATGCTGATGCCAGCAAAGTCAATGAGAATCCTGAAGAGTAGTGCACTCCTTGAGGATTTTCTCCTTGCAGATTTGGTGCAGAAAATAATCTGGAACATGCCAGTTCTTTCAGCGTTTTAGCAGAGTTTTTTAACCCATTGACTTCAATTTGAAAACCCCATGGCAAAATGCATCAAAAATGGGGCAAAACCGCACATTTTTTCCTCCCATTTTTCCTGCCAAGAGATGCAGAAATGGTGCAGAAATTTCTGCAACTAAATACTCAATGTGTGCACATAGCCTTATGGTCAACAGTCTGCTGTGTAAGGCTATGTGCCCACGCTGCGGAAAATGCGCTGATTTTGCTGAAATCTGCAGCACAGCTACTCCCCAGCCATTTCTATGGCATTTGGGAAATGCTGTGCCCACGCTGCGGATTTTTCCGCAGCGGAAATCATGTGGATTTCCGTGCGGAAAAATCTGCAGCATATCAATTATTGTTGCGGATTTACCTGCGGATTTTGCCTATTCAATTGAATGTAAAAAAATCGCAAAATCCGCAACGAAATCCGCGTCAAATCCACGACAAATCCGCACAAAATCAGCACCTATGAAAAGGTGCGGATTCCGGGGGAATGCTGCGGATTTAGCTGCAGAAAAATGTGCAGATACAGAGTCCCGTGGGCACATAGCCTTACAGTTTAATAACTAGACTTGCCTATGGTTAAATTCTTGTTATTTAGAATTTTTACCCCTAAAACCTTCATTGATGTGTACTTATTTTGCATAATAGCCTTGAATTACTTTGTTAGGAAAAATACTTTTTTTTTGGGTGTGCAAAATAAGAAATCTTGTTTGCAATCAATGCCCCACATTTGTGGGAATATTTTGTAGTATGGTATCCTATAGAAAATGTTGATTGCGAAAGGAAACTGACAAATCTGTTGGGGTGTACTTATTTATGCTAAACACTGTAACTGTGTAGGAAGATACACACATAAGTACCATATTTATAGTATTATAAGATGCACCGGATTATAAGACGCACCCTAAATTTAGAGGAGGAAAATAGGAAAAAGTATTTTCTAATATTAAAGAATCTTATAATCCTAGTGCGTCTTATAGTATTTCAACAGGGGGGAGCGGTGGTGGTGGAGCGGCTCAGGAAGGTCAAAGGAGGTCGGGTAGGCGATGCTGCAGGTTCGGAGGAGGGGGTGTAGCTTTTCAAGAGGGTGTGGCTCGGGGTGTAGTGGCAGGTGCATTTGAATCCCCCGGGTATGGCTTACCAGGGCGATTGTGGTGGAGCAGGGTCATAGGAGGCAGAGTCACAAGACTCGCTCGACGTTGTCACGGCAGGCGCCATTGATCTGCGGGTGGGCGGACTGAGGAGTTGTCACAGCACGGGGGGTCTCGACGGGCGAGTGGTCTGTGGAGGTGTCTCGGCGGCAGGAGCATTGAGCTGACTGCTGGCTCCATTGAATCGCCTGTGGTTGACGAGATTGACTTCAAGAAAATGACTGTGGAGGTGGCGCGTGTGCAGATAGGCCATTTTCTTGAAGTCCATGGCATCAATCTGCGCAAGCGCCACTTCTGCGGCCATTTTCTTGAAGTTCATTGCGTGAACCAAGGGCAAGAGACACCCTCACAGCCCGCTGATCAATGCGCCCACCGCCAAGACACCCTCACATCCCACCCGCCCGCAGATCGATGCTGCCTGCCGCACAACCTGTGAGCCTGTCTCCTATGACCCTGCTCGACCACCGCCACCCTGGTCAGCCATAACACTTTTGTAAGATGCACCACCATTTTACCCACAGTTTTGGGGGGAAAAAACTGCGTCTTAGGCCTAAAACACACTTCTGCATAAAAAATGTATGTGTCTCACGTTCCGTTATTCGGGTCCGTGTTCCGTTTTTTATGGGTGTTTCTCCGGTACGTATGACATCCGTGTGATGGCGTATGCTAGCCGTGTGTGCATGTGGAATGGCTGTGTATGCGTATGTGTAATGTCCGTGTGAAATGATCCATGTGTGATGCTCAATGTCGTTGATACATGTCGGCTGATAGCAGACAGAGTTGCGCGATGAGAATGAACTTGGGTGAACTTCACCCGACTTCATTGTCATACCGCGGCTCTGTCTGGGTGTCGTGTACTGATTAGCGGTCACCCGTGAAGGACTCACCGGTGACCGCTAATCTCCTGAGTGACTGAAGTGAGCAGCGCGATTTGCGCTGCCGTCACTCAGGCTACCCGCGGCCAGCTGGAGTCCTCCCCCCGAGACCGCAACTCACCTGTGACTTCATCGCTGTCACTTGGGCGACTTGCTTTCACAGTTGGAGGATCCAGCGTTGGCCGCGAGTTACCTGAGTGACATCATCACTGATCGTGCTACTCACCTCAGTTGCTGCGTGGAGCTGACAGGAGCGGCGGTGTTCTTCTGCAGCTCCTGTCACCTTCATGTAGCAGATCTGGAAGCGACGCGGGACCTCCATGGATTACGCCAGACATGGATGGGTTTTTGGGGCTTAATGAAGTGGTGAACCAGGGTATTTGTTAGTGTTTTTTATTGCAAATAAAGGATTTTTCGTTGTGTGTGTTTATTAACTTTAAATTACAGGTTATCATTGGGGGTGTCTCATAGACGCCTGCAATGATTAATCTAGGACTTAGTGGCAGCTATGGGTTGCTGCCATTAACTCCTTATTACCCCTATTGCCAACGCACCAGGGCAAATCGGGAAGAGCCGGGTAGAGTTCCAGAACTATCGCATCTAATGGATGCGGCAATTCTAGGCGGCTGCTGGCTGATATTTTTAGGCTGCGGGACTCCCCATAACGTGGAGCTCCCCATCCTGAGAATACCAGCCTTCAGCCGTATGGCTTTACCCTGGCTGGTATCAAAATTGGGGGGGACCGCATGTCGTTTTTTTTTAATTAATTAATTAATTATTTTACTGCACAGTATATACCTGCCCACCGGCGGCTGTGATTGATTGCAGTGAGACAGCTGTCACTCAGCGTGTGGGCGTGTCTAACTGCAACCAATCATAGGCACCTGTGGGCGGAGGAAGCAGGGAATACGAGATTGATTAATGAGCGACCGGCATTTTCAAATTAATTGAAGCCGCTTATTTTTGGAACAGCTGTTCTTCGCCGCGCTGATGATCGGGGATCGGTGAGTATGAGACAGGGGAAGATACAGACCGAGCGCCAAAGGGATGATGACTGAGAACAGCAGAAAAAAAGGTAAGTAGACTGACATTTAACAAAAAAAAAACCCTGACATCGTTCATTTAAAAACGCACACGGACGGTACGTGCTGAACACGGACATGCTACGTGTGCCATCCGTGCAGGCACGGACGCATTGACTTTAGCGGGGTCCGTGCCTGCGTGCTGACAGCCAAAAATGGACATGTCGGCCGTGTGGGAAAACGCACACACTTACTAACCACACGGACACACGTTCCGTGTGATTTTACGTGTGTGTGCTATCTACCATAGGGTAACATTGGTCAATGTGTCTCCGTGTCTCCGGTACGTGCAAAAACATACCAAACACGTACCGGAGGCACGGATGTGTGTTGCAGTCCTTACACAGCATACGTCATGAATTGAAAGGTTTAATAAATAAAAGCAGTAACTGAGTCCAATGTAAAGCAGGCAAATGTGAAATAACAAAAATAATTTATATGAAACTAATTTATAGAGCAAGCAGGTGAGTTGACTTCATTGATACAATTTTAATACAAATAAAATTATTACTTAAAATTGCTCATTAAAAATGAATGATTATGAAAAACTAGAGTATTTCCTCTGCGTAGCTAATTGCACCAAAATTCTGTATTTCGATATTGATCTTACATTTACATGTGGGGATGACACTTGACCTGAAATGCCACATTATGAAATAATACTTTTCAGAATAGCCTCATTTGTCATGATTAGGTTTTCTGCCCAAACAAACCCTAGTGTACATCCTGACCACGTCCTACATGACTGGCCATCGATTATATGTTTGTGTTACTCTAGGTGTAATGAGCCTTGCATTCAATTGCTTTATATTTACTTGCACACCAACAGATAAGTCGATTTTCTTGGATCCATTTATCACAGTCTGAAACAACCGACCTCTGAATACAATTCTCCCACAATAATTTAGATTTGTGCATTTGTGTGTGAAAAAAATATCATTTAGATTATTTAATAGTGACAGCTCCAAAATTGAGAGTTGATAGAAGAAAAAGCAGGGTTGTCGAAAGAATACGGTAGCATCAGTCTTCCAAAGATCACATTAAAAATTATTCTTTCCGTCTGGTTTTTTTCTACAAGATCATAGAACTTTTTTTTATATATGACCCAGAGAGACATGGTTCTATAAATAAATGAGAAATTAAGAGGCACCTGTCAGCTGATACTTTCTGCTTGAACCATGGGCAGCATGAATCAGAGACCGGCTCCTGCCTTCTAAACATTTATTTTTTAGTCTCAAACGTTACATAATTACATCGTTACTTAGGTTGAAAAAAAGACCTAGGTCCATCTAGTTCAACCTTCCTCCACCAGTTCTACATTTGGTCACTAAGTCATTTATAACCAACAATGTTGTGTGTACTGAGGAAATCATCCAGCCCTTTTTTAAAAGCTGTTATAGAATCTGCCATTACTACCTCTTGTGGTAGGGCATTCCACAGTCTGCCAGTGCAGAGAAAGAACATTAAAATTACGGCCTTGGCTGAGGTGACTAGTCCAAGCGGTTTGCATCCCCTTTCCCGCTCCATTGACAGACATATTGTTTCCTAAGCACACATGAAGTGAAATATCAGAAGTAAAGAACAGTCTTAATTTTCAGTGAAGAACTGATTTGACTTCCTGTAATGGTGGATGAGGACCCACTCTGCGACAGGCCAGGCTTGCCCTGGAGAGGCGTGACTAATTGACTACTAGGTGTTCACTGGAGCCCCTGATGGGGAGGATAGGTTGGGCCACCAATAGTCACCAGGTACAAGTCCAGGAAGTACCCAGGACTGCAGCAGCTGACCATAGTGTCAGAGACATGGGTGCAAGATACAGGAGGCAAAAGACATAGTCAAACAATAAAGGGGCAGGGCAGGCATCAGAGACTAAACATACATAGCTACAGTAAGGAGCAGAGAGTATGAGGTACAGAAGTAGGCAAGTCATGTCAGAAAACGGGAGAGACAAATATCACAATAAACCTTTGCAGTGAACTAGACTGAGACTGAACTAGCATCTTAGATCAGGCAAGGAATGATGGGAGGAGCTGCCTGATAAATCCCCTCCACTTGGTGGTAGACCAGGGAACTAAAACTCTACTGGACACAGTGAGATTAAATTCCAGCAGAATCTTTCCGCCTCTCCATACAGGCAGAGAAATTCAGCTGCAGTGGGAATGAAAGTTTCAGGAGGCAGCTCAGAGAGCAGTGACCGCAGTGAGTAGGGCGGTGCTTACCATCTGTGGGAATCACCAGTGTGACACTTCCTTTTATAATTATGAACTCATCAAAGCCAGTTAAGAACTTAAAAGGGTTACATGTTACATGTAGAAATGCTATTGTGACGCCCTGGGCAAGCCAGGGGTCACAGGTCACAACACCACCACACACCCCACATTCCCTGCAGGAACACCAAAGTCAAAACACAAATCCTTGTTGCCCTCCTCCAGGGGCTGATGTCCACACCAGGGGGTGGGCCAGGCGGTTGGCTCCGCCCACCGAGGAGTTCACAGCTCTGGAGGCGGGAAAACCAGGCAGTGGAGACAAGTTGGAGAGTTCAAAGTGAGAGGAAGGAGAAGGAGGACAGTGAGAGTAGTGACAGAGAAAGTGACAGTTGAAAAGCCTGAAGTTAGACCGGGTGTGTGCCCCGGACTGAGACAGCAAAGTTGGCAGACGGCGGTGACCGTCTGCAGGAGAGGCTGATCGGAGGTTGCCGAAAGGACCGTGGACGGGTGGTGGCCCGGTGGTACCGGAGCGGTATACAAAGAGAAGCCAACACCAGTGGCAGGGGCCTTTCGGATCCCGGCAAGGCTAGGAGTCGCCATAATTTGCCAAATCCGTCAGTGAAGGGGTCTCCCAGCAGCAAAGTCCCGATTGAAGGCAACAGTCCGACCGTGAAGGGGAGACACCGCCACCGCCAAGGCACCAGTTTCCCAGGGCCAGCGCCTGCGGGCAAGAGAGGGGCTCCCCCGGCTCATATCCAAGCTGGGGAGCGGGTTACCGGTGGGAATCCATCGCTACCAAAGAACCGTACTTAGGTGCAGGGAAGTGACCGTCACCGCTAACTGCAGGCAACATCAGCACCGTAGCCGTCTGAGGGACCCGTCCAACCAGCCGTTTGTTTACCGTGAACTGTGTCGTCATCCTTGGGCTGAGTGAGTACCTCCGTGCCGTGCGGCACAGCGCTACCCCTGCGTCCCTGCACCTCCACAGGCCCCATAACCTGCCTGTCCACCATCCTGACCTCCCCATCATCGGGCCCCGGGACTACCAAAACCCCTACCCACGGAGGGGCAAACCAACATCTAGCTGCTCCACATCATCGCTCCCGGGATCCCCAGACAGAGCAGCGGTGGTGTCCACACAATCACCACAACCGTGGGTGGCGTCACAAACATTAATCAAATCCCCCACCAACAAAACACCCCTTTCACTCATGGGCGAGGAGCGCCGCTCGAGTCCCCGGGATCCGGCCTATCGCTCGAGCCACCGAGCAGCAGTAGCCGCAGAGCGGCAGCGGCCGGACCCGAGCAGTGGGAGAGCGCAGCGTTGACACCCTCCTCCCCGCCCGCGACACTATTAACCTGCAGATAGGGAGCTAATCTGCAGGTTAATAGCATTCTGAACATGCCTGGCGCCTGAACATTAAACCTCGTTGCCGGGAGGAACTGAACTTTAATCCTCCCTGTAGCATTCTTGTTCAGTCATGTAGGCGGCACCGGCCTGAGATCAGTACCTGACTGACAGCAGGGTCTAAGGCGGGCTTTGCACACTACGACATCGCAAGTGCGATGTCGGAGGGGTCAAATCGAAAGTGATGCACATCCGGCGTCGCAGTCGATATCGTAGTGTGCAAATCCTTTTTGATACGATTAACGAGCGCAAAAGCGTCATTTTCGTATCATCGTTGTGGGGTCCGACATTTCCATAATGCCGGTGCAGCGACAGGTACGATGTTGTTCCTCGTTCCTGCGGCAGCACACATCGCTGTGTGTGAAGCCGCAGGAGCGAGGAACATCTCCTACCTGCGTCCTGACTGCAATACGGAAGGAAGGAGGTGGGCGGGATTTTTACGTCCCGCTCATCTCCGCCCCTCCACTGCTATTGGCCGCCTGCCGTGTGACGTCGCTGTGACGCCTCACGACCCGCCCCCTTAGGAAGGGGTCGGGTCACCGGCCAGAACTACGTCGCAGGGCAGGTAAGTGCGTGTGAAGCTGCCGTAGCGATAATGTTCGCTACGCCAGCAATCACAAGATATAGCTGCTGCGACGGGGGCGGGGACTATCGCGCTCGGCATCGCAGCATCGGCTTGCGATGTCGTAGTGTGCAAAGTACCCCGAATACTTTGCGACTGTCAGTCAGTGTGGGGGGTGTCACTATCCTTACACAGAGCAGTGACTGAACCTGTGCTTTCACCGCCCCATGACTAAAACCTGAACACTGCCGGGAGGATTAAAGTAAATTTCCTCCAGGTAATAGGATTTTCCCCATGACAGATTCCCTTCAAGTCTGGTATTAGGAGTGAGTAATTCAATATTTCTTCAAAGAAACACTATTCAGCAGTTGGTTCCATAATCTAGCATATCTTCTTTTATTATAAACATTTAAAAAAAAATTGAACAAAGACAGACAAAAACAATTGTGGCATAAAAATCAAAACCTACACATATCATTCAATTTCTTCATAGTAATGATATGAACATTTTCCCACTACTGTACACATGAATGTGAAATCCTATTGATACTCTGAAAACATTGCCAACCATTGCGTCATAACAATCCTATAGATTTTGACTAGATATAGAGAAACCCACTTCCCACATATGTGCATAGTAAAAATGTTGTTAGCGGCAGGGAATGGGATAACATTGTCAGCGCACTTACTCAGTTTGTTCCTCAAATTGATACCAAATACACATTAAAGGGGTGGTCTCAAAAACAAATTAATTATCATCTAAAATGCCTATCTATTTAATGCCATAATCTAATCTCATTTCAAATATATTTTAATTAATGCCCTATGGTTCCCTCACTAGACTAACTGCTCTTCCTTTGTTTTATTTTCACCTTCTGTTTTGATGATTATGTTTAGTTTGAGAATCCCTGCCTGAAATGAAGTGTGATCAGTGACCTTTGTTTTAGGGGCTTGGCTAGTCCCTGCTCTGTCATTATGTGATGTGCACAATGACAGTTCACTCTCTCGCTTGCTCAGATTAGTAGTAAGGATCCAGCAGCAGAGTGCACTGTCCATGCATGTTGTAAGATGAATACCACGGTGCAACGGCGTGCAGCGAGCAGCACTGTCACTGCTAGTGACATCATATATTAAAAAATAATTAGATTATATAAAAAAAAAAATTATGGCATTAAATAGGCATTTATTATGAAAAATTAAATTGTATTTCAGAGCAGCCATTTAAGGCCCTATTCAAACATCAGTGTTACTCACGTATGTACAAAAAATGGTACATATCATCAGTTTTTTGGATCCGAGTGTCAACAGTGTTTCCTAAGTGATTTTCATGCCAAAAAAACATGGAGATGTGAATAGCAGCATAAATTATCACAGGTATGTGTTTTATCTGGGAAAAAAAATGAATAAAACACGCATGTGAAACACGGATGTTCGAATGAGACCTAATGGAGCAATTATCACATTCAATATTCCAGTGATAAAGTCCCCCAGGGGGTCTAGTAATTAAATAAAAAATCAAAAAAAAGTTTTTAAAAAATAGGAAAAAAAAAAACCTTTAAAATCATCCCCTTTCGCCCCATTGAAAATAAAACAGTTAAAAAGTTTTAAAAATGCACATATTTGTTATTGGGGCATTCAGGAGTGTCCGATGTATCAAAATATAAAATCAATTAATCTGATTGGTACACGGCGTGGTGAGAAAAAAATCCTAAATGTCAAAATTACGTTTTTTGATCGCTCTAACATTTTGTTAAAATGCAATAACAGGTGATCAAAATGTTGCATAGACGCAAACATAGTATAATTTTAAAACATCAGCTCAAGGTGCAAAAAATAAGCTGTCACAGCCCCAGATCCCGAAAAATAAGAACACTATGGGTCTTGGAAAATGGCGACAAATGCCCTACTCTATCTTTTTTTGGTATCTATGAACTCATCAGTTTTATCTATGGACACATCAGTTTTACCATATTGTGAACGTGGTAAATAAAAAAAAAAAAAAAACAGTCGTGCAATTACACTTTTTTCACTATTTTTCTGCATTTGTAATTTTTTCCTGTTTTGCAGTACACTATATAGTAAAACAAATCATTTCATTCAAAAGTACAACTTGTCCTACAAAAAGTAAACCCTCATATGGCAAGATTGACGGAAAAATATAAAAGTTATGGCTCTTGAAAAAGGGAAGGAAAAAATGAAAAAGAAAAACGCAAAAATAGCTCAGAGGTGAAGGGGATAAAGACACAGGCTACCCTGGGAGTAAAAGGTGCTTTACACGCTGCAACATTGCTAGCAATTGCTAGCGATGTCACGAGTGTTAGCACCCGCCCCCGTCATTGGTGTGATATGTGGTGATCGCTATCGTAGCGAACATTATTGCTACGGCAGCGTCACATGCACATACCTGTTCAGCGACGTCGCTGTTGCCGCCGAACAATCCTTCCTTCAAGGGGCAGGTGCGTTTGGCGTCACAGCAATGTCACAAAATGGCCGTCCAATAGCAGAGGAGGGGTGGAGATGAGTGGCCGGAACATGCCGCCCACCTCCTTCCTTCCTCATTGCCGGTGGACGGAGGTAAGGAGATGATCGTCGCTCCTGCGGTGTCACACATAGCGATGTGTGCTGCCGCAGCAACGAGGAAGAACCTCGCTATGTACGAGACGATTTTTGTCTCTTTTGCGATCGTTTAAGGTCGCTCCTGCCTGTCACACGCTGCGATGTCGCTAACGATGCCGGATGTGTGTCACAAACACCGTGACCCCGACGATATATCGTTAGCGATGTCGCAGCGTGTAAATGGCCCTTAAGTTGCAATATCCAGAATGCCTCCCTGGTTAGAACACCCTTTGTCCAATTGGCCTTTTAGTTTCTCAATTGTAAAAAACTCAAAAAATCTTACTTTACCATCAGGTGTGTTAGCAAAGTGTTTCACCACTCCTGATGCCTTTGTGTTTTTCTTGCATATATTGGTCACATGCAATCTACACTCAGTAGTGGTCAAACATTTAGATGCTTGAACAAATTTTGTTTTCACAGTTTGCTGTTTATTTTTTTTATAGTGGCAATTTGCATTAACTCTAGATTGTTAATAACAGTGATCGGATGAATTACAAAAAAGTCATCATTTGCCATGAAAATTAACTTATCATTTAAACTTAATTTCCACTGAATTTCAGCTATGCCACAAAATGACCTGCTAACATAATTTCAGTGATCTTCTCATTCGTTCAGGATAAAGTGTTAATGAGGGCAAGGCATTCTGTCATGCTGATTGAATTATGAGATCAGACTGGTTGTTTTAAAAGGTACTGATGCACTTCACAAAATAGATGGCATCATGAAGAAAGAAGATTATGTGGCAATAATGAAGCAACATCTCAAGACATCAGCCAGGAGCTTAAAGTTTGGGCGGAAATAGATCTTACAAATGGACAATGACCCGAAACATACTGCCAAACTGGTTACAAAGTGGCTTAAGGATAACACAGTCAATGTTTTGGAGTGGCCATCATAAAACCCTGATCTCAACCCTATTAAAAATTTATGGGCAAAGATGAAAAGACAGGTGCGAGCAAGATGACCTACAAACATGGCTCAGTTATACCAGTTCTGTGAGAAGGAATGGGCCCAAATTCCTACCAACTATTGTGAAAAACTTGTGGAAGGATATCTAAAATGTATTACCCAAGTCATACAGTTTAAGGGCAATGGTTCCCAATTCTAATGAAGTAATAAGTAATAAAAATGCATTAAAACATTTTCTCTCTCATTATTCTGGCATTTCGCAAATAAAAATAATTTTTGTTCCTAATTTACCTAAAACGGCATAGGTTTATTCTGATTTCATGTCAGATAGTGAGAAAAACATGCATATGTGTCTTTTTAGATAGTGTATGTAAACTTCTGGTTTCAACTGCATCTAGTGCTTGAAATTCATTGTCTTCTTATATTGACCATGCAGTCATCAGAGCTCATTATTTTCTATCAATAGGGCTTTACAGGCAAAGACATTGCTGTTTGTAACGTAATATTGCCTCTAAATAAAGCATTGGCATGGCTGTGATTGGCCGGCACACCACATGACCCAGCCTGTATAACCGCCAGATTATGGGTGGCGCAGCCATTGTGCTTTGACTAGCATAGGGACAGGACACTGGTCAAGTGAGGGACAGTCTTGGGCTAAGTGCACACATCAGGTTTTTGCCGTCAGGCAGATTCCGGCGTGTGAGTCCTGCAGTGGATCTGGCAAAATTTGTGAAAAACCGGATGCACCAGACCATTTTTTCTAAATTCGGCATATCGGATCTGGCAAAAACCGGATCCAGGGCATCCGTTTTTTCATCCGGCGCATCCAGTTTTCTGTCTGTTTTTTGCCGGATCCGTCTTTTTGGTGATTTTTTTTTTTACTCTAAACCTATACATGTTTGGTGTCTACGAACTCGCACTGACCTGAGGCATCACACCCACACATCAGTTTTACCATATAGTGAACACAGTGAATAGAATATCTCAAAAACAATAGTGCTATCACACTTTTTTTGCAATTTTTCTGCATTTGAAATTTTTTTGCCATTTTCCAGTACACTATATGGTAAAACTTATGGTTTCATTTAAAAGTACACAAACAATGAGACCTCACATGACCATATTGACTAAAAAATAAAAAAGTCACGTCTCTTGGAAAAGAATGGCGAAAAAAAAAAACGGAAAGCGAAAAAATGGCCAGTCGTGAAGGGGTTAAATCCCTCAATCCCCCCTTTTATTACATATATAACACATATGTAAGGTTTAAAAAACCCTTAATTTAAAAAAAAAAAAGACCCCCAAAGTACCATAGGTGCTTTCCTTTGAGAAATAACCCAATCATGTAAAGTTACCTTAAAATGACACACCAAATACAAAGGTTTTGGAACAAGTTTAATATTTCTTTTTTTAATCTCTTTTTTTTTCTGCAATGGAGGAGCTACATAGCTCTTTATTAAAATACAAGGACAATAATAGAACAAAACAAACGTGCCTCAAAAATGGGGACCTCCTGGCTGGCGGATGGCTGGCTTCAGGCAGATGGCTGGCAGGGTTGGGCAGCAGGTAGTGTTGGTCTTGGTCGGCAGGCAGTCATCACAGTGAGGGCTTTATATAGCTGTGTTGTGCATGCTCAGTTTAAAAAACCGGATACGTCCATGTATTCCGTTTTTTGCCGCATCCCGTCGGATCCGGCGTCCATAGACAGCCGTTATACATTACGCCATATCGCGACGGTTCCGGCAGGATGAGATTTTTCTCATGAGCCAAAAAATGTCTAGGTCTGCATTTTTTACGGACGCCGGATCAGACAATTACGCCGGATCCGGCAAAAACCGGAGAGAATGCACGACCATGCGGCACAATCCGGCACTAATGAAAGTCTATGGGGAAAAAAACGGATCTGGCGACAGCTGTAGCCGCATCCGTTTTTTCAGAAATGCGCCGCATTGTGCTGCACAGTAAAAAACTGATGTGTGTACATACCCTTAGATTACTCCTCTTACTCTCTCTGCATACTCATAAAACAGGCAGTAATTTTAATAAAGGCTTTGTGAGGGTACGCTTAAAAAAAGGATCTGTGGGGTTACTCTTAAAAAAGGGTCTGTGTGGGAAATTTTAATAAAGACCATGTGGGGTACTCTTAAAAAAAGGCTCTGTGGGGGAACTCTGAAAGCAGGTTTTGTAGCGGCACTATTAATATCTGTGTGGGGGAACTCTGATAACAGGCTCTGTGGCGGCACTTTTAATACCGGCCTGTGTGCATGACATAGGGCGCGTCATGCACGCCGGCTTCAGAAGAAGGCCTGGGCTCTTATACACAGCATGTTAGAATGCTGTATATAAGAGCCCATTGGTGGTGGCCGCAGCTTATATGCCCCATATCTGGTGACAGGTTCCCATTAAAGTATAGCAATGATTGTGTGATGTGACCCTCCTGCTGCTGAGTGATTCTCCTAGAAGACATAGAGGAACTTCGCTAACAATGAGTGACAATTGAACTGTGTATATGTAAGTTGCTTAGATCAGAAGGGTCACTGTAAAAGAACGAGTCTTCATGCTGAACTAGAGAATTGACTGGTTCACTGTGTCTGAGAGTGTGGCCGGCAGAAGGTATGTCCACCGTACAAGTGTGCCGCCCCTGCAGCAGTCGAACTGCTCGGATCCGGGGTTGCTGTGGCTCGAGGATCTCCGGACTCGGGGGCTTGTGGCCACTCAAATGTAAAGGGAGTATTTACAGGGGATGAATGTTCGTGGCGCCACCTGCGGGTTTCTGTAAAGGGGAGTACCGCCGCTGCCAAAGGGAGTACCGGGGCAGAAGGTGTGGGGGCAGCCAGATGTCAGCCCTCCACAGGTAGGAAGGCCCTGAACAGTGTGGGGGGGGGGGGGTTGGTGAATGGTGGCTTGGCCGTGAAAAGCAGGGTGCAGGGGTCAGATTACTCACTGTGGTAGTCGTGGTGCTGGATTAGGTGGAATAAGCAGACACTCACACAGATGGTAAACCAAAGTCTTTAGGTACCGCATTCTCTACGGGGGAAGCCCGTCCAGATCCCGCTCCCACCAGTGTCACTTGGTCAGTCCGGAGCCCTGCCTCCGTGCACAAAATTGATTGACCGTTGTGGCGCCTTGGCTGCAAGCTTTCGATGGGCCCCACTGCCCGTGTGTATGGCAGCTGTGCTCTTGATGGCTGGCACTTGGGATTTCAGTGGGTTGTGTAGTTTGGAGAACCCTATCCCCCGTGTTGTGCTAATGCCTTCAATCTCTGAGCTCTTGGGGAAAGTTCATAAAGAGACTATCCTCCACAGATTAATTATCAAGGCGCCTGAAGCTTTTCCCTGAGCTAAGGTCCTGTACCCCGCCGTTCTCGGTACCGGTAAGTTCTTTTGGACTTGCTGGTGCCGACAGTCCTACCGGTCCCGGACTCCTGTGGTCCCGGACCACCGTCTGTGACCCAACCTGTCGCTTCCCTGGGAGCTCCAACTTCCCATGTCCTCACTCTCTGAGGGCTACCACAGAACTCCTTGTCTCCCCTCCCTCCAGACTGCCTGACCCCTAGGTGGGCGGCCCTGCTCCAACGTGACCAACCCACTAGTGTGTCTGTACAGGTCTGGTGTGAGGTGTGGTTGGGATTTGTAGTGCGGGTGTTAGTGACACTGTTGATGGGAACATGGAACCAGGGGGGGTAGGCCCTGAACCCTGGGGGGCAGGATGCAGTTCCCTGTAGCACCCTGATTTAGTCAGGGGCGCTGCACAAGGTATTTAACAATTGGGAGAAGAATTTATTTTGGGATATCGGTCTGCATAGATTTTATCTGACATACCTGTGAGACCTACCTTAATGTCATAATAGACTAAAATGGGGAGTCACCAGCAAGAAATCTACTTTTGTATCATATTTGGCCTGCTAGCTAAAGATTGATCATGGCTATCTGTTGAAGTGCAGCTCTATTTTAATGACTTCTACAAATTTATACCATTACAGCCTACTGTTACTAAAAGCTATGCCAGACTAAGTATTGTCCTTTTAAGTGAACACTGACTTGCTTATATAACTCAACCGTATTTTCCTCCTTTTTCTGCAAGGTAAAATATTTTTTCTATTTAGTTTACATCTCGTGTAGTCTCCTTTTTCTGTGCCATTTCTCTGGCAGAGATGTTACCATAAACTCCTCATTTACCCACAATTCTGCCACATTACAGATGTAAAAGTAGCAGATTAGAGCAAAATGAAAACCCTGCACAGCTTTTATTGACCCACACACAGATTTTGCACACCAAACCTTAAACCATGGCACTTCAGCAAGTACTACTCTCATGATCCAGGCCGGCTTTTCCCTTCTGCTGGTTACACCCAGCTCTGGCCTGGTCATGTCAGGGGTTAACTTCCCTTGCCTCGTTCTGGATCCCAGGACACTACATATTGCCTCTCTACCTACGGCTCAGTGCCAATGATATTTCTGCCTTGAAGCTTGTATACTAGCTCTGGTGAGTGTTCCCGATCTGTCCTGCCTCCCTGCTACTGTGTCCTGACTTTGACCCTCCCCTGTTTGTCTGCCTGTCCCAGCCCCTGACTTCCCTCTCCTGTCTGTTGTTTGTGTTTCCCTCTGCATACCTGATCTCCCAGCTTCTGACTCCATTCTGCTTTCTGACTTTGATATTGATCCTCCCTTTGCAGTGACTCAACTCTCCTGGCTTGACCCTGACTGTTTGACTACTCTTTTTGCCCCCTGGTGATTCGCCTGTTAACATTGCTGAAGTTACTCTGCTGTACTTCAGCTGCCTTTCCATTACAGTATTTCTTTGTCTCTCCACTACTCTGCTGCCACCAAGTGGGGATTACGCTGTACTGCATCTCATTAGCCTTTGTACAGCGTGACAACTACCATGTTTCCCCAAAAATAAGACAGGGTTTTTCTACGAAAGATGTGCTAGGACTTATTTTTAGGGAGTGTCTTATATTTTCCCATGAACAACAATTCACATTTGTTCTTGAACAAAAAAAATCTACATTTATTCAGATCATCACATTCTGGAAAATCAACATTTTGTGTTAATCCTATTACTGGTTCAGCTGCAGATTTTCTTATCCCCTGCTATTTTCATGGTACAGAACTAGTCCTATAGTGCTGGGTACATACCATATTTACAAAGAATTCAATTATTTGATTAAATTTATTACTTTCTGTGTACTGCTAAGTTTACCCCAAAAGAAAGCAGACACCCCCTACAAGAATCACACTTACCATACCCAAAACAAATACAGTTTTTAAGTAAATGATCTCTCACATACAAATCAGTGTCGCTGTCAGGTCCCCCTGTGTTCTACATAGGTTGGCTCTACCTGGTGACCGGAAGCCGTATCACTTCCTTGGAGTGATATTGGTACCTTTTCTGTTGGTGAGGGACCTGACAGTGAGGCAGATCTCTATGTGAGAGCCCATCCTCCATCGGCACTTGCCAACTGTAATTGTTTGGGGTCTTATGAGTGTGATTGTTTCTGAGTGGGGAGTCTGCTTTCTTTTGGAGCTATCTGATTTATTTTGGGAGTGTCTGTTTTCTCTGATGAAGAGTCCTGCTGTATTCTTTAACTTTTTTAGCTGCTTGTACACTTCCTTGTGGAACTGCAACTAGGACTTATTTTTGGAGTAGGGCTTATATTTTAAGCATACCCCAAAAAAAACCCAAATCCTACTAGGGCTTATTTTTGTGGTAGGTCTTATTTTTGTTGAAACAGTATATAGTTTTCAGTTTTTAGGGCTTGTTTACACATTGTCTTTTTGCCACCATTTTGCTGAACGTATTGCAAGGGTAAAAACACAGGATTTTACAGCATTTCTGAAATCTCATGATGCTTATTTTGTCCTTGTGGATTTCGTCAATTCTTTAAACATTTTTGCTGCATTTTTCACCCATTCAAGAGAATGAGAAGAAAACACAGTAAAAATATGTCACAAAAGCGCGTATTTTATATTACTTCCAATCAACAGAAAAATCTGCTGCAAATACTCATCTTGTACACATACCTTTACTTTGCTCAGTACTGCACATCCATCATCATATTTAGAAAATTGTTCAAAAGAAAAACTACTTTAATGTCCGCCGGCGTCACACATTGTAGCTTTCATTATTTAAATCACTATTAGAAAATAAAAATGTGCTGTGATAGACAACTATGGACAGCAGAGATCCCGTTTTGTTGATATATCGCCTTAACAAGCAGTTGTGCCATGTAGCTGGGATATCAGAGCGGATGTCTCTCTTTTCTGTAGCTGCTGAGTGTACAAATTGGATTCATTGGATTTAAATTCAACTCTGCTCCTCCTCAGATAGACTTGGAGCCACAATGACAGCTCCTCTGTATTTGATGTGGCGCCTTGCATTTCCAAATATATATCAGAAAGGGGTAGGGTCGCGCCCCGGGGCAGCCGGGCTGCTCAGATCTGGCCGGTCCGTGGCTCGAGGGGTACCGGACCTTGGGGCACCGTCGACCAGTTTTAAATGAAAAATAAAAATAAAATAAAAGTCTGACTACGCCACTTGCGGTTTGCGGCCAGGTATGGTAGGGCCGCCGCTGTGGGTTCCCACTTGTGATGATGGCTGGGGGCAGCGTGGATGGTGGAAACCTCCACGAGCAGGCTTTTCCCCAGGGGTAGGTAAAGGGTTAACGTGGAGGCACGCGGCAATAAGTCAGTCCAGACAGAGAGGGCAGTTTGGTGGTGTTTACGCACTGGTTTGATGCCCTGAGAAATATTGGATTCCAGGTGCGCCCGAGTCCTGATGGCTATGCCTACCAACCTGGTGCCACTCTCCACCTGTGCACTCTGGTGTATGTGAGATCCTCTCTGGCGTGGAGCACTTGGAGGTCCTCCTGGTGTCTGGGTCCTGCCGTAGGCAGCTTGGACTATTTAAGGGTATGTATGCTGGTCCCTCTTTGCGGCTGATGCCTCGGACTTTAGTGGTGGCAGATGAGTCCTCTAAACCCACCCGCCTGGCAGAGTTAACAGTTGGCTTGAAGTCCTTGTCTGTTCGGGGATCTGCAACCCGTGCGTGCAAAAGTACTGTGAGCCCTGGATGTTCACTCCACAGGATCCCTCTGTGCTTGGAACTTGCTTTCTCTCGCTCTGCAGCTACTTTCCTCCTCTGAGTGGCTGTTCATACTACTCAGATCTTTGCAGTGTCTTTCCTTAATTTTATGTGCCTCAAGAGTCTCTAGTCTGTCTTGACACCTCCTCTCACAACTCCTCTCACTCTTTCCTCCAACTCCTAACTCCTCACTCTCCTACTACTGTTGAGGATAAGAATGAAGTAACCAAAAATACTTAATTCAGCCATTTCATAGACTCAAACATATAGTTTAGTTGATGTAACATAACACATATTTATGAATGCTTTTGTTTCGTACTGACACACATTATATATATATGTGTGTATATATATATATATATATATATATATATATATATATATATATATATATATATATATATATATATATATATATATATATATGTATATATATATATATATATATATATATATATATATATATATATATATATATATATATATATATATATATATATATATATATATAATATATTGCATAGTCAGTGATTTTCCTTAACACAATATACCAGCACATGTAACTTAAAGGTGGATCCTACATCCTGGACAATGCCCAAGGAGTTGAGGTACAGAGGAATTCCTACAGTTTGGAACAACCAATCCAGTAGAGACTATGCACATTTCTATACATCCTGAGTCCTGCCTGCGATACTTGATTGGACTATATTTTGTCTACACCCTTTACTTCTTCTGAACTATAAAGTTTCCCAAACAATAAACTGAAGCAGATGCTCACTGGCATCCATCATGAAAGTTCATAACCGATCCAGTGTCAGTTATTGTTCTTTCTCAAAGTGCACACATGACATTATAATTTGAACATGGCAGTCAGACCTTAAGAGACCCATTGTAGTCTCGTTCTCAACATTACTTCCTGTCTTCTGCAGACTACCCACACTCCCTAGGTCCCTTTCTCCTCCCCCAGGTCTGGTCCCTTCCTCCCACTTGCCTGCCTGTTATCTAACAGTTCCCAGCCCTGTCATCTGGCTAGGTGAGGCTCCCAGCCAGGTATAGTGAGTGTTAATGTCCTGGTGTGCTGGTGTGTGTGTGTAATTGTCTGGCACAGTCACATAGGACCCGAGCTGTTACCTTAATTGTTACCTTGTTTTTGTGATACCTGGTTACCGCAGGGGCGTCACAGTTAGCACTTAGCAGGGGTAGGTTGGGCCAGGAGGCAGTGGGACAATTGCCCTGCGGGCTGCTTTCCCAGCTGTTGTATTGGGCCGTCCGCCTACTGCATAATGTCATTATAACACACATGGCCGCGCACAGTGAAATGTGCGCTGCCGTGTCTCCTGTACTATGATGTGGCCAGGTAGGGCACTCTGACACATTACAGTTGCAGACAGTGCTGACCGGCCACATAGTACAGGAGTCACGGCTGCGCGCAGTTAAACAGTGCATGGCCATGTGTGTTCTAATGGCGTTATGCAGCGCACGCTGCCTCTGTGTCGCCAAAGAGGAGCATCAGACAAGGGTTGTGGCTGAATCCAAGTGGCTAGAAGGACCTGCATGGGTAGTGGGCGTGACCGGCTTTGTTAGTGGACGTGGCCATGTTGCCTCCCGTCCACTATAATCTTGCAGGCTTCAACCCCCCCTCTCCCCCTGCACCCCCCTGCATCTCTTCATTTGGGGAGGTTACATCAAATCCCGCTTTTATTCCAAACAACTCTAGGACAGCATGGAGTTTCTTCCTGGCATCAGCTGTGTTGGCTGAGGCCCCACCCCCTTCTGATCACATGGGCATGACATCAGCACAGTTTCTTTAGCCCACTGAGATTTGCCATCAAACAAGTCTGTGGGCTGCACGGGAGAGAAGTGTCTCCCGATCATCAAAAGTAAAAGCCCCCAGTATGTGTGTCTGAGTGTATAGGATTGTGTCTGTCTTTTGTGTATGCTTATTTGTATGTGAATGTTTTCAAATATGTAAACGCTTCTATGTGACTATATCTGTGTATCTGTCTGTGTACAAGTCTGTGTATATGGCTGTACGCTGTGTGTAGGTTTGTCTGTGTATACAGCTGTACGCTGTGTATACAGCTGTACGCTGTGTGTAGGTTTGTCTGAGTATACGGCTGTACACTGTGTGTAGATTTGTCTGTATACAGCTGTACGCTGTGTATATGGCTGTACGTTGTGTGCAGGTTTGTCTGTGTATACGGCTGTGTATATGGCTGTACATTGTGTGTAGGTTTGTCTGTATACAGCTGTGCGCTGTGTATATGGCTGTACGCTGTGTATATGGCTGTACGCTGTGTATATGGCTGTACGCTGTGTATATGGCTGTACGTTGTGTGTAGGTTTGTCTATGTATACGGCTGTGCATATGGCTGTACATTGTGTGTAGGTTTGTCTGTATGCAGCTGTGCGCTGTGTATATGGCTGTACGCTGTGTGTAGGTTTGCCTGTGTATACGGCTGTACGCTATGCATATGGCTGTACATTGTGTGTAGGTTAGTCTGTGTATACGGCTGTACGCTGTGTGTAGGTTTGTCTGTGTATACGGCTGTACACTGTGTATATGGCTGTACGCTGTGTGTTGGTTTGTCTGTGTATATGGCTGTACGCTGTGAAAAATGGCTGTACGCTGTCTGTAGGTTTGTCTGAGTATACGACTGTACGTTGTGTGTAGATTTGTCTGTGTATACAGCTGTACTCTGTGTGTAGGTTTGTCTGTGTATACGGCTGTACAATGTGTATACGGCTGCACGCTGAGTGTAGGTTTGTCTGTGTATACGGCTGTACGCTGTCTGTAGGTTTGTCTTTATATGTATGTGTATATGGCTGTACGCTGTGTATACGGCTGTACGCTGTGTGTAGGTTTGTCTGTGTATACGGCTGTGTGCTGTATGTAGGTTTGTCTTTATATGTATGTGTATATGGTTGTACGCTGTGTGTGTACATCTATGCTGTGTGGGAGTACATGTCTGTATATGTGTACACATCTCTGTACTGTATGTTTACATGTCCGTGTTTCTGGGGTTGTGTATGTGTGTAAGGTGCCTGTATGTGAGGATGCGTGCCCACGATCAGTGTTCACAGCATTTTGGATTCAGAGTGTTTTTGCTGCATTGTACAGTACAAGCACAGTGGATGGGATTTCTAGAAATCCTATGCCCACTGTACGTCTACAGCCCACAGCGAAAACTGACCTGGGGTATGGCCTCCTTAGCCCTGGCATGTGAATTGATTGCTGTGTAGCCAGAAGTGTCTCCACAGAAAGAACAAAAGAGAGAAACCACAAACCCTGACTGGCCACTGTGGTTCCTGTGGAGAGCACTCGTGGCCCCGTAGGAGAGGACCATGGGCACGTACCCTTATAGTGTATTGTGTATGTGTAAAACATTTGTATCTTTAGGGCACAACACTAAATCTATAAGGGTGAGTGTTCACCATCAGGCATCCTCACAGTCTGGACACAGCGTGTTTTCTCTAGTGGAGACGCTAGTCTCCTGGGCGTGAGATTGCGCTGTGTGTGCACACGCTCAGAGTGACTGTCAGCGGATGTTCGCTGTATTCTCCTGCTCAGCATCACTGTTAGAATAAAGTGACATGCTATTATTATTATTATTATTATTATTATTACATGCTGAGGATAGGAAAGCAGCGCCACAGGTCAGTTTATGGAGCGTCTAAAAGAGTCCAGGGGGACGGAGATTTCTATAAATCCATCCACTGTGCCTGTACTGCAGCATTTTGGACTCAGTGAAAACACTTTGCGTCCAAGACGCTGCTGACGCTGATTGTGGGCACGGGCCCTAAGGGCTTATTCACATATGTGTTAGGGAATTTCATTTGTCTTTCCATGTTTATGAAAAGAAAAGTAAAAATAACCCCTACACTGTAATGTAACTATGTGACCACCTTATGTCCTCCAACTCGTGTCTGTGTATTTGGTACGTGTTGTATCCATTTTTTTTGATGGTTACCACAAGTACCCATTATAAGCTATGGTACTGCTCGCATGTCCATGTGTTTATACAGACCTTGTGTGATTCTTACAGAGACATCTGTTTGTTTTTTTTCCGGCAGTGCAGATGACAAAGGTCAGTAGACGTCTAAGGGGCCTTGAAAAACATGTACAGCACACAGATGGATGAATATAGGATAAGCTTTGTAATTGTTGTACATGTAGTTAGCTGGGTTACGGTACTGTATCTGTGTAGTAAGCATGTTTTTGCTCCTACATCTATATAGTAAGCTAAGCAGTAAGCTTAGTTCTGGTACTATGTCTCTGCAGTAAGCTTGTCCTATTCCCATAGGCTTGGTTCTGTTACTGTTTCTATGTAGTAGACTAAGTACGATTTTGTTCCTGTATGGATACAGTAAGCTCGGTTCTGTACCCGTAGCTATATAAGTAGCTCGGTTCTACTCCTGTATCTCTGTAGTAAGCTCGGTTCTGCTCCTGTATCTCTGTGGTAAGCTTTGTTCTGCTCCATTATCTCTGTAGTAAGCTCGGTTCTGCTCCCATATCTCTGTAGTAAGCTAGCTTCTGCTCCCATATCTTTGTAGTAAGCTAGCTTCTGCTCCCATATCTCTATAGTAAGCTCAGTTCTGCTCCCATATCTCTATAGTAAGCTCGGTTCTTCTCCCATATCTCTGTAGTAGGCTTGGTTCTGCTCTCATATCTCTGTAGTAAGTTCGGTTCTGCTCCCATATCTCTGTAGTAAGCTCGGCTCTGCTCCCTTTTCTCTGTAGTATGCTCGTTTCTGCTCCCTTATCTCTACAGTAAGCTTGGTTCTGCTCCCATATCTCTGTTGTAAGCTCGGTTCTGCTCCCATATTTGTGTAATAATCTCAGTTCTGCTCTCGTATCTCTGTGGTAAGCTCGGTTCTGCTCCCATATCTCTGCAGTAAGCTAGGTTCTGCTCCCATATCTCTGTTGTAAGCTCGGTTCTGCTCCCATATCTCTGCAGTAAGCTCGGTTCTTCTCTCGTATCTCTTTGGTAAGCTCAGTTCTGCTCCCTTATCTCTGCAGTAAGGGCGGTTCTGCACCCTTATCTCTGTAGTAATCTCGGTTCTGTTCCCATATCTCTGTAGTAAGCTCCTTGCAGTTCCCGTATCTATGTAGTCATCTTGATTCTGTTGCAGTATCTATGTAAGCAGTAAGCACTGTTCCGTTCTGTTCCCATATATATTTACCAGTCTGTTCATAAAGTCTGTTACCACTGTTGCTTTAGAAATAAACAGATCAAAGGTGGGCCGACGCAACTTGAGGGTCACTGCCTTATGATTGCCCCCCAGGCTAAAATGTGCCAGCCAGCCCCTGGCACTTAGAAAGGTTGTCCTACTATGATAACTCCTATCCGTGTACTGTTTCTTTATAGGGCATTATGATGTTATAGAGAGGAGTCATTTGCTCTAGACTGTGTCAGATTACAGAGCTGCTTTGGTGAGTCACAAGTCGACTGTACAGTAAGGGGTGCTTCACACACAGCGAGCTCACTGCCGAGATCGCTGCTGAGTCACGCTTTTTGTGACGCAGCAGTGACCTCATTAGCGATCTCGCTGTGTGTGACAATGAGCAGCGATCTGGCCCCTGCTGCGAGATCGCTGCTCGTTACACACAGCCCTGGTTCGTTTTCTTCAAAGGCGCTCTCCCACTGTGACACACAGATCGCTGTGTGTGACAGCGAGAGAGCGACAAATGAAGCGAGCAGGGAGCAGGAGCTGGTGTCTGACAGCTGAGGTAAGCTTGTAACCAAGATAAACATCGGGTAACCAAGGTGGTTACCCGATATTTACCTTAGTTACGAGCCTCTGCAGCTCTCACGCTGCCTGTGCTGCCGGCTCCGGCTCTCTGCACATTTAGCTGCTGTACACATCGGGTTAATTAACCCGATGTGTACAGCAGCTAGGAGAGCAAGGAGCCAGCGCTAAGCAGTGTGCGCGGCTCCCTGCTCCCTGCACACACAGCTGTGCGCTAGTAACTAATGAAAACATCGGGTAACCATACCCGATGTTTACCTTAGTTACCAGTCTCCGCAGCTTCCAGACGGCGGCTCCGTGCAAGCGCAGCGTCGCTTGCACGTCGCTGCTGGCTGTGGGCTGTTCACTGGTCGCTGGTGAGATCTGCCTGTTTGACAGCTCACCAGCGACCATGTAGCGATGCAGCAGCGATCCTGACCAGGTCAGATCGCTGGTCGGATCGCTGCTGCATCGCTAAGTGTGAAGGTACCCTAAAGGGAATCTGTCACCAGGTTTTTGTTATCTGAGAGCAGCCAGATGTAGAGAGCCCTTGAGTCCAGCAATCACTTACTGGGCTTCTAGCTGTAGTTTTAATAAAAATCAATGTAGATTTAGCAGTTCTCTGAATGCTGAGCACTGTATATCCCCACTTATACCACTGATTGTAGTGTACACAGAAAACTGCGGGGCAGAAGGCTGCTAATCTGTTGGGGGCCAGGGTTACACAGAGTAGGAGCACTACATAGCATGAGATAACTAGTCCTCTATTGATAGTCTCCTGCTGATAACAGTGATTTTATTGAAACTCCAAAAGCAGCCTAAAGCTGGGTTTACACACTGCAACATCTCAAACGACATCGCTGTCACGTCACCGGTTTTGTGACGCAATAGCGATGTTGTTTGCGATGTTGCAGTGTGTGAAACTTATCAGCGACCCGGCCCCTGCTGTGAAGTTGTAATCGTTACAAATCGTTCAGGACCATTCCTAGGTCCTTTGTTTCCCGCTGTGCAGCATGAAGTTTCAGTGTGTGAAGACTTTGCAGAGACTTTGTTAGCAACTTCCCTTTCAAAAGGCTGCTTATCAACGTCCCCAACAACCAGCTAGGTCGCTCTGCAGGTCCGGATCGCTGATGAGTTGTTGGCCAGGTTTGCCTGTTTGACAGCTCACCAGAGACTTAGCAGAGACTTAGGGAGGTCGCTATTACGTCACAAAACCGGTGACGTTACAGCGATGTCCTTTGCGATGTTGCAGTGTGTAAACCCAGCTTTATAATAAATGACTTATCTCTGGAAACAGGGTCTCTGCATTTACATCATGATGCTCTCAGATTAACCCCTTCAGGACCTATGACGTACTGGCATGTCATTGGTTGTGTCTCTTGCTTTGACGCGGGCTTGTATGCTGAGCCCGCATCTTGCCGTGCACGTCAGCTGATCTGATCAGCCAATATGTGCCTTTAACAGCCGCTTGTGGATCAAAGATACACCCGCAGCTGTTAACTAATAAAGTCCTTATATGGAGATAAGGTATGCACACCAGTGACTATGCAAGGGGAATACATGTAATAGCAGAAACTGCTGTGTGAATACTGACATGAAAAACTCAATAGCTATATGTAAGAATGAAATGGGAAAAATGGAACCTGCATTACTGCCATGAATATATGAATAAAGAGAAATTTAGCTACTGAATTGATCAATGCAATAGAGCCCCAACGCTACGCCAAAGTATTTCTCTACGTTGGGGTGCCTAGCTTGTGTGTGTCCTCTCATGCAGTTAAAAAAAACTTACCGTGTATGGGAAGCTGAGACCCAGGCTATATATGCGTATCATGTGAATTGGCAACAGGTGTGAGTGGGGTGGGTTCACAAACGAAAAACTACTAACAAATAAGGAATAACGTTTGGAACTCCATTCTATGTTCGAACTGGGTGCAAAAACCTAAAAAAAATCACTATATGGAGATTTTTCATGTCAGTATTCACACAGCAGTTTCTGCTATTACATGTATTCCCCTTGCATAGTCACTGGTGTGCATATCTTATCTCCATATAGTGATGTTTTTTTAGGTTTTTGCACCCAGTTCAGACTTAGAATGGAGTTCCAAACGTTATTCCTTATTTGTTAGTAGTTTTTGTTTGTGAACCCTCCCCATTCACACCTATTGCCAATTCACATGATATGTATATACAGCCTGGGTCTCAGCTTCCCATACACGGTAATTTTTTTTAACTGCATAAGAGGACACACACAAGCTAGGGACCCCAACGTAGAGAAATACTTTGGCGTAGTGTTGGGGTTCTGTTGCATTGATCAATTCAGTAGCTAAATTTCTCTTTATTCATATATTCATGGCAGTAATGCAGGTTCCATTTTCACATTTCATTCTTACATATAGCTATTGAATTTTTCATGTCAGTATTCACACAGCAGTTTCTGCTATTACATGTATTCCCCTTGCATAGTCACTGGTGTGCATACCTTATCTCCATATAGTGATTTTTTTTTTAGGTTTTTGCACCCAGTTCAGACATAGAATGGAGTTCCAAACGTTATTCCTTATTAACTAATAAAGTCCCACTGTCAATCTCTGCTTTTGGAATTTAACACACGCCGTCAGGAAGCATATCATTGTCCACTCCCATCAGCAGCTCTTTTATGTGATTGTGGGGCGTCAATGGGTTGCCGTGATTGCCAGGGCTCAGATGATGACCCCTGTGTCTGTCATGATGAACTTCCTGTGAACACCTGCTGCGAGCTGGCATTTATAGGAAGTCAACATTTCTACTGTAGAGAGCAGTGGGGATGTCTGATCTATCAAAATATAAAACAAATGATTTTGGTTGGTAAAGAGCCTAACTAATTAAAAAAAAAAAACACCAGAATTAAGTTTTTTAGGCCGGTGCAACATTGCAGTAACATACAATAAGAGGCAATCAAAACACTGCATCTAGTAAAAGATTGTATCAGTAAAAATATCACTTTAGGGCGCAAAAAATAAGCCGTCACTTAGCCCCACATCACGAAAAATAAAAAGTTAGGGGTCTCAGAAGATTACACCAAATGCGATTGTTTTGTTTTTTTATAAAGTTCTACATTTTTTTCAATACTTAAATTGAAAGAAAACTATACATGCATGGTATGTACGTTTTCATCCTGACCTGGGGAATCATACTGCCAGGTCAGTTTTACCATATTGATAACATGATAAATAAAAAACAAATAAAACAATTGTGTAACTGCACTGTTTTTGCAATTTCACTGCACTTGGAATTTTTCCCTGTTTTCCAGAACACTATATGGTGAAATGAATGTTTTTTTCAAAAGTACAACTCATCCCACAAAAAAACAAGCCCTCATATGGCTATATTGATGGAAAAAATAAAAAAAGAGTACGGCTCTTGGAAGAAGGGGAGCAAAAAAGGAAAGCGCAAAATTCATTTTTTAATAATCTATGTTTAAAACTAAAGGAAGTGAACGATCTCAATTTTTATTTATCTACTGACTCTTAGCAATGGATTAGTGAAAAACAGGTGAGGCACACATGTAAAACTGAAGAAGCATGTCTTCCATTTTTTTTTTTATCTGTTTTTGTCTTTCAGATCGCCTTAAGGCCCTATCACACATAGAGATAAATCTGCGGCAGATCTGTGGTTGCAGTGAAATTGTGAACAATCAGTGCCAGGTTTGCGGCTGTGTACAAATGGAACAATATGTCCATGATTTCACTGCAACCATAGATCTGCCAAAGATTTATCTCTGTGTGTGACAGGGCCTTTAGACTTTAACAGAGAAGTCTGATCCACAAAACTGATCAGAACAGAACTGATCAGAATTAGACATATCTTGAGACTCATGGATCAGACACACGGATGCGTTATTAAAACCGATGAGTGTGTGGATCAATGAAACTCTATAGCACAGTGTGCTGTCCTAGGAAAATGAGTACTACGGATATGTGAATGTCGCCTATGTCATGATCCAGGCCGGCTTTCCCCTGCTGTGGTTACACCGAGCTCTGGCGTGGTCTTGTCAGGGGTTAACTTCCCTTGTCTCTTTCTGGATCCCAGGACGCTATATATTGCCTCTCTACCTATGGTCCAGTGCCAGTGATATTTCTGCCTTGCAGCATGTATACTGGCTCTGGTGAGTGTTCCTGATCTGTCCTGCCTCCCTGCTACTGTGTCCTGACTTGTACCTTCCCCCGTTCATCTGCCTGTCCCAGTCCCTGACTTCTCGCTCCTGTCTCTAGTTTGTGTTTCCCTCTACATACCTGATCTCCCGACTTCCGACTTAGTTCTGATCCTTCCTTTGCAGTGACTTGACTTTTCTAGCTGACCCTGACTGTTTGACTACTCTATTTCCCCCTGGTGGTTCGCCTGTTAACTGCCTGCTGCAGTTACTCTGCTATACTTCAGTAGCCTTTCTGTTACAGTGTGACTTTGTCTCTTCACTACTCTGCTGCCACCTAGTGGGTAATACACTGTACTTCGTCTTACTAGCCCTTTGTACAGCATGACAGCCTAATAGTTGATTTCCGGGAGGATCTAAGAAGCCAATTTCTTAAAATGAAAAATAATGTACATACTCACATCAGTATGGAACCATTTTAAGCTTTAAAAACAGCGTTTAATTTACTTTAGGCTTCCACAACTGAGCCCTGGTGTGACCTAATATTCATTGTATGTTTAGTAACACACATCCTAAACAGTTTATATTTGGAATTTAAAACTGTGGTTTACCTTTATTATTTACATATTTTAATTTGGAATGCTTGCACTACATTCAATATATCATTTACAGACTTTTATCATATATGTTATAAAAATACAGTAATAAGATTTACAAATGCAGAACTTTATTTAATAAAATGAATGGAATTCCAGATTCCCCTTTTTATATATCTTATAAATATGTCATTTAATAGGATGCATTAATGAGGTTGGCTTCATACTATTTTACTGATGACCTATCACCCACACTAATCGCCCACGTGACTACTCTAGAAATGACCGTGGCATATCAGCCATGCTGATCACCCACGCGACCACTCTAGAAATAACTACTCTAGAAATGACCGCTCTAGAAATGACAAAGCTGCTGTGTTTCAGTACCATCCAGGAACTTCCAGCCGATGCCAGTAACAGCTGTTCGGCAGGGATGCTGATTAGATATTGATGGTCTATCCTAAAGATAGGCCAATAATAAAAAGGTAGTAGCCAATCCCTTCAACCGAAAGGCAGCCGGTACTGCAGTCAAGTCTCACAAAGTCACAGCTTGACTATTAAGATATCCTTAGGTCAGTGTTTAAGTCTACACTGTATGGAAACATAAGTATCTGTTGGAAGATACCTAAAGGTCAGATCCATAACATTACACCCCACCATCCTGGGACATGATGAACTAACATGAAATCTAGCAAAATGATACCCATCTCTCTCGGGTCCAGCAGTTGTCCGTAGTTGCCAGAATAGAGCCCTGCAAACCTCCACATAACTTCCAGCATCCCAGCACATCTATTGAGTAGTGACATCATGCGTAACACAATAATGACATCACATTGGACTTATAGTGGGTACGGAAAGTATTCAGACTCCTTTAAATTTT
Source organism: Anomaloglossus baeobatrachus (assembly GCF_048569485.1). Classification (NCBI taxonomy): domain Eukaryota; kingdom Metazoa; phylum Chordata; class Amphibia; order Anura; family Aromobatidae; genus Anomaloglossus; species Anomaloglossus baeobatrachus. The sequence goes on along the minus strand of NC_134357.1, from coordinate 349,819,332 downwards.
TCATTCGTTGTTTCATTGCAGCCATTTGGTAAATTCAAAAAAGTTCATTTTTTTCTCATTAATGTATACTGCACCCAATCTTGACAAAAATAACCAGAAATGTAGAAGTTTTTGCAAATTTTATAAAAAAGGAAAACTGAAATATCAGGTGGTAATAAGTATTCAGACCCTTTGCTTAGTATTGAGTAGAAGCACCCTTATGAGCTAGTACAGCCATGAGTCTTCTTGGGAATGATGCAACAAGTTTTTCACAACTGTATTTGGAGATCCTCTGCCATTTTTCCTTGCAGATCCTCTCCAGTTCCATCAGGTTGGATGGTAAACATTGGTGGACAGCCATTTTCAAGTCTCTCCAGAGTTGCTCAATTGGGTTTAGGTCAGGGCTCGGCCAGTCAAAAATGGTCACAGAGTTGTTCTGAAGCCGCTCCTTTGTTATTTTAGCTGTGTGCTTAGGGTCATTGTCTTGTTGGAAGGTGAACCTTCGGCCAAGTCTGAGGTCCAGAGCACTCTGGAGGAGGTTTTCTTCCAGGATATCTCTGTACTTGGACACATTCATTTTTTCACCAATTGCAACCAGTTGTCTTGTCCCTGTATCTGAAAAATACCCCCTTGGCATGATGCTGCCACCACCATATTTCACTGTGATGAGGTACCTGGTTTTCTCCAAACATACCGCTTAGAATTATCACCAAAACGTTCTCTGTCTCATCAGACCAGAGAATGTTATTTCTCATAGTCAGGGAGTCCTTTATATGTTTTTTTGCAAATTCTATGCAGGCTTTTATATGTCTTAAACTGAGGAGAGGCTTCCGTCGGCCACTCTGCTATAAAGGCCCAACTGGTGGAGAGCTGCAGTGATCGTTGACTTTTTGCAACTTTCTCCCATGTCCTACTGCATCTCTGGAGCTCAGCCACAGCAATCTTGGGGTTCTTCTTTACCTCTCTCACCAAGGCTCTTCTCCTACAATTGGTCAGTTTAGCTGGACGGCTAGGTCAAGGAAGAGTTCTGGTGGTCCCAAACTTCTTCCATGTAAGGTTTATGGAGGCCACTGTGCTCTTAGGGACCTTGAGTACTGCAGAAATTCTTTTGTAACCTTGGGGAGATCTGTGCCTTGCCACAATTCTGTCTCTGAGGTCCTTGGGCAGTTCCTTTGACCTCATGATTCTCATATGATGTGACATGCACTGTGAGCTGTGAGGTCTTATATAGACAGGTGTGTGCCTTTCCAAATCAAGTCTTATTAGTTTAATTAAACATAGCTGGACTCCAATGAAGGAGTAGAACCATCTCAAGGAGGATCACAAGAAAATGGATGCATGTGACTTAGTGAGTGTCTGAGCAAAGGGTCTGAATACCCAGTCTTCAGACCCCTTTAAATGTTTTACTCTTTGTTTCATTGCAGCCATTTAGTAAATTCAAAAAAGTTCTTTTTTTTTTTCTCATTAATGTACGCTCTGCACCCCATCTTGACAGAAAAAAACTGAAATTTTTGCTAATTTATTAAACTTGGAAAACTGAAATATCACATGATCATAAGTATTCCGTACCCACTATATACAGTGTGTGTATATATATAATATATATATATATGTTACATTATATATATATATATATATACTGTATATAAATGATAGATTATCTACAACCTCTGATGTGATGAACAGTAATATGTAATGCACACTAGCATACTGCAGATGGTGCTGGAACTGCGTTTTTTGCCTTTCAAGGCTAACTATGGGGTTTCACATTTATGTAATTGAAGGTGCTAGATCAGGGGTGGGGAACCTTTTTGCTGCCGGGGGCCATTTGGAAATTTCTGCCAACCTTCGGGGGCCGCACAAAATTATCAATGTGAAAATGAACCAACTATATTTGGTCAAACAGTTTATTAACTCACCCTTACTGTAATGGCTGGAGCGGCTTCTCTTTGGTGCGGCTGTGATGTTCGGTGATACTTATGTTTCTTCTCTCTTTTCCAGGTTTGTCACGGTCTGGAGCGCAGGCAACTCTTTGTGATAATAATATTGGTAGACTACATACATCACACAACAGACACAGGGACTGGTGTATATAAATCACAGGAGACACATACATGACTGAAGGGGCTGTTGGGATATACATCACACAGGAGACGCTGGGACTGCTGTATATACATCACAGGAGACACCTACATCACACATGTATATGCCCCCAGCCCCCTTCTATGATGTATATGCCCCCAGCCCCTCCTGTGAGGTATATGCGCCCAGACGCTCCTGTGAGGTATATGCCCCCAGCCCCTCCTGTGAGGTATATGCCCCCAGCCCCTCCTGTGAGGTATATGCGCCCAGCCCCTCCTGTGAGGTATATGCGCCCAGACGCTCCTGTGATATGTACAGCCCCAACATCTCCAATGTGATGTATATACCCCAGCATGTGATGTATATGCCTCCTAGCATCTCCAATGTGATGTATATATCACAGGAGGGGTTGGGGCATACACATAACAGGAGATGCTGGGGCATATCCATGACAGGAGATGCTGGGGGAATATACATGACAAAAGGGGCTGGGGAACAGACATAACTAGGTCACAGGGAGGCGTAAGCATTGCTGTGGGGCACAGACAGCACTGGGGTGGCACACACATCACTAGGGCAGCACAGAGAGCACGAACATCACTAAGTGGGGGGGCACACAGACAGCACTAAGTGGGGGGGCACACAGACAGCATTAAGTGGGGGGCACACAGACATCACTAAGTGGGGGGCACACAGACATCACTAAGTGGGGGGCACACAGACATCACTAAGTGGGGGGCACACAGACATCACTAACTGGGGGGCACACAGACATCACTAAGTGGGGGCACACAGACATCACTAATTGGGGGGCACGCAGACATCACTAAGTGGGGGACACGCAGACATCACTAAGTGGGGGACACGCAGACATCACTAAGTGGGGGGCACGCAGACATCACTAAGTGGGGGGAACGCAGACATCACTAAGTGGGGGGAACGCAGACATCACTAAGTGGGGGGCACGCAGACATCACTAAGTGGGGGGCACGCAGACATCACTAAGTGGGGACACGCAGACATCACTAAGTGGGAGACACGCAGACATCACTAAGTGGGGGCACACAGACATCACTAAGTGGGGGCACACAGACATCACTAAGTGGGGGGCACACAGACATCACTAAGTGGGGGGCACGCAGACATCACTAAGTGGGGGGCACGCAGACATCACTAAGTGGGGGGCACGCAGACATCACTAAGTGGGGGGCACGCAGACATCACTAAGTGGGGGGCACGCAGACATCACTAAGTGGGGGGCACGCAGACATCACTAAGTGGGGGGCACGCAGACATCACTAAGTGGGGGGCACGCAGACATCACTAAGTGGGGGGCACGCAGACATCACTAGGAGACTGGGGGGCACAGACGTCACTAGAGGGTACACAGCATTGGAAAGAAGACAGCACTGGGAGCTGCACACTCCACTGATGGGGCACGATGCTACACCGGAGAGCGGAAGGCGCAGGGGAGCGGGCGGTACACATACTGGGAGCTGCACACTCCACTGATGGGGCACGCTGCACCGGTGAGCGGGAGGCGCAGGGGAGCGGGCGGCACACTTCACTGATGGGGCACGCTGCACCGGTGAGCGGGAGGCGCAGGGGAGCGGGCGGCACACCACTGATGGGGCACGCTGCACCGGTGAGCGGGAGGCGCAGGGGAGCGGGCGGCACACCACTGATGGGGCACGAGGCACCGGTGACCGGGAGGCGCAGGGGAGCGGGCGGCACACCACTGATGGGGCACGAGGCACCGGTGACCGGGAGGCGCAGGGGAGCGGGCGGCACACCACTGATGGGGCACGAGGCACCGGTGACCGGGAGGCGCAGGGGAGCGGGCGGCACACCACTGATGGGGCACGAGGCACCGGTGACCGGGAGGCGCAGGGGAGCGGGCGGCACACCACTGATGGGGCACGAGGCACCGGTGAGCGGGAGGCGCAGGGGAGCGGGCGGCACACTCCACTGATGGGGCACGAGGCACCGGTGAGCGGGAGGCGCAGGGGAGCGGGCGGCACACTTCACTGATGGGGAACGAGGCACCGGTGAGCGGGAGGCGCAGGGGAGCGGGCGGCACACTCCACTGATGGGGCACGCTGTACCAGAGAAGGGGCGGTGAGGGGGGCGTCACAATGCTGTGGGACGGAAGCGCACGCAGAGCGCTAAACCCACCCACAGAGTCGCGTTCTGAGCACGCTGACACCTGCTAGTGAAAGAGGTCATTGGTGCGTTCAAGCAGCACATGTGGAGATTTAAAGGGCCGGCGGCCGGTAAAACCACGGCGGTGGCCGGAGTACTGCGCCCCCGGGAATCTGCCCGGGGGCCGCACAAAAGGTCATGGCGGGCCGCATGCGGCCCGCGGGCCGGAGGTTCCCCACCCCTGTGCTAGATAGATGAAAGTAATGCCTCTTGCATTTACATTAATGGAATTCAACCTTCCAGTGAGACATCCTTGTTCATTAGGATTTTCTCATGGCATTTCCTTGTGCTTATAATGAATGTGTTCTGCAAAAATATGTGAGAGCCATTTAAAATCAATATTAGCATACGAAGCTTCTTCCTGCATCATTTACCTAAAACATCCTTCTTAAGTGTTAATGAGGTTGTCTAGTCTAAAACAAGTCTGCAGTCACTCTCTGTGTTACCCTATGTGACTGTAGACTTGTGAATCCTTCCAGTGCACGCACTGCTCGCTGTCTGGATTCTCTGGCGCCCACGCCGGAAATGGCGATATGCATTCAACTAGACTGTCTTTGGCACGCTCAATTCAAGTGTATTCCGTGAGACCGGAAACAGGGTAGTCTAAAGGGTGCTTTACATGCTGCGACATCGCTAGCGATTGCTAGCGATGTCGTGCGCGATAGCACCCACCCCTGTCATACATGCGACATTTGGTGATCGCTGCCGTAGCGAACATTATCGCTACAGCAGCGTTACATGCACATACCTTGTCAGCGACGCCGCTGTGACCGCCAAACAATTCCTCCTTCAAGAGGGAGGTGTGTTCGGCATCATAGCGACGTCACTGCGGAATCACTAAGCGGCCGGCCAATAGAAGCGGAGGGGCAGAGATGAGCGGGACGTAACATCCCGCCCACCTTCTTGCTTACGCATTGCCGGTGGAGGCAGGTAAGGAGATGTTCGTCGCTCCTGCGATGTCACACACAGAGATGTGTGATGCCGCAGGAACGAGGAACAACATCGCTACGTACAAGACAAAGATTTTTGGTGTTTGGACGACCTCTCCAAAACCAATGATTTTTGTCAGTTTTGCGATCGTTTAAGGTCGCTCGTATGTGTTACACGCTGCGATGCCGCTAACGACGCCGGATGTGTGTCACAAACACCGTGACCCCGACGATAAATCGTTAGCGATATCGCAGCGTGTAAAGCCCCCTTTTCTCTAGCCAGGAGTATGCATATCATATATGTGAGGGCACATGACTGCCATTTCCATCACTGATACCGGAGAATGACTGCAGACTAGTTGTTTTAGACCAGACAACCCCTCTAACATGAGATAGTCAGCAATCCCATAGACAATCCTAATAACTCTTAAAGTGCTTGTTTAAAATAAATTTTGACTTATATGTAAGAGGTTCCCCTACATTTCTACACAATAGAGACACATCTTCCTAGCTAAGTACCACACGGCAGTGCCGTATAACACAATGAAAGGAAATTAAACATTGTAGGATACATAATTATTTTAAGGCAAAGCTAAATTAATAATAAGCATCAAAAGTGCATTGAAATCAAAAGGCGAGGCCAATCTTCATTTTGGACATATGATCCGTGTTTGAGATTGTGTGCATTGGATCGTGTTGGGTTTACATGCGGCAGTGTGGCTATGTAATGGATACCACACATTTCCTTTACATAAAATAATTCAGAACAGTGTATACAGTTTATAGCCAGATTATTGACATTGACGATGCCTATCCATTAATAATCTTCTGGCTGATGTATCCAGGCATTGTATAGAGAATGAGGACCAAGAAGATGGTGAGAATGGCTATGATAAGCAGAGCAATAATGTATTTCTTATAATTCTTCCAGATGAAGAAGACAAATGTTTTCAGTGGGTTCACAAACCAGTTGAATGACGTTTTTGGACGACTGTAAAATAAAAGTATATGTTTATATATTGTTTACATTTTTACCAAATTTTCACACATGAAATTGCGTAAATTGACATGTTATGGATATAAAATCTACAGTGCAATACATAGGGTGAAATCCATCACAAATCCACACTCAGATATCGATGCACATTTGTTAAAGGGAACCTGTCATGTCATTTTCAATATTAAACCACCCACAATGTGTTTTAAATGATGCATGGTCACATTTCTGTGAGACCACCACAGGTCCTTCACCACTAGCTCTCCAAAGCTGAGCCGCGCCCATTATGGTTACATGATCACAGCACTCACAAAAAGTCATGTAACACCACAGAGCTGTGACATATTGACCATAATGGGCAAAACTCAGCATTTAGGGAATGATGGAGATGGACCTGTGTTGATGTCAATCAATTACAATGTAAAGGCCGTGACTTAAGTTGAAAAAATATTGTGACTAAACTTGAGAGACAGTGACTGAATCAAGCAAAATCGCCACCTAAAGTATTTACTGCATTCACCGAAGCATTTAAAGTCTTTAAGATAAATATGTGGAATATTTTTGAGGAAAACCATGTTAATGATGCACATTGCACCATTGACATACATTGGGAGCTATTTAATATCGAAAAACAAAATAACAGATTCCCTTTAATGTCTCTGGCATGGCTCAGCAGAATATCATTTCAAATCATTTAGTTAATGTAAGGCCAAACAGAGTGTTATGGTCACAGTCATGGTGGTGCTGGTTTGTGAGTGTTAAGAAGTAATTGTTTAATTTTGTAAATAAAAACAGCTGTTTCCCTGCAAAATCAATTAAACGTTTTTATACATGTTGCGGCGCTGCAATAGCCACATCCTGGATGCTCCATTCGGCCATGCCCGTGTGAGACAAGAAACAAAGATTTAGAAAAACAAACCCTGCACTATAAGTGGGTTTTGATGATAACCGCAGCACAGACCACTAGAGATGAGTGAACGCTACCAAGCTTGAGTGCTTGATATGAGTATCAAGCATTTTGATGCTTTGGGTGCTCGGAACTTGTTTACTGAGTATAATAGTAGACAATGGTGGACTCAAGCTCCATTGACTTTCAGTATACAAGTACCAAGTACCGAGCACTCGAGTATGGTAGCACTTACTCTTTACTACAGACCACCCAAAACCTGTGCTGTGGGTGGTACTAAACTAAGCAGTGCAGGAGCGAGGGACAGAATTTTATAGCGTTCAACTCCCACACAGAAGCTAAGAAAGCAAGTCAGGACACTGCTTCATTTAGTGTAGACCACTGCACAGATTTTGAGCTATCCGTGCTGTGGGTTACCATCAAACATGTCACGCAGCAAGTCTGGCGAGTGCATTAAGACCTGAAGCACAACAAAAAAACACACAAAAACTACACCACAAACAAGGGGAAATACCAGAAACACAATAATGGTGGGCCCTGGTGCTAGTGAGAGAGTAGATGGACACTTCCTGCCTTAACCTGGCAATGTAACCTACACTCCCGTACCTGTCACCGAACAGGAATATCTGAAGCTCTAAAATCCCTACTATAGTCCTAGCTAAGGAGTGGGGCGGTACAGCTCACTAGGCCCACCGCTGCACTAATACAACAGGAAGGTAGGTGAGACAAACAGAAGAATACAACCAAAAATTGAAAATATTCAACTTCAGGATAAATCCTCAGCAGCTCCTTCACCAAAGGGGGCCAGCATACAAATGGCTTTGTATAATCAGCAAAGCTTGCTGGGAAACCTAGCTATTTAAACAAAAAGGGGTGTGGCTACAGAGCAGCCTTAAGTGCAGGAGAGCTGCTGGCAGAAAAACTGACATTAACTACTTCAGTACCAAAGGAAACAAAACAACATTTAAATGCAGAATCCCATATGGAGATGAGGGGATCCAGTCAAAAAGCTGTCATAGTCTCCAAAAACTGGGAGATGATCGTGATAAAATTATCACTAATAGAGTGATTTAGAAAAATGATTATATTGCAGAGTCCTGCACAATACTTTTCTCGTAAAGCTTGAGGTATGCTTTAAATTCTGTTCATAGTGAGGAATTGTGAAACAAGTCATCTCAGAAAATCCCAAAAATATGTCTTACTTTGGCTTCTCTAGAGGTTCTGGTTCCTTGCGCCCTAATCCCACTGGGCTCTTTTCTGCCTCCTCCACTGTCAGCAGCTGAAATTCTGCTTCAACTTTCCCCTGCAAAGAAACAACCAAGAATTTACTGAAATGTTACCATAATATATTACATTATGTGTTTATGTTCTGTGCAACATATTATCCTCATAAAAGAGAAAAAGTTTACTAATGGTGAAAGCTTAGTTGGAATGTACTGGACAACTTGCCTATGAGATGACACTGCTACAACCTATTGACAGCTTCCCGTTGTCTGCTGCTGATATATCGCTGTTGCCACACATCATCTATCTCCCTTACTGCAGAGGCGCTCCTGTAGCACAAAGCCGTGCCTAAGCATAAGTAATACTCCTGCTTTGTATTTTATTAGGCAGCAAAAATATGTTTGTTATTCCAAGCTCTGTTCTGACCTTTTCTTTAAGAGTCTACTTTTCTATAATTTAACTTGTTCTTGAAACTATACGTATAACGAACCGATAACTGGAAGAAAATTGCTTATGGCTTTTTCCTAGCATTTTTTTTCAAGGTAAAAAATTCTGCAGCCTATTGTTAGTTGAAGCTAATATGGAAATATTAAATGAGTCACAGAGAGTACAAGTTTTGTGGGGTTTTTTCACGTTTGGCCTAGATTCACATCGGAAAACACACACAGGTTGGATTCCCACATCGTATTTTGCAGTGTAAATATGGATAGCAATGCACAGACAAGCTGTAAGTCTCTTGTCCCAAACTTGACAGCCTGAAAAATGTCCATGAAGATTGCCAAGAGACCCATAGCCATTATGTACACCACAGTTCATACTCAGATTAAGAAAAACCTATGTGGGGATCCGGCCTTGGTGTATTTTTGGGTCAATAACTTTTTCTTTAATATGCAATATGCGCTATGGGTATTTTCTTATTCTATTAAGCTTCTATAGAATTTAAAAATAGCGTAGAAAATTAATTTAATACTGTTTGAATAAAATAATACCAACCTAAAAATGCTGAGTGGGGGGGGCGGAGCCGGACATGGCCGAGTGAGGAAGCAGCTTCTCTGAGCTCCTCTCTGCAGAACTCCATAGCACTGGCCCAAGACTCCAAAATGGGCAAATTAACGGGCAAAAAGGCCACAGCACGAACCCCAAAGAAGGCTCCCATGGCTCAAGGCAAAATCGGGGCATATCTGTCTAATCCACGGGGCTCCAGCGCTCTATCGCAGCCCGAGCTGGAAAGGCAGCAAGAATCGCGGCCTGCTGACCCGATAACTGACCTCAAGACGTCGGTGGAGAGGCGGGGGTCGACAGTGGAGTCGCGGGGACCCGGGGGAACCGCGGTGACCACCGATAGCAGTGACGGTCACGGGCCGGGGGATGTGCGGAGGAGCGGCCGACAACATGAATCACAGGCCCCACTCCAAAATGGCCGCCGCACGCTTCCAGACCAGGCCCTGCAGCGTCAGCAAGATGACCCCTCAGCGGCAGCATCACCGCCCGCTACTCCTTCATCGCAGCCCGCGATGGGAATGGAACTTCCCGGTGGCCGGCAGAACATCGACTTACCTCCGGTCGCTTCCAGATGCCTAATGCCTCTTCAGCCTGCAGCACACACGCAGACAGGCTCTGGAGCGGCGTTCGGGAAACATCCATTACAGCAGCGCTCCCAGAGTGAGGGGGCCCCGCGGTCACCAGTCTCCCGCGTTGTCAACAGCACCACCGTTGGAGGTAGGAAACAAAACCCGGGCACCCCGGCCCCACCGCATACCAAAATCTCCAGCCCGCAGGCGATAACTGGACTGGGGGAGGGGGGAAGGGGCACAGTCATGGCTGGCGACAGCAGCCCCCCATCATTTGCAAAAGGCACAATTATTTACCTGACGGCCCCCCCTATAACACCGCCATATACGGGCACTAATGTGGAGCAGAGGGGATCCTACAGCATCCAAGGGCCCCAGGACCAGACTGGGGGAAACCTCCAAGGGCCCCCTCCTTATACTCCCCCTGCGAGGTGGTCCACGGGCTCCTCAAGGGAAAATAGCCCGACGGGCCCAGGAGGTAGCATGGTGGCAACCACTAAAGGTCAGTGGAACGATGGGCCCAGGGCACCAGGGACCCCTCCACAACAGATTACCACAGTAGCACACTTGGGAGGAAATATAAGCACCTCTAGAAGTTCACAAATACTATATGACCCAGCTTTGCAGGACTCTATCGGCTCTTTTTCCACAACATCTTTCTCCACTAATGTGATAAATGAAGAGCGTCCAGCATCCTTAGCAGACCTACGGTCCCTTTTCCAAGCAATGCCCACTAAAAATGATATAGCTGCTTTGGCCAACCAGGTAGTGGCAGAATGTAAGCAAGAATTTGCCCAGCTACGGATGGACCTTTCTTCACTCACCCAAAGGGTGGATGTCCTTACAGACCAACAAACAACATCTCAAGCTGACATCCAATCTGTCCAAGCCACACTGCAGGTTCAGTCCAAGCAGCTATTCTCTCTCCAACAGCATGTGGACGACTTAGAGAATAGAAATCGAAGAAATAACCTGCGTATCAGGGGTCTGCCGGAGTCAATTGCCCCTCCTGACATACCTTCAGTCCTTATTTCAATCTTTAATAATCTACTAAAAAGACCACCCGGGGCCCCCCTGGAACTTGACAGGGCCCACAGGGCATTACGCCCCCCGGACCCAGGGGACCCCCGCCCGAGAGACATTGTATGCAGGGTGCACTATTTTGCAGCAAAGGAAGCTATCCTTCAAGCAGCTCGAAAGAAACAGTCCCTAACGTACAATGGATCTACAATACGCATCATGCCGGATCTTTCGAGACACACCTTAGCTCAGAGGGCGGTTCTCAAACCCTTGTTGGATGTCATTAGAGAAAGGGGTCTCCCGTTTCGTTGGGGTTTTCCCTTTTCTCTGTCGGTACAAAAAAATTCAAGATGGTGGGTAATGCGGTCACCAGAAGACCTCCCATCCTTTACCTCAAACCTGGGTCTACCCCCAATCTCCATCTCTCAATGGCCCACCACCTTGCTCCAACCGTGGGTCCCAAGGGAACGCCCAGCCCCTCCCCACGCAAATCCATCCCCCGTTCATGCAAGGGGACTCCCCCCGAGAGAGACTCGGGACCGGAGATTGGGCCGTCCGAGATAAAGGTCAAGATATCGGGGACTACCCAATGTATCGTAAACTTTAACTAGCTAAGTACATAGACTTTACTTTCTAACCTGCCGAGTGCCCAAGGCCCTTATTACTCAAACTTTTGATTATATGCGCCAGTGTTTATGGTAATCTCTAATGTTAACAGTATACTACGGAGCTATCAACGGTTATGTCTGATCTTTTTCTCCCCCAAGTAGGTCGGGACCCTCTGTCTTGCCCGGGTGAGGCGGACAAGCTCCCCCGGAACGTTTGTTCTCAGCTAGTGTATTGTGCGGGAGCTATACTCCTGCTGTTTTCTCTGCTTCAACTCCTATTCTTTTTACTCTTCATCTGCCTTTCACAGTTCACACTTCCTTCTCCCTCCCCAAATGGTGGCCGAGACGGGCTAGTCCGTCCCTATATCTCATGTACCTATAACACTTCAATCTTTTACAGATGGCCAACCTGACAATCGCCTCCTTCAATGCTAAGGGTCTTAACGTGCCGGAGAAGAGAGCACAGGTCCTCTACCACTTCCACAAGCACAAGGTGAAAATAGTATGTTTTCAAGAAACGCATTTCAAACAGGGACACGCCCCTATCTTAAAGAACAAGTACTACCAAACCTGGTTATTTTCAGATAACCCAGAATCCCGCTCAAAGGGAGTGGCGATTGCCATTCACAAGTCTCTTCCACATCAAATTATAAACTGCACATCAGACGGTACGGGACGGTATATTATCCTCTCACTAATAGCTGGAGACCAAACATTCACAATCATAAATGCTTACGCCCCAAACCAGAGACAAGATGACTTTCTGGCTAGCCTTGCCGACACTGCGATGCCCCTAATTAGAGGTACAGCAATTCTCTGTATTGACCTTAATGCTACTCTGGACCCTACATTAGATAACTCCAAGGGGAAGTCCAGCATTTCATACACCACCATCAAACGTATCAAAAGGGTTCTATTAAGTATCCAGTTGTTTGATACTTGGAGAATAACACATCCGTCAGATAGAGACTATAGTTTCTACTCGCACTCACAAGACTCCTACAGTCGTATAGACTACATCTTCATACAGCACAATGCTCTCCCTTGGGTCCGACAGACTGGAATAGGCAGCATATTGTGGTCAGACCACGCCCCAGTATACTGTGAGGTAGAGGTTCCTTCCCTCCCAGCCCCTGCGGGAACATGGCGGCTTAATGAATCTTTGCTCATGGATGAGCTCTGTGTTTCTGATGTGCTGACCACGATCACTCATTTTTCAGAGGATCATTTGGCAGACGACACAGCCCCCACGTTTAAGTGGGAGGCACTGAAGTGCGTCTTGAGGGGCACTTTCATCAAACATGGAGCCCGTATTAAAAAAGAAAAAGCCCAGAATCTAACAGAGGCCCTCCGCAGGGTCTCGGGGTTAGAGCTTGCTCATAAGCGAGCTTTATCAGCCACCACCTTACAGGCCCTCTTGCAGGCCAGATTACAGGTCAAGAAATTGTTGGATGCGTCATACCAGCGCCTGTTGCAAGTGGGAAGGGGGACATTTTATGAATTCGGGGATAAGCCGGGCAGACTATTGGCAAATGCACTGAAGGAAGGGAAAGCCCACACTCTAATTCCCTGCATTAAAAATACAAGAGACGAGATGCTCTATGCTACTCCTGATATCTCTTCTGCCTTCCATGCGTACTATTCCAAATTATACAATCTGACCCCTCGGTTTCCTGAGATAGACCACGAGCCCCCTACAATGCCCTCTCCCTTTCAACCTCTTAATCAGTCCACAATTGAGGACCTCGAGAAGCCATTTCTTCTTGAGGACATTCTGTCAGTAATCCGTGACACACCCGGTAACAAAAGTCCCGGCCCGGATGGATTCCCAGCCAAATTTTATAAGACGTTTGCAGAACAGTTAGCACCCCTAATGCTCCTTTCTTTTAACGCTATATCAGATGAGACCCCATTCCCTCCCCACTCCACGACAGCTCATGTGGCTTTGCTCCGAAAACCTGGTAAAGACCCTACCGCATGTAGCAGCTTCAGACCAATATCGTTGCTCAATGTGGATTTGAAGATCTATGCTAAGCTTCTTGCAAACAGACTCAATCCCCTTTTGCCAGATCTGGTGCACTTGGACCAAGCAGGATTCGTTCCTGGTAGGGAAGCAAGGGACAACACCCTAAAAACCCTAGACCTGGTCCAACATGCTCACACCCAAAAAATCCCCGTGATGATGTTATCGTTAGACGCCGAAAAGGCATTCGATAGAATTTCCTGGCATTCTATTTCTCAGACTTTGTCCCATGTTGGTTTTGGTCCAACCTTCTCATCTAAAATTTTGGCCTTATACTGTTCCCCGACCGCGCGTCTAAAGATTAATGGCACCCTGTCGAGTCCCTTTGATATCCATAACGGGACTCGACAGGGATGCCCCCTATCCCCATTGCTCTATATCTTAGTCATGGAGCATCTGTTGTCGGCCATCCGGCTTAACCCCGACATACGGGGGATTAAAGTTGCCACTCAAGAATATAAATGCGCCGCCTTCGCGGATGACCTACTTATTTATGTGCAAAACCCACTCACTTCCCTTCCATCCTTAATGCGGGAACTCAATCGTTTTAGCAAATGGTCCAATTTTAAAATCAACCTTGACAAATCTGAAGCCCTAAACATATCACTTTCCCAAGCAACAGTAGATGCTATAAAACCAAACTTCCCCTTCAAATGGCCACCACACGGCAGTATCGGCTACCTAGGTATCACTATCCCATCTGATGTAACCAGACTTTTCCAGCTTAATTTTCAAAACTTTCTCTCCAAACTCGAGAGGGACCTGACTGTATGGCATAGAGGCACCCTCTCATGGTTCGGTAGGATCAGTGCCCTCAGGATGACAGCCCTGCCCAGACTGCTCTACTTACTCCAGACGGTCCCGGTATATGTCCCGGCGTCGTATTGGGTAAAGTTACAGCGCCTGTTTAATCAATTTGTGTGGTCCAAGGGACGGTCCCGACTCGGGAGGACTGTCCTAACTAGGACCAAGGGGGCGGGAGGGGTGGGGCTGCCTGACTGTCGGCGTTATTATCTGGCTGCTGCCCATGCAAGGGTCTTAGACCTCTTACATAACTCTGGATCGAAGCTCTGGGTCCGCCTGGCACACGACCTGTGCCCCTTATCTATTCTATCCATGCCATGGAACTGGCCACTTCTTACCAAACATAAGATAGGAATGTCCTACACCACTAAACAAACATTACAATCAGTACACTCAATGCCACGGATTAAGCGCCTGCTCCAGACTCAGGGACCCCTCATGCCACTGACGGATAACCCTGACTTTTTACCAGGGGCATCGTCTAATAACTTTTTGGGAAGCTCAAAACAGAACCCCCTGAGACTGGGACAGGTGGCACCAGAAGGGGTTCTTCTCCCACTTCCGGACATTGTGGGGCAGAGAGACTTCAAAATGCGGTTCTACTTTGAATATGCCCAACTTAAACACTTCATAACCACGCAGGGGCTAGACCTAACTTGTCCCTCATCCCCAACCCCTTTTGAACTTATCTGTACAGGGATACCCGACACTAGACATGCAATATCAAGGATTTATGGGATCTTGACAGCAGCAGCAGAAACACCACTTCCTCGCTTCTGTACTGCTTGGGAGGCAGAGCTCGGCCAGACATTCTCCAGGGATCAATGGGAACGATGCTTCCGCCTGACCCACAAGTCAGCGGTTGCAACGAGAATGCAAGAGACTTGCTACAAAATTCTCTCCAGGTGGTACAAGGTCCCGTCATCCCTTCATAAGTGGTGCCCCGAAATCCCTGACACATGCTGGCGGTGCGGAGCACAGGGAGGTACCATGGCCCATATCTGGTGGTACTGTCCGAGCTTGGCGGCCTTCTGGAGCAAGGTGCTGGTGGGCATCCAGGAGGTCACAGGGATCTTAGTCCCCAGTCGCCCCGAGGCAGCCCTATTGTTTATGTTTAAAATACCAGAAAAGGTGTATAAAAAGTCTCTTACCGGACATCTACTCCAGGCCGCCAAGACAGTAATCCCACGACATTGGAAAGACCCTACCCCCCCGTCCATAGAGGAATGGGCGACAGAAGTAAATGTAATACACCGCATGGAGATGGTAATGGCTCAATCGCGAGGCCAGCTAGTGGAAGCCTCCTCTAAATGGTATCAGTGGGAATCTTTTCTCTCTGACCCAAGGTTTCTTGCCCTCGTTGACCCTCAGTAAATAAGACTCTCAGCTAGCCACACCTTCCATAGTCATTTGCATTCTTTTCAGGTTCACGCCCAACAGACGGGACGCCAGCCTCGGCCAACATACTCCTATCCACATCTTTCCCCCTACGGTTCTCCCCCTCTTGTCTCCCCCACCCACTTCTGATCTACTCTTTTCCTTGTTCATCCTTCTTTACCTTTACTTTGGTTTCTTGTTCTCTATTAGTAAGTCATGTTGTTTGATTATTTCCTCAACGACAGTTGTAAAGATTACTGAGCCTGTGGCCTTTAGCCGCCGTGATGGCTCCTTGTTTATCAAAATTGTATTCCATGGTTTGCAATGTTGTTGTACTCTTTCCTTTGAAAACCAATAAAACTTTAAATTGGAAAAAAAAAAAAAATGCTGAGTGAAGAACGGATAAAGCATACAAAAGCAAATCCTACAACAGAACTAGTGAAATAATTTAACCAAGCTTTATTGTCTTTGTGCATCCATCTTGTTTCATTCTCTTCTTCCATATGGTGATTAAATAGTTAATACCTTGGGTGGAGAAGTTTCACATTTCTGTGCACGCCCCAAAATTCCTATTGACTACATCTTTCAGTGGGAAGTTTGCTTTGTGACACTAAACTTGAGCTGTGCATTAATAAACCAGAAATCCTGCTTAGCACATCATGCTAAGGTCGTGCTGTATTGATTTCCAAGCTCTTGTAAACAAGTCTTGTTATTTGGAGTTCAAAAGGCATAGAAGAGAGTTGATTTCACTCACAGAAACTTGAACAGGGACCAATCACGCATTGTTCCATCCGGATCTAGAGTGAAAAAGGACTCTCCAGTGAAATGGAACATAAAAAGCTGCAGCATAAGGTAAAAACTTATTCTTACATTTTTGCTTCACTTTCACAGTGAGTATGCTCCTACTCCATTCCAGGTGCACTATTTTGCATTAAATAGTCTGGTTCAAGAATTGAAGATATACCCAGGCCTTTTTGAACATGTTGTATGTGATGGAATTAGCGTATAAATGTGAAATATAGTGATACTCATATCTGAAGGATTACTAGTGTTGTG
Source organism: Anomaloglossus baeobatrachus (assembly GCF_048569485.1). Lineage (NCBI taxonomy): Eukaryota > Metazoa > Chordata > Amphibia > Anura > Aromobatidae > Anomaloglossus > Anomaloglossus baeobatrachus. The sequence goes on along the minus strand of NC_134357.1, from coordinate 349,802,553 downwards.
TCTTGTTTGGCTGCTGAGAAGAATCAACTCAACAGAAGGGCTATCTTGCAGTCTGTTCACTGGAGTTCATGTTATATAGGGTGTAAAGTGGTTTGGTGCCTACCTACACAATCACTGTGATACTAGCTTGGTGTTTACCTGATAGAGCTTATGGCAAATTTGGAAACGTGTCCTGTAGTCAGAGACAGAAACCACAAAAAAAAGCTGGGAAACACTGCAAAAAGAGTGTTCAGAGAATGTGAAGGCCGAATTTCATAACAGAATGTGAAAGTATGTTGAAAAATGCTGACATGCCTCCAAAGGGGGTCTGGATCTGTGTCTACATGAGAACTTTTCATGAGAGAGCAGCATGGTTGGTTACATGCAGTGGTCTGAAGTCTGAAGATAAGCACTGAAAGAATGTAGCTGAGGAAGTGTTAGAAGTGGATTGGGTAGAGAAATCACTATAGGTGATAGAGTGTTGCGTGAATGTTTTTGATAATGGACTAGATCAGGCCTTGGCAAACTGTGGCCCGTAGGCCACATACAGGTCTCTAGCTGTTCCTGTCCAGCCCACGGACCGAGACAGCCAAAGAATCGGACAGGAACTGATCTACAATTCTGATTTTTCACAGAATCGGCATTTCAATTGTAGGTCTGTCCCCCTTGGGTGCCGTCTTCCCATTGGTGGATGCTGGGCTGCTCAGCTCCTTGATTGTAGAGCTGCTCAAATGTCCATGGGAGCGTTCAGGTGAAGCAAAGCAGGGACTGCCATAACTATCTATGGAAAATAATGGGCAAGTTGTCAGCTACTAAGTGGAGCCTGAATAATAATGAGTAGATAATAAGTAGTAGTAATGAAGGAGGCAGCTATAATTGCATTAAAGCAACAGCACTGCCTGGTTTCACACTTAACCCCTAGCTGTCAGGTAAAAGCTCTGACTGCAGTTTATATTCAGGGAGAGTAGCTAATTAATAGCAACTGGATCTTCTTTGTCAGCATGAGGCAAATAGGAGATAACACACTTGGGCTAAGCACTGTCCATCAGTATAGTGCCCCCTCATGAGCACTACATGCTGCCTTCAGATGTGATATTCTATGTGCTCCTCTCTGATCTTCAGGGTTGATGTCTGGTCTCCAAAGTGCTCTTCTATACCCCACCATGTATGTGAGCTAACCATTACCTCTCATTTTACACCTAGCTTGTGTTACTCTGCTGTATAGTATATCCTATGCATGGAAGATAAGGTTTAAGCACCTCACAGTGCTCCTTTCCTGTGATCTTATCCCATCCACTCCATAGACTGCAAAATTCTCCCCCCTACCTGTTACCTCCTGCCCCACATGTAATGTGGTTCTATTAACCCTAGAACGCATACCTGGGGCCTCGCAGGCCTGCTAGGTCATTTGTTTTCTATGGTAGATTGAATTACTTGCGTGTTCTAGGGTTAAGTGATGGGCGGTCCAGCTCTTTTTGGTGATCCAGCTCCTTTGGCTTTGCTCACCCAAAAGAGCTGGAGCTTTTCTATGTTTAATGGATCCCTATTAAAAATATGTTTTCACCCAAGGTGAACATATACTTAAGATGATGTTAATGCGATTGAAACCCCACCTGCCCACTGGCGAAAACACACCCACTTGTATAGGGCCAATTAAAATGTAGAATTGGCTGTTTTTTGTTCAGGTGGGCAGAGTTTTGACAGTTATTCAAATTGTCAAAAGAAAAGACCACTGGTCATCTCACCGATTCGGAGGCAATCTAGATAACCCATCCAAGTTCTCCCCGAGATCTTTGCACGGATAGGGTGGAGGCATACCGCACAATATGGACAAAGAACAAGAGAATCCAGCGAAAAATCCTCCAATCCCAGAGTAAGTAAAATACAGCTTTTATTGCACAAAATTCTTCTAAAATCCAGAATATTAAAACACACAGGTAGTAACTAGCAATCTACACATTTTGGCACATTGTGCATTCATCAAGGTCTTTATGTCTACTGATTAAAAGTACCTAAACACCCCCCCCCCAAAAAAAACCCCAGAAGCTCTCTGCAGAGCTATACCAATGGTAGCCTCCGACCAATCAGAGGTCGCCAGCTAACGTCTATAGGATGCTGACCAGGATGTCCCCCAAATTCAATTTTTTTTCTACGTGCGGCCTATAAACCCAGCCAAGTTTGAGACCCCTGACCTAGCATTTAATCCAATTGAAAATCTGTGGTCAGACTTGAAGATTGGTGTTCACCAGAGGAAACCATCTAACTTGAAGGAGTTGGAGCAGTTTTGCATTGAGAAATGGGTAAAAATCTCAGTAGCAAACTGTGGAAAGCTCATAAAGACTTATCCAAAGTGACTTGCATTTGCAGCCGTTATTGGCCCAAAGGCAAGTTCTAGAAAGTAGTGACCCTGGGTGGTGAATAGTTATGCATTTTGAAGTTCTCAGTTATTTTGTTCTATTTGTTATTTGCCTCACAATAAAAAGAAAAACAAATGTTCACAGTTGTAGGCATGTTCATTACATCAACTGATGCAAATCCTCAAAAAAAGCAAACAGTGAAATTCCAAGTTGTGAAGTAGCAAAACATGAAAAATGGCAAGGGGATGAATACTTTTGTAAGGCACTGTAATTATGGGACAGAGTACCTCAGGGTACTATACAGTCTTGCAGCATTTGTGTCTGAGGTAGCAGAGGGAACAGTCCGTAACTTTAAATTATATTGTGTTTCTTCAGATATTTTGTCATACCATGCCTGATGAAGGGACCTGAGATGTCTTGAAAGCTTGCTTTGTAACATCACTTTATTTTATTTTAGTTAGCCATTAAAAGATATCACAAGATTATAGTTTTGTTCCTCTCACTGAGAACATTCAATAATTTTAAATTATATAATTCAGGAAAAAGATGAGATACTGGAAAATTATTTTGCTTGTTTGTAGATGAGTTCCACAGACTGCCTTTAATGTACGCATATTGGAAACTGCTTTTGTGGATGGATTAAAGAAACCTATAAGGGAGGGTCTTGAAAAAGTATGCCCTAAGTGGAGAAGGAAGGACCCAAAAGACCTGTTCCAATTACCTAAAAGTGTGGAGGACTAACGGATTTAGGCGTGTAAGACAAAGTGCCAACAGCTAGCATGCGAAGTTTGTTATGCATGCAAATAATGTTTTTCCTAGGGAACTCACTGAAGATTTAATTCAACGCATTTTACGAGGATTAACTTGGCAAATGTATTCTTTTCAATACCTTTGCAACCAAACTGCCAGTATTTATTTGCTTTCACTCATGGCCATAAAAGTATACAAGGACAGTGTTACCACAATGTACTCAAAATTCACCAGAAATGTATACTGCTGCAATGCACTCAGTTTTACAAACGTGGACTCTTCCGTTTACAGGGGTTGTGTTGCTTCAGTATATGGATGATTTATTCCTCAGCTGTTCTGAGCTAATCTCATGTCACAAGGCATCTATCTTCTATCTTCCTTTTGTGTTTCCTAGCAGAACATGGATATAAGGCCTCTAAGAAAAAAATATAGTTTGGTTAGCAGAAAGCAGTCTTCTTAAGACACTGCCTGGCACCAAACATCTCATAGAGGAGAGGAATGTCATAATACGGCAGCTTAATTTACCCCAAAACATTACACGATTCAGACCCTTTCAGTTTGGTGTCATACTGTAGGCCATTGACACAATCTGAATCCCAGCTCATGCAGCCCCTGTATGAATCACTGTTTATACACCCCTTCCATCTGACCCCAGATGCTAAACAAGCGTTTTACTGCCTAGACCTCTTATTTACATCTACGGCTGGTTTACCTAACTATTACTAAACCATTTCTTTGTTCTGCACTAAGATGAATGGTTATGCCACGTTTTTACTCACACAAAACACAGCCAACAGCAGAGACCTGTGACTTTTTTTCAGCCAGATTGGATCCCATCACCAGGAATGCACCCTCTTGTTTTAGAGCTGTTGCTGCAGTTCAAGCCATGCTTGAAAATCCACAGAAATAGGTCATAATTACAAGGTCATACAAGGTCATATTTTACATTCAACACAATATATATGGAGTCCTCAGTCAGGTACAACATAGACATATTTCAATGGCCTGGGAACTTCGACTTAAATGTGCCCTTATCATGCTCCCAAATGTAGAAATCAAGAAAATGGATACTTTTGAATCCAGTTTTGCCTCTGCCACTGGATTCAAAAGAACTGGAAGATAGGTAGGTTTTACAATTCCTGACAGAGGAGGAAATAGAAGACAGACCTCATGATTGCAACAGGAAATAGCAGAGTTTTATTATGTCTCAAATGAACCCATTTCTAATGCAAATTTTGATTGATTTTTTTTGTAGATAGATCTAGATACCAAGCTGTTGATTAATTCTAAACAGGATGTAATAAATAACGAACCCTTCCCTCCTCATGTGGCAGCACAGTAGGCAGAGCTGAAGGCACTTACCGAAGTGTGTAGAATGGCAAAGAGTAAGATGACCAATGAGTATATAGAGAGTAGGCCCGTTTTGGAACCGGGCATCTAATCTTTTCACCACATGAATTGCAAGGTCTAGGTGAGCTTTTGGATTTTTTTTTCTATATGTTTGTATTATACAGAGAATAGACCTTTCCTACTGTCAAATGGGAAACTAAAAAAATGCAGAAAGCCTATGAGCCCCGATGGAGGCAGGCTCTTGTCTTACCGAATAAGCTTGGCATAGTGAAAATAAAAGCTCACACCCAAGCTGATACCAATGAAGAAATAATTGGCAGACGCAAAAGACAAAGAAGCAGCAGAGGCCAAGAGAGAGTCAAGAGTCAGATGAACTTTCAACTTTGTTTTTCTCTGAAGCTTCAAATTGTTTCAGACTGAAACATAATGTTTACAATTTTGGAGTTGGCTTCTAATACATGCTGTCAGGTTCTCTTTAAGAAGTTATAAAAAAATTTTTTAGTTTCAATATTATACTGTAAATATATAATATGCATTTATTCTTTATTCTACTTCACTCTACTTACTGCCAAGATGTACGTATTCCCACTTGAATCACTGTACTGCACATCCTCCAGTTTTACATTTCTTTTCTTCTTTTTTTTCTTTTTCTTTTTATCCTTGGCTTCTCTTTCCTCCCTCTCTTCATCTTCTTCACTCTTTAATTTGACAAAAGGCCACCACCCTCTCATACGCTTGTTTCTAAAAATAGAGAAGCGTGGTGTGGCTTTGTCTTTGGCCATTTTGATGGTGCAGTGTTGAGCTGTTTTGACTCCTCGCACCATATCACTTAATTTCAATTCAATTGAACCTGTAACAAAAATATGATTTTTATTTTTAGAGTCTTAAAAGTAATGTCACAGATTTTTCCTATGTTATATGAGATCAATATTATATATGAGCAGAGTCCATGGTGCCAGAGATGTGTCACTTACTGGGATGTGTGTTATTGTTTCAATAAAATTGGTGTTTAAATCAGCAGGAGATTATCACCATAGGACTAGGTGCCTCTTGCCATGTAGTCTCCCTGCTCAAGTGTAATCAAAACCCCCGACACTAATTAGCAGCTTTCTGTCAATATATAGTGTACACAGAAAGCTGTCAATCAGTGATGTGGGAAGAATTATACAGGGCTCAGCATTCAGAGCATTGCTAAATATGCAGCAGAGAAAACATCACAACTGCTACATCCGTAAACTAAGCGATGCATCACTTGAAAAAGGGTCTCTGTCTTTACATCATGGTGCTCTCAGATGGGGTAGCAAAACATGGTGATTGACTTCTTTTAATGCACCTCTCTAGCATTTTTTTCAGCTCTGCAGCAACACTCTAAAGGTAAGCCCCCTGCCTGATACTTGCTCTCCAGCGGCTCTGTCATCGTTTTTCGGTGCCTCTCTGGTACCACACTGTATCTTGTGCCCATAACTTCTGACAGGCAGTCAAAAGGTACATCACAAGCTCTCAATACAATACTGAGAGCCAGAACAAGGCCAGAAGGAGGTTCACATGGCCTTGCATTGATTTTTGACCTCCAGCGCACTCCATGAAAGACTAAAGTTGCCTCCAGGTCACAAATTACTGAAGACTGAAGGGAGCAATGCTGGAAAAATATAAAGATGGCGGCAGGTGAATATAAGACAGGGGTCAGGGGAGTTACATTTACAATACCACTCCAGCAGTAAAATAAAAAAAGTTGGAGTGGTTCTTAATGATGTAGGATTGCTATGAGCCTACAAATGTGCATTTTTCAGTCGTCTTTTTCACTTTTTTTTACTTTATTACTTCATTCTGAAAATCATTGAGTTTTGTTTAAAAAAAAAATAAATAAAAAAATTCAACATTTTCATTGTCGTGCATTTAGCTCAATAAGTCTCTGCTATAGTAATTTCTTTTTAAAGGGTAACACAACAGTAGGCTTGTGCAATGAACATCAACATCACAGATGACTGTTTCAACAGATAATAGTGCATTTAATTGGCTAACATGATCACAATTTTATTTCAGTGAATTTTCACCTTACACGTTTGGTTATCTTTAGGTAAGTTTGAAATAGAAGAATCTATCGCGCCCCTGGGCAGCAGAGCTGCTCGGATCCGGGCAGTCCGTGGCTTGAGGGGTCCCGGACCCGGGGGCACCGTCGAACAGTTTTCAATGAAAAATAAAAGTCCGACTATGCTACTCGCAGTTTGCGGCCAGGGATGATAGGGCTGCCGCTTCAGGTTCCCATTGGGGATGATGGATGGGGGCAGCGTGGATGGTGGAGCCTTCCACGAGCAGGGCTTTTCCCCAGGGGTAGGTGAAAGGTTAACGTGGAGGTGCACGGCAATGAAGCAGTCCAGGCCAAGGAGAGCAGTTTGATGGTGTTTACTCACTGGTTCGACGCCGTGAGATGTACTGGATTCCAGGTACACCCGTGCCCTAATGGCTGTGCCTACCAACCTGGTGCCACTCTCCACCTGTGCACTCTTGTGTATGTGGGTCCTCCCTGGAGTGGAGCACTTGGAGGTCCTCCTGGTGTCTGGGTCCTGCCGCAGGCAGCTTGAACTATTTAAGGGAATATGTCCCGGTCCCCACTTTGCTGCTGATGCCTTGGATGTTAAAGGGTGGCAGATGAGTACTGGAAACCCACTCGCCTGGCAGAGTTAACAGAGGGCTTAAAGTCCGTGTCTGTTCTGGGATCTGTAACCTGGGCGTGCAAAGTACTGTGAGCCCTGGATGTCCACTCCACAGGGTCCCTCTGTCCGTGGGACTTGCTCTCTTGCTCTGCAGCTACTTTCCTCCTCTGAGTGGCTGTTCCTGCTACTCAGGTCTTTGCAGTCTCTTGTACTATCACTCCGCCGACTTTCTTACTCCTCACTTTCCTTTCTGTGTCTCAAGAGTCTCTGGTCTGTCTTGACACCCTTCCTCTTTCCCTGTCTACTCTAGACTGACTGCTCACTAACACTTCCCAGGTCACTGTTAACTCTCCAAGGTCTGGTTTCTTCCTCCTAGTTGGCTGCCTGTTATCTCACAGTGCCCAGCCCCATCATCTTGTTAGGTGAGGCTCCCAGCCGGGTACAGAGAGTGTAATGTCCTGGTGTGCTAGTGTGTGTGTGTGTAGTGGCTGGCACAGTTATGTTGGACTTGGGCTGTTACCTTAATTGTTACCTTATTTTTGTGACACCTGGTTACCGCAGGGGCGTCACAAATCCACTTATTGTAAGACAAATCAATAATCTACAGTGTGTACAACTACAGATGTGGCTCTTTACCAGCCTCTCTATAAATTAAAGGCTGCAAAATTGCAGTTTTCTCTTATCTAATGATCCATTATGTTTGTAAGTGCACTACAAGGGTTGCAATTTTTACACTTACTGAGTAGCAGCTCATTTAAAGGGAATCTGTTAGCAGATTTTTGTGGTGAATTCTAAGGACAGTATGAGGTAGGTGCTGAGACACTGATTTAAAGGAAGTGTCACTTATTAGGATGTGTGCTGTTGAATACAATCAGCAGGAGATTACCACGCTCACCACGCTCGGGTCCGGCGCTGCTGCTACTGTTGCTCGGTGGCTCGAGCGGTGGGCCGGATCCGGGGACTCGAGCGGCGCTCCTCGCCCGTGAGTGAAAGGGGAATAGTTTTTGGGGTTTGGGAAGTCGGTCCGTGACGCCACCCACGGTTTGTGGTGAGGTTGGGGACACCACCGCTGCTCTGGACGGGGATCCCGGGAGCGTTGACAGGGAGCAGCCAAGATGTTTCTCTCCCCTCTGTGGGTAGGGGGTTTTGGTGGTCCCGGGACCCGGTGATGGTGACTGAAAGGTGGATAGTGGGGTTTTGGTGAGGTGCATGGTCGCGGGGGCAGCGCGGTGCCAGATGGCACGGTGGTACTCACTCAGCCAATAACGTAGACGGAGTCTCTGGTAAAACAAACGGCTGGATGGACGGGTCCCGCAGCTGGCTGCGGTGGTCACTCCCGGTAGGTTGGCGGTGACTGTCTCTCCCTGCACCTGTGATGTGTTTTCGGCTCCGATGGCTTCCCACCAGTAACCCGCTCCCCAGTGGTGTATTTGCCAGAGGAGCCCTTTTTTGCCCGCAGGCTCTGTCCCTGGGAACTCTAGCTGTGGCGGTAGCTGTATTTCCCTTCACGGTTGAGCGGTTGCCTTCAGTCGGGTCTTTGCTGCTGGGAAACCCCGGAGGTTCCCGTCGCTGACGGATTTGACCGGTTTAACGGCGACTCCAAGCCTGGTCCGGGTCTGTAGGCCCTGCCGAATGGTGCTGGCTTCTCTTCGCTCCCCGGTTCGGTACCAGCGGGCCACCGCCCGTCCCCGGTCCTTACGGTTATGCGTCAATCGGCCTCTCCTGCAGACGGTCACCACCGTCTGCCAACCTTGCTCTTGGGTGCCCGGGCCACGTACCCGGACACGGTCAGTCTGCTCTTGCTCCTCAACTACCACTTCACTCGACTCCAACTTCTCTCTCTGACCTCCTTTTCCCGTCTCCAGAACTGTGAACTCCTCAGTGGGTGGGGCCAACCGCCTGGCTCCACCCCACCTGGTGTGGACATCAGCCCCTGGAGGGAGGCAACAAGGATTTGTGTGTGTGACTGATGTGCCTAACCGGGGTGTGTTGTTGCAGCACCTGTGACGTCCTGGCTTGTCCAGGGCGCCACAACAGCTCTATGCCTTCTAAACCATGTCCTCCCCCCCCTCTGATTAACACCTTAGTATCAATATACAATGTACACAGAGAGCTCTTGTGTGGGTGGGTTTAGCTTTCTGAGCTCCACTACATGCTATATCTAAAAACTTTGATTCTGCCACCACTGCTGCACCCAGTAAACTAAGTTAAAGATCATTGGAATCAGTCTCTTTTCCTACATTATGCTGCTTTCATATGAGGTAGTAAACTCCTGATGACAGATTCCCTTTAATTCTTCTCAAGCATATATTAGAGCTTGAATTTCCAGCACCTTTTGGATTCTGGATATTACCACTTTTGGCACCTATAACAAGAAGGTTGCAGCCTAAAAGCGCGCTGATGTCTAGGTTTTACCACAAATCAGCATGTTTTTCAAACTTTTGGTTAATGTCCAAATGATTTTTCAGATGATGGCAGTCACAAAACCACGAGAACATTTACAATTAACTTAAAAACTATGCCACCCTGTGTCAAGTATTTGTATGGTGATACAACATTGTCAAAAATCAATGCAATTTCCAAACTGATTGGTAATAGAAGCATACTTTGGCAGTTAAAAAGCAGTTTTACAGCTTATAGCTAGGCTATAAGAGAACAAGACAAACAGAGAACCATTCTCACCTTGCTGTGTCGTTACGTGACACTCAAAAGCCAAAAAATGGTGATCCAGATTATCGACCTCTGGTTGAATAGGAACCAAATTTTGGAAGCTTGCAAAGAGGAGTCCTAGCAAACCACCCAGCTCGAACCCGGCAACAGAAACAGGGAGCAAATCGATGGCTAAGAGACCTCTCGGGTTCCAGATCTTGGCAATATGTGTCCAGTACTGGAACGCTTCCTTTCCCCTGGCCCAGGGGGTCCTGCCAATTTAAAATCCCTTGATACACAAGCAGTCCTACCAACAGGAGCATTGCTGGATGGGACCACTGCCATTTTATCGAAGAATGAAGCCCTAGAGGTAGCAGGTCTGGCCAAGACTAGCTGCGGATGCACCCACCTTTGCAGAAGGATTCCTCTCACGCCATAACCTATAGCCCAAAGCAGGAGAAAGAAAGGTCACAACTAGAATGGTCTCCAGAGGGGCTCCTGCAGTGCCGCTGGAGGCTAAGGGCTATGTCAGATGAAAGTCGCTTCTGTGGAATCGCCTTGCGTGAGCGCCAGGCCAAAGGTAAGGCAGCCTCACGCCCAGGCACTGGCCCTCTCAGGATCTCCTGCTTCCTCACCCAAACCGCTGCTCCATCCATGCCGCCGGCAGCAGCCCTTAGCTGCACCAATTTCTCTTCTAGCGACCCTGATTTCGCAGGAGAAGGTGAGGAGGGCACCGGTAACGTTCTCAGTGGTACCTACATGCCGTTTTCTAAGTCCACACCCCTTATGTAATTACAGTTCCTTGCGAAAGTATTCAGCTCCTTTTGAATTTTTCAACCTTTTCCCACATTTCAAGATTCAAACATAAAGATAAAAATTTTAATGTTATGGTGAAGAATCAAAAACAAGTGGGACACAATTGTGAAGTTGACCGAAATTTATTGCTTATCTTAAACTTTTGTAAAAAAGAATAAACTGAAAATTGGAGTGTGCAATATTATTCGGCCCCTTAACTTTCAGTGCAGCAAACTCACTCCAGAAGTTCATTGAGGATCTCTGAATGATCCAATGTTATCCTAAATGACTGATGATGATAAATATAAGCAACCTGTGTGTAATCTAGTCTCCATATAAATGCACCCGCTCTGTGATAGTCATGGATTTCATGAAATAATGAAAAAAAAAATAATATGTGCTTCGCCCAATTTTTGTGTCCAGCCAGGTACAACTAGGCAGCTGGTGATTGGAATCCGCAGCTCAGGGTGCCCAAGCTTTCTGGGAACCCCTGCTGCGAATTGCAGTCCACAGCTGCCCCAGAAAATGGCGCTTTCATAGAAGTGCCATCTTCTGTCGCTGTATCCAACTCTTCCAGCTGCCCTGGTGACGGGTGGCTCGCTGGGTAATAATGGGGTTAGGGCTAGCTTTATATTATCAACTGGCCCTAAGCCCGAAATTCATGGTGTCACGCCAATATTAGACATGGCCACCATGAATTTCTAGTACAGATAAAAAAAAACACAACACACAGAAAAATATTTTTATTACAAATAAAACACAACACAATTAATGACTCCATCTTTATTGAAGTAAAGAACCCCCCTCCGCAGTAATCCTGGGTCAAGGGTCCCGCGCCGTCCAATCCGGATCCAATATCATCTGATCGGTTTGCTGGAAGGCAAAGCGATCAGATGATGTGTCAGGTTCAAGGGCCTGAATCACATGACACAGCAGCTGATTGTATAAACGGCTTTTATACAATCAGCTGATGCATCAGTGCAAAAAAAACCAAAAAAACTGCACAATTCAGTGCAGACTCCTGTCCAACAGCAGCAGCTGATAGTTTAGCCGGCCGGGCGGTAAAAAGCCGGCCTCACCGCTCGACTTATAGTGTCAGCTGATTCCGTCAAGTGACTGCATCAGCTGATTATCGCCAGATCTGAGAGAGAGAAAGAAGAGAGAGAAGATAGAGAAGAGAGCGAGAAAAGTGAGAGAGAAAAGAGAGAGAAAAGAGAAGAGGAGAGAAGAGGAGGGAAGAGTAGAGAAGAGAGAGAGTAGAGAGAGAGTAGAGAGAGAGAGAAGAGAGAGAAAAGAGAGAGAAGAGAATAGAGAGAGAAGAGAGGAGAGGGCGAGAGAGAGAGGGAGAGAGAGAAGAAAGAGAGAGAAGAGAGAGAAAAGAGAGGAAAGAGAATAGAGAGAAAAGAGCGAGAAAAGAGAGAAAACAGAGAGAAAAGAGAAGAGAGGGAGAGAAAAGAGAAGAGAGGGAGAGAGAGAAGAGAGAGAAGAGAGAGGAGAGAGAGCGAAGAGAGAGAAGAGAGATAGAGAGAGGAAAGAGAGAAAAGAGAAGAGAGAGAGGGAGAGAGAGAGGAGAGAAAGAGGAGGAGAGAGGAGAGAAGAGAGAGAGAGAAGAGAGAGTGGAGAGAGAGGAGAGAGAGGAAAGAGAAGAGAGAGAGGAGAGAGAGAGGGAGAGAGAGAGGAGAGATAGAAGAGAGAGGCAAAGAGAGAGAAGAGAAGAGGAGAGAAGAGAGAGAGAGGAGAGAGAGAGAGAGGGAAAAAGAGAGACTGAGAAAAAGAGAGAGAAAGAGAGAGAGGGGAGAGAGAGAGAGAGAATAAGAGAGTGAGAGAAAAAGAGAGGGAGAGAGAGAGAAGAGAGAGGAGAGAGCAATGCAGCCTCATTCCGTGAACTGCTCCCATTTTAGAGGTGTCCCGCGGCTCACAGCTGATGTCCGGCTCCTCCCCTCAGTGCATAATTAAATTAAATTATAATTATAAATAAATAATAATTTAAAAATAAATTAAATTCTTTACCGGGGCAGCCAGGACTTGAACTCGTGAACTAATGCTTCTTAGGTGAGAGCTCTAACCATTGAGCCACTGGCTCTAATAAGAAACATAGGCAGCTTTGGTAATCTTTAGCTCTATACTGCAGTAGAGAATCTAGAAGCAGATTGTTCAGCTGCAAGGATGGATGGATGGATGGGCGGATGGATGGATGGATGGATGGATGGGCGGATGGATGGGCGGATGAATGGATGGATGGGCGGATGGATGGATGGGTGGATGGATGGATGGGCGGATGGGCCGATGGATGGGCGGATGGGCCGATGGATGGGCGGATGGATGGATGGGCGGATGGGCCGATGGATGAGCGGATAGGCCGATGGATGAGCGGATGGGCCGATGGATGGGCCGATGGGCCGATGGATGGGCGGATGGGCCGATGGATGGGCGGATGGGCCGATGGATGGGCGGATGGGCCGATGGATGGGCGGATGGGCCGATGGATGGGCGGATGGGCCGATGGATGGGCGGATGGGCCGATGGATGGGCCGATGGATGGGCGGATGGGCGGATGGATGGGCCGATGGATGGATGAATGGATGGGCCGATGGATGGGCCGATGGATGGATGGGCGGGCGGATGGGCGGGCAAACACCGGCAGTACCGCACTCATCACCGCACACACGCAGGCATTACAACCACCATCACCACAGGCACTACAACCCCCATCATCCTCCCCTCAGTGGATAATTAAATTAAATTATAAATAAATAATTAGAATTTAAAATAAATTAAATTTTTCCCTGGGACGGCTGGGATTTGAACTCATGAACTAATGCGTCTTAGACGAGAGCTCTAACCATTCAGCCACTCTCTAATGAGAAACGTAGGCAGATTTGGTAATCTTGACGTCTGCATTGCAGACTGAAGTCTCTGGTGACAGTGCGATTCACTTCAGGTGCTACGTGGAGAGGACACAGCGATCGTGTTCTACGGTGCTCCCTGTCATCTTCATGTAGCAGAGCTGACAGTGTCGTGTGGATTACTTCGGACCTGGAGGGGTGTTTGGGGAATTTAATAAAATGGTGAAAGAGGCTGTTTTTTTTGTCTTTTATTCCAAATACAGGATTTTTCATTGTGTGTGTTTATTTACTTTCACTTACAGTTTAATCATAGAAGGTATCTCGGGGAGACGCAAGCCATGATTAACTCCTTATTACCCCGATTGCCACCGCACCAGGGCAATTCGGGATGAGCTGGGTAGAGTCCTGGGACTGCTACATCTAATGGATGCGGCAATTCCGCTCGGCTGCAGGGTGATATTGTTAGGGTGGTGGGCTCCCCATGACGTGGCGCTCTCCATCCTGACCATACCAGCCTCCAGCCGTCTGGCTTTATCCTGGCTGGTATCAAATATGGGGGGAACCGAATTTTATTTTTTTTTTTAATTTATTTATTTTACTGCACGATATAGAGCCGGCCGCCAGAGGCTGTGATTGGTTGCAGTGAGACAGCTGTCACTCATAGTGGGGGCGTGTCTGACTGCAACCAATCATGGGCGCCGGTGGGCAGGGAAAGCTCGGAATAACTAATTGAATAATGAAGCGGCAAACATTTTCAAAAGAGGAAATGCCACTGGAGATTTGTGACAGCCGTGCAGCGAGACGCCTGTGATCGGTGAGTAGGAAAGAGAGAGGGATTGTGCTGGGGACGCAGGACGCATGTAGATACGAAAGGTGCACACATACTTACTGTGAAAAGCCACGCTTTTGGTGCTCGAACCGTTCTCGAACGTAACTCGAACTGACGAACTTTTAGCAAATCGTTCGAGTTCATCGAACGACTCGAACACCCCCCAAAATCACTCGAACATGAAATTGGTGAACCTCGAACATCGCTCATCTCTACTAATAACATAGCCTGGGTCATAACAATCAGAGATGCTGATATCATTGACTCTGAGAATCAATGTTCCCTGTCGCTTTTGTCTCAATGTTTGTTACATAACATTTTTTTAATTAATTTTGCACATAAGAGCCAGTGACAGTAAGTTGTCCTACCACCAGTCACCCTTGTACCTTAGTGACAATGACCCATAACAATCCTCTAGTCACATTGATTATACAGTATAACACAGTGCTTCTCAACTCCAGTCCTCAAGACCCACCAACAGATCATGTTTTCCGGTTTTCCTCAATCAGGTTTCTAGGATTTACCTTAATGTTGCACAGATGATGGAATTATCCCCTGTCTAATATTGAGGAAAACCTAAAAACATGATCTGTTGTTGGGTCTTGAGGACTGGAGTTGAGAAACAGTGGTATAACAGAACCCTCCACCCCAAATCACAGTATTCTAATTACAGAGCATTATCCACACCACGAGCACATGGCCTGACATGGAAGAATTGTATTCTATTAATAAAGTAATGCTCTCAAAAACGTACTATTCACCATGCTAGGCAATCACTATGCTGCTCCGAAAGAGTCTGTCTCTGTATTGCCATAACAAAACACCTTTTCACCCTTGTCATGGTGTCTTCATAAAATAGTACTTTAGTTACAATTACAATGCAAAAATTATGCCCTTTTTAAACTGCCAATCTACCACAGTGCCCCAGTTTACAAGAGAGAGAAGACAGCCATGTAAATCATGTAAATCTTCTGTGTCATTGTTGCATTGTCCTGAGGAAGGGGCAGAGACCCCTGAAACGCGTAGACTTGTTCATGCTTCCTAATAAATGACATGGAAAATTATCCTTTGGATTGAATGGTGATAAGCGCGTCGCTGATTCCCGACTTCTTTATGAAACTGCTATGTAAGGACAACGTGACATGGAGCATCTTAGGGCTGGATAAGACAATGAAGCAGTGGTGCCCTCAGTGGAGGGTCTAGGTCACTTAATCTTAAGGCAATCTGTGCCCAATTCACCAGACACACATTTATTTTGTTTGAGGGAGATTAGACAGATTTAGTCTTAAAGGTCAAAAATGGCTACAATGTTTTAGTGAAAAATATACTTTAGTACTTGCCAGAGACAGAGCCACATGGCAGCCTATTTGGATAGACAGGTCCTCATCAGCTTCTCCTCCCCTATTGCCCTGGACTGACAGGTCTCTGCCTATACGCACACGTAGGCAGAGACCTGTCAGTCACTGTCAGCAAGTGGGGACAGGCCACCAGGAATCCGCCTGTCCGACTAGTCTATTGTACGGTTAGGTCGCTGGCAGCTATTGAAATATGTTCTCTGAAATGCTGAGGCATTTAAGAGTCGAACATACCTGGCTGTGATCATACATCCACAGTCTGATACCTGCTGCATGCAGTTTGGGCAGAATGTATCAGCTGTCAGGTTCTCTTGAATTATGCTGCATCACCAATCCTTGAACGGAATGTTTTAATACATTTTGACAAGGAATGAAGAACCCTTGGGACATGGAAAGGAATTACTTTATGCTGAACTATAGGTGTTACAGTCCCATATTTTTTATGCTGTACTTGAAACTATGTAAAGAGTCTCCAAATGTGGATATATAAATTGCTTTATTACAAAATCATTATTAATATTAAAAACACACTAATTCATTGGTAAACTACAAAAAAAGATAAACTATTTAAAAAGGTTAAAATAGTAACATACCTAAGAAGTCATTGGCAGATATGCGATCGTAATCCCAGACTTGGAGGGCAAGTACAGCCGGCTCCCTGAATTCAGACTCTTCTAAGGAAAAGAAGGACTCTTTCTTTTTGTATGTGATCTCTTTCTCAGTGGGAAGATAGTCAAATCGATACACAAGCCTCCAGTTGAAATTTCCTTCTCCAGTGAGAGAATTAAAATGTACATCGGTTTCCTGCTTGTCCCCTTCTAAGCCTCTTATCCATCTAGAAAAGTTATGTGATTATTATAACTAATTGTATATGATATTACCTAACTTCACAAAAGCTCATTAGTTAGGTTTTTTGCCTTGTTAATGCACTGAGACCTTAATGGGTGATAGCCATCTTCATAGGTGAGTACTGCTGGATGCTACTTGTTTACACAAAATTTATTAAAATTTACAGCTATTCTTGCGATATCATTCAGGATCTTTCTTTTCTTTTTTTTTTTAATACATCTTGTCTAGGTGACCATCCACCACTGCTGTCCAGGAGAAGTGGCTGAACTTGTGTAGCGCCCCTGAAGCCATCAGGAGCTACAAGATACTGCATCCTGTCAAAGATGGCCTACCCCCAGGGACCCAGAAGACCAGTGTCGGTAACAACGAAACATTCAATTTAATCCCTGTTTTTTCCCATTCCCAAAGACTGGTGACAGGCTAGGGTTGGACTCAATGAATGGCCACCTAGGGGTGGAGCCGATCCATTCCACTAGACGACAACCAGGTGGGAGGGTTCATATAGTCAGTAAGTGGAAGTGAGAGGAGACGGATGTAACCGCACTGACAGGAGAGTGTAGCGGTGAACTGAGGGCCCAGGTGTGTGGTTGCCAGTGGAGTACGGTGGAGTACTTCTGGAACCATAGCACCGACGGGGTACAGAGCCCTAGGTCAGGCAAACGCTCCAAGCAGTATATATTAGATACAATAGAATACATAGATGCATGATATACATATCAATTATTATAGTTGACCAAAGTCACCATACCATATATTATTTTCAGAAAACTGACTGTCTAAAGCATTTATAAGACATTGAATAATTTTATGAATATATAAAGATATTTATTTATATGCGCAACACAGACAAGACATACACAGACAGTAGTGATTTAAAATCAACACAGCAAAAACCGGGCAGTGTAATTGGATACAGGGCTTATTGTATTGCCAAATGCAAATAAAGTTACATGAGAGCTCTGGAAAGACAGTATAATAAGAGAATCTAATATTCAGACCAAGATACACCGCCCACACTTCGACGCGCGTTTCGCAACTGCTTAGTCAGGAGGTGTGGTTATTAACCCTTATTATTATCACTATGTGATGTCTATTGATTCACTAATGTTTAGTCTCGCTCAATACCGTGTTATGCTGCATTAATTTATTTGGCTGTCTATTGTTGCTGCAGTTTATGTTGGCTGCCATTTTCTGTTATATAGACTGTGTAACCATCTGATTGTCAAGAATATTAGATTCTCTTATTATACTCTCTTTCCAGAGCTCTCATGTAACTTTATTTGTATTTGGCAATACAATAAGCCCTGTATCCAATTACACTGCCCGGTTTTTGAGTGTTGATTTTAAATCACTACTGTCTGTGTATGTCTTGTCTGTGTTGCGCATATAAATAAATCTAATATATAAAGCTGAATGTGTGTATGTGTGTGTGTGTGGGTATATCCGGGATTCTCATCTGCACCGTCGCAGCTACAGCCACAAGAGTTTGCACACTCACACTTCTGGACCCCGAGAGCATCATAGGCTATGTTTTGAGGGGAAATTTTAACCCCATGCTTTACAGTTATTCACCAAAAAACCTGCCTCCATTAAAGCGAATGGAGCTGGGAGTCACAGTGCAGCCAGAACTTTAGAAGAATGTGCAGCCACGCCCTTAAATGGAATGTTGGTGTGTCACAATGCAGCCAGGGAAAGAGAGAGACACAGACAGGGAAAGAGGCAGACACAGACAGGGTAAGAAACAGACATAGACACAAAGAGACAGACACAGAC
Source organism: Anomaloglossus baeobatrachus (assembly GCF_048569485.1). Taxonomy (NCBI): domain Eukaryota; kingdom Metazoa; phylum Chordata; class Amphibia; order Anura; family Aromobatidae; genus Anomaloglossus; species Anomaloglossus baeobatrachus. The sequence goes on along the minus strand of NC_134357.1, from coordinate 349,784,367 downwards.
AAAGAGACAGACTGACAGGGAAAGAGACAGACAGGGAAAGAGAGGGAAAGAGAGAGACAGGTAAAGAGACAGACACAGACATGTAAAGAGACAGACACAGACAGGTAAAGAGACAGACACAGACAAAGAGAGAGACACACACAGGGAAACAGACAGGGAAAGAGAGGGAATGAGACAGACAGGGTAAGAGACAGACAAAGACAGGTAAAGAGACAGACAAAGAGCCAGACACAGACAAAGAGACAGACTGACAGGGAAAGAGACAGACAGGGAAAGAGAGGGAAAGAGACAGACAGGTAAAGAGACAGACACAGACAAAGAGAGAGCCAAACACAGGGAAACAGACAGGGAAAGAGAGGGAACGAGACAGACAGGGTAAGAGACAGACAAAGACAGGTAAAGAGACAGACAAAGAGACAGACACAGGTAAAGAGACAGACAAAGAGACAGACACAGGGAAAGATACAGACAGGGAAAGAGAGGGAAAGAGACAGACAGGGAAAGAGACAGACAGGGAAAGTGACAGATAGATAGACAAGGAAAGAGATAGATAGTCAGACAGGGAAAGAGATTGAAACAGACGGAGAAAGAGACAGAGACAGTCAGAGACAGACAGACAAAGAGATAGAGAGATACAGAGAGATATATACAGAGGGGGAGACAGACATTATAATTACATTTATATCTATTTGTTTTGTGGTTTTTGTGTGCAGAATACATTTTTGTTAATACATTCTATTTTGTTAACAGCAGTTATTAACCCGGGCGAAGCCGGGTAGTACAGCTAGTATCTTTATATATTCATAAAATTATTGTTTATTTAGTTTTTATCAATGTCTTATAAATGCTTTAGACAGAGTCAGTTTTCTGAAAACGCTCCAGGCAGACCTGATAAAATCTGCACAGTGAGGGGACCATCCAGGACCTCATTGACACAGTAGCAATGGGAGAACTGGGGAACAGGACAAGAGACTCCGACCCCACAGGGTTCAAGCTACCTGTTATACGGACTAAGACTGACAGACTACCAGGAGGGGACCTCCAGACGCTCAAAGCCACGGGGACCCACCAACCAGAGACAGGTGCAGGGGAAAGAATTCACCAGGTCACCACACCAGCACTGGGACTAAGGGGACCAGAGGTTACCAGCTTCAATAACACTGTGAGTAAAGAAACCAGTTATACTGCAATCCCTTGTGTGGCCTACCTTCTTTCTGCGCCCAACAACATCAACTATCCCCTGGGGCTTGGCCCTTCTTGCGGAGCGCCCAACATCCAGGCTGCCACCATCACCAGCTCCAGTAGTGAGAACAGTGCAGCAGCGGCTCCACTAAATAGCCGCAACCCGCAAGTGGCGTCACGACAATAACTTTTATTTCATCTCCCTTGTAAATATTTCCCCTTTTAAAAGCGACCCCAGGGTCACAGAACCGGGCAACGACCACCCAGTGACATATGCCAGCGATACACCGCCCGGGACCAAGTACCCCATAGCCCTGGGGTGACACACTTGCACAGTGCTTACTGCATAAGCTCATTTCTTTTGAGCTTGGAAAAAATGCTTTGAAGCTCATGCAATCGCCTAAGCTCACTGTTGTCTCTTAATTACAGCCAGCTTTAGTGCAGAGCTTACAAGCTAGTCAGTAGTGGGGGATTGGTCTCCTAGGCAAAAAATTTACACAAAAAAAAATGTTACTAAAGAATAGCTGCACATTAGAATAAACAGTAAATTGCTAAGTTGCTTATTTTTACATGCAGTATCTGATAATATACATTCATAAAGATGGAAAAAAAATTCTTTAAGGCGCCAATACACATTATATTAAAGTTCTGGATCAGTATATCTGTCAGTGCTTGTTCTAATGTCTATACTGTTGTCATTATATTTGTATATTAAGATAACAATACCTTTGAACAAGCAGTCACCAGGAGAACTGCTCAGGAAAATGCTGATGCTGGGGGCTGGTGATTTTACAGTACTGATAACAGCAACTTGATCAGGAGCTGAAAGTTATGGGGAAGGTGAGTAGCTAATTGATATATAGATATGAATGGGTTTTGGAGAAGTGACTGGGAAATTGCCAGTTAATTCCTGAGCATGGAATGTGACTACTACCCACACTCAACAAGGCTGTGGTGGCCAATGTCCTTGGCAACAAGCTGTACACTATGCAAGATAAAAGCATTCATTGCAGGAAAAGACCAGCAGATAGAAAAAGCAAGTCAATTGCAAACTTGCTTATTTTCTTGCTGTCTAACTAACTACGGTATATCAATTTCATAACATAAAAATACTCCTTTGAATCAAAGAAGCACATTGAAAGACAGATTGATAGGTAAGTTATGATAAATATGAAATGTATTACTTAAAGGTGACTATTTATAATACAGCCAGCAAACAATATTTAGATATAAATAGAAACTCAGCACATACCCTTTCACGTAGATATCACTTGAAGGCTCCCCAGTGAATGGATTGACGTCATCTAAAATTACATCATCGGTATTCCAAATAATAACTCGTAGCTCATAACTAAAAAAAAAAAAAAAAAATACGTATATATTTTTGTTTATTGTTTCTGTGAAAAAAACATTTAATTTAATTTTGTTTTGGTTTTCTGGTGGTATTTTTTTCAGTGAGCATTTCATTTCTGTGTCTGTCTGAAAAGATTGATGCAGCCAAAAAAACACAAACAGAATTCATTTAAAGTCCCTTTGTATCATTATATGATGACAGGAGCTCCAGGGGGTGAAACTCACTCACATGGTGGGTGGTCTGTATACGGCATTTAAGAGTTAGATTAGAATTATTAAAAGTATAATTTTGCGGCTTATATAGTCACAGCTTCTTTATTTGGCACATATGTGCTAGAGAAGTAAAGTTTAACATACTTTTTTATGGATTTCCTGAACATTTTTTAACCTTTATAAAAACCATTTTATTTTTATTCTTAGTACAAAATATACTTGTTTTTGTTTTGTGTTTTTTTCCCATGAAACATTTCAGAACATATAACTTTTTTGTATTTTTGCGTATACATTAGTGCATGTGGGCTTGTTTATTATCCATTGTGCATGTACTATTTTGGTCTGAATAATATATTTGTGTTTAATTCTGAAAAAAAAAATTAGGTCAATCTTTTTTTATGATTCTAACTATTTTTCCCCTTAGTTTTTAACTCTATTTAATTAAACAATATATACTTTATTTTTAAAAAAACAAACAAAAAAACCAACATATTTGATTTTTTTTAATTCCATACAGGAACATCACTTTTTAACATTTATTTTTTTACTAACAGTCTGGGATAGTCTTTCACATTATGAAATTGTTTCTGTGCACATTCATACTCACAGTCACTTATTAGGGAATATTGTATTACCTAAAAGGAAATTATTTAAGACATCCCTGGGTTTTTTTTATATTTATTGCTGCTATAAGTGAAGGGGTCTTCATTATGCAATGCTTTGATTGTAGCACTGATAGTGTGATCCCATCAGTTCTTTCTGCTGATGATCTCATGGCTACAGTGGCAGTTCCCCCTAAATCATTGTAATGGATATATCAATCATGACTCATGAGCATTTGCCTGTGATAGATATAAGGTAGTCATCATTAAAGGGGTGGTGTGAAATAAAACAAAATTTCATTCTAAATCCTCATAGATTGTAATCTTTTGAGCAGGGCTTTCACTCCTTTTGGTATCTGTAGAATTGTGTTAAGCTGGGTTCACACATAGCGACAGCGACGTTGCTGTTACGTCACCATTTTCTGGGACGTAGCAGCGATGTCCCGTCGCTGTCGCTGAGTATGACATCCAGCAACGAGCTGGCCCCTGCTGTGAGGTCGCCGCTCGTTGCTGAATGTCCTGCTTCATATTTTGCTCGTCGCTCTCCCGCTGTGAAGCACACATCGCTGTGTGTGACAGCGAGAGAGCAACAAACTGAAGCGAGCAGGATGCACGGAGCCCGCATCTGGCAGCCTGCGGTAAGCTGTAACCAAGATAAACATTAGGTAACCAAGAAGCCCTTTCCTTGGTTACCCGATATTTACATTAGTTACTAGCACCGCCGTTCTCACGCTGCCAGTGCCGGCTCCCTGCTCCCTGCACACAGCCAGAGTACACATCGGGTTAATTACCCAATGTGTACTCCAGCTACGTGAGCAGGGAACCGGCACTGGCAGCGCTTAGCGCTGGCTCCCTGCACATGTAGCCGGAGTACACATCAGGTAATTAACCCGATGTGTACCCTGGCTAGGAGAGCAGGGAGCCAGCGCTAAGCGTGTGCGCTGGTAACCAAGGTAAATATCGGGTAATGGTTACCCGATATTTACCTTAGTTACCAAGTGCAGCATGGCTTCCACAGCGACGCGTGTCATTATGATCGCTGCTGCGTCTGCTGTGTTTGACAGCTAAGCAGCGATCATAATAGCGACTTACTAGGTCGCTGTTGCGTCACAGAAAATGGTGATGTAACAGCAACGTCGTTGTCGCTGTCGCTATGTGTGAACCCAGCTTTACTCTGTAATGTCTCATATTGTCTGTCATGTCCTCTCTGAATTGTAAAGTGCTGTGGAATATGTTGGCGCTGTATAAATAAAAATGGTTAATATTATTATTGTAAATCCTTATTTATTTAGTGCCGTAATACAAGCTATTTTCTCATATATTTGAATTAAAAATTTCCTATCGTTCCCTAACTACACTAACTGCTATTCTATTTTTTTTTACTATATCCTGTGTAATTATTAGTGATGGTTGGACCTGGACTGTAAAAGTCTGTATCCGTGTGGTTTCAAAAGTACCCAGGTAATGATCCAGATCTGTCAACTCTGGAAATAAATAATGGAAAAATAAAGAAAATAAGACTAAAGTATGCTCTTTATACTTACTGAAGCGTGGCCTTATCTGCTTCCTGGACCACTCATTCTACTCCAGGCCCTTCATTATAGCTCATCCATATGCACTGCTTTCCCCACCAACTGGCAATCCTGGCATCTGTGATTGGTTGCAGTCAGACGCCAACCCTACCCTGTGTGACAGCATGTCTGACTGATAGCGATCACAGATCCAGTCTGTAGGTCACTGTAGATTGGTGTAAAACTATTGGTCCTCTCATATTATGATACCCAGCACAGATAAAGCATATGGCTACAGGCTGCAGACCCTTGCCGTGCACTTATTTTGGCTGTGTATCAAAATAAGAGGATTTGCATGTGGGTTTTTTTTATTATTATTATTTAAATAAATAATTTTAAAAAAGGTGTGTGGTCCCCCTGAATTTTGATACCCAGCCATGATAAAGCCGACAGCTGGGGGCTGGTATTCTTAGGCTGGGGAGACCCATGGTTACCCCCCCAGCCTAACAATAGAAGCCTGCAGCTGGCCGGAATTGGCGCATCTATTAGATGTGACAGTCCCGGAACTTTACCTGCCTCATCCCGATTGCCCTGGAGAAGTGGCAATCTGGGTAATAAGGAGTTAATGGCAGCCCACAGCTGCCACTAAGCCCTAGATTAGTAATGTGAGGCATCTATGAGACCCCTTATTACTAATCTGTAAGTGAAAAGAAATAAACACAAACTCCGAAAAAAATCTTTTTTTTAATAAAATTTCCTGGAAAATTAATAAAATCTTAAATTGGAAAAAATCAACCTTTTTTACCCCTTTATTATTAACCCTCAAAACAACCAGGTCCGACAAAATCTACATGAGGCCCCACAACAATTCCAGCTCTGCTACATCTGAAGTAACAGCAAGTAGCCATATAACACGACTGCCAGCTGTGAGCTTCAGGGAGAGACTGAGTTGTGCAATGAGTGGTGATGTCATTCAGGTTATTTGTGGTCACAGCTGGAGGTTCCCATGGCACTCCACCTGTGATTGCAGGTAACCTGACCTAAGGTGACCTCACCTAAGGTGAGGTCACTGAGTTCACAGACCTGCATCTCCTGGGAGAACACTGCAGATTGTTTTGCCAACAGATGCAGATTTGGTGCTGAAATTTCTACATCTAATATATAAAGCTGAATGTGTGTGTGTGTGTGTATGTGTGTGTGTATGTCCGGGATTGGCATCCGCACCGTCGCAGCTACAGCCACAAAATTTTGCACACTCACACTTCTGGACCCCGAGAGCGTCATAGGCTATGTTTTGAGGGGAAATTTTAAGCCCGCTCTTTACAGTTATTCACCAAAAAACCTGCCTCCATTAAAGCGAATGGAGCTGGGAGCCACAGTGCAGCCAGAACTTCAGAAGAATGCGCAGCCACACCCTTATATGGAATGTTGGCGTGTCACAATGCAGCCAGGGAAAGAGATAGACACAGACAGGGAAAGAGGCAGACATAGACAGGGTAAGAGACAGACACAAAAAGACAGACACAGACAAAGAGACAGACTGACAAGGAAAGAGAGGGAAAGAGACAGACAGGGAAAGAGAGGGAAAGTGACAGACAGGGAAAGTGACAGACAGGGAAAGAAATAGATAGACAGACAGACAGGGAAAGAGATAGATAAACAGACAGGGAAAGAGATTGAGACAGACGTAGAAAGAGATCGATACAGACGGAGAAAGAGACAGACAGGGAAAGAGACAGAGAGATATATACAGAGGGGGAGACAGACAGAGAATGGGAGAGAAACAGAGAGACAGTTACTATCCCGGGCAGCGCCGGGTGCTATGTTATGAGGTGAAATTTTAACCCCACGCGTTCCAATTTACCAATCAATTTTGCCCCTATCTACATAATGGGGAAAAAGTGAAACGAAAAGTGTTGGGGGCAAATAAACAGCTGCCAGATGTGAACAAGGAGGACTTAAAGAATGAGAGCGATGGCGCCAAAGAGTATATACTGCACAGTTGCTAAGGTGGGGCCCTGACATGGGATACTCACCACACTCGGGGATATGAACACACACACAAAATGCGCCACACACTATCACGTGCTTGAACACATATGCAGATTTGGTGCTGAAATTTCTACATCTAATATATAAAGCTGAATGTGTGTGTGTGTGTGTGTGTATGTATGTGTGTATGTATGTCCGGGATTGGCATCCGCATCGTCGCAGCTTCAGCCACAAAATTTTGCACACTCACACTTCTGGACCCCGAGAGCGTCATAGGCTATGTTTTGAGGGGAAATTTTAAGCCCGCTCTTTACAGTTATTCACCAAAAAACCTGCCTCCATTAAAGCGAATGGAGCTGGGAGCCACAGTGCAGCCAGAACTTCAGAAGAATGCGCAGCCACGCCCTTATATGGAATGTTGGCATGTCACAATGCAGCCAGGGAAAGAGATAGACACAGACAGGGAAAGAGGCAGACATAGACAGGGTAAGAGACAGACACAAAGAGACAGACACAGACAAAGAGACAGACTGACAAGGAAAGAGAGGGAAAGAGACAGACAGGGAAAGAGAGGGAAAGTGACAGACAGGGAAAGTGACAGACAGGGAAAGTTACAGACAGGGAAAGTGACAGACAGGGAAAGAGATAGATAGACAGACAGACAGGGAAAGAGATAGATAGACAGACGGAGAAAGAGATTGAGACAGACGGAGAAAGAGATTGAGACAGACGGAGAAAGAGACAGACAGGGAAAGAGACAGACAGGGAAAGAGACAGAGAGATATATACAGAGGGGGAGACAGACAAAGAATGGGAGAGCAACAGAGAGACAGTTACTATCCCGGGCAGCGCCGGGTGCTATGTTATGAGGCGAAATTTTAACCCCGCGTGTTCCAATTTACCAATCAATTTTGCCCCTATCTACATAATGGGGAAAAAGTGAAACGAAAAGTGTTAGGGGGCAAATAAACAGCTGCCAGATGTGAACAAGGAGGACTTAAAGAATGAGAGCGATGGCGGCGCCAAAGAGTATATACTACACAGTTGCTAAGGTGGGGCCCCGACATGGGATACTCACCACACTCAGGGATATGAACACACACACAAAATGCGCCACACACTATCATGTGCTTGAACACATATACCACCCTCAGCATACATCTCACCACACATACACCAACCTCGCCACATAATCGCCCTAAAACACACACAAGTCTGGTACATATACCACCCTCAGCACACATTTCACCACACATACACCAACCTCGCCACATAATCGCCCTAAAACACACACAAGTCTGGTATTATCCTTCAAAAATAAAAATCTGATTAATAAGCAGCCAAACTACAAGAACAACAAATGTACCACATAGGAAATACGGCAGCTGTCAGTCACATGACCTGTCTATTATGTGTATGTGTGAGCTAATATATACTGTCAGGGGGAGGGCTTTCTGTTGCTTGGAGATTTATCAGGCTGCCAATAGCAACCAATCACAGCTCAGCTTCTATTTTGCTACAGTTAATTAATCTGAGCTCTGATTGGTTAATAAAGGCAAAAATTTAATAATTACATTTCTATTTGTTTTGTGGTTTTTGTGTGCAGGATACATTTTTGTTAATACATTCTATTTTGTTAACAGCCGTTATTAACCCGGGCGAAGCGACAGACACAAAGAGACAGACACAGACAAAGAAACAGACTGACAGGGAAAGAGACAGACAGGGAAAGAGAGGGAACGAGAGAGACAGGTTAAGAGACAGACACAGACAGGTAAAGAGACAGACAGACAAAGAGACAGAGACAGACACAGGGAAACAGACAGACAGGGAAAGAGAGGGAAAGAGACGGACAGAGAAAGAGAGGGAAAGAGACATATAGGGAAAGTGGCAGAGATAGACAAGGAAAGAGATAGACAGACAGGGAAAGAGATTGAGACAGACGGAGAAAGAGACAGAGACTGTCAGAGACAGACAGGGAAAGAGACAGACAGACAAAGAGAGAGAGAGAGAGACAGAGAGATATATACAGAGAGGGAGACAGACAGAGAATGGGAGAGACACAGAGAGACAATTACTATCCCGGGCGTTAATATATTCTATTTATACATTCTATCCCGGGAATGTTAATACATTCTATTTTGCTAACAGTAGTTAACCAGGGCGAAGCCGGGTAGTACAGCTAGTACAGTATATTCATGCACCCAATCTACACCTCCTGGCAAAAAAAAAAAATGCATCCTTACCGCATGCGGTATGATGCGATCATGATATGAATTTTTGCCATTATGGTTTAAAAATTTCATCACCAAATTTGCATCTCTTGGCCCAAAAATGCAACAAAATGGTTTTTACACCATTTTGGTACAGTTTTTGGGCAGGAGATGCAAATTTGGTTTTGAAATTTGGTGCAAACATTTCAACACTAAATATGCACCTCCTGTCAGAAAACCCCACCGAAACAGCATCAAAACAATTTTTTCGCATTTGTGGGCCAAGAGATGCAAATTTGTTGGTGAACTTTTTACACCATATTCATGCACCCAATCTACACCTGGCAAAAAAACACATCAAAACCACATGTGATATGATGCGATAGTGATTGGGTGGAGGAATATGGTGTAAAAATTTCAGCACCAAATCCACATCTCTTGGCAAAAAAAAACTTGTTGTCTGCCAGGAGATGTAGGTCTGTAAATTCAGTGACCTCACCTCTGAGGTCAGTTTACCTGCAATCAGGTAGAAGGTCGTGGAAACCTCCAGCTATGACAACCTGAGTGATGCTCATCACGCAACTCAGTCTCTGCCTGAAGCTCACAGTGGGAGATCACGTTCTATGGCCACCCGCAGTCACCTCACATGTAGCAGAGCTGGAATCATTATGGGACTTTGTGTGCATAATGTTGGACCTGGGTGTTATTTTGGATTAATAAAGGGCTGAAGGAGGGTGGGTTTTTTGTATTTTATTTCAAATAAAGGATTTTTTCAGTGTTTATTTCTTTTCATTTACAGATCAGTAGTGAGGGCATCTCATAGACATCTCCCACTACTAATCTAGGGCTTAGTGGCAGCTAAGGTAAGCCTGGTAAGTTTCCGGTTTGCCCCATCTAATGGATGCAACAATTTAAGGGTGGCTGCAGGCTGTTATTTTTAGGCTAGGTGTGCCTAATAACAATGGGACTTCCCAGCTGAAGAATACCAGCTTCCAGCTGTCGGCTTTATCATTGCTGGGTATCAAAACTGGGGGGAACAGCACATGTTGTTTTTTAATTATTTAATAAAATATAAAATAATTAAAAAAAAAATGCTACATGCGGTTTCTTTTCTTTTGATACACAGCCAATATAGCCGCATTGTTGGGGGCTGCACCTGTAGCCCTATATTTAATCTGTGCTGGGTATCGTAATATGGGGGGACCCTATGCCAATTTATTTATTTAGAATTACACCAATCCAGACCTGCAGACAGTGTCTGTTATCGCAGGCAGTCAGACGCTGTCACACAAGGTGGAGTCATGTCTGAATGCAACCAATCACAAATGCCTGGATTAACAGTGTGTGGAGGAAGCAGTGAATATGTATAAGGCTAATGAGCAGCCCCGGAAGTAAAGTGAGTGGCCCACAAGCAGTTACAGCTGCGCTGGAGTCTAGAAAGTATAATGTGCTTGTTCCAATCCCCCTATCCCTTCTACCACCATTTTTAAGCACTGGATTCTGGTCCCTATAGACTTATATGGGGATCAGTGTCCGGCCAGATATCAGAGTCCGGCCATTACTAGTGAATCCAAGTGCATGCTAAGATACTCAACAAACCAAGAGGCAAAGGCTGCGATCACAGCCTCTACCCTCTCTCTGAAACGTAATGTCATTAGTGATACTCATTCAGTGGCTGGGCTCATCACTGCTGTGTCTCTTCGAGCTGTGTACTGTGCGATCTGCACAGTGGCAATGTCTGCTCTGTTGTCGGTTCAAAGCAGTAATAATCAGCTGGCAACAGAGCGGTGTCAGAATACCCAGCATGCATGAGACCAGTGATATCACTAGTGGGGGCAGCGGTAGTTTCCTGCATGCTGGGTATTCTGACACAGGTCTGTAGGTGGCTGATTATTATTGATCTGAGCCAACAACAGAGAGGATGCTGCCACTGTTCAAATTGCATAGTGCAAAGCTTACGGGGAAGGACACAGAAGGGATGAACACAGCCCCTGAAAGAAGCATCACTGATGACATTTCAGGCAGGGGGTAGGGGCTGTGGCACTTACCTTAGCCTCTGCCACCTGTTTTAATAATGATTTGTTTGAGTATCCTAGTATGCACAGGGATTCTCAAAAAAGTGTCATCACACAGTTAAGGGTGCTTTACACGCTGCAACATCGCTAGCAATAGCTAGCGATGTCGTGCGCGATAGCACCCGCCCACATCGCTGTTTCGTCATGGGGTGATCGCTGCCGTAGCGAACAATATCGCTACGGCAGCATCATACGCACATACCTGCTTAGCGACGTCGCTGGAGACACCGAACAATCTCTCCTTTAAGGGGGCGGTTCGTTCGGCGTCACAGCACCGTCACTAAGCAGAGGGCAGAGATGAGCGGCCGGAACATGCCGCCCACCTCCTTCCTTCCTTATTGCTGGTCGACGCAGGTAAGGAGATGTTCGTCGTTCCTGTGGTGTCACACATAGCGATGTGTGATGCCACAGGAACGACGAACAACCAGCGGCATGCACCACCAACGATATTATGAAAAGGAGCGACGTGTCAACGATCAACGATTTTTGACATTTTTGCGATCGTTGATCGTCGCTCCTTTTAGTCGCCCACAACGATATCGCTAACAGCGCCGGATGTGTGTCATGAACACTGTGACCCCGACGATATATTGTTAGCGATATCATTGTCTGTAAAGTACCCTTTAGTGTAGTTAGGGAACAGTAGGGAATTTTTAATACAATTATATCAGAAAATAGCTTAGATTATGGTACTAAATAGATAGGGATTTAGAATGAAATTTAGCTTTTCTTTAGACAAAACCTTTAGAGAGGTACTGTTTCAAAGACAAACAATAATATAACTAATTGTATATTCAATAACAATGAAGGGAATATTTTGAAATATTTGCCATATGACAACATGAAACATTTACCTAACCGGTTCACGTGGTTTAATGTTTATAGGTGGTGGGGCAGGGACATCATTGGGAAACATGTCAATCCACATGTGAACTGATCCCTAGAAGGTAAAAATGATTTATGTCATGCATGGGATACAATTAAACTTGTATCTGAAGAATATATTCATACAAGTATTGACATAGGGTTTTTTCTATGACTAGTTATCCATGGTAACAAATACTAATCCAATAGACAAAGAATCTGAATAAACAAGCCAAAACAGACTGATTATAATTCATAGACAATTGAGTGAAAGCCCAGCTCACTGAGTAAGGTGCTCAGGGAAAAAAACATCAGTTACATAAAAATAGAGAACCCCGGCACACAAAAATTGAAAGAGTCTTGTGAACTTGAAATTTTTATTTAATTTTATTTAACGTTTCGGCGAATGCCTTTTTCAAAACTAAATAAAAAAAAAATAGAGACATATGCAATTGTCAGTACCATAGATACATAAGATATTATAAGTCATATCCATATAACAATTATTTAAATAACATCATATATACCTAATTCAGCCTGAAACAGGAAAATTGTTTTATCCTGTGAAGTATATCATTGAACTTCACATAGAATCATCTAGAAAAGAGGCCCATATATTAGATACAAGAAAAGAAAAAATTGCATAAATCCACCAAAAAGGAACATGCACTTGAAACATACCTAATCAAGATCTCCCCAAAAAAACCTTTGTATAACGGGGTATAATGTTCACATATGTGATTTATCTATGGGACAAAAGTATAACTTTTAAGCCACATATAGAAATGTAACAAAAAGAATGCATCTGAATGTAACAATAAACGCATTATATTACCTCAAGTGGCAAAAGTGGAAATTCCTAATGAGGATGTGGGGTGCAATTATCGCTAATAGGATAGCTAGAAGATAAAGTAAAACAGCGGTCAAAAGTGAATACAAGGAAAAAATCCCGTAGAAGAACATAGCGATAGCCTCTGAGAGCGCTATAACATTACCTGTGCCTTAGGAGATCAGTGGTGGAGTGGGATGAAACAGAGCCGCGGTGAGGTTTAAATGCCTAATAGGGGCGGGCCAACTAATTGGATTTCCTGTATGGAGAAACGCATGGTGGAACGCAACGTGCGCGTGCGCAGTGAAACACGGAAGTGCGCACATGCGCAGTAACAAAAGGAGAGGTGAAGCAGTGTAACCCGGAAACGGAGCTCCATGGAAACCGAAGTAAACTTCAGCGTGTCTATAGGAAGGAGGGAAAACAAAAGGGGATATAAGTAAACTAGCAATATTAGACAATAGCCATATATAATGGATAATTTACACCATCCATATATATACCAATATATATACACATTATCGGAGTATATCTATAACAACCAGCAGGATTACAGTGACATTTTCAAACCATTATATGAAAAATAAAAAGGGTTTATCATGGTAACTATACAAATATATATACATATATATGTATGCACACAGTATATGTATGTGTGGATATACATACACATCCACACCCAAAAGAATCAGAAAATAGGACGGACCCCATATCTCCAATTCAATGATACTCGTATTCCCTATTGAGACCATGTGGGGAAAGGGTATCAAGCATATGAATCCAATAGGATTCTCTATTTTTTAGTTTTCGAACCCTGTCCCCTCCACGTCTCAATGGGGGAACGTGCTCCAAAACCTGAAAACGAAGTTGGGACACAGTGTGCCCACATTGTATGAAGTGATAATTACTTTGGTCAAGGGCAACCAATTTACACATCCCCGCACTGGGAAGGTTTTTCAAATAAAAGAATGTTTTACTTGCGACACATCATATGTAGTTTACCTAATAAAGTGTCCGTGCGGTCTCGGATATGTTGGGGAGACTACCCAGCATATCCAAGACCGCATAGGGAAACACAAATCCACCATCAGATGTAGGATGACTATGTTGCCAATACCTTATCACTTCATACAATGTGGGCACACTGTGTCCCAACTTCGTTTTCAGGTTTTGGAGCACGTTCCCCCATTGAGACGTGGAGGGGACAGGGTTCGAAAACTAAAAAATAAATAGAGAATCCTATTGGATTCATATGCTTGATACCCTTTCCCCACATGGTCTCAATAGGGAATACGAATATCATTGAATTGGAGATATGGGGTCCGTCCTATTTTGTGATTCTTTTGGGCGTGGATGTGTATGTATATCCACACACACATATACTGTGTGCATACATATATATGTATATATGTTTGTATAGTTACCATGATAAACCCTTTTTATTTTTCATATAATGGTTTGAAAATGTCACTGTAATCCTGCTGGTTGTTATAGATATACTCCGATAATGTGTATATATATTTGTATATATATGGACGGTGTATATTATCCATTATATATGGCTATTGTCTAATATTGCTAGTTTACTTATATCCCCTTTTGTTTTCCCTCCTTCCTTCCTTCCTATAGACACGCTGAAGTGTACTTCGGTTTCCATGGAGCTCCGTATCCGGGTTACACTGCTTCACCTCTCCTTTTGTTGCTGCGCATGCGCGCACTTCCGTGTTTCACTGCGCACGCGCACGTTGCGTTCCACCATGCGTTCCTCCATACAGGAAATCCAATTAGTTGGCCCGCCCCTATTAGGCATTTAAACCTCACCGCGGCTCTGTTTCATCCCACTCCACCACTGATCTCCTAAGGCACAGGTAATGTTATAGCGCTCTCAGAGGCTATCGCTATGTTCTTCTATGGGATTTTTTCCTTGTATTCACTTTTGACCGCTGTTTTACTTTATCTTCTAGCTATCCTATTAGCGATAATTGCACCCCACATCCTCACTAGGAATTTCCACTTTTGCCACTTGAGGTAATATAATGCGTTAATTGTTACATTCAGATGCATTCTTTTTGTTACATTTCTATTTGTGGCTTAAAAGTTATACTTTTGTCCCATAGATAAATCACATATGTGAACATTATACCCCGTTATACAAAGTTTTTTTTGGGGAGATCTTGATTAGGTATGTTTCAAGTGCATGTTCCTTTTTGGTGGATTTATGCAATTTTTTCTTTTCTTGTATCCAATATATGGGCTTCTTTTCTAGATGATTCTATGCGAAGTTCAATGATATACTTCACAGGATAAAACAATTTTCCTGTTTCAGGCTGAATTAGGTATATATGATGTTATTTAAATAATTGTTATATGGATATGACTTATAATATCTTATGTATCTATGGTACTGACAATTGCATATGTCTCTATTTTTTTCTTTATTTAGTTTTAAAAAAGGCATTCGCCGAAACGTTAAATAAAATTAAATAAAAATTTCAAGTTCACAAGACTCTTTCAATTTTTGTGTGCCGTGATTATAATTCATGTCTGCTATAACATTTGTGTGAGAAAGAACATCATATTTATATTAAAACATACTGGTCTACTGGCAGGCTACCATGACATACATGATATTCTTAAACTTAATTTAAAGGGAACCTGTCAGGTGCAATATGCACCAGAACCATGAGCAGTTCTGGGTGCATATTTGTGATTCCTGCCTGACAGTCCCTGTATGCACTAGCATAAATAAAGGGCTCTTTAGAAAAAGTATTTCTAAAATCGTTTCTTATATGCTAATGAGGGCAGTGACAAGTTGCAAGGGCGTTATTTCCCTTGGCTGGTCAGTCCACGTAGCATGTTAGCACGCCCCTGTGGGTGTACTATCATGCTAATGAATGTGCAGAGACGCGCACATACCTCACTCTTTATGGCGGCCAGAGGCAGATGGATGCGCACTGCGCATGATCCAGAGTACCCAACACAATTATATGCACAGATTTCTTGGTTTGGTCACGCACACTTACCTCACTGAAGGAGGGAAGCTTTCACCTGGCATTAGTTTAGTGTGCATGATTGGAAGTCCCGGGGAATCCAGATCATGCGCAGTGTGCATCCATCCTTCGCCGGCCGCAATGAAGAGTGAGGTATGTGTGCATCGCTGTGCATTCAATAGCATGTTAGTACACACACAGGGACGTGCTAACAAGCTACGTGGGCTTACGAGCCAAGGAAAGTAACGTCCTTGTGACTAGTCGCTGGCCTCATTAGCATATAAGAAACGATCTTTAGAAATACTTTTTCTAAAGATCCCTTTATCTATGTTAGTGTATACAGGGACTGTTAAGGCAGGGATTAGTAATATACACCCAAAATTGCTCGTGGTTCTGGGTGCATAGTGCACCTGACAGGTTCACTTTAAGTCATTTGAATTGCTGAATTGTGATCATTGAGATATCAATCTTTGACCGCTAAAGAGATACAGTATATGTAGAGACTATTCAGCAAGAAATCTGTGCATAAAATTGTGTTATATTTTAAGGAGGAGGTTCACTTTAACTAAGAATATTTTTTTCTAAATCTTCAATGGTTGTCACCTAAATCACCCATAAATTGTTTCATTGGGTTAAATTAGTTACCTGCCCCAGGCCTGGGTTTTCTGAATTGTACAAGGTCCTCACTTCTACATGTTCTGGAACGAGCCTGGTACCATACTCTGGCATGTCATCCCAGTGCTGAAGAACGTGGAGTGCTTTATGTTCATCATATTCAGACAGCATCTCATCTTCCTCTTTGTTCTTATCTCTTGTGAAAGCCTCTTAAAACCAAACATTAGAAAAGTAAGTACAATATGAGAAGACCATACACATTGCATGGCTGCCGAACAATGCTTTGACTAATTCTTCAGCCAACAGTCATGTCAGCTGTCTCTCCCATACACAAAAGTAGAGATGAGCGGCTCTGTTGAGGATCGTTTCGCCGCCAGCAAACGAGACCAGCTCCATAGGGTTGACCTTGACCTGAACCCTGGATCAAGTCACTGATTGGCAGTTTGAGTCTCTGCCCACATACAGCGTCAGCCAGCCATAAGCAGATCACTTCCGGGGGAGGGTGGACAGGCTTTTTAAAACTTTTTACCAAACACGCCAAGCGACTCGCACAGGGCTGAGCACGAAGTTTACCAGGGCACAGCTTTCCTCATGCGAGTTTTGTTCGCACGTAAAGCATCCAAACCCCAAACTCGAACATTGATTTTTAAATCTTGTTTTTGGTTAAAAAACTGAACCTTAGGTTCACTCATCTCTATACAAGAGTACTTGCTTGGCTGAGGCCTCCTGTGTTCTCTATGATAAAGTCGCTTACTGATATCTCTGCCACTAGCTTATCTCCAGGAGAGCAAAGCAATCCACAGTCCGAAATTGGACATGCCTGATCTTTCCTGAAAATCAGTTGGTCGGCCTCCTCATACACATTAGATATTTGAACAAACCTGTTGATATCAGCAGGTGCGGCCGACATTAATCTAATCAGTGTGAGGGCTTAACCTTTTCCTATCCAATACAGTTTCCTGTTTCGCCCATTGAAAACCTATTAGGTCGTCATCAGTTACATTTATTCCAGCGTTCGGTAGTGAAAACGGAATATGCTCAAACCCATTGGCAGAAGACGACATTCGTTACCACCCATCGGCGTCGACCTCCGTAACCTGGTCATCTTCGTTGCTGACATCGGTAGAAAAAACGCTTTCAACATCATTCAGTTCCGACTCTACAACTTCACTTCCATCGTCCGAATCGCTCTCACTATTACTACTTTCACTAGTATCGATTAAATGCTGCCTTACTTCGTCTGGATTCACGCAACTTCATTTTGCTATATCTTAGCCATTTTCACTTGTAAAACAAGAAGATAAAACTGGGTTGGGTCAAAGGTCGTCAAGAACAGATGCAACCATTGGCTGCCAAAAATATCACTATGCGCAAAGTCCTGCCTGCTATTTTTAGAAAAGGGACTTTCCACTCAGTGGCCTGCTGGAAGGGACTTAGGACAGTAAAATGCGTATGAAATATTGATATCCCCTGCCAGGGGACAAAGGAGGTTAACGGATTATTTTGAATGTCCACACCCCGGGGGGACTCAGGATAGGAAAAGGTTCAATTTGTCTATTCTGTTATTATGGGGTCTGTTTCAGTTATGTGTCAGATTTTAATACAGATGAAAAAGTGAAGAACTCTTTCTTCCATTCTAAAAACTGACATATAAAGGAACCCAGGTAAATCCCATCATAATCAATGGGTTCCCTTTTATTTGCATCAGTTATGCAGCAGATTTGTTTTTTGAGATACATTCCATTTGTTCCTAAAATGGTATAGACACATCCAAGTCCAAATTATTCTGAGGTGGTCAAAAATGACAACATTTCTTGTGGATACAGCTTCAACTCTCATACTTTGGGGAATTTTTTGAGGGCTTTTTAATTTTGAGGAGTGTGTCGTGAAATGATTTTAGCGAGTTTATCAGGCAATTTTGCTGATTTTTCTCCTAAACCATTTTTGCAGCCTTTTGATTGAACAGTGTCTAGCTTGGAGTTTTTTTTTCCATAAGAAACCATTTCAAAGAAGTGATATGCATTTGCCTTTCTACCTCCAAGCATTTTTCAAAATTTCAAGTGAATGAAGAACACTCAAAAGACTGAACATATGACTAGGAAATTGTTTCACAATAGAAATAAGTAGAAAGTCAAGAATCTATTTAGCGATTTTTCAGAGTACTCAAAAAAAATCCTTTATAAAGTTTACTTCAAAGACAAAGTAGAGGAGTTTAGTTTTCCATAACACCCAACCAGTTTGCAATTTCTTTTTTTCACAAAATGGCCTTAGAAAACAAAAGACTGATATTATCTCAATTTTCATGCATTGATATTATTAGATATCATTTTAATATTTCTGGTTTGTAAACCATATCAAACATCGGTGTGCCCGGGTACGCTCAGTGCTCGGCCTAGTGAGAGCCACTTAACTGCAGAAGGGCTCTCACTGGGTGTAAAAAATAATGTTTTCGGATGCTTTGTGTCCCCATTTATTTATGTAGGGTTCCGGGTCGAGTAACAAGTTCAGGTCAAGTCTGGGTCCCGGATCGAACTTTTAACTAAAGTCTGGTTGAACCCGGCAAACCTGAACATACACGGGTCCACTCATCTCTATAAATGAGTCAACTTTTTTGTGGCTCTTAATTGTATTTATAACTTGTAAATGGCATTTAAAGTTATCACATGTAAATATATTTACGTGTGATATGATATATGTATATTTGTAGGGTAAAACAAAAAAAAGTTTGTGACTATTGATGGAACTAGTAACATATAGACACTCCAGCAGCCCTTCTGGTCTTTATAAGTGGCACACATGTAACCACTGGAGCCAGTAGTCTTTGTGGTCATGTGCTAGCTTCTTCTTGACAAAGACGAGGAGGACCACTGGAGTGTCAGCGCTGGATCTGTGGGAGAAGGGAAAAAGAAGAGACTTTTTAATATAAACATTTAATAGCCCATTTCAATTTTTCTCACACATACAAATTCCCATTATCACGACATTAATGATATATTCTATAGGGTGCTTTACATGCTGCAACATCGCTAATGATATATCGTTGGGGTCACGTCGTTAGTGACGCACATCCGGCGCCGTTAGTGACATCGCAGCTTGTGACACCAAGGAGCGACGATCAACGAGCGCAAAAACGTGAAAAATCGTTGCTCGTTGACACATCGCTCCTTTTCCAAATATCATTGCTGCTGCAGGTATGATGTTGTTCGTCGTTCCTGTGGCAGCACACATCGCTATGTGTGACACCGCAGGAACGACGAACATCTCCTTACCTGCGTCCACCAGCAATGAGGAATGAAGGAGGTGGGCGGCATGTTTCGGCCGCTCATCTCCGCCCCTCCTCTGATATTGGACGGCTGCTGTGCGACGTCGCTGTGACGCTGCACGTACCGCCCCCTTAGAAAGGAGGTGGATCGCCGGCCAGAATGACGTCGCAGGGAAGGTAAGTGCGTGTGATGGGTGTAAGTGATGTTGTGCACCACGGGCAGCGATTTGCCCGTGACGCACAATCGACGGGGGCAGGTACGCTCGATAGCGATATCGGTACCTATATCGCAGCATGTAAAATACCCTTAATCCCTGCTTTTGTTGTGTGCTGTATACAGTATGTATATAGTCACCCTATTACAATAGTTGGAAATCATTTTTCATTTTCTTACCTTCAGGAAATGCCTCAGTGGGGACCCTAAAGATCTTGTTATTTACTTTGATCTCCTCTCGTCTATATTCTGGGGCTGGGAGGCCGTGCTTTTTACATAGTGAGCTTAGAATCTGTGAAGGTTTGAAGGCATCTCTCCATTTATTATAACCTTCACTGTAGGATGAAAAAATGTGTTACTTTATACACGCCATGTCATACTTTATGCCTAATGTATTAACTGATATATTTTATTTTGCTCAAAGAATCCTTTTTATATGAAATTTTAATGTGACGTGCCCTTGGTTCCTCTGTATAAGTAATTATTCAGTTGCCTACATTTATGAAATAGCTCTACAATGGATCAAAAATAGGCAAAATAGAGACAAAGGGACCATAAATATAATGATACCATACACCTCAGATAGCTGGATATAGTTTGTTTTCACACTTACACGTCATATTGTAGTGCTAGACCACAGTTTGGCCGGTGATTACTGTAGAAACGGTTTTCTAGATCCAACTTCGTCTCGCCAATCAAATCATCTGACCCAATAAGATCATGGTCAAACACAGAAATTGTCAGCTCTGTTTCTACAGGGAATGAAATGGTCAATTCGAACACTCTGCATGGAGAAAAGAAAAGTAGTAAAAGCTTATCCATAGCCAAATAGAGCAATTTTTTTTTGTAGGCACATGAAAACTAAGTATTTTACATTAGAAATAGAAAATTTAAATTTTAAAGTAAATTCTGATGATAAAAAAAAGTAGCATTTTTCAAAGTGGAAAGTGTTCCTCACTGGTAAGGTGATGCTTGTCAACTGGTGAGGCGCCAGATCCCTGCCATTGTCTAGCAAAAAGCTCAAAATCAGAATGCTGCTAATATGCGGGAGGTTAGAAGGGCTAGCTAGGGAGGGATCTGAAGACTGCTGTTATGGGGGAAGAGTAGGACGAGGGAGAATGCAGTTGTAAGTGGGAGATGTTTCTGCTAATGATGGAGGTGTAGAAAGAGGGGCAGTCCTGCTGCCAGTGCGGCTGCACCATAGTATTTGTTTGGTATCTCTGGAGTGGTATTTTATGCTGCACTGTAGTGTTTGGTGATGGCTTGGAGGTATTTTGCATTGCTGGCTGGGGTTTATATGGGAGCTTCAAGGTTGTATTTGTTTGTTGTTGTAAAGTATTAGTTGGCTGGTAAGACACTGTCATAACTACAGCTTGGCTAGTGGGGCTGGAAAAGGAAATATTTAATGGGAATCTGTCAGCAGTTTTTTGCTATGTAATCCAAGGACAGCATGATGCTGATGTTTAAAGGGACTGTATCGTCTAATTTTTTTATTTTTTTTTGTAGGCCAAATCAGCTACCAATATTATTATAATTGTGTAACAACTATTTTCTTAATGTATTTCAACTTTTAAATATGTAAAATAAAACTTTTATATTAAAAATACTTATAATTGCCAGTAGGGGGAGCTTCTTCCTGTGTACACATCAAAAAGCTATAGTAATCCTTAGTAGAATTACGATAGCTGCAAATTTCGGCAGTCACTAGATGACATGCCTATTCTCCTCCCCTTTTGGGTGTTACACTGCACCCAAAAGGGGAGGAGGTGTATTTCATAGTAATGTGTCGCCATTTTCTGGGTGACTGTATATGAATTATACAGTTCCACCCAGAAGTAAAGAGGAAACACATTTATACAGACTGCGGCCATCAGTCTCCCGTGTGCCGCAGGCCCGCTCCCGTGCGGTCATCCGTCTCCCGTGCGGTCGGCAGTCACGCTCCCGTGCGGTCGGCAGGCCAGCTCCCGTGCGGTCGGCAGGCCCGCTCCCGTGCGGGCGGCAGGCCCGCTCCCGTGCGGGCGGCAGGCCCGCTCCCGTGCGGGAGATGAAGCAGCTGGAAATCAAGTGAACTGTAGAAAAAAATAAAAAAGACCATACTCACCTGTCTGCAGACTCCCAGTGCCATGCCGCTCCCAGCTCCTCTTACGGTACCGCTGCTCAGGCTATGTGCCGGCTCCAAGGCTCGTCCGATGGATGCAGGACCTGGCGGAGGATCACCTGATGCAGTCACCTGACGCATCAGCTGATCGCAAGTCGCGCGGTGACGCCGGCTTTTTATCGCCCGGCTATCAGCTGATGCCGTCAGGAGACTATCAGCTGATCACCGGCAGCTCCTGCAGCGATCGGACAGGAGCCAGCATGTAAGTGTGTAGGGGTTTTTTTTTTCTCCACTGATGCATCAGCTGATTGTATAAACAGCTTTTATACAATCAGCCGATGTGTGATGTGATTCAGGCACTTGAACCTGACATCATCTGATCGGTATGCCTTCCAGCAAACCGATCAGATGATATTGGATCCGGATTGGACGGCGCGGGACCCTTGACCCAGGATTACTGCGGAGGGGGGTTCTTTATTTCAATAAAGATGGAGTCACTAATTGTGTTGTGTTTTATTTCTAATAAAAATATTTTTCTGTGTGTTGTGTTTTATTTTATCTTTACTAGAAGATCATGGTGGCCATCTCTAATATTGGCGTGACACCATGAATTTCGGGCTTAGGGCCAGTTGATAATACACAGCTAGCCCTAACCCCATTATTACCCAGCAAGCCACCCGGCATCAGGGCAGCTGGAAGAGTTGGATACAGCGCCAGAAGATGGCGCTTCTATGAAAGCGCCATTTTCTGGGGTGGCTGCAGACTGCAATACGCAGCGTGGGTGCCCAGAAAGCTTGGGTACTCTGCACTGCATATTCCAATCCCCAGCTGCCTAGTTGTACCTGGCTGGACTCAAAAATTGGGCGAAGCCCACGTCATTTTTTTATTTTAATTATTATTTTAATTATTTCATGAAAGTCATGAAATTTAAAAAAAAGGGCTTCACTATATTTTTGGTTCACAACCGGGTACAAATAGGCAGCTGGGGGTTAGTGGCAGCCCGTACCTGCCTGCTGTACCTGGCTAGCATACAAAAATATGGCAAAGCCCACATAATTTTTTGGGGGGCAAAAAACTACTGCATACAGTCCTGGAAGGAGGATGCTGAGCCTTGTAGTTCTACAGCTGCTATCTGTTCTCCTGCATACACTATTGGATGGAGTATGCTGAGCCTTGTAGTTCTGCAGCTGTCTGCTCTCCTGCATACACTAGTGGAGAATGAAGAACATATTGAAGAAGGAAATGTCAGACCTTTTATCTTTTTTTATTTTTTAAACAATCTTTAATGGCATTGTTCAATGATAAAAACGCAGCAAAAAAACGCGGTAAAAAATCATGCATTGTTGCTGCGTTTTTTTACAACAGGTGCTTTTTTTGTACGTTTGTATGGTGGCTCAGTAGTTGGCACTGTACGGTGGCTCAGTAGTTGGCACAGTACGGTGGCTCAGTAGTTGGCACAGTACGGTGGCTCAGTAGTTAGCACTGTATTGTGGCTCTGTAGATGGCACTGTACGGTGGCTCAGTAGTTGGCACTGTACGATGGCTCAGTAGTTAGCACTGTACGATGGCTCAGTAGTTGGCACTGTACCGTGGCTCAGTAGTTGGCACTGTACCGTGGCTCAGTAGTTGGCACTGTACCGTGCCTCAGTAGTTGGCACTTTATGGTGGCTCAGTAGTTGTCTCTCTAGTTGGCACAGTACGGTGGCTCAGTAGTTGGCACTGTACGGTGGCTCAGTAATTGTCTCACAGGAGAGGATTAGATACACGGCTCAGCAGACAGTATCACAGGAGAGGATTAGATACACAGCTCAGCAGACAGAATCACACAGGGGAGGATTAGCTACACAGCTCAGCAGACAGTATCACACAGGAGAGGATTAGATACACAGCTCAGCACACAGTATCACACAGGAGGGGATTAGATACACAGCTCAGCACACAGTATCACACAGATGATTAGATACACGGCTCAGCAGACAGTATCACAGGAGAGGATTAGATACACAGCTCAGCAGACAGTATCACACAGGGGTGGATTAGATACACAGCTCAGCAGACAGTATCACACAGGAGAGGATTAGATACACAGCTCAGCACACAGTATCACACAGGAGAGGATTAGATACACAGCTCAGCAGACAGTATCACACAGGAGAGGATTAGATACACAGCTCAGCAGACAGTATCACACAGGAAAGGATTAGATACACAGCTCAGCACACAGTATCACACAGGAGAGGATTAGATACACAGCTCAGCAGACAGTATCACAGGAGAGGATTAGATACACAGCTCAGCACACAGTATCACATAGGGGAGGATTAGATACACAGCTCAGCATACAGTATCACACAGGAGAGGATTAGATACACAGCTCAGCAGACAGTATCACACAGGAGAGGATTAGATACACAGCTCAGCACACGGTATCACACAGGGGAGGATTAGATACACAGCTCAGCACACAGTATCACACAGATGATTAGATACACGGCTCAGCAGACAGTATCACAGGAGAGGATTAGATACACAGCTCAGCAGACAGTATCACACAGGAGAGGATTAGATACACAGCTCAGCACACAGTATCACACAGGGGAGGATTAGATACACAGCTCAGCACACAGTATCACACAGATGATTAGATACACGGCTCAGCAGACAGTATCACAGGAGAGGATTAGATACACAGCTCAGCACACAGTATCACATAGGGGAGGATTAGATACACAGCTCAGCACACAGTATCACACAGGAGAGGATTAGATACACAGCTCAGCAGACAGTATCACACAGGGGAGGATTAGATACACAGCTCAGCAGACAGTATCACACAGGAGAGGATTAGATACACAGCTCAGCACACAGTATCACACAGGAGAGGATTAGATACACAGCTCAGCAGACAGTATCACAGAGGAGAGGATTAGATACACAGCTCAGCACACGGTATCACACAGGGGAGGATTAGATACACAGCTCAGCACACAGTATCACACAGATGATTAGATACACGGCTCAGCAGACAGTATCACATGAGAGGATTAGATACACAGCTCAGCACACAGTATCACACAGGGGAGGATTAGATACACAGCTCAGCAGACAGTATCACCAGTACACACAGGGTAGCAAGCGGAAGGGTTGACACACACACACACACACACACATACACACACACGAACGTGGACGGGGCTGAGGACAGCTGGGGGAGGGAGGGGGTTTCATTACAGACGGTAACGGCAGGGGGCTGGTGAGAGCACAGGGAGGACACACACACCGGCGGCCGCCAGAACGGGGCTGGGGACAGCGGAGGGACGTGATTTAATAACACGGTAACGGCAGGGGGCTGGTGAGAGCAGAGGGAGGGCACACACACCAGCGGCCGCCAGAACGGGGCTGGGGACAGCAGAGGGACGTGATTTAATAACAGACGGTAACGGCAGGGGGTGGGGACTGGTGAGAACAGAGGGAGGGAGGGTTTGTATGATCGGTAACGGGGGGAGTAGAGGCGTACCGGACTTACATCCCGGCGGTTGACAGGTGTAAAGTGGCGCAAAGAGCGTGGATTGAATCTCCACAAAAATGGCGCTGAAATCTGCCCTTTGCTGTGATATGGACAGCCCAGGGGGCGCGTACAGATCACAGCACACACCCACTGTAACGTTAAACATAGGGTCGGATGGCGACCACTATTCTCTATGCACAGGGGCTGCCATAAAGGAGTGTGTAACTGTCGTTACTCACACAGCAAATCCAACATGGCCCCCAGTGCATAAAGTAAAATTAGAATTACATAAAAACTAAATAAGCTATGAATTTCATTTTGAATTAGAAATACTTCATTTCAGAATCACTTATTTTAATAAAAAAATGCGATACAGTCCCTTTAAAACACAGAATTCAACAATGTATCACATGTCAAGCTGTGTGCTATTGTTGACTTAAACTGAAGGTTTTATCACCTGGTTATTATCATTACTCTGACTAGTTAGCACCTAGTCTATAGATAGTGAGCTGCTTATAACAGGAGGGGGCGTGGTCGTATGAATCCCTAGTTAGCACCTAGGGATTCATACGACCATGCCCCCTCCTGTGATAAGCAGCTATCTATCTATAGACATTGTATATAGCGACAGCTTAAAAACAAACAAACAAGAGCTTCCAGCATCCCCAAATTCTTTAAAACATACCTTTTATTTGGTGATTAAAAGCATGAGTAAAAATCACATCAAACCTGTTCCCACCTACTTGGTTTCTCATTGGGTTTTTTATGCCTAATAATATAAATATTCAAACCTATGTTCAGACTATTGTCTGTTCTATGCAGTGATGTGATTTTTACTCATGCTTTTAATCACCAAATAAAAAGGTATGTTTTAAAGAATTTGCAAAAGGCTGAATGCTTTTATTTGTTCTCAAGCTGTATCCATTCACCCAAGAACTGGCCTGCAGTTCTGCTCATCTGCATCCAATTATCACTTACATGTGAGCTGTTTGGTAGAAGAGCTGTTTGCCATTCTATAGAGAGAGCCTGGTGTGGGTATGGTTAGCTTTCTCAACTCTGCTGCATTACTAAATCTACAAATGGTGATTGTCATAACTACTGGATCCAGGAAACTAAGTGATATATTGTTGGATTCAGGATCTATTTTCCTACATTGTGCTGCTCTGAGATGAGGGAGAAAACACCTGCTGACAAATTCCCTTCAAGAAGACCTGATATAATGTCAAAATTTTGATCATCATACTATACTTAATTCACCTATCCTAAATGATTCTTTATGATTTGTTATATTTGACCAGACAGCAAACAATGTATTTGTGATTATGGCAAAGCTCAACCCTACTATCTATTATTGCTATAGGAGACATCATAGAGAAATAAGTTTTTTCTTATTCCTGATGCTGAATTCGGTAAACAACTTTGCACCACCTATTTTCTGATGTTTGTTGTGTCCCTCGTGTAAACACTGGATTCATATTTTAAAGCCCCATTTCAGTACTTTTTCAAAATTTTACTGCTAGAATGGTGATTTTAAAAATAAAACCCTTTGCACCCTTTTAATTGGGGTTTACACGCTGCGAAGTCGAGCGCGATAGCACCCGCCCCCATCGTACGGCCAATATGTGGTGATCGCTGCCGTAGCGAACATTATCAATACGGCAGCGTCACACGCACATACCTGCCCTGCGACGTCACTCTGGCCGGCGAACCGCCTCCTTTCCAAGGGGGCGGGTCGTGCAGCGTCACAGCGACGTCACACGGCAGCCTTCCAATAGAAGCAGAGGAGCGGAGATGAGGGGGACGTAAACATCCTGCCCACCTCCTTCCTTCCGCATTGCCGGTGGAGGCAGGTAAGGAGATGTTCGTCGCTCCTGCGGTGTCACACATAGCGATGTGTGCTGCCACAGGAACGAGGAACAACATCGCTAAAAAGCAGGACGACCTCTCCGCGGCAAACGATTTTGCCCTCTTTTGCGATCGTTTCAGATCGCTCTTAAGTTTTACACACTGCGATCTCGTTGACGCCGGATGTGCATCACAAACACCGTGACCCCGACGATAAATCATTAACGATATCGTAGCGTGTAAAGCCTGCTTTAGTCTCATACCCACCTTCGAGTGTCTTCCTTGTACCACTCCTATCCGTCTCTGTCAGTTTGTAACCCGCCAGCTGCTCCAGTGTTTTATGGAGCACGCCAGAGGTCACTCTTCAAAACAGGTCTATGAGAGCCTCATTCTGTCTTTCCTAGACTTGCATTGAACGCTTGTAACGTTACCTCTGACTTTTAGCTAGTACGAAGTTGCGCTGCAGGACCGAAGCAACGACGATAAAAGGTGCAGAAGCCGGAGGGTGAGTATATCACTAGGGGCAGTGGCTTTAGATTAAAAGCACAACTCCAGTGCAGAAAAAAAAACAAAAAACAAAATGTTGTAAATGTGCTTTAAGCATTTAATGAATGTATCAATGACAAGTTGTCTCAGATCTTATTAAACTTGAATATTAACCTTTTCCTATCCTGAGTCCCCCTGGGGGACATTCCAAAAATTCCTAGGTTCATTTGTCCCCTAGCAGGGGCCATCAATAATTCATACGCATTTTACTGTCCACAGTCCCTTCAAACGGGCCACTGAGTGGAAAGTCTCTTTTCTAAGATAGCAGGCAGGATTTCGCGCATGGTGCTATTTTTTGGCAGCCAATGGTTGCATCTGTGGGCAGAACAGGAAATTTTATTGGACAGGAAAAAGTTAAATTTCCCAGAGGAGCATTGCAGGCATTTAAGTCTCCTCATACTGGCATGCCAGACCTGGTATGTCACTCTCTACAAGTGAAACCTCACCCCTTTTGTGAGGTAAATCCGGAGATATGACGATAAATCATGATATTCAAGTATGTCAGGAAGCCCTCTCCTGGTGTCACCCCCCCCCCTTTCCTTCACACAACTGGTTTAGCAACAAACTCCATGGCCATGTCCTGTGATATGGAAATTAGGTGGCTTTAGGACAAAGGACACAGGATGACTCCCTGCCGTCACCCTGTAACAAGAGTTGTATCTCATTAGCAAGGCTATGGAAATAGCCAGACAGAACGACTCCAGTAAAAAATGGTTCATATCTCGCAAGCCATATTTCCGATAAATATGGCAACCATAAAAATGGTTTCTCCGCATGTGGACGATGCCGGCACCCCCTTTTTATGGGAGCAGGACATTGGGAAATGCCCCAGGCGTGATATCAGCCAATGGGGAACTGGCAGACAGGTCATGAGTCCCCTCGTTCTGTAGCTAAATTCATAACTGTCACAATGAGAGCATTGGCGTCCGCCTACGACGCTCCCAGGCAAAGTTATGGCCAATATCCCCTTTGCTGGATAATTCTGATCCATGCAGGGGGAGTGGCAGTGCTCCCTGTGAGGTCACGAAGGTAGGAGGGGACCTGGATCTGCCCAGGTTGATAACCCTACTTCGGCCATTTTCCAGCGTTCTTTCGCTGGGGGTCACGTGCAGGAAACATCTGCGGGAGTTCCTAGAAACCTGGTCTACAGTGCCCCCCTGTGGCCAGACGCACAAGGTAACTGATTGAACTGTGTATGCCTGTTTGTAACCCATGCTTTGATTGTAACTGTACTCTGACATATGTATATTCTGTAGATTCCCTATTGTATATATTGTAGTTCTAGTGTGCTTTAGGCTGATTAAAGTATATAATTAATCTTGAGCTGTTCTGTTATCTCGATCTCGAATCCCACGTCTGTGTGTTCGGCTAATAGTTACCGTGAAGCGGTTGGTGGCAGCGAGTTGTGCCAAGGATTATTGTGGGGAGGCCAGTGAGATTCGGGAAGATATTATCTATTCCGCCCGCGGAGGTCGGGGGAATATATACCCTACTCTCACCGGGGACCCTTCAATAATCGGCATAAGTAGTATAGCGGCCTCCTTGCTTATTGTCGGGCAATTCCATAATTGGCCTGACTATAAGAGGGGCGCTAGAGAGCGCGTCACGTGCTCTGTCTGTCGGTCGGGAGGTATAAAGGAGGGGTGACCCCCCACTTGTTACACCCCGATTGTGACGTACTGGTAGCCAGCGCGGGGGATTTCTGAGTGACCCCCCCGGTGGTTTGTGACATATTGGTGGCAAGCGGTGGGATCGAGATAATAGTGTGTGTGAGTGTGAGACCCATACTCCCAGACACTAAAGACTGCCTGCAGCAGCTGTGGCTGCTGGGGTCTTCAGACTAGCTCAACACTAGAGTGTCAGAGTGCAGATACTGTAAGGTGTGTGGAGGCATCAGGTGTCAGTTCTGTGTCAGTGACCAAAAGTCTGCAAGAATGGCTGAGAGCACCAGGAGCAAAGCCAAAGGAATGGCCGATGCTCAGGCCAGAGACGATGAGGAGGTTGTCCACGAGTCCTCCAGGAGCTCGACGCCAGAAAACAGCTCTGCAGAGGACATTGCACAACCGGGCACTGCTGGACAAGATGAGGAGCAGCTCGCCCAAGGGTCCTCAACGAGCCAGACGCCAGCCCTCCGCTCTGCAATGGACAGTGAAGCACCAGGCTCCGCAGCGGGCCGCAGATCACCACGTGCCATTCCACCGAGCCTGGGAGGCTCGGATAGCCTTCTTCAAATGGCTATGGCCCTACGCCAGGCTGGAGACCGGGAGGGCTACAAGGAACTCATGGCCGAGCGTGAGCGGCAAGCAGCGCGTGAAGAGCGCCAGGCAGAGCGTAACTACCAGCTGCAGCTAGCTCAGCTCCGGCCCTCATCAGCCACCCGTGACCTTCCAGACACCAAACTTCCAAAGGTCCGTGTTGAGGACTTCCCAGTGCTGGAGAAGGATGGAGACTTGGACTCTTTCTTGACTGCTTTTGAACGGACTTGCTTGCAGCACCATCTGAACAAGGACCAGTGGGCCAAATACCTGACCCCCCGTTTAAGGGGTAAGGCCCTGGATGTCCTTGGGGACTTGCCTGCTGAGGCAGATCAGGGCTACGACACCATCAAGCGGGCCCTGATCCAACAGTACAACCTCACCCCGGAGTCCTACCGCAAGAAGTTCCGGAGCCTACAGAAGGGACCAAAGGACTCCTGGGCTGACCACCGGCGGGCACTTGCCCGAGCTGCCGACCACTGGACCCAAGGCCTGCAGCTTTCCACCGGACCGGAGATCCTGGACTTGTTCATCACGGAGCAACTCTTGTGGAACTGCCCTGAGGATCTCCGCCAGTTCATCCGAGACCAGAAGCCAAAGGGGTCCACGGCTACAGCTGCCCTTGCCGATGACTACACCAACAACCGGGCCCCTGAGGCCAGGAGAGCGGCCACCAGCAGCACCTGGAGAGGGGGTAAGATGAATTCTGCGACTGCCCCACCTGCCCCTAGACTGCAGGGGGTGTCCCCCTCAACTCCCCTCTCCAGGCCCGTGGCGGAACCAAGACGGTGCCACCAGTGCAACCTACCTGGACACTTCAAGGCCATGTGCCCTCAGCGTCCCAAGGCCCCGGCTCCGTCCCCGTCCCAAGGGCCGCCCAAGGTGTATTGTGTGGGTGGGGGTGGTGGTAGGTCCCTGGACAGCTTCCAACCTGTCACCGTCGGCCAGTCTGTGACCATAGGACTGCGAGACAGCGCCTCGGAGGTGACTCTGGTGCGGCCTGAGATGGTGTCCCCCCAAGACTTGATCCCCAGAAAAACCCTCGCTGTCTCCGGGATTGGAGGCATTGACCCGGCGCTGCCTGTTGCTGACATTTATGTGGACTGGGGCGCAGGGCGGGGGGTGAGGGAGGTGGGGGTAACTGATCGGATCCCTGCAAACGTGCTACTTGGGACAGATTTGGGGCAGATAACATCCCAGTTTGGGCCCCAACCAAGGGCGGAACCTTCAGCCCGTACTGACATGACTCCTAACAATGTTAATGTGTTATCTATGAATGATGTAAGGGAGGAGGGAGTGAACTCTGATATTTCTGCTTGCATAGACACCATAGACACACACTCAGCTGCAGCTGTGACAGGGGAGGGGGTCAGAGAAAGGTGTGACAATGCCTCTACAAGTAACCAGCCTGTGAGCTGGGATCTGTTGCCCTCTGCAGGGATAAGCAGAGAGCAGGGTGCTGCAGGGGGAGGACCAGTGTGTGGGGTGGGGGCTACCACAGCAAATGTGGGGTCCCCAGAGATTTCACAGCGGGGTTCTGTTGCTGCAGGAGGGGAACAGGCAGGTGAGATTGGGGCCGGTCCAGGAGCGGAAGTGCTCCCAGGTAAGATCTCGGTGCATGGTTCCCCCACAACCGGGGTGTCAGGAAGCCAGGTAGGTCTGCCTGAACCGGCGACTTGGTCAGGAACGGAGGAGGAGCAGGCACGACCCACGGTCGCAGCGGCTGTGGCCGCTGTCACCCGCAGTGGGAGTGCTGGAAGCCAAGGGGCCTCCCGGAGGTCCGATAGCTCTTCCCCTTCTGACCAAGTGGCAGCCGAGTCAGGTGGAGGCCAGGACACAGGTCCCGGGGTACTGACTGAAGATGTGACAGTCTCGTCGATTCTGGCCACATCTAGTCAGGAGTTTCAGGCAGCGTTAGAAGCTGACGACAGCCTGAAAGCTCTAAAGGAGCAGGCGGCACAGCCTCCCTCGGACTCGGACCCGGAGCGAGTGGTCTGGGACCAAGGACGGCTGTACCGGGCCACGGTCCAGCAGGGTTCACCGGAGGCGTGGCCCAGGGACCGACAGTTGGTGGTACCCTATCCGTTCCGGACGGAGTTGTTGCGGATCGCCCATGAGATTCCGATGGCCGGAC
The DNA here is from genome assembly GCF_048569485.1 of Anomaloglossus baeobatrachus. Classification (NCBI taxonomy): domain Eukaryota; kingdom Metazoa; phylum Chordata; class Amphibia; order Anura; family Aromobatidae; genus Anomaloglossus; species Anomaloglossus baeobatrachus. The sequence continues at coordinate 349,752,066 of NC_134357.1, read as the reverse complement.
ACCTAGGGATCGCTAAGACCAAGGCCAGGTTAAACCAGCATTTCTACTGGCCAAAAATGGGGGCCGATGTGGCTGCCTACTGCCGTTCGTGTGAAACCTGTCAGAGAGTGGGGAAGGCGGGGCCACGCCCCAAAGCCCCACTGGTATCTCTGCCAATCATCGATGAGCCTTTCAGGAGGGTGGCTGTGGATCTGGTCGGCCCGCTGGCCATCCCCAGCAGCTCCGGGAAACGCTTCATACTGACGGTAGTGGACTATGCCACCCGGTACCCAGAAGCAGTGGCCTTGTCGTCCATTCGGGCTGACAAGGTGGCCACCGCATTGCTGGAGATTTTCTCCCGAGTGGGTTTTCCCCAGGAAATGCTCACTGACCGGGGGACCCAATTCATGTCCCAGCTGATGGAGACCCTCTGTAAGCAAGTCCAGGTGCGACATCTGGTGGCCAGCCCGTACCATCCACAGACTAATGGCCTGTGCGAGCGGTTCAATGGCACCTTAAAGCAGATGCTTAAGATGTTGGTCGACTCCCATGGGCGTGACTGGGAGCGGTATCTCCCACACCTGTTATTTGCTTACCGGGAGGTTCCACAGGCCTCAACAGGATTCTCACCGTTTGAGCTCCTGTACGGGCGACGTGTGCGGGGCCCCCTGGCTCTGGTGAAAGAGGCTTGGGAAGGGGATTTGGCCACCCCTGGAGTGTCGGTTATCGAGTATGTCATGCGCTTCCGGGACAAAATGCAGGCCTTGACGCAACTGGTACACGACAATATGGCTCAAGCCCAGGCCGATCAGAAGCGTTGGTACGACCAGAACGCTTGTGAGAGGACCTACCAAGTGGGTCAAAAGGTGTGGGTACTGGTCCCCGTACCACAGGACAAGCTTCAGGCAGCCTGGGAAGGCCCATACCTCGTGTACCAGCAGCTCAACCCTGTGACGTACCTGGTCACCCTGGACCCTGCCCGTGGAAGGCGGAAGCCCTTCCATGTGAACATGACGAAGGCACATCATGAGCGGGAGGCATGTGCGCTCCCCGTGTGCAACCTGCCCGAGGAGGGAGAAGCGGAAACCCTCTTGGATATGCTAGCCCAGGTTAGGGCAGGCGGATCCATTGAGGATGTGGAGGTTGGCCACCAGCTCTTGGAGGACCAACGGTCCCAGCTGTGGGCCACCCTACACCCCTTCCGGGGGTTGTTTACCAACCAGCCCGGAAGGACTGACTTGGCTGTCCATCACGTGGACACTGGGGATCATCCCCCGATCCGGCGTTCAGCATATCGGGTCTCCCTGGAGGTGCAGCAACACATGCGCCAGGAGATTGACGAGATGCTGAAGCTGGGGGTGATCCAGGCATCCAACAGCGCTTGGGCCTCGCCTGTAGTCCTCGTCCCTAAGAAGGACCGAACCACTCGGTTCTGCGTGGACTACAGGGGGCTCAATGCGGTCACGGTCGCCGATGCGTACCCAATGCCACGCATCGATGACCTGCTCGATCAGTTGGCCGGGGCTCAGTACCTGACCATCATGGATCTGAGCCGGGGATATTGGCAGATCCCCCTGACTCGCAAGGCCAGGGAACGCTCTGCCTTTATTACCCCATTTGGACTGTACGAGTCCACGGTGATGCCATTCGGGATGAGGAATGCCCCTGCCACTTTCCAGCGGATGGTCAACACCCTGCTCAAGGGACTTGAAGGGTACGCGGCCGCGTACCTGGATGACATTGCCGTCTTCAGTCCCACCTGGGAGGACCACCTAGAGCATCTAGCACAGGTGCTCAGGCGGATCCACCGGGCAGGTTTGACCATCAAGCCGGGAAAGTGTCAGCTGGCCATGAGCGAGGTCCAGTACCTCGGTCACCGGGTAGGTGGGAGAACACTGAAGCCCGAGCCTGAGAAAGTGGAAGCCATCGCATCCTGGCCCACCCCCAGGACCAAGAAGCAGGTGATGTCCTTCTTGGGGACCGCTGGGTACTATAGGAGGTTTGTTCCATGCTATAGTAGCCTGGCAAAGCCCTTGACGGACCTCACCAAGAAGAAGCTGCCCTCTGCAGTCGATTGGACAATGGACTGCGAGACAGCCTTCCGGGCCCTAAAGGACGCCCTGTCCAGCCCGCCCGTGCTACAGGCAGCCGACTTCACGCGGCCGTTTGTAGTACAGACCGACGCCAGTGACTTCGGCCTCGGTGCGGTGCTCAGCCAGGTGGACTCTGCGAGCCAAGAGCACCCAGTCTTGTACCTGAGCAGGAAGCTGTTACCAAGGGAAGTTGCCTATTCCACGATGGAGAAGGAGTGCCTGGCCATAGTGTGGGCCCTGCAGCGTCTGCAACCCTATCTATACGGGCGCCACTTCATCGTGGAGACGGACCACAATCCCCTCAGCTGGTTGCACACCGTCTCTGGGACGAATGGGCGATTGTTGCGATGGAGCCTTGCGCTCCAGCAATACAACTTCACCATTCGCCACAAAAGGGGCCGTGACCACGGTAACGCAGACGGGCTGTCCCGACAAGGAGAGGTCGCGGACGGGCGCACGGGGGAACACCGGAGTGTGCTGCCCCCTAGCGCCCTCAAAAGGGGGGAGGTGTGAGGTAAATCCGGAGATATGACGATAAATCATGATATTCAAGTATGTCAGGAAGCCCTCTCCTGGTGTCACCCCCCCCCCCTTTCCTTCACACAACTGGTTTAGCAACAAACTCCATGGCCATGTCCTGTGATATGGAAATTAGGTGGCTTTAGGACAAAGGACACAGGATGACTCCCTGCCGTCACCCTGTAACAAGAGTTGTATCTCATTAGCAAGGCTATGGAAATAGCCAGACAGAACGACTCCAGTAAAAAATGGTTCATATCTCGCAAGCCATATTTCCGATAAATATGGCAACCATAAAAATGGTTTCTCCGCATGTGGACGATGCCGGCACCCCCTTTTTATGGGAGCAGGACATTGGGAAATGCCCCAGGCGTGATATCAGCCAATGGGGAACTGGCAGACAGGTCATGAGTCCCCTCGTTCTGTAGCTAAATTCATAACTGTCACAATGAGAGCATTGGCGTCCGCCTACGACGCTCCCAGGCAAAGTTATGGCCAATATCCCCTTTGCTGGATAATTCTGATCCATGCAGGGGGAGTGGCAGTGCTCCCTGTGAGGTCACGAAGGTAGGAGGGGACCTGGATCTGCCCAGGTTGATAACCCTACTTCGGCCATTTTCCAGCGTTCTTTCGCTGGGGGTCACGTGCAGGAAACATCTGCGGGAGTTCCTAGAAACCTGGTCTACAGTGCCCCCCTGTGGCCAGACGCACAAGGTAACTGATTGAACTGTGTATGCCTGTTTGTAACCCATGCTTTGATTGTAACTGTACTCTGACATATGTATATTCTGTAGATTCCCTATTGTATATATTGTAGTTCTAGTGTGCTTTAGGCTGATTAAAGTATATAATTAATCTTGAGCTGTTCTGTTATCTCGATCTCGAATCCCACGTCTGTGTGTTCGGCTAATAGTTACCGTGAAGCGGTTGGTGGCAGCGAGTTGTGCCAAGGATTATTGTGGGGAGGCCAGTGAGATTCGGGAAGATATTATCTATTCCGCCCGCGGAGGTCGGGGGAATATATACCCTACTCTCACCGGGGACCCTTCAATAATCGGCATAAGTAGTATAGCGGCCTCCTTGCTTATTGTCGGGCAATTCCATAATTGGCCTGACTATAAGAGGGGCGCTAGAGAGCGCGTCACGTGCTCTGTCTGTCGGTCGGGAGGTATAAAGGAGGGGTGACCCCCCACTTGTTACACCCCGATTGTGACGTACTGGTAGCCAGCGCGGGGGATTTCTGAGTGACCCCCCCGGTGGTTTGTGACACCTTTGATTACATATCATAGCAAATTAAATCTTATGTGCTAATGCATTTGAGAATCATTCTCCTGAACTGCATTTCTTATACCTCCTATTAAGTGTTACTTACTCTCCAAACACGGGGTTTAGCTGCTTGGGAATATATCTCTCTTTGCTGTCCATCGTTTGTTCTCCCACTTTAACTACCACATATGGATCTGACTTTCCGTTTGGATCAGCTGGGGCTAAATTTGTTCCCTATAATGAAACAATTAATGGGTTTTACACATTTATAGATTTTATCCAGAAGCCTGTGACAATATGATCAAAAAAAAAGTTTTTGTTACTATAGTTCAAAATAGAGACTATGGGTCAAATCTGGAAAGACATCCAAGAAAATAAACTGCAGAGTAAGGTGGAATAACACCAGGTCAAAACACAGAGCATACATAAGTGCAGCAGATCAGAAGTACAATATCATAATTGGCAAGTGGCGGATGTACCATGGCTTTTAAATAGGGTACTGTGTGCCCCTATTGTCCATCAACCCAACCCTGCCATGTTCCATTAATAAGCAAAACAAGAATGCTGCGAAGACACCACCACATGTTTCTCAACGCTGGCAGGAAACTAGCCAGGTCTTTCACTGGGAAGGAACAACCATGGGAAGGGCAGTCTCCAGTCAAGGAAACCACCTAAACTAAAACATGGTATCCATCCACAGACAGCTGTTTTGGGGTATTTGCCCCTCATCAGTGTGGAGAAGGAAACTGGCTAGTGGGAGCAATGCCTAGTATAGGACTCTCCCCGAGGTCAACCATCCTTACCTATGTTCCATGAATGAGACTTAGCAATATTTTTTCTGTCGAAACGCATTGGATCATATGTCTTGTTTCTGTCGGATGCCATCTGTCATGATTTTTTAAAGTAAGAATAAAAAGGATTTTTTAACTCATTCCTGCCTACGTGAGATCTGCTGGATTTAATTCTTGTCTTGGATTCTGCTGATACCAGGGATTTCCGTGCGGACTACGTGATAAACTCCAGACCTGGACTACAGTGAGCTGGCTATTTGTTGATGTTCAACCCTGCCATAGGTCAGCTGACCAACCCTAGTAATTGACTGGTCAGCAGTACCTTTACTCACATGAGTCTTAATATTTATAGCTTAGCAGAGCTTAGCTGTCCAACAACAAAGAAGAATTCTTCTTCTAAAGTAGCATTGATAGAGGGTGTGCTTGGCCCAGCTCTGATGTTACCATTGCCTTTCCCTCTGTCAGCAATGTCTAGTAGAACAGAGCACAAGTGCCCAATGGTTGAGACAGCTAGCGGGGTCCAGCAACAGATAAGTCTGTTACAGAATGCTTTTCAGAATTTTTTTTCACCCGATGAAAAAGCGTTTTTCACATTCATCGACTGATCATCAGCATGCCTACACTGAACATAGAGATGAACTAATAAATTGGAGTGGAAATGAACTTGACTTGAATTTTACAAAAAATCAGCTATTGTCAGAATGTGGATTTGTTGTAACTCGATTTTGTGTGGATCATAAAAGACCATCAAACTGTAAAAAATCCTTATGCTCACCTTTTTAAACCCCTCTGTGTCACCCGCCCAGTCCTCACCGAATTTTTAGATCCACTTTACTAGCGTTGAAGTCCTGAGGCCTCTTACATTGGGCCAAAACTTCCAAATGTAATGAGGGTCCAGGAGGGTTCTGCACAAGCTTGTGAAAGATCAGTGTCTTGATATCATAGTGTATATAAAGTGAAAGCTGATGTGCAGCTTTCACTTCATATTGATTGTGTATTTTTTAGCTAGCACCCTGTTCACATTTACAATGGGGTTTCAGCAGTCTTTTTTGATTGATATCATAGCGTGATCTGGATTTCAGTGCAAGCAGTGATGATCAGAGGATGAGGTGAGGACAGGATAGATGAGACTGAGGAGCATAGTGGCTGGAGTGGTGAGTGGTAAGGTGAGTATAAACATTTTTTTTTTTATATTTACATATATATACTTAATAAGGTACAGCAATCCCAAATATGATTATGTATAACAGCAATAAAATACAATCCTTTATTAATATTGATTTAAAAAGGGAAACTCCAAGTTCCTCTTATTCCGCAAATCAATTCAATAAGCCATCACCATGTGTAGTTGATTCTATATACCCAACCTGTAGGTCATCGGACCATATGTACGGGGTTACACACAGTGGTGGCCACTAGATAAAAAAAAACACAACAAAAAAACACAACAAACATAAATGAAGTATCATTGCCAAGATCAGGGACAGTGGTCCACAAAATAAACTCAGCAGAAAAAATTAATATACCTAAAAAAAATATGTCACAATTTCATATATGCTGACAATGGTCAGACAACAAGACATATCAATATAAGGCATATGTAAAAGGAATGGTCTCACCACATCCTTTCACAAGAGGGCAAGCAGTCTCTCCATCGGATCCTGGGTATATCATGCCGTTCAGCATACACTCTCCCTATCCAATCTGGAGACAAAATAACAAATTTGCCTGCTGCCCCAAACTTCCGTCCTGACAAGGACGGACCACATCTAGTATGTAAAGCTGGACCCCCTCAGCTGACCCTATAGGCGTCCCGACGCGTTTCGTCTACATTGACTCCTCAGGGGACATAATGCTACAGATATATTAGGTCCTGGTCGCCAGCCCTCACATGCCTATAATGTCAAAAAAAGTCCCCTGAGGAGTCAATGTAGACGAAACGCGTCGGGACGCCTATAGGGTCAGCTGAGGGGGTCCAGCTTTACATACTAGATGTGGTCCGTCCTTGTCAGGACGGAAGTTTGGGGCAGCTGGCAAATTTGTTATTTTGTCTCCAGATTGGATAGGGAGTGTGTATGCTGAACGGCATGATATACCCAGGATCCGATGGAGAGACTGCTTGCCCTCTTGTGAAAGGATGTGGTGAGACCATTCCTTTTATATATGCCTTATATTGATATGTCTTGTTGTCTGACCATTGTCAGCATATATGAAATTGTGACATATTTTTTTTAGGTATATTAATTTTTTCTGCTGAGTTTATTTTGTGGACCACTGTCCCTGATCTTGGCAATGATACTTCATTTATGTTTGTTGTGTTTTTTTGTTGTGTTTTTTTTGATCTAGTGGCCACCACTGTGTGTAACCCCGTACATATGGTCCGATGACCTACAGGTTGGGTATATAGAATCAACTACACATGGTGATGGCTTATTGAATTGATTTGCGGAATAAGAGGAACTTGGAGTTTCCCTTTTTAAATCAATATTAATAAAGGATTGTATTTTATTGCTGTTATACATATATATACTTACAATAATTATGTTCTGAATAGACCCAAGAGCATACTAAAGGGCATTAAATTAAGTTATTATGCACCAATCAAACCCACACAAACGGGCAAATTCAGATTTTCTATCCTTATCTTTAGCTGAAAAATTATTATGAAACCAGTGTTAAGAAGTTTTCCATATAAATGCAGCCTTGGACATAAAGGATGCAGAAATATTTTTATATTCAAAGTTTATTTTGCCACCAAAGGAAAAGTCTACCCAACAGCTAAAAATACCGTTTTCACAGAGCAAGGCAAAGAACCATTTGTACAAATCCTGCTTTCTTGTTACAAATCACTGAAAAAGTTACAGTAATTATATATATATATATGTACAGCTCTAGTGCAAACAAAAATCATATGTATATTTAATTTTAAAAATATAATTTTCTGATAAAATGGAACTTTAGACAAATAATTTAAGGAATGGAGCACGGCCAGTTGGACAAGTGGAGGGCCATATCTAAACAGTAAAAAAGTGTTGTTGATCCAAAAAATATTGCATAAGTACAGAAGCAGATTAACCATTTGGACATATATAGGATTTGTAGGATATCAAATTATTCTCCGGATATAAGTAAATTTCTGAATGTAGGTGAGTTACAAGTCTCACACTATAAATCCACACACATATCTAATATGTTATCGGTTGTTTTGTTACCAAATTATATTTTTACTATGTAAGAAAAAGGATGTCTGCAAGTTGGGTCGCATTCAGAATTCATGCTACCCTAGCCACCTACAGTGCCTTACGAAAGTATTCGGCCCCCTTGAATTTTTCAACCTTTCCCCACATTTCAAGCTTCAAACATAAAGATAAAATTTTTAATGTTATGGTGAAGAATAATCAACAAGTGGGACACAATTGTGAAGTTGAACGAAATGTATTGCTTATTTTAAACTTTAGTAAAAAAGAATAAACTGAAAATTGGGCCGTGCAATATTATTCGGCTCCTTTACTTTCAGTGCAGCAAACTCACTTCAGAAGTTCATTGAGGATCTCTGAATGATCCAATGTTGTCCTAAATGACTTATGATGATAAATATAAGGCCCCTGTGTGTAATCTAGTCTCCGTTTAAATGCACCTGCTCTGTGATAGTCTCAGTGTTCTGTTTAAAGCACAGATAGCATCATGAAGACCAAGGAACACAACAGGCAGGTCTGTGATACTGTTGTGGAGAAGTTTAAAGCCGGATTTGGTTACAAAAAGACTTCCAAAATTTTAAACATCCCAAGAAGCACTGTGCAAGTGATCATATTGAAATGGAAGAAGTATCATACCACTGCAAATCTACCAACACCCGACCGTCCATCCAAACTTTTATCTCAAACAGGGAGAAGATTGATCAGAGATGCAGCCAAGAGGCCCATGATCATTCTGGATGAACAGCAGAGATCTACAGCTGAGGTGGGAGAGTCTGTCCATAGGACAACAATTAGTCGTACAATGCAAGAATTTGCCTTTATGGAAGAGTGGCAAGAAGAAAGCCATTTCTCAAAGATATCCATAAAAAGTGTTGTTTAAAGTTTGCCACAAGCCACCTGGGAGACACACCAAACATGTGGAAGAAGGTGCTCTGGTCAGTTGAAACCAAAATCAAACTTTTTGGGCACAATGCCAAATGATATGTTTGGCGTAAAAGCAACACGGCTCATCACCCTGAACACACCATCCCCACTGTCAAACATGTTGGCAGCATCATGATTTGGGCCTGCTTTTCTTCAGCAGGGACAGGGAAGATGGTTAAAATTGATGGGAAGATGGATGGAGCCAAATACAGGACCATTCTTGAAGAAAACCTGTTAGAGTCTGCAAAAGACCTGAGACTGGGATGGAGATTTGACTTTCAACAAGACAATGATCCAAAACATAAAGCAAAATCTACAATGGAATGGTTCACAAATAAACGTATCCAGGTGTTAGAATGGCCAAGTCAAAGTCCAGACCTGAATCCAATCGAGAATCTGTGGAAAGAGCTGAAAACTGCTGTTCACAAACGCTCTCCATCCAACCTCACTCAGCTCAAGCTGTTTGCAAAGGAAGAATGGGCAAGAATTTCAGTCTCTCGATGTGCAAAACTGATAGACACATACCCCAAGCGACTTGCAGCTGTAATCGCAGCAAAAAGTGGCGCTACAAAGTATTAACTTAAAGGGGACGAATAATATTGCACGGCCCACTTTTCAGTTTATTATTTTTTAAAAAAGTTTAAAATAAGCAATAAATTTTGTTCAACTTCACAATTGTGTCCCACTTGTTGTTGATTCTTCACCATAACATTAAAATTTTTATCTTTATATTTGAAGCCTGAAATGTGGGAAAAGGTTGAAAAATTCAAAGGGGCCGAATATTTTTGCATTTTGCAAGGCACTGCCTACCTGGAGATATCAGTCAGACTGATAAGTGGGGGATGTAGATGTATAAAATCAAATAAAATTAACAAAACATGTTCTTTGCTCCTGGCACTGCCACCCTCTTACCCTCACCCCCCACAACCTAATGACCTATGCACAGAAGCTCCCGTTGTTAATGGCAAAAATGGGGCTGTCTATGAGATACTCAGCTTAGCCCAGGATTGGCTCCATCCACAGAAAAGCCATTTGTCATGATCCAGGCTGGCTTTTCCCTGCTGTGGTTACACTCAGCTCTTATGTCAGGGGTTAACTTCCCTTACCTCGTTCTGGATCCCAGGACGCTATATCTTGCCTCTCTATCTATGGTTCAGTGCCAGTGATATTTCTGACTTGCAGCATGTATACTGGCTCTGGTGAGTGTTCCCGATCTGTCCTGCCTCCCTGCTACTGTGTCCTGACTTGTACCCTCCCCCGTTCGTCTGCCTGTCCCGGTCCCTGACTTCTCGCTCCTCTGTGTTGTTTGTATTTCTCTCTGCATACCTGATCTCCTGGCTTCTGACTCGGTTCTGTTTTCTGACTTGATTTTGATTCTCCCTTTGCAGTGACTTAACTTTTCTGGTTGACCCTGACTTTTTGACTACTCCATTGCCCCCTGATGGTTCGCCTGTTAACTGCCTGCTGAAGTTACTTTGCTATACTTCAGCTGCCTTTCCGTTACAGTGTCACTTTGTCTCTCTTTCACTACTCTGCTGCCACCTAGTGGGGAATATGCTGTACTACATCTTACTAGCCCTTTGTACAGCATGACACCATTAATGTCTCAATAGTGTTGTGCCTATTAATTGTGTTGTGTCTATTAATTGCACATACACACTTTATTAGTGCATAGTGTTACCAATGATACCAAGACCACTTTATCTGATAATACTACACTAAGCATGTCTGTACATTTTTATTTTATTATTATTGTTTACTCATCAAAACTGCATCATAATACATGCAGTTTTGATGTGATTTTTTTTTGCCAGGAGATACAGATTTGGTGCAGGAATATGGTGCATACATTTCAGCACCAAATCTACATCTCTTAGAAACAAAACGCACAAAAACTGTTTTGACGCTATTTCAATGCCGTTTTCTGCCTGGAGGTGCAAATTTGATGCAGAAATCTGGTGCAGACATTTCAGCACCAAATTTTCAGGAAACCGCACCAAAATAGTGTCAAAACAGTTTTTGCACATTTTCCAAGAGCTGTAGATTTGGTGTTTAAATTGATACATAAAATCTGCATCTCCAGGCAAAAAATTGCATCACTATCTCATCAAAATCACATTGTGTTTTGATGCGTCTTTTTGCCAGAAGATGCAGATTACATGCAGGAATATGGTGTATAAATTTCAGCACTAAATCTGCCTCTTGGAAAAAAACCCAACATAGTTTTCTGTCAAGAGATGCAAGTCTGTTAACTCAGTGACCTCATCTGAGGTCAGATCATAGAGTTTAATGAGGTCACCTAAGGTCACATTACCTGCGGTCAAAACTGGGATATCGCAAAAAAAACTGAGTGACGTCACCGCTCTGTCATTCCCTGTCTGAAGCACAGCATGCAGACATGTTCTGTATCTGCGCACTGTGACTTCAGTATGTATGTAGCAGAGCCTGAATCGTCATGGGACATTGTTTGGTAATAACTGTGGGCCTCCCCAGCCTGAGAATACTAGCCACCATGTGTCTGTTTTATCATGGCTGGGTATCAAAATTGGTGGGAACTGCACACCGTTTTTTAAAAATTATTTAATTTTTTTTTTATTTAAAAAAAAAAAAAGCCGCATGGGGTCCCTCTTATTTGGATACAGAGCCAAGATAAGAACACAGCTTGGGCTACAGCCTGTAGCCGTATGGTTTTTTTGTTTTTTGTTTTCTGTGCTGGGTACCATAATATGGGGGAATCCTTATTTATTTATTTATTGTTACATCACGATAGGGACATGTGGCGCCCTGGACAAGCCAGGACGTCACAGGAACTACACCTACACACCCCACACCCCGGTCAGGCACACCTGAGTCAAACAAAAACCCTTGTTGCCTCCCTCCAGGGGCTGATGTCCACACCAGGGGGTGGGCTAGGCGGTTGGTCCCGCCCATCGAGGAGTTCACAGTCCTGGAGGCGGGAAAACAGGGCAGTTAGTGCAGTTCAGTTTTGGAGTGAAGTGGTAAAGGAGCAGACTGACAGCGTCCGGGTGTGTGGCCTGGACGATACAGCAAGGTTGGCAGACGGTGGTGACCGTCTGCAGGAGAGGCCTATTGGAGCCAGCCGTAAGGACCGTGGACGGGCGGTGGCCCGGCGGTACCGGACCGGTACGCAAAGAGAAGCCAGCACCAACCGGCAGGGCTTACGGACCCCGACAAGGCTAGGAGTCGCCGCTGAAATTGTCAAATCCGTTAGCAAAGGGAACCTCCGGGGTTTCCCAGCAGCCAAGTCCCGACTGAAGGCAACAGTCCAACCGATAGAGGGAAACACAGCCACCGCCAAGGCTACAGTTCCCAGGGCCAGAGCCTGCGGGCAAAAGGGGCTCCTTCAGCAACCTTCAAAGCTGGGGAGCGGGTTACCGGTGGGAACCCATTGGAACCGTACACAACACACAGGTGCAGGGAAAGGCAGTCCCCATCAACCTGCCGGGAGGAGAAACACCGCAGCCGTCTGTGGGACCCGTCCATCCAGCCGTTTGTTTTACCGGAGACTTTGTGTTCATGATTGGCTGAGTGAGTACCATCGTGCCGTGCGGCACAGCGCTGCCCCCGCGACCCTGCACCTTACCAGGCCCCGTAACCCGCCTGCCATCCATCCCTACCCCTCACCGGGCCCCGAGACAACCAAACCCCCTACCCACGGAGGGGAGAACCAACATCCAAGCTGCTCCCTGTCATCGCTCCCGGGATCCCCGTCCAGAGCAGCGGTGGTGTCACAACCTCACCACAACCGTGGGTGGCGTCACGGACAATATCCCTAAACCACACCAAACCACCCGCTTTCACTCATGGGCGAGGAACGCCGCTCGAGTCCCCGGGATCCGGCCCACCGCTCGAGCCACCACCGAGCAGCAGCAGTAGCCGGACCCGAGCAGTGGGTGAGCGCAGCGTCCCCTCCTCCGCCCGCGACAACTTGGCGTCACGAACAGGATCTTACCACTCTGCCGTCTGGTAGAGGTGCGCCTTGTGACCGCCGGAGGTGTCCGGCCGAAAATTTTGAGAAGCCGCCATTTTGGGCGCGAAAAATCCCCGCTCGAGCAGTGGAGGCGCGAAAGCCGAAACCCCGCCCCTGTAGAGGAGGAGCCGGAAAAAGACTAAGGGGGACTGATGGCGTCTGGCCACATGTAGCCCGCGGCTATAAAAGCAGGGACGCCAGGACCTTGTGGCCATCTTGTTGCTGGTTCCTGAAAGAGGCCGCTGGAGCCATGTATATGCCGTCCCACAGCACCGTAGCCCCCGTGCCTGGAACCGCGGCGTGGGTGGAGGTCCGGACCGCTCAGCTCCAACAACGGCTGCAGGTCAAAATGCAACTCCTCTTGGAGGAGTTGGAGGCCGACATGGTGGAGGTTGTGGCGACCGTACGCAGACGCGAGGAGGAGGGAGTTTTGGAAGAGAGGGTGAGTGACCCACGCCCCTGTACCCCTAGTGGGTCGGTCATCGCGGCCGAGGGACCCGGTCCATACCCGTTCGCCCTGCTACCTCCCCCCGCTACCCGTGTTGGCTGCTGCTACCCCGCCACTAGGCCCGCTACCACCACCACCGGTAGCGGTACCCCGCACGTCTGCCCAGGCGGATCGGCCTGCAGCCGGAGCTCGTGACCGATCGGAACCGCTTCCGTGGAAGGTGCCGAAGCCTGAACCGGAGGCATCTGCGGAGACTCCCCCGAGCCGGAGCCGACAGGCCGCTCCGTGCAGGAGGCCCAGCGGAAAAGGACCCCTGTGCCCATCCCCCACACCTCGGCTGAGGTTGCGTCGGGTTGCCGCTGCAGGGCAGCACCCCGGGCCAAGTCACCGCGGGACCTTCCATCCAGATTGCCAGTGGTGGGCAGTGTTCAGAAGGTCTTGCGGGGCCCGACCCATGCGCCGGCGCTTGCAGTGGCCCCATATTGGGACAGGGAATCGACACCGCTGGGCCCGGAGATTGCCGAGAGGGAGAGAAGGAAGGCGGAGTTGGTGGCCCGCACGATCCAGGAAAAGGAAAGCCTCCGTCAAGCGACCTTCCGAGTCCGGGGCCCACTATATGAAGGGCAGGTGAGGCGGTTTGATGTCCGCCGGGGCTATGGCTTTATATACGAGCCAGGCCTGGAGGCCGAAGTCTTTGTAGCCCGGCGGGATGTCAACGCCCACCTGCCGGAGGAGCACCCGGGCCGCAACCTAATGCCGGGAGACTTGGTGCAGTACACCCGGCACTGCGGGGAGAGGGGGTGGTTCATGTTGGATGCAAAGCTGAGGGGCAGTCAAGAGGCCCAAGTGTCTACCGCGCCCCCTCCCCCAGCCGACACCGAAGAGTCAGAGTGATGGCAGCGGAGTCCCGTTGCAAGTTGTCCCCGTTGGGACCACCAGTACTGTTTTTGAAAGTTTTAACACATGATAAGAGTGATCAACCGAAGTTCACCTAATTGACAACCCTGATTGGAACCGGTCGTTGCCGGCAACTGTTGTCCCCGTGGGGACTGTTTGCAAGTTATGCGTAGAAACTGCTACGGACAAGCCCGAGAACTGGCAGGGCAACCACGAACTTGTGGTGTGTAAATAAAAAAAATGTTTTTGTGGCTTAACCGTTACCGCCTCCAGAAAGGCTCATTTGGAGGATGGGCCTGGAGGAAAGAGATGGCCCAGGCCCGCCCCTACCGCAACCGGTGGCGATCCTCCGGGGGTTTCAGGGGTTCCCCATGGACGTGGGTCCCCTGAAAAGGACAGAACCCGCTCGGGTAACTTGTGCTGGACTGAGGTCAAGGGGTGCTGTCCATTTGCTTAGGGGCAGCATCAGGGCCAGGTTGCTTGGGTGGGAGAGAGCGGAAGCCGTTACCGTTAGCAACGTTTAAGAAATGTGCCTCCCGATGTGGGAAGATTGAATATGCCTATGTTTTATATGTTTTACCGTTTTATCTCTTTTCAGTTGTGAAAATAAAACCGGTGATGGACGGGCAGCCCGCGGACGGTCTGCATTTTACTAAGGGGGAATGTGGCACCCTGGACAAGTCAGGACGTCACAGGAACTACACCTACACACCCCACACCCCGATCAGGCACACCTAAGTCAAACAAAAACCCTTGTTGCCTCCCTCCAGGGGCTGATGTCCACACCAGGGGGTGGGCTAGGCGGTTGGTCCCGCCCACCGAGGAGTTCACAGTCCTGGAGGTGGGAAAACAGGGCAGTTAGTGCAGTTCAGTTTTGGAGTGAAGTGGTAAAGGAGCAGACTGACAGCGTCCGGGTGTGTGGCCCGGACGATACAGCAAGGTTGGCAGACGGTGGTGACCATCTGCAGGAGAGGCCTATTGGAGCCAGCCATAAGGACCGTGGATGGGTGGTGGCCCGGCGGTACTGGACCGGTACGCAAAGAGAAGCCAGCACCAACCGGCAGAGCTTACGGACCCCGACAAGGCTAGGAGTCGCCGCTGAAATTGTCAAATCCGTTAGCGAAGGGAACCTCCGGGGTTTCCCAGCAGCCAAGTCCCGACTGAAGGCAACAGTCCAACCGATAGAGGGAAACACAGCCACCGCTAAGGCTACAGTTCCCAGGGCCAGAGCCTGCGGGCAAAAGGGGCTCCTTCAGCAACCTTCAAAGCTGGGGAGCGGGTTACCGGTGGGAACCCATTGGAACCGTACACAACACACAGGTGCAGGGAAAGGCAGTCACCATCAACCTGACGGGAGGAGAAACACCGCAGCCGTCTGTGGGACCCGTCCATCCAGCCGTTTGTTTTACCGGAGACTTTGTGTTCGTGATTGGCTGAGTGAGTACCACCGTGCCGTGCGGCACAGCGCTGCCCCCGCGACCCTGCACCTTACCAGGCCCCGTAACCCGCCTGCCATCCATCCATACCCCTCACCGGGCCCCGGGACAACCAAACCACCTACCCACGGAGGGGAGAACCAACATCCAAGCTGCTCCCTGTCATCGCTCCCGGGATCCTCGTCCAAAGCAGCAGTGGTGTCACAACCTCACCACAACCGTGCGTGGCGTCACAGACAATATCCCTAAACCACACCAAACCACCCCCTTTCACTCACGGGCGAGGAATGCCGCTCGAGTCCCCGGGATCCGGCCCACCGCTCGAGCCACCACCGAGCAGCAGCAGCAGCAGTAGCCAGACCCGAGCAGTGGGTGAGCGCAGCGTCCCCTCCTCCGCCCGCGACAGACACACACAGCATCTTTATTGCAAGCAGTCAAACACACTGTCGCACAGGGTGCGGGCGTGGTTTGACTGCAACCAATCAATGATTCCAGGACTGCAGGTGGGTGGGGAAAACTCTACATATGCATGAGGTTAATGAGCGGCTCTGAAAGTAGCGCTACAGCCGCGCAAGAGACTAGTAAGCATAACGCGCCTGCTCTAATCCCCTATCCCCTCTAACAGCATCTTAAAATGCATGATTCCGGTCTCCATAAACGTATATGGGGACCAGCATCTGGCCAAATATCCGGGATTAATTCTGGTCCCGACCCTTTTTTTTTGTACATCCAGTTGGACCTGACAATCCCGGGTATCTGGGTGTCTGCCCATCACTAGTTGTGATGTTATGCAAGCACCATGTCCAGTTAGCACCCTTCCTTCTCCCCGCCTTTGGACTAAACAAGTTAATCAACAGGAAGTGAGCACAGCGGCTGCACTAATTTCCTGTTGATTGTTCGTTTAGTCCGAAGGTGGGGAGACAGAAACCAGCACTGAATGGATGCGGGGCTCACGTGACGTCAACCTCATTTGAGCCCTGATGCCGTGATCCCGGACACCGCTGGAAGAGCACCGATACATTTTACCTGGGAGAAACATATGAAATCAGTAGTGGACAACCCTTTTAAGTTAAAAAATAAAGAAAAATTATGTATATATATCTCAGCAAAGGTGGACAACATCTTTTAAGTATTGGCTCTATATATCATATTGAA
The DNA here is from genome assembly GCF_048569485.1 of Anomaloglossus baeobatrachus. Classification (NCBI taxonomy): domain Eukaryota; kingdom Metazoa; phylum Chordata; class Amphibia; order Anura; family Aromobatidae; genus Anomaloglossus; species Anomaloglossus baeobatrachus. Next base: position 349,735,370 of record NC_134357.1, on the reverse strand, counting down.
TCACTATTAAGAATAAAATAATCATCATCATCAGTAGATGATTTGTAGATGAAAGATGAAATCATATACATATATAGTTTGAGACTTAACAATAATTTTAAAAACTCCTAGTTTGTACCTCTTTTTCATGTAAACTGAGAGTCTATGGAAGATCCGTGCCTAACAATTTACTCACTTTTACAATGTAAATTCTGACAAGCACTTTCACTGGGCGGTTCCTTGGGACTCCCTTCATTATCTGGAACTCATCGGTGACCTCACTTACAGGGTAGATATAGAAAGAACCCTAGAGAACACAATTACAATGTAAAAAAAATATTGTATTTCAAAACCAGTAATATATTGACTGATCGCAAACTGTACCTTGTATTTTCCCATAAAGTTATCTTCGTCATCTCCATCTTCATCATCCAATGCCTTGCCCCGATGCAGTGGAAATGCATATAGCCAATCTTCAAACTTGTCAAACTCATTCTCAAGTTCTGCTTTATAAAGCTGCAGAAAAAAGGCTCAATTATCATTAGCATTAGTTACCTAATTGATTGCTTAAATACAAATTTATGGAAAGTTTGTATTTAGTCAAGTCTAAGGGCTTTGCCCGAAACGCGTAGACTGGTCTGTCTATAGTGTCTATGCTTGATTTTATCATGTTTTACACTGATTAATTTTAAATTGATTCAATACAAGTTTGATTTTTATTTGCAGATTCCGGATACAAATCTATTTTGCCATATCCATGGATCCAGGAACCGGCCTGTAGATCCGAGCACCTTAGCTGCATTATACGGAACAATTGGTCAGAGCTGTCTGAACTTCACTTGTTAAAAAGTTAAAGTGAATGTGCCACCAAAAAATGATCTGTTGATTAAATCAAGTTGTTGGGTTCTATATATTTTCTTTTTAATTTGGCAATTTTTTTTAATATTACGCGCTTGATAAAAAAAAATTAGAAATCATGCAATTTTCACACTGGTTACTGGGGCTTTTCTACATTCTAACTGTCTGCTATTTCAGGAAATCCACATATAAATTAGCAGCAATAAACAGACCGTGACCTTTTTGGTTAATGTAAAGGTAGAATGAGCGACATCACCTATTATACAATGGTATACAGTGGTTTTGGTACCAACAATGTCTGAATGGTTTTATATCCAGTTTATGGTGCCGATTAAGAATATGGGTTTGGTTTTGACAGATTGGCTCTTGTTTATGAAATATTTAATAGTTCATGAATGCAACACGATTGAAAAACATTGAGAATTGCAAAAACAATTATTATTTTTGTTGCAACTAGTAGGTAAACAGTCTAAAATCATACAAAAAAAATATTAAAAATATCTAACAGTGACAGGAAAAAGTTATGGATAATTTGATTAATACTATATTGAATAGTTATTGAAGTCAATGCTTGAAAATTGCTGTTAGGCCTTGTGCGCACTAGAAAAAGGACTTTTTTCAAGAAATTTCTGACAGAGTCTGAAAGATTAGCGCACTTGCGTTCAAAAAACACACCAATAACGCACCGAAAAACTCATGCGTTTTTACCGCGTTTTTGATGTGTTTTTTCCGCAAGTTAGTCCCTGCGGTTTTTTACCATTATTTATAGCAAAAAACGCAGGTACCTGCAGAAAAGAATTGACATGCACATTCTTTTTCTCAAGAGATTCTGCAGAAAGAATGTTCTTGAGAAAAAAAACAGTGTGCGCACAGCTATTTTTTTTCCATAGGGTTTGCTGGGGAATGTCTGCAGAAAGGTTACAACCATTTTCTCAAGAAATTTCTGCAGCAAAAACACAAAAAAAAATATGCGGGTCAAAATGCAGTGTGCGCACAGGGCCTTAAGGGGGCTTTACACACTGCGACATCGCTAACGATATATCGTCGGGGTCACAGTGTTTGTGAAGCACATCCAGCGTCGTTAGCGACATCGCAGCATGTAACACCTCTGAGGGAAAAATGATCGCAAAAGAGGTTAAAATCGTTGGTATTTGAAAGGTCGCTCCAAAACCAAAAATCGTTGATAGGTGAGTAGCAAGGTTTTTTGTCTTTCCTGCGGCAGCACACATTGTTACGTGTGACACCGCAGGAACGAGGAAACTCACCGTACCTGCATACTCCCGGCAATGAGGAAAGAAGGAAGTGGGCAGGATCTTCCACCCGCTCATCTCCGCCCCTCCTCTGCTATTGGGCGGCCACTTACTGACATGGCAGTGATGTCGCTATGACGCCGAATGCACCTCCCCTTTGAAGAAGGGATTGTTCGGCGGTCACAGCGACGTCGCTGAACAGGTATGTGCGTGTGACGCTGCCGTAGCGATAATGTTCACTACAGAAGCGATCACCACATATCGCACACACAGCGGGGGCGGGTGCTATTGCGCACGACATCGCTAGCAAATGCTAGCGATGTTGCAGCGTGTAAAGCACCCTTGAATAAGATTTCCTTTTATGTGTGTCATCAGGACAATCATGTTAGAGACTCCAACAGCAGTCTGCCATAATGTGCATGTCCCATCTACCTTGATATTTCTCTTCCATCAACTTCATATCCTGGTGGAAACTCTCGCCTTGTTTCTCTATGATGTCTACAAGGTTATCTGGAAATCTGCTTAAATGGCTAAGGAGATAGTGCATCTTTATGCTCATATTAACTCCCAAATTTCTGACGTTAGCGAGCATATCTTGCACCAGTTCTTCATAATTGTTTACTGTAGTTCTTCACAACAGAGGCAAAACTCTTCCATGCTGAGGCCTCCGTGTCATTCTTGCATGTGGTAAACTTGGAATTGTTCATCAGTTTAAGAATATTTGGACTATCAAAGACTCTTTTAGTTATGCCATACTCCGTTCAGAAAATGATCTACAAATGTACTTGAAGCAATTATCCGATTTGTCCAAAGCTCTAACAAATTATTTCATTAATCCTAGTTAAATTAGAAGTGGTGGGAGAATGATTTTGTTCTTGTGCACCAGCGGTTTGTTCATATTTGAAGTGCTAACAATCATTTCCTTCCTTGTAGGCCATGACACTTTTGTTCAATGATCTTCCTTTGCCCTACTGTCCGAGAGGCATGTGAAGCATGGGTATTTGGTGTATCCAGATTGCTGTCCAAGCAAGAGGTTCACCAGCTTAGGATCAACACAAATCAACCACTAATGTTCATGATAACTTATTTTCTGTAAAACAATTTGTACATTTTCATATTCTTCTTTAAGTGTTGTTGAGTGAGCAATGGGAAGAGACGCATAACGGTTACTATTGTCCAAGAAAACACATTTCAAGTTTCTAATGGAGCTGTGTACAAAAATTTGCCAGTCTTCTGGTCAATATTTTGTTAGTCCCATTTGAAGTACAATTCCTGGGACATCATTGCAGTATACAAGTTCTTACTTTTGGTTGAATTATGGTAGAAGCCTACCTTCTCATGTCCAATAGGCTGTAGTTTTAACTTACGGTTTTATAAGATTTTGTTAATTAAGTCTGGACACTAAAAGTTCAGATGCTTTCTTGGCCAGATTTAAGACTCGAATCAGGTCATTGAGTTATTTTTGGCTTAATGATTCAGGCCTCGAAGAGCTTCCCTCAAATTCACTTCCACTTCTACTACATGCCATCTACTCCAATCCTTGCCTCTCTTCGGAGTCTATATAGGGAACCTGGCACACCATATAGAGACACAACCAAAATTTCCAAGAAAAAAATAATTTTTTTATTTAGGTGACCCTTTTAACATGACCAACGTTTTGGCTGTATTTTAGCCTTTTTAAATGTCAATCCCATGGATGAGTCACAGTAAGAGTAAGGCACATAAGGCATAGAGCAGGACTGGGCAGGCTGTTAACAACCATAGGCAGGGGCGCAATTAGTAAGACTGGAGTCACAGAGGAAAAGTCCTATCTTTCTTGTGCAATACAGGATAATGGTGCCTTTAGGAGTTAGGAGTGATAAAAGTTTTGCTCCGTGACTCCAGTCTTACCAATTGCGCCCCTGCCTATGGTTGTTAACAACCACTGACCAGTCCTGCACTTTGCCTTGCAATACACCTTACTCGTAGTGTGACTCATCCTTGAGATTGGCCTTGAATAAGGCTAAAATACAGCCGAAACGTCAGTCATGTTAAAAGGGTCACCTAAATAAAAAGATTATTTTTTCTTGCAAGTTTTGGTCGTGTCTCTATATGGTATGCCAGGTTCCCTATATTGACTAAGCTATTTTTCCTGAGCACCCGTTTTGGTACATGTGAGTGAGTCTACCCTACTTTGAATATGTCTCTTCAGAGTCTAAGGCGGGCTTTGCACGCTGCGACATCGCAGGTCGATGCTGCGATGCAGAGCGCGATAGTCCCCGCCCCCGTCGCAGATGCGATATCCTTGTGATAACTGCCGTAGCGAACATTATCGCTACGGCAGCTTCACATGGACTCACCCGTCCTGTGACCGTCGCTCTGGCCGGCGACCCGCCTCCTTGTTAAGGGGGCGGGTCGTATGGCGTCACTGCGACGTCACACGGCAGGCGGCCAATAGGAGCGGAGGGGCGGAGATAAGCGGGATGTAAACATCCCGCCCACCTCCTTCCTTCCGCATATCCTACGGAAGCCGCAGTGACGCCGGTAGGAGATGTTCCTCGCTCCTGCGGCTTCACACACAGCGATGTGTGCTGCCGCCGGAGCGAGGAACAACATCGGACCGTCGCGTCAGCGTAATCATGGATTACGCCGACGCTGCACCGATAATACGATTACGACGCTTTTGCGCTCGTTAATCGTATCATCGAGCCTTTACACACTACGATGACGCATGCGATTCCGGAAGTACGTAATTTTCAATTTGACCCCACCGACATCGCATCTGCGATGTCGTAGTGTGCAAAGCCCGCCTAACAGTGGATGATCTGGTAGTCTGGTAAACACTGATATGGGAATGTCATTGCCATGTGGAATAGGTTGTTTTGCTGATTCCAAATCAGGATAATCCCACCGAGCATTCTTGTAACAATTAAAGACTTTAATCTATACAACACAAAAATAACAATCATCATCTTGTTTTTTTTGGTTTTCTCAAAGCCATTTGCACATCAAAGTTTAAATTTTTTATTTCACCATTTGTCCACTATTGTAGATGCTTCACACATTTTGCAAACCATAGGTGGAGCCCAAGACTTATCCTGGTCTCCAAGCTGTACTCCAAAATAAGCCAGGTATATTCAATGCACAAAGTCTGTGATATTTCTTCTTTGTTTTTCAACCATGTACTCTCCACAGATGTAGCAGATTACATCAGGATTGTTGATACAGGCTCTTGATGAAGTCGTAATTTTTACATGTATTTATTTAAATATTAAGACAGAATTTTTGGGGTATAAACCAAGACTGGGTTGAAATATTTACTGCAATTTGTTCGCTTTGCACTAGTTAATAATTTCTGTTTCCCCATACAACCAGAACTGTTCATCCTGTTTTGGCTACATGGAGGTGTGACGGACAGTGATGCATTGGCCACTGCTGCAGCCAGTGATTGTCTATCTCTACCAGAAGAGGAACCAAAGAGACAAATAAGCAGCGCTAAGAGAAGAATAGCTGGGACTAGTGAATTGGATTTGCTTTTTATTCCTTTACCCGACCATGCTGCTTGCTTTTGTAAATTAAAAAGTGGGTGGAAAACCCCTTAAGTAGTGGCATGTTATTTCAGGGATGATTCCATCTCGATACATTCAGGAAGAGTCTAAAACACCAGCAGTACTCACATCTTAATTTTGAGCAAAGTGACATTTTATTGTCTTATATTTCCTTCCACTGTGAATAACCATATAACCCAAACATACCTTTAAGGTGGAAATTGGTTTCCTTTTTGGTTTCACATTTTCCACTTCTACAATTTCTTCCTCACCTGCAGCATCTAAGGAGTGGATCCCATCTAAAGGCAAGATTCATATAATAATATATATTTAAGACATTGTGTGATATGATAATTGATTGGACATTCTTTCAGTAGAAATCTACATATGATGAATAGTGATGGGCAGACCTGGACTGTAAAAGTCTAGATCCACGCGGTTTCAAAGTTGCCCGGGTGGTGGGCCCGGGATTCCGGTTGTTTGATCTGGATCTGGCACTCGAGAAATCAAAAAAATTAAATAAAGGAAAATAAAGAAACTAAGAATGAAGAGAGTGCTTCATACTTACTGAGGCTCCGTCGTGGCTGTAACTGCTTCTGAAGACTCCCTGGGCTGCTCATCATTGCTCATACATATGCACTGCTTTCCCCGCCCACGTGTGACAGCGTCTGCCTGCAACCAGTCATCATTCATCATGAGCTTTATCTGTGCTGGTATCATATGAAGGGACCCTAGGCCAATTTTTTTTATTTATTTTTACTGATGTATGACTTGCACAATGCAGCTCTTGCATGAGATGACATACACCAGTGTGACCCCGACCTACAATATAGACGCGCATATTGCCTGTGAATGGAAGCAGTCAGCTGCCACGCTGCCACTCAGTGTGGGGACGTGGCTGACTGCAACCAATCACAGACACCGGTGGGCGGGGAAAGCAGTGCATATGTAATGAAGGCTGCTCCGAAAGTTAATGCATGACCTGGAAGCAGCTTGCCTCTATGACAGATCCTCGGTGAGTATACCGCAAGCGCTCACATCTCCATATCCCTTCTACCAACATTTTTAATTTCTGATCAGGATTATCTGATAGGGATTGGATTCCTCATCTGAACCGGGTTTTAAAAAAAAGATAACAGGGAGCCTCCAGTCCCGGTTTTCTGCAAGTCCGCCCATCTCTAATGCTGAACTTTTGGGTGGATTGAAGATCTTTATCGCAATATTTATGGGAATCTGTAACCAAGTCTTAGTTGCCCCATCTCAGAGCTGCATCATTTTGAGGCATACAGTCATATGAAAACGTTTGGGCACCCCTATTAATGTTAACCTTTTTTCTTTATAACAACTTGGGTTTTTGCAACAGCTATTTCAGTTTCATATATCTAATAACTGGTGGACTGAGTAATATTTCTGGATTGAAATGAGGTTTTTTATACTAACAGAAAATGTGCAATCCGCATTTAAACAAAATTTGACCGGTGCAAAAGTATGGGCACCTCAACATAAAAGTGACATTAATATTTTGTAGATCCTTCTTTTGCAAAAGTAACAGCCTCTAGTCGCTTCCTGTAGCTTTTAATGAGTTCCTGGATCCTGGATGAAGGTATATTTGACCATTCCTGTTTACAAAACAATTCCAGTTCAGTTAAGTTTGGTGGTCGCCGAGCATGGATAGCACGCTTCAAATCATCCCACAGATTTTCAATGATATTCAGGCCTGGGGACTGGGATGGCCATTCCAGAACATTGTAATTGTTCCTCTGCATGAATGTCTGAGTAGATTTGGAGCGGTGTTTTGGATCATTGTCTTGCTGAAATATCCATCCCATGCGTAACTTCAACTTCGTCACTGATTCTTGCACATTATTGTCAAGAATCTGCTGATACTGAGTTGAATCCATTGCGACCCTCAACTTTAACAAGATTCCCAGTGCCGGCATTGGCCACACAGCCCCAAAGCATGATGGAACCTCCACCAAATTATACTGTGGGTAGCAAGTGCTTTTCTTCGAATGCCAGGGTTTTTTGCCTCCATGCATAACGCCTTTTTGTATGACCAAACAACTCAATCTTTGTTTCATCAGTCCACAGGACCTTCTTCCAAAATGTAACTGGCTTGTCCAAATGTGCTTTTGCATACCTCAGGCGACTCTGTTTGTGGCGTACTTGCAGAAACGGCTTCTTTCGCATCACTCTCCCATACAGCTTCTCCTTGTGCAACGTGCGCTGTATTGTTGACCGATGCACATTGACACCATCTGCAGCAAGATGATGCTGCAGGTCTTTGGAGGTGGTCTGTGGATTGTCCTTCACTGTTCTCACCATTCTTCTTCTCTGCCTTTCTGATATTTTTCTTGGCCTGCCACTTCTGGACTTAACAAGAACTGTACCTGTGTTCTTCCATTTTCTTACAGTGGAAACTGACAGTTTAAATCTCTGAGACAATTTTTTTGTATCCTTCCCCTGAACAACTATGTTGAATAATCTTTGTTTTCAGATCATTTGAGAGTTGTTTTGAGGAGTTCATGATGCCACTCTTCATAGGAGATACAAATAGGAGAACAGCTTGCAAGTAGCCATCTTAAATACCTTTTCTCATGATTGGATACACCTGCCTATGAAGCTCAAAGCTCAATGAGGTTACAAAACCAATTTAGTGCTTTAGTGAGTCAGTAAAAAGTAGTTAGGAGTGTTCAAATTAAGAAATTGATAAGGGTGCCCATACTTTTGCACCGGTGAAATTTTGTTTAAATGCAGATTGCACATTTTCTGTTAGTACAATAAACCTCATTTCAATCCAGAAATATTACTCAGTCCATCAGTTATTAGATATATGAAACTGAAATAGCTGTTGCAAAAACCCAAATTGTTATAAAGAAAAAAGGTTAACATTAATAGGGGTGCCCAAACTTTTCCATATGACTGTAGATCATGATTCCAACAATGTGTCACTTGTTGAGCTGCTTGCTGTCATTTTGATAAAATTGCTAACTTTTCTGATGCAGATCTAGTAATTATCTATATGTTGAGCTGTGTATAACCCCACCCACATTACTGATTGGCGGCTTTCTGTTCCTATACAGTGTACATAGAAAACTGCCAATCAGTTTTAGAGGTTACACAGAGTTCATGAATATGCTCAACTATCTGGAAGCAGGTTTACTAGTCCTCTAGTGATTTGCAGCTGATAAAACAGTGATATTAACCAAAATTAGATCAGCCCCGTAAGTGACACATTACTGGAACCGGGGTCTCTGTCTCTACATTAAGATGTTCTCAGGTGACAAAACCCTGATGACAGATTTTCTTTAATGCATTATATGTCTATACAGTCATGGCTGAAAGTGTTAACACCCTTAAAATTATTCCAGGAAATGTAGTGTTTCTCCCAGAAAATTATTGCAATTACACATTGTGTTAAGCGGGCTTTACACGCTACGACATCGCTAATGCGGAGTCGTTGGGGTCACGGAATTCGTGACGCACATCCGGCCGCATTAGCGATGCCGTTGCGTGTGACACCGATAAGCGATTTTGCATCGTTGCAAAAACGTGCAAAATCGCTAATCGGCGACACGGGGGTCCATTCTCAAATCTCGTTACTGCAGCAGTAACGAGGTTGTTCCTCGTTCCTGCGGCAGCACACATCGCTGCGTGTGTAGCCGCAGGAACGAGGAAGCTCTCCTTACCTGCCTCCCGGCCGCTATGCGGAAGGAAGGAGGTGGGCGGGATGTTACGTCCCGCTCATCTCCGCCCCTCCGCTGCTATTGGGCGGCGGTTCAGTGACGTTTCAGTGACGTCGCTGTGACGCCGCACGGACCGCCCCCTTAGAAAGGAGGCGGTTCGCCGGTCACAGCGACGTCGCCGGACAGGTAAGTATGTGTGACGGGTCTGGGCGATGTTGTGCGGCACGGGCAGCGATATGCCCGTGTCGCGCAACAGATGGGGGCGGGTACCCACACTAGCGATATCGGGACCGATATCGCAGTGTGTAAAGTAGCCTTTACACACATGGTTATTTCCTTTGTGTGTATTGGAACAACACAAAAATAAAAACTGAGGGGAAAAAAAGGCAAATTGGACATAATTTCACACAAAACCCCCAAAATGGGCAAAGTTGTTGGCTCCTTCCAAAATTGTGGGTAAACAAATTTGTTTCAAGGAAGTGATAACCATGAGAATTGGGTGAATAGTAACTGTTCGTGTTCAGATAATGCTTACCCAATACCGAGTACTATTCCAGTATTTGCCAAGGCAAGAAAAATGTTCTTTTTCCCCATTGACTTGCATTAGGTTCATTATTCATGAAAAATACCAGAATAGCACTTTGGGATTCGTTCTGAATAATCCAAACACAAATAGTTACTATGCACCCAAACTCAGCTGTGCCCAATATGAAAATCACACTTGAAAGGAGAAAAAAAGGTTAGAAGTTGGCACAATCTTTGCATTATGTGACTGTGTGTGCCACACTAAGCATGGAGAACAGAAAGAGAAGAGAACTGTCTGAAAAATTGAGAACCAAAGTTGTTGAAGAATATAAAAAATCTCAAGGTTACAAGTCAATCTCCAGAGATCTTGATATTCCTTAGTCCATTGTGCGAAACATAATAGACAAGTTTACAACCCATGGTACTATAGCTAATCTCCCTGGACATGGATGACAAAGAAAAATTGATGATATTTTGCCACTCGGGATAGTCCGGATGGTGGATAAGAAGCCCCAACCAATTTGCAAAGAAATTCAAGCTGTCCTGCAGGCTCAGGATGCATCAGTGTCAGCGTGAACTATCCGTCAACCATTCAATAAAATGAAACGCTCTGACAGGAGACCAAGTAGAACTTCACAGCTGACACAGCGAAATAAAAACCTAGCCTGCAGTTTGCCAAAATGTACGTGAGTAAGCCAAAATCCTTCTGGAAAAGGGTCTTGTTGTGGATAGATGAAGTCCGGCACACTATTAATTTCCAATAGACCAAAAATGAACGCAGTAGTTGGATATCAAAATCTCTTTCTTTTATTTTGTTAGTGCAAAAGCGTGAAAAAAGGTGCTGTACAATTGTCCGCCAGGTGTCGACGTTTCGGCTAACAAGCCTTCATCAGGTCGGCCAGGCTAATTACATTATATACAAATGAGAAAACAAAACAAAGAAAGAAGATCAGTAATTTGTAATGAATGGCTGCATTGTCAGGGTACATGAGGCCTCATGTACCCTGACAATGCAGCCATTCATTACAAATTACTGATCTTCTTTCTTTGTTTTGTTTTCTCATTTGTATATAATGTAATTAGCCTGTCCGACCTGATGAAGGCTTGTTAGCCGAAACGTCGACACCTGGCGGACAATTGTACAGCACCTTTTTTCACGTTTTTGCACTAACAAAATAAAAGAAAGAGATTTTGATATCCAACTACTGCGTTCATTTTTGGTCTATTGGAAATTAATAGTGTGCCGGAGTTAACCTTCTAGTGACTTGCTAATTTCTCCTGAGCACCTATGGGAGGTGACGCGAGGTCTTTCCTTTTTCATTGTGGATAGATGAGACCAAGATAGAACTTTTTGGTAAAGCACCTCATTCTGCGGTTTACAGAAAACAGAATGAGGCCTACAAGGAAAAGAACACAGAACCTACAGTCAAATATGGTGGAGGTTCAAAGATGTTTTGTGTCTGATTTGCAGCAACTATGTGAAAGACATCAAGAAGTCTATAGATCACCAAAGGATTATGGTTCCCAATGTAGTGCCTGGTGTCAGAAAGCTGGGTTTGCATACCAGGGCATGCATCTACCAGCAGGGCAAACATACTTCAAGAAGTACCCAGAAATGGATAGAAACAAAGCGTTGGAGAGTTCTGAAGTGGCCAGTCTATATATACCATATCTGTATGCCCCCAGCCCCCTCACCAGATCTGTGTGCCCCCCACCAGATCTGTATGCCCCCAGCCCCCCCACCGGATCTGTAGCCCCCCACCAGATCTGTATGCCCCCAGCCCCCCTTCACCAGATCTGTATGCCTCCAGCCCCCTCCACCAGATCTGTATGCCCCCATCCCCCTCACCAGATCTATATGCCCCCCACCAGATCTGTATGCCCCAACCCCCCCACCAGATCTGTATGCCCCCAGCCCCCCACTGGATCTGTAGCCTCCCACCAGATCTGTATGCCCCCAGCCCCCCCACCAGATCTGAATGCCCCCAGCTCCCCAACAGATCTGTATGCCCCCAACAGATCTGTATGCCTCCAACCCCCCCACCAGATCTGTATGCCCCCAGCCTCCCCACCAGATCTGTTTGCCCCCAGCCCCCCCACCAGATCTGTATGCCCCCAGCCCCCCCCACCAGATCTGTATGCCCCCCACCAGATCTGTATGCCCCAACCCCCCCACCAGATCTGTATGCCCCCAGCCCCCCACCGGATCTGTAGCCCCCCACCAGATCTGTATGCCCCCAGCCCCCCCTTCACCAGATCTGTATGCCCCCAGCCCCCCCCAACAGATCTGTATGCCCCCACCAGATCTGTATGCCTCCAACCCCCCCCACCAGATCTGTATGCCCCCAGCCCCCCTCCAGATCTGTATGCCCCCAGCCGCCCACCAGATCTGTATGCCCCCCACCAGTTCTGTATGCCCCCAACCCCCCACCAGATCTGTATGCCCACCCAACCCCCTCACCATATCTGTATGCCCCCAGCCCTCCCACCATATCTGTATGCCCCCAGCCCCCCCCACCAGATCTGTATGACCCCATCCCCCCTCCAGATCTGTATGCCCTCAGCCCCCCCACCAGATATGTATGCCCCCAGCCCTACCAGATCTGCATGCCCCCAGCCCCCCCTACCAGATCTGTATGCCCCCAGCCCCCCCATATTTGTATGCCCCCAGCCCACCTCCCACCAGATTTGTATGCCCCCAGCCCACCTCACTAGATCTGTATGCCTCCAGCCCCCCCACCAGATCTGTATGCCCCCAGCCTCCATCATATCTGTATGCCCCCAGCCTCCCCACCAGATCTATATGCCCCCCCACCAGATCTGTATGCCCCCAGCCCCCTCACCAAAACTGAATGCCTCCAGCCCCCCTCACCAGATCTGTATGCCTCCAGTCGCCTCCGCCAGATCTGTATGCCCCCAGCCCCACTCACCACTGCTCCTGTTAGCACCACTAAGCATAGAGAGATGTTTATTTCACCGCACTCCCAATGCAATAGCATCGGGCCTATTTCTAGTATATTTATACTTGTTACAGGATCCATTTATTTATAGCCTCATTCTAGTGTTTTGTTGTTTCTTCGTGCCATTCTTGCTTTTACCACTGTACTATTGTCTGCTTCTAGCAATTACTTTTCATAGGTTTCATACCTCCACCTTCTTCATTTTCACCTTCATCATCCTCGTCAGCTGCATCCGTCTACAATAAAACAATAGTCATATAATAGTAATATCCCGCTGTAAAATAAGCTGTACATAGGGTATTAGATGCATTTCCCACCAAGAATAAACCGTGTTTCCTTAGGATATCATGGCTGCAGCCAATCAGAGACAGTGGCGGATACATGGACCCCCCAGTGGGTAAGTAAATATCTTAATATTTTTATTTATAATATTTTTTATTTTCTGTAATTTTTGTTCCTTTTACTTATATGAAGTAGTAAATGGCACGTACTTGATCTGATACTTCTCTTTGAGATTCATAGTATTTTGACCACCAGTCCAGCTCTTCAGGATCTGGTCGCTCTTCTTCTAGCTCTTCTTCTTTGGTAACTGTTTTTCCTAAGTTCTTCAAAGGGTCCTGAAATATAGAACTAGAATTAGCATAGATTACATAATGTTCTTTTAGTGGGACAATGAAATACTAAGCTATGTCTCTAAAGCTATATTTGTTGAATTAATGCTTGGGTGACGCGCTTCATACATCTACTTCTTCAAATAGTGTGGGCTGCATGATACCGATACCTGAAAACTACTGCTGAAGTTTATATTTAAGAGGTCTAGAAGAAAGGGCAGTCACTTCTCAATAATTATTATTATTACTTATTATAATAATATTTCTCTGAAGCATTTTATGTAAAACTATAGCATAATCTGTTGTTTATACAATACCTTTACTAGGTTAAGAGGGTTAAATTTGCTATCCTTTTCCTCCTCCACATTGATAACTGTGGCTGCAGCATTCATCCGAGGTATGACTTTCCTCTCTGTAAAAATACAAAATCCACTTTTTCAGATTCCTAAAAGCAGCATAGTTCGGACTCATTTTTTTTCAAGTTACTTGGGTCTAAATATAGACTGGGAAAATTAAAGCTTTTTAATTTATCTTTTTATTGCTGCAGCTTTCAATTCAATCAATGATAAGTTACCAATATGATATACAATCACAATCAAAATAATTCAAATTTATTGTAAATTATTTTTTTTGCAAAAATATAACATTTTGTTTGTTTGTTTGCAATTATCCAGTTGAGAACTATTTAATTAGCAATAAGACAAAATTGGAACTTTCCGTTCCTATGGATCAGTTGTATGTCTGCAGAAGGAAGAATGAAGTATACGCTGAAAAGGATATCGTGCCTAAAATGAAGCATGGCTGTGCCTCGCCGGTGGGGCAACTTTATTTTCTCTTGCATTGAAAACCTGCAGTGCATAGTGCAATGTTCCTCAACTCCAGTCCTCAAGACCCACCAACAGTTAATGTTTTCAGGATTTGCTTAGTATTGCACAGATGATTGCTAAGGAAATCCGAAAACATGCACTGTTGGTGGGTCTTGAGGACTGATGTTGAGGAACACTTGGAGGGATTGATTCAGTTAAGTGTCAGGAAATCCTTTGATAAAACAACATGTTTCTGTGAGGAAGCTGAAGTTAAAGCATCACTGAACCTTACATCAGGACAATATTCTCAAGAGCACCTCAAAATGCAACAAGGCTTGTTTTCTGAACAAAATATAGAATATTTTAAAGTAGCTTTCACTGTTCTGAACACCACTAGAAAATATTTAATAGGATTCAAAGAAGACATTTACAGCACACAATCTTGAGAACATTTGTGAATTTGGGGCCATTGTCCAAAAGGAATGGATTAGAATACCTCAGGAACACTTCCAGAAATACCGAAGGATATTCAATTTTGATACCCAACCATGATAAAACTGACAACTGGGATGTTGGGGAGACCCATGCTTATAGGGCCCTCCCAGTCTATAAATAGCAGCCTTCAGCCACCCAGGATTGTTGTATTCATTAGATGACACAATCCCAGAACTTTACCCGACTCTTCCAGATTGCCCTGGTGCAGTGGCAATCGGGGTAATAAGGGGTTAATGACAGCTCACAATGAATATGTATAAGGCTAATAAGTGGCCCCAGAAGAACAGTGAGCGGCCCAGAAGCAGTTAGAGCAGCGCTGGAGACTCAATAAGAATAACATGCTTGTTTTATTTTCCTTCATTTTTGTTTTTCATTTCCCTAGTTGCCAGATCTGTATCATTAGCCATAGTTCCCTGAGAACTCTGGGCCCGCCACCCGTATGCTTTTGAAACAATGCGGATCCAGACTTTTACAGTCCCTGTCCACTCATAACTTCTAAAGACGCTTGTCATGCCGGGGTTGAAAAATTTTGATGCTACAATAGTAATTAAAAATGGCATTTGTGTTTAATTTGAAGAAACCACTTATTGTATTAGTCGTGTTGAGGCATTTCAATTTCTTTTTAAATTTTGCTAATAAACGTAGTTTGCAATAGGAGTTGAATTATTTTGATTGCAACTGTATAGATATTTTTGAAGACAAAGGCATTAAAACTATAAATTGTGTCACGTCAAGGGTAACATTTTTAAAGTTTCCCTGTAATGCAATTCTTACGTTTGTTTTTATCTTCTGTTTCTTCACTCTTCTCTTCCAATTCCTTTGGTGCAAACTTCATAAGATGAGACACTACTGCGGATCCAACCATGACAGAGCGGCCAAATGCTCGTTTTTCAGCCACAAAGATACTCAGAGGCGGATGGAGATACACTTGCTCTGGAAGTTCCTGTGATTACATTGAAAGTAATTAACTATTTTTTCTGATACCATGGTCATGTCAACCTCGTAAATGTAGTTACAATACATACAGTATATGCAAAAATAAACTTATAGTACTTAGATACAATCTTTTAATAGATGAAAAAATATCATTACCATATATATATATATATATATATATATATATATATATATATATACTGATCAATTAAATATGGCTAAAATATGTTATTTTAATTGTCAAAGATGCACTATTGGAACAGTTCAGGTATTTTACCAATGTCCCTTGAAGAAACAGAATTAAAAGAAAAATCCAGCAATGTTGTACTACTACTCACCACATCGACACTTTTCACAAGTTCAGTGAAATTAGGAAATTCTTTGTAGCTCAGTATAACCTCAGATTCCACTATTTTTCCAGCGCATTCAATCCGCACCTGAGGCTGCTCCACTTCAAATAAGTTTATCCTCCGTAAATCTCGCAGTCCCCAAAAAAGAATCTAAAATTAAAAATGTGT
This sequence comes from Anomaloglossus baeobatrachus, assembly GCF_048569485.1. Classification (NCBI taxonomy): domain Eukaryota; kingdom Metazoa; phylum Chordata; class Amphibia; order Anura; family Aromobatidae; genus Anomaloglossus; species Anomaloglossus baeobatrachus. The sequence goes on along the minus strand of NC_134357.1, from coordinate 349,719,219 downwards.
AAATAAACTAGATATATTTGTGCATTAAAAATGGCCATGCATATATTATATAATTCAATTGTCGCCGTTGTATAATTTGCCCTAAATGCTAAGTGTATCCTAAATGGGATACTACATAATGCTATCAGAAAATGCATAAGTAATGCTGCCATACAGTATCTTAATATCCACTGCCCTATACATGTATAAAACTAGGAAAACGTTTGTATCTACTTTTCAATTAATATGTGTACGAATTGTGTGTTTATGGATATAAGCACAGGGAATCTTATCCAGTGGTGCCAAGTTCAGCCTTCTTATATACTCCTCAATATTGAATGAAAAGTAGTGGAATTTTGGAAATCACAGAATCCATAGATTAATAATATGCAATACATCTTGCGTTCTTTAGCATCGAGTTTGAGTTTATTAAAGATTGTCTGAGGAATGTTTTGCAATGCTGAATGCACTTGAGTTGAGCGCACAAATCATCAAGATCCACAGCTCCCTTTGCAATTGCCAAGTAATGATGTCCCACATATTCTTTGGAAGAGATCCGGCAGGCTATGGAAACACGTTAAAGTTATAAATGCTGCTTACAGTAGCAAAAGCAACATGTGGCATGGCATTTTTGTGTTGAAAAAAGCTCCTAGGACACTGTGGAGAAATAGTCATACCACTGGGTTTATCACCAAATCAATGTAATTTCAAGTGGTTATGTACCTGTACGCCTTTGAACTGACTCTAACTTCTGAATACCCTTTTTTAATGTGGAGCCCAAAACTGGATCCCATATTCTAAATGTGGCCGTACAAGGGATTTATAGAGGTGTAACAATACGTTGTGGTTATGGCATTTTATCTCTCTTTTTACACACCCGAAAATCTTGTTTGCTTTTGCAGCTGCTGCTTCACATAGATTACTGTTCAACTCACTTGAAACTTGAATACCCAAGTCTTTCTCCTATTCTGTAACGTCGAGTATACTTCCATTTAATGCATATGCAATAATAGTTCTAGTTCCGTTCTAGGTGCATTACTTTACATTTATCAAGGTTAAATCTCATTTGCCACGTGTATCACGGGTGTTACGTGGCAACTTAGAACAGGGGAACTACACTGTCCCTATGGCTAGGGTGACCCTAGCTGTCCCTGTTCCCAAAGATATGTCTAATAGTGATGATGTTTGGGCCATCTTCCTAGCTTCTGAATAGTCCGGGTCTATCCCCATTCTCGCCCACCCCAAGGGAGGCCGAGACAGGAGTGGTTTATCCCACACAAACAGAGAGACAGGGAAAAAACAGAACTCAAACTCACTGCACACACACAGAGATAAGATAATACGTATTCGGGTGTAAATAAAGAATCAGACAGGAAATAAACAGACAACGACAATATTTCCACAACACACCAAATAACGCACAGGAGATAACCAGAACAAGATCACCACGGCACAAGGACCAGTATCGCAAAAGAAGCTATAACGGGTATGGGGGAACAGGTTCCACCACCTTTTAAAAGACTGTGATAGGTCTCCTGTAACCTGTGACCCTAGCAGCAATCCGTAATCTAGTGTGACACCCCTGGACGATCAGGTCATCACAGGGTACTGCACAAGCTGCTCTTCCGTGCGGTATTCTACCTCCCTCTTGGTTCTGGCTCCCTATCTTAGTGGTATTGCCTCCAACAGCAAATCAAATCCTAGATACACCCTGCATCACACCCACCAGGCACACCAGTGGATGGCTTGAGTGGAATAGAGTTGCCCACCTGGGGGGTTAAGGAAGGGGAGGTGAGGAGTGTAGTCAGTAGTGGAGTAGTGTGTAGTAGTAGAGGAGAGTGAGAGAAGAAGTCGGGAGCAGACGGTGGTCTGGGCCTAGAGGAGTCAGACCCCCAGTCGCAGGGGATTGTGGCAAGGTGTCTGGACCTGTTGAGAAGGACAGCCGGCAGCCTAGCAGTGTCACCGTTCCGGGACCAAAGGCACGACGGGGAACACGAACCTTAGGTCGGGGAGTAGCTTCAGGCAACCCAACAATTCACCTGAGGAGAATGGAGCCTTTATGATCTGTTCCCACCCGCTCCAGAATCGGGGCACTAGCGCAACGAGGGGGATAGGACTTTCCAACCCAAGAGGGTCCAGAAAATCCCAAGCGTGAGCCCTGAGAGCAAGCTCCCACACTTAGCAACAGTGGGGAGTGGGGCCCGGCAAGTTCCATGCTACTGGGCCACCAAGTTGAAGTTAAACTTAGTGCCAGGAGGCAGGTCACGGATCACCAGGCAACACCATAGGGGACGGGACCCGGACGAGCTCCCCTCAGCAGCAGTGGTACTCAGAGAATTGGTTTACCTGGTTGTCAGCGTCTGCTTATGAACTGAGGGAGTACAAGAGTGACCCCTGCATACCACAGCACCCGTCATACCGAGTCCCGGGGCATTCCCCCTACCCATGGAGGGCTACGACACCTTGCTGCCCCACTTCATCACCCCGGGTACTCCCAACGACAGAGGCGGTACTCCCAAATTACCATACACCACGGGTGGCGTCACAAATTATACATCAACTCCCCTGTAAATACCCCTTTTCATTTGAGTGGCCGTACGACCCCGGATTCAAAGACCCTTGAGCTACAGCGAATCCGGATCTGAGCAGCTCGGCTGCTCCCATGGGGGCGGAACAGTAGCATAAATTAACTCCTGCTAGACTGATCACTAGTAAGCACACAACTGGTCAATCCCCGAGTCTGATTGTGCAACTCAAAAGCACCAGGGAATCCAGAGTGTGACTCTGCAATGTGAACAGGGTCAGAAGTCGCCATGACACTTAGTGAGTTTAGAGCTGAACACTGAGTGACAAAGCGTTTTCCCATTCAGACATCTTATCCAGACTTTTTTGTAATATGTTTACTGAATTAAGATGCTTTGAAAGTTTGTTTCCATATTTTTAATAGTTTGCATATCATTAATATGTCTATGCTTTGATTTCCATAATTCCACAACTCCTCCTTCTAAGGCTAAGTTCACACTTCAGTTGTTTTAAATCAGTCAGGTCCGTCAGCAACGGATCAGTCGTTTTCAAGATGTCAACTGATGCAACGGATGTGTTTTTTACAGGATTCCTTTCACAGGAATCCTGTGAAAAAACTGATCCGTTGCGTCCGTTACATCCGTTATGCGTCCGTTTTTTGACGGATCAGTCATGATCCGTTTGTGTTTGAGACAGCCCAGTGGGCGTGCCAAACATGCTGGGCATGCTCAGTAGAGCATGACGGAATCCTGCGCTGGATTCCGTCGTAAAACGGATTACGACGGAATCCAGCACCATAGACATACATTACAAGCTTGACGGATGGCGACGGATTCCTGCGTGGCGCGTTAATTTTGACGGCCCGAAAAACGTTACATTCTGCGTTGCTCCCCGCTCGGCGGTCAGTCAAAAACGACGGACCGCGACGCAGCGGATTCAACGCAGGGTCATCAGTCGCAATCCGTCACTAATAGAAGTCTATGGGGAAATACTGGATTCCTGCAAAATATTTTGCAGGATTCCGTAATTCCTCAAGGCTACGGATTGTGACTGATGCAAAACAACTGAAGTGTGAACTTAGCCTTAGGCGGGCTTTGCACGTTGCAACATCGGTAACAATGTGTTACCGATGCTGCAGCGATAGTCCCGCCCCCGTCGCACGTTCGATATCTAGTGAAAGCTGCCGTAGCGATTATTATCGCTATGGCAGCTTTACACGCACATACCTGCCGTGCGACGTCCCTCTGGCCGGCGACCCGCCTCCTTCCTTAGGGGGCGGGTCGTGCGGCGTCACAGTGACGTCACACGGCAGGCGGCCAATTGTAGCGGAGGGGCGGAGATGAGCAGGATGTAAACATCCCGCCCACCTCCGTCCTTCTCATTGCAGCCGGCGGCAGGTAAGTTGAAGTTCCTCGCTCCTGCGGCTTCATACACAGCGATGTGTGCTGCCGCAGGAGCGAGGAACAACATCGCACCTGTCGCTGCACCGGCATTATGGAAATGTCGGAGGCTGCAGCGATGATACGATAACGACGCTTTTGCGCTCGTTAATCGTATCATCTAGGATTTACACACTACGACATCGCAAGTGACGCCGGATGTGCGTCACTTTCGATTTGACCCCACCGACATCGCACTTGCGATGTCGTAGTGTGCAAAGCCGCCCTTAGTGTTACAATTTCATTGTTGAGGAGTGTATTTAGTTTGTGCAGGGACAAAACTTTCTAATGAATAGCAGTTTTTTTCTGTTCTTCATTCTTTTTGGCTGTCTCCATATTTTAGGCTTAATAGTTTTAAATGACTTTTGACAATCAGCAAAGCTTAAATGTATAATAGGAGACAAACTAGTTACCAATTTTTTTCTATATTTTAAAAATATGTCTGCTTTACAGATTTATTGGCAATAATGGAATTTTTTACCTCTATTCTGAATTCCTTAAGGACTGGACGAATTCCTTCTGGAATGATGTAACGCTCCAGTGTTTCATCCATATACTCAGGTTCTTGTGGTTTTATATAGTCCGGTATTGCCGGCTAAGGGGTTTAATAAAGGGGAAAAATAAATAGTTATTGTATAGTTGTATAATATTGGGCAACTATTTTTTAAAAGCAAACTGGCTTATTACAGTGTGATGGAAACATAATAATATTCTATATATATATACACAAGTGCATCTCAATAAATTAGAATATTATCAAAAAGTTAATTTATTTCAGTAATTCAATACAAAAAGGGAAATGCATTATATTATATAGAGGTATTACAATCAGAGTGATCTATTTCACGTGTTTATTTCGGTTGATGATTATGGCTTACAGCCAATATAAGCTCAAAAATCATTATCTCTGAAAATTAAAATAGTTACCACAAAACACCTGCAATAAATTAACTTTTTAATGATATTCAAATGTATTGAGATGCACCTGTAAATCTATCTGTCTACCCATCTATATATATATATATCTATAAATAAATCTATATATATATATATATACATATCTATTTATATATATAGATATATGTGTGTGTGTATATATATATATATATATACAGTACAGACCAAACGTTTGGACACACCTTGTCATTCAAAGAGTTTTCTTTATTTTCAGGACTTTGAAAATTGTAGATTCACATTGAAGGCATCAAAGCTGAGAATTAGAACATGTAGAATGAAATACTTAAAGTGTGAAACAACTGAAAATATGTCTTATATTCTAGGTTCTTCAAAGTAGCCACCTTTTGCTTTGATTACTGCTTTGCACACTCTTGGCATTCTCTTCATGAGCTTCAAGAGGTAGTCACCGGAAATGGTCTTCCAACAGTCTTGAAGGAGTTCTGAGAGATGCTTAGCACTTGTTGGCCCTTTTGCCTTTACTCTGCGGTCCAGTTCACCCCAAACCATCGCGATTGGGTTCAGAACTGGTGACTGTGGAGGCCAGGTCATCTGGTGTAGCACCCCATCACTCTCCTTCTTAGTCAAATAGCCCTTACACAGCCTGGAGGTGTGTTTGGGGTCATTGTCCTGTTGAAAAATAAATGATGGTCCAACTAAACGCAAACCGGATGGAATAGCATGCCGCTGCAAGATGCTGTGGTAGCCATGCTGGTTCAGTATGCCTTCAATTTTGAATAAATCCCCAACAGTGTCACCAGCAAAGCACCCCCACACCATCACACCTCCTCCTCCATGCTTCACGGTGGGAACCAGGCATGTAGAGCCCATCCATTCACCTTTTCTGTGTCGCACAAAGACATGGTGGTAGGATCCAAAGATCTCAAATTTGGACTCATCAGACCAAAGCACAGATTTCCACTGGTCTAATGTCCATTCCTTGTGTTCTTTAGGCCAAACAAGTCTTTTCTGCTTGTTGTCTGTCCTTAGCAATGGTTTCCTAGCAGCTATTTTACCATGAAGGCCTGCTGCACAAAGTCTCCTCTTAACAGTTGTTCTAGAGATGTGTCTGCTGCTAGAACTCTGTGTGGCATTGACCTGGTCTCTAATCTGAGCTACTGTTAACCTGTGATTTCTGAGGCTGGTGACTCGGATAAACTTATCCTCCGCAGCAGAGGTGACCCTTGGTCTTCCTTTCCTGGGCCGGTCCTCATGTGAGCCAGTTTCTTTGTAGTGTTTGATGATTTTTGCCACTGCACTTGGGGACACTTTCAAAGTTTTCCCAATTTTTCGGACTGACTGACTTTCATTTCTTAAAGTAATGATAGCCACTCGTTTTTCTTTACTTAGTTGCTTTTTTCTTGTCATTATGCAAATTCTAACAGTCTATTCAGTAGGACTATCAGCTGTGTATCCACAAGACTTCTGCACAACACAACAGTATTTCATTCCACATGTGTTAATTCATAGTTTTGATGCATTCAATGCGAATCTACAATTTTCAGAGCCATGAAAATAAAGAAAACTCTTTTAATGAGAAGGTGTGTCCAAACCTTTGGTCATATATACAGGGTGGTCCAAAAGTAGGTGGACAGTATGTGTAATAGGGTTATCAAACATAGTGTAAAGTGAAACTGACTAACTGCCCTTAGCAACCAATCAGATTCCACCTTTCATTTTCCAGTGTCTGTGAAGAATGAAAAATGAAATCTGATTGATTGCTAAGGTCAACTGAGTCAGTTTCACTTTATATCATGTTTGATAACCCTATTACACATACTGTCCACCTACTTTTGGACCACCCTGTATATTCACAAAAGAACTGTTCTAGAATATATTGTAGCAATCCCATTGTGAATATTTCCTACAATATTGTTTAGTTCCACTGCATAAAGTTTAACAGTAATGATAAAGCTCCTCTGTTCATCTCTTCACTTCTATGATATACATACCTCTTTCATATATGTTCTGTTTTCCAGTTCTATAAGTTCAAAAGCAGCTATGAGTTCTCCGCCAGCCATGTTTCCCTTATAGATGTCAAAGAATTGCAAGGGCGGTTGGACATATTTAGGACCTGCTTCTTCATTTTCCTCATCTTCTAAAAGTGTGACAGTTGGAGTTGCAAAAGCGCGGCCCAAAAAGTCAGGTGGCCCCTATAATTTGTAAAAACATTATACAGATTTTTTTTTTTTTTAGAATGTTTTAACTAACATTTTCTGGTTTACAAAAATATGTAAAATATAAACAAAAAGGAAACAGAATAATAAATGATTGATTTGTCAAAAAAAAAAACGTTCTATACAAATCTTTTCCTATATACAGTTAGATCCAGAAATACTTGACAGTGAACGATTCTTAGTGATTTGGACCTTCCATGCCAGTATTTTTTAGTTAAAATGAAACAATTGATAAGAAATTGAAGTGTAGACCATCAGGCTTAATTAACCACTTAACGACCAATGATGGACATAGCACGTCATTATTATTATTATTATTATTATTTATTATTATAGCGCCATTTATTCCATGGCGCTTTACAAGTGAAAGAGGGTATACGTACAACAATCATTAACAGTACAAGACAGACTGGTATAGGAGGAGAGAGGACCCTGCCCGCGAGGGCTCACAGTCTACAGGGAATGGGTGATGGTACAATAGGTGAGGACAGAGCTGGTTGCGCAGTGGTCTACTGGGCTGAGGGCTATTGTAGGTTGTAGGCTTGTTGGAAGAGGTGGGTCTTGAGGTTCCTCTTGAAGCTTTCCACGGTAGTGGAGAGTCTGATGTGCATGAGCAAGTGTCAGTTCCCGCACCATCACGTGCTATGTCCATCATGACTTTGCCAATCATTATGTGTAAACAGACAGAGACAGCTCCATGCCGGCAGTGGTCACTGTCAGCTGACCAGCATGGGAGGAGGTGTGGGCACCCATGTTTGCAGTCCTCACATGCAGATCGCCGTGATCGGTATTCGTCAGTCAATCTGACTGGCCGGTCACAGCATGATCATGCAGAGAAGTGCTGAATATCAGAACTTCCCGCACCATCACTGCAGGTCAGCACAGCTGACAGTCGAGCTCCTGCAGTACGTGCCGGGGACGGTGTGTGCACCGCCCCTGGCTGATTATCTCTCTAGATACCACAATTGATAATGAGATGATTAGAATGTTAAGGGGGAAAGTGCATTCCATCTTTCTTTTCCATTGGCAACCCATGACGAAATCATGGTGAGTTCATAATTCTATGGCACCCAGAGGTCAAAGAATGACCTCCTAGTGTGCCAGGTATGGTGGCCTGTTTAAAAAATACGTTTTCTGAGTTGCTGGTTTTTTATTCATTCTGTATCACAAAAATTGGAATAAAAAGTGATAAATATATATCAAAAATATCATGTGCCCAAAAATGGTACCTATAAAAACTTCAATTCATTACACAAAAAACAAGGCATGACATGACTCTGCCAGCAGAAATATAGAAAAATGATAGCTCTCTAATATGGTGATGCAAAAACTTTTTTTTGGAAAAAAGAAAAAAAAAATTTAGTGTGTGAAAGTAGCCAAAGCTAAAAAACTTATATAAGTCTGGTATCGTTGCAATGGCATCTACCCAAAGAATAAAACCGTGAAATCACTTCTACCACATGGTGAACGATATAAAAAATAAATGAAATAAATTTTTGACCTACTATTGATTTTCATTCTTCTTCCCAAAGATCACAGTAAAGCTCGGCTCAGATTTATTCTGCACTCTACACTGAGTGCTTATACCGGGGTTTCTGTGTAAATCTCTGAAATACGTGATTCAGACGGAACTCCTGATGGAACAATCCCTATATTGAGGCAGATGAAGTCACCTTGGACTCTCTCTGGCCTATAATCTGGCCATGCTCATCTTTTTAGGTGTGCATAAAAGTGCAGTTGACCACCTCTTTTGAGCATATCACAATTGTCGAATACTGCCAAACAGAAGCCACACAGAGTTCAGTATAACTCTGCTGCATCATTAGGGAATGGATCCATCGGGTGTTTTATTTTAATTACATATTTTGTAGATTTAGATGGAAACCCCAATGTAAGACTTTTACCAGCACTGAGTGCTTGTTAGGATGATCTCATTGTTATGTTTCATTAAATATTTTCTTACTTGTCAGTTTAAGGTACACAATAAAATATTAATGGATTGGGAGGGGCACCATCCAAATCCCAGAGCCATAACGCAGAGATGAGCCAGTTGGATCTTATGTACACAGAAAGCCAGGCACTAGATTGGTAATTAGAGTAAAGTAATCATTCCATTACTCTTGTTAGTGTCCCAAGGGCCTCAATTAAGCCATTTTCTACCAGCAACTAGACCCAGTATGTGAATGGTGATAGTAGCCCTAAAGGAGCCATCACCACACGAGGTCTCACATGCAGGGGAGAGTCTCTGCCTCAAGAAAATACCATCACCAATGCATAGTTAGCATTTGTCGGTGTTTCCCTGTGTCTGGGCTCAAACCTTGGGGGAGGCGGCTTAGGGTTCTAGGACAATGACAAGTCATTGAGGAGTTGTTGCCGGCTAAAGCTGGATACACACTGTACGGTCATGGAGTATAGGCTGTGACTACAAGGCATAACGGCGGGAGATACAAAAGCTGTGGGCCAACCAAAAGTTGGGAGACTAGTATGGAGGCAGTGGAACTACCAGTGCCAGTTTTGGATCTTGTGAACAGAAAATAATTGCATCGTGTACCTGCCTAGGTGGTTAACACAACCCACCATATCCATTCTTCACAGACGTACTCAGGTGTAGAGATGAGCGAACCTGAGGTTTGGTTTTCAAACCAAATACCAGCTAAAAAAGACGGCTCAGGTTTGGAGTTTGAATACATTACGTGTGAAGTTAACTTGCATGAGTAGCGCTGTGCTCAGGTAAGCTCGGTGCTCAGCCCTATGTGAACCGTTTGCAATGTTTGAACGGCTCACACTGGGGGTAACTACAGCGTGATCACATGTATTGTGCAACCCCCCCCCAAAAAAAATTGAAAATGCCTGCCCACCCTCCCTTGGATGTGATCTGCTTATGGCTGGTTGTTTGTGGGTGGAGACTTATACTGCTTATCAGTGTTTCCAAACATCCTTGGGCAAGGTTCGGTCATGTAAAAGTTCGGTTTGTTTGCTGCCAGCGAACCGAACCTCTAAAGGTTCGCTGATCTCTACTCAGGAGAAATTGCACAAAAAAATGTACAGTGCATCTTCTCCTGTTACCCTTATGAAAATTAAAATTTAAGCCTAAAGCAAAATTTCAGTGTGGAAAAGTGAAATTTTCCTTTTTCTTTTCACATTATTTTTATTGCCATTCTAGCCCCGAACATTGCTTGCTCAGATTAATCGGAAGGCTTCAGTAAAATAGCACCGATGGCAGTGCATGCGCTGATAGACAAGCCGAGATTTAAATCTGCGCATGCACCAACACTGACACCATTTTCCTGAAAACTGCCAGAAATCCATCTACACAATCGCCACCCACAATTAATACAGCACCGGCGCAAAATTTAAAACAGGAAGAGGATGAGGATAAAGACACCAGAGGCATTGGAGGTGCCGTGGCAGAGCTGAACTCCCTACCCACAGTCCTGTTCCAATGCACAAAAACGCAAAACTTTTAATGATGATATAACAAAAACCAGGCTATAGATTTCTTCAGCAAAATTATCTATTAAATCAGTATAACAGCGTCATTATGGTCATACCTTTACTTTACCATGCAAGAACCTGATGACAGGTTCTCTTTAAGCCTATATTGATTATATAATTGTATCTTGAATATGTTTTGGTAAACAGCTAAAATGCCCAAACTTTTGTCTCTGTCCAAATATTTCTGGACCTAACTTAGTAAATATAGCAATATTATTTGCTAGGTAATAGGTTAGTGGACAAAAAAGTAAATTTGGATAATGCTTAAACAGGATATGGTGCTCGAATAGGAATCCAGTCCATAGTCATAGAAAAGAACTCGGAACTCAATTTTTGGCGAAGTTGAGTGCCGAATTCTTCTCTTTCAAGGAAATTTTAGTCATTTTAGAGGATCTCATCATTGTGGTATGTGGTTGTGTGTCCATATCACAGAAATTATCATGTAGTGGAAACATTATATAGATTTTATGTTATAAAAATTATTATTACAGGCTAAAATGAGAACAATGTAAATTCTGTAATTGAAGATGATTGCTTTCATTGTTTCATAGTCAGTAACTAATTATTTCTATGCCAGTTATTTGGATGTAGTAGATGTTTGCACTTCCACATTAAATGTTTTTTTCGCTTCTCATACTGACAAAAATGTAATGTTAAACTTACAAATTTATCTTGGTCGTAAATATTAATAATGATAAGTGGAGGATCGTCCTTCAAGTCCTCCTTGTTCCCATCCATGAGGAGATTGTCATACAGCAGCATTTCATTCCACATTGGAGCTAGAGTTTCATTAATCACCTAAAGAAGATTAGACTTTTTACTAGACAGGATGGAAATGGTCAATACAGGAATGCTTAGTAAAACTCAACACATTAATGGGTCGTAGTACAGTTTTTCCAATAAAACTGATTTTGTAAAAATTATTTTTTATTTTGGCGTCTAACCTAAGGAAGAACTTGGCTTCAATGGTAAAGATGCTGCTTAGTGAACGCAATATATCGCTAATCTAGACCTGATCTGCTGTGACTTCATGTTTGACCAGATGTTTCTTAAGTAGCATGTTGTGGACCTCAGATAACCACACTGGTTGGGCGATTGAGTAAGCTGAAATTTTTGGATGATCATTATTGTTTCCATGCCTGTTCTGACTTTTTACAGCATGCTCATGGTAAGACCTTTGAGCTGAAAGATCTTTTTGCCGTCAAAAGATTAAAACTGCAGCTAATTTTATCAACTGTACTTCGAATAAAGCAAAGAAAGCAAAATTCTCCTAAGCCATAATGAGGGGTCATCAGTATACAAGTAGCAGCTTGATTTTCTCTTCTTTTTTTTTCTTCATCAGCACACTTTTATTAACCCTTTCACCACCCAGCGATTTTCCGTTTTTCGTTTTTGCTTTTTGCTCCCCTTCTTCCGAGATCTGTAAGTTTTTTATTTTTCTGTCAATCTTTCCATATGAGGGCTTATTTTTTGAAAGACAAGTTGTACTTTTTAATAAAACCAAATAGTTTTACCATATAGTGTACTGCAAAACAGGAAAAAAAATTCCAAGTGCGATGAAAATTGAGATATTTTATTCACCGTGTTTGCTATATGGTAAAATTAACATGTTATGCTGCTTCAGGTTGGCACGAGTTCGTAGATACCAAACATTTAAACATTTTACTTTTAGGTAAGGGCTTAAACAATGTCAAAAGTTTGTCCAAAAAAATAGTAGCGCTTTTGGCACCATTTTCTAAGACCCGTAGCGTTCTCATGTTTTGGGATCTATGGCTCAGTGACAGATTATTTTTTGCGTCTTGAGCTGATGTTTTTAATTACAGTGCCTACAAGTAGTATTCAACCTCCTGCAGATTTAGCAGGTTTACACATTCGGAATTAACTTGGCATTGTGACATTTGGACTGTAGATCAGCCTGGAAGTGTGAAATGCACTGCAGCAAAAAAGAATGTTATTTCTTTTTTTTTTTTTTTTTTTTTTAAATTGTGAAAAGTTTATTCAGAGGGTCATTTATTATTCAACCTCTCAAACCACCAGAATTCTGTTTGGTTCCCCTAAAGTATTAAGAAGTATTTCAGGCACAAAGAACAATGAGCTTCACATGTTTGGATTAATTATTTCTTTTTCCATCCTTTTCTGACTAATTAAGACCCTTCCAAAACTTGTGAACAGCACTCATACTTGGTCAACATGGGAAAGACAAAGGAGCATTCCAAGGCCATCAGAGACAAGATCATGGAGGGTCACAAGGCTGGCAAGGGGTACAAAACCCTTTCCAAAGAGATGGGCCTACCTGTCTCCACTGTTGGGAGCATCATCCGGAAGTGGAAGGCTTATGGAACTACTGTTAGCCTTCCACGGCCTGGACAGCCTTTGAAAGTTTCCACCCGTGCCGAGGCCAGGCTTGTCCGAAGAGTCAAGGCTAACCCAAGGACAACAAGGAAGGAGCTCCGGGAAGATCTCATGGCAGTGGGGACATTGGTTTCAGTCAATACCATAAGTAACGTACTCCACCGCAATGGTCTCCGTTCCAGACGACCCCGTAAGGTACCTTTACTTTCAAAGCATCATGTCAGTTTGCTCATGATCACTTGGAGGACTCTGAGACAGATTGGTTCAAGGTTCTCTGGTCTGATGAGACCAAGATCGAGATCTTTGGTGCCAACCACACACGTGACGTTTGGAGACTGGATGGCACTGCATACGACCCCAAGAATACCATCCCTACAGTCAAGCATGGTGGTGGCAGCATCATGCTGTGGGGCTGTTTCTCAGCCAAGGGGCCTGGCCATCTGGTCCGCATCCATGGGAAGATGGATAGCACGGCCTACCTGGAGATTTTGGCCAAGAACCTCCGCTCCTCCATCAAGGATCTTAAGATGGGTCGTCATTTCATCTTCCAACAAGACAACGACCCAAAGCACACAGCCAAGAAAACCAAGGCCTGGTTCAAGAGGGAAAAAATCAAGGTGTTGCAGTGGCCTACTCAGTCTCCTGACCTTAACCCAATTGAAAACTTGTGGAAGGAGCTCAAGATTAAAGTCCACATGAGACACCCAAAAAACTTAGATAACTTGGAGAAGATCTGCATGGAGGAGTGGGCCAAGATAACTCCAGAGACCTGTGCCGGCCTGATCAGGTCTTATAAAAGACGATTATTAGCTGTAATTGCAAACAAGGGTTATTCCACAAAATATTAAACCTAGGGGTTGAATAATAATTGACCCACACTTTTATGTTGACAATTTATTAAAATTTAACTGAGCAACATAACTTGTTGGTTTGTAAGATTTATGCATCTGTTAATAAATCCTGCTCTTGTTTGAAGTTTGCAGGCTCTAACTTATTTGCATCTTATCAAACCTGCTTATTCTGCAGGGGGTTGAATACTACTTGTAGGCACTGTACATCATATTTGTGCAGATGCTACATTTTGATCGCCTGTTATTACATTTTTAAATATTTTTACAGTGGCCAAAAACATAATTTTGGTGTTTGGAATTTTATTTTCTCCCTATGCCTTGTACTGATCAGATTAATTGATTTTATATTTTGATAGATTGGGCATTTCTGAACACGTGAATATCAAATATGTGTATATTTTTTTAACTGTTTTATTTTCAATGGGGCGAATGGGGTGTGATTTGAACTTTGTGTTTTTATTTTTCGTATTTTTAAAAACTTTTTATTACATTGTTTTTATTTATTTTACTTATGGATAAGCAGTCTGATCGCTTGTTCCTTTCTGTTGATCAGAGCTGCACAGCTCTGATCAGCAGAAATGCAGCATTCCAGTTAGAGCCGCTGCTCTGTCGGCTCTCACAGGAAATACATCATGATAGAGACAGGGGTCATCACATCACCTGTCGCTACCATGGCAACCATCGGTTCCCTGTGAACATATTATGGGGCCATCGATGGCGGCGGGGAACAGCATGATCCCCACTACGGCCATTTAAATCGCGCTATCACATTTTGACAGTGCAATCAAAGTGGCAAGCATGCGCCGGTAGAATGCGGGTCCACCCGCGCCTGTTAGCCCCACATGTCTGCTGTTCAAATCAGCAGACATGTGTGGGAATCACCGCCTGCTTACCGCAGTAGCCAGTGGTGATTACCGCGTCATAACCGATGATGTACCAGTATGTCATTGGTCGTGAAGGGGCTAATTATACCATTTTGGTGCAGATACGATGTTTTAATCCCCTCATACTGCATGTTGCGGGGACCAAAAAAACGTAATTCTGGCATTTTGATTTTTTACATGTTACACCCTTTACCCATCGGATTAATTTAGGTTATATTTTGATAGATCAGGCATTTCTGAAGACGGCGATAAGAAATATGTGTTGTTCTTTTATTACTGTTTTATTTTAATTGATGCAAAAGGGGGTGATGTGAACCATTTTTTTTATTTTTTTCATATTTTTTAAAACTTTTTTTATCCCTTTTTATTGTTTTTACTAGTCTGCTTAGAGGACTTGAAGCTGCTATCATATGAAAGCTTCTGCTGTACAGATCAGGGCTTCAGTGCAAATCATCATCTCTTGTGAATGCTGGTGCTCAGTTGGTATTCATAGAATGTGCATCATGACAGACATCGGGGTAATCAGCTGACCTCCAGCTTTCATGACAACCCATCGGTGCACCACTATCCTGTCACGGGGCAGCCGATGGAAGCAGGGAATGGCACACTCCCTGCCAGCGCATATTGAATCCCGCTATCAGAGATTGACTGTGGGATTTAACCAGTTAACAAGCTTGGGCGGATATGTGATCCACCCAGGCCTGTTAGAGGCACATGTCAGCCTATTATTTCTCAGTGGTGATGTATGGCACGCACCAGGAATGAACAGCAGGGGCTAAAGTGGATAACCCTGCTATGTCCTTTAAGTTATTGCAAAACCATGAGATACCAACCCATTAGCACAAACCCCTGTAGTTGGAGCGACATGCTGTATTACTTTGGAGAAAGTTTGGTCCATATCCTAACTTTTCTAGACCGGTAGACCGATACCCTAAATCTACCACCAATTTCACTACTTTAGAGACACTCATGACCAAAGCTTTGCCAGATATTTCAATATATGATATCAATAATGACAGATAAGTTTGGCAAGCGCAGATCTTTGCTTATTTAGGTAAAGCACAATTTTTGTCTCATACATATAAGGAGGCAACCTCTATAGACTGCTGCAGTATATACTAAAAAGTCCAGGTTTCAACTACAAAATTTAAATACTCAATATTCTATTTTTTTCATTGATCTTAAGAATGCTTTTATTGACTATAAAATATTAATTCTTACCTGGGTAGTCTGACATATGTTGCCAAATATGACTCTAGCAAATGGATCAGACAATCCATTGTCATCAGCAGGCAGAATGCCACGGGCCTGGTATATATGAGCTCGCAGCTGGAAATAGCGGTAATCTGGAAAATTAAGTGAGATGTTATATACATTTGGGTATTTCTAACACTTACAAGAGTACTCTATGATGACCAAATAGGTTACATAGGTTGAAAAAATACCGAGGTCCATCTAGTTCAACCTTCCTCCACCAATTATACATTTAGTCACTAAATCATTTATAACCGACAATGTTGATAGGTAAATAGTTATGTACCACCCTGCGCTCGGCTGCAGCCGAGCCGCTCGGATCAAGGCTCGTTGGTGGGTGGCTCGAGCGCCTCCGGACTCGGGGGTCACTTCGCTCTGAAAGGGGATGCTGGCGCTTTTGGTGGGGGTTAGGTAGGTGCACGGCCGGAGCCGCGCTTGAGTTCGTGATGCCACCCACGGGATGTGGTGAAGGTAGACACGACCACTGCAGTTACGGGGCACCCGGGGAAGATGGTAGTGCAGCAAGATGTTAACCCCTCCGTTGGCAGGGATGGTGGCCCCGGGGCCCGTTGGGGATAGCTGGGCGGTGCAGGGTGGTGCGAGGCCAGGTGGCACTGTTGTACTCACTGTTATTGACACACACAAGTCTCTGGTAAACCAAGATGATGGTAGTTGGTGCCCGCAGCCGGCTGCGTCTGGTCCCCCACCCGGTTCGGTGGTCTTGACCTTTCTCCTGCACCGTTTTGTGTATTTGGGCTGCCTGCGCTTCAGCGATGGGAGTCCGCTCCCCGGCTTTGAGAATGTCGGGAAAGCCCTTTTGCCCGCAGACGCTGGCCCGTGGGATCTCTCTGCCTGTGCGGTGGCTTTCTATCCCCCTCGGTGGGCTGTTGTCTTCCGTCGGGACTTGGATGGGAAAGGACCTATAGTCCAGACCGCAATCAGTTAATTAACTCAGTCCAGTGGATTCTGGACCTCGTTTCAGGGTCTGAGTACCCCCCTGTGTGCTCCAGTTTCCGAGTCGGTTCCCCGGGTCAGTACCGCCGGGCCACTACCCTGTCCCGGTTCCACCGAGCCGTCTTCCCGACTCCTGCAGGCTATGGCCACCGTTTGCCTCCTACACAAAGGTGCCCGGGCTCCAACCCCAGCACCTGTCAGACTGCTGCTTCCACACTGACCACTGACTACTCCTCAACTACTCAACTCTTCAACTGACTGTTTCCTGCCTCAGGCCCTCTGAACTCCTCGGTGGGTGTAGCCAACCACCTGGCTCCGCCCCCTGGTGTGTTCATCAGGCACTGAGGGAGGTGACTAGGTTTTAATGGTTGGCTGATAACACCTTTTTGGGGGACAGGTGTAGTGCTGGGGTCTATCTGTGACTACCTGGCTAGTCCAGGGCATCACAGTTACATAGGTTGAAAAAAGGTGAAAAATAGGTGAAGAGTAAATTTTAGCCACTGGATAGAAAGATGGAGAAAAATGCTATAATTTAGGACCGCAAATCATTGTTATTGGCCTTGACTACCAACATAAACTGCTGAACTATGACATTTAATTGCAAGTGTTGAAAGAATCCAACCATCTATAAAGCTGCTAAAGTTAATTTTAATTTGTGTCATCCGAATCACAGTATACAAGTGTAATATTTCAGTTTTACTGCCCTTCATCAGACACACACTAAAAATATACCGATTGACTTATTCTGCCCAACTTCTGTTTCTACATGGGAGGTGCCTGCATATAATTTCTATTGTATTCTCTATAAAATTGCTCTTGTATTGCTATATGACATTATATTTCTGCATTGTTTAATCCGTTTAATATTTTTTTTGCATGTATATACACAGTCATGATGTCATAGTCATGTTTCCTTACAACATTGTACTGTTTTTATCTGCAGTGGATGTCTGATGTAGGTCAGTACGACTGAAACATCACATTTGTACACTGTGATTTGAATGACATAAATAAACACTATTTTTTCTGTGTGAGTTGTTAACTCTACACTTGCTGGGTTAGTAATGGGGATGTCTGATAGACGCCTATCCATTACTAACCCCTGGACTTGATACTAGCTGTCAATTCACAGCTGACATCAACCCCAAAACTATTACTCCAATTGCCCTTGCATTAGGGCAATTGGGGAGAGCCGGGTTGGCTGCAAACTGCTATTTTGCTATTTTTAGGCTGGGAAGGGCCAAATAACCATAGGACTCCCCACCTTGATAATACCAGCCCCCATCTGTCTGCTGTATCTTGGCTGGTATTTTTTATTTTATTTATTTCCTATTTGATTTCAGGGCAATTGCCCCGTTTTGCTTACTTTTGCAGCCTCCTAGCTGTTAATACAACCATTTTACAGCTATTTTACAGCACGAAAGTTTGGGTCTCCATTGACTTATATTGGGACTGGGGTAAAGTTCGGGTTAAGTATAGGTCCCCAACAGAACTTTTATTTAAAGTCCGGCCGAACCTGACGAACCCGAACATCGACAGGTCCTCTCATCTTTACCTATATATCAAAAAATATCAAACATTTGATTCTCAAACAGTTTATATCACCTTGCCTAAAAGGGCCTTAAAGGAGCCACTAATGACTAGTTATTTATTGATCCTTGCTCTAGCCTGAAATCTGCCCATGTAAACCCAAATAAAAGGGGTTTTCTGGTTTTGCAAAAACTTTGTTCTCTGGCAGAAGTTCTTTAAAAAAAAGTTTTTTACTCACCATTCCCTGGTTAAATGCTGAGTCTCTGCTGCTGCTCCTGGTGCCTGCTATTGCTGTCGTCACATCAACAGCGCTGCTGCCGTCACATCAACAGCGCTGCTGCCAATCAGTGAGCTCAGCAGTTCATGCAATTCAATTTGGGTAGAGCCACTAAGCTCAGTTATTGGCTGCAGTGCTGACAATGTGATGTCAATACTGCAGAGAATAACACACATCGGGAACAGCAGCAAAGATCAGGTGGACCAGGTGAGTGTGAAGATAGCAAAATCTGTTTATTTTTTTTTTAAAAACAAAAGTACAGCAAGGGTACAGCGGTTTTCCAAAACTGGAAAATTCCTTTGACTATAACTTATTATTGCCTATGGCCCCATTTGTTTTATCTCCTGTCCTATGTGGATGTGATCATGTTAAATTCTCTTACCATCTCTCCGAAGTAGAACTGGTGGATTAATGGTGGGAGATTCCACCAGTTGTCCATTTCTTTCATAGAGGAGCTTGTAGTCTTCTGGTAGGTCTGTTGTGCTGTTTTTTGCATACTTAGTCACACCAAGCCACATATAGAGTTCAGCTTTCGCAAAGACTTCTCCGTTGTATGTTCCTGGGATCTAAACGTAATTAAGGTAAAGGAGTAACAACAGAATAATTAATTCAGCCCCTGCAGATAAACCCCACTCAATGCTTTAAGACATACTAATACATTTATCTTATAATGCATGACTTCAAATGCAACTTAATACATTATGGCTGCAGGAGTCAAGTCAATGATATTCAGCACGCGACCAGCTTGAGGAGAACATCGGAGAAGCAGCACTTGAAAGTTGAGTTATTATGTTATCACATTAAATCTTAGACAACTCCTTTAAAAAATAGTATTTTGTTAGCCTGCAAAAACTATTGTAGTAGTGTAGGATGTTAAAGTAAGCTTATCATCATAACACTACTTATCTATAAGTATAGAGTTAATCTTAAGGTAAATAGCATTTAAATCCTATTTTCATTGACGCATACCGCTATATAGACATAGAAATATTAAGATCTTCCCCCAAAATAAGTTCTAGTAGAATTTTTGAGGCTTTTTTAGTAAGCTTAAAATATAAGCCATACTCCAAAAATAAGCTCTAGTTGTGGTTCGGTAAGGAAGTGTCCAAGTGCTAACAAAGTTAAAGAATACAGAAGGACTCTTCATCAAATAAAACAGACATCCCCAAAACAAAGCAAACACCCCCAAAATAGAGTAGACACTTACCCTCCCCCTCCTAGAAAAAAAAATGGCACTCACCAACACCCCAAACAATTACAATTGGCAAGTGCCGATAGTGGATGGGCTCTCACTCAGACATCTGTGTCGCTGTCAGGTCTCTCGCTGTTCTAGCTGCATTGCACTGCAGCTCTCACAAACAGTTGGGTATCAGTATCACTTTGCGTGCGTGATATTGCTTCCAGTCACCAGGGGGAGCCAACTCCTGTAGTATCCAGGGGAACCTGACAGCGACACAGATTTGCATGTGACAGCCCATTCACTTGCCAACTTTAATTGTTTGGGATCTGGTAAGTGCGATTCTTTTAGAGGGTGTTTGCTTTCTTTTGGGGGTAAACGTAAGAGTACTTAAGAGTTTTTGTTCAAAAATAAATGTGGATTGTTGTTCATGGGTAAATATAAGACCTCCCTGACAATAAGCCCAAGCAAAAAATAATATGCAATCCTGTTTTATTTTCAGGGAAACATGGTATTTTGTATGGTGGCGCCCACCAATAGTAGTGATTATAAGGGAATTACAGTATACATTGAACTAAGTAATAAAACCTTACCTTGAGCATTTACCTTGAGAAACTCTATTTACCTGTGAATGTAGGGTTAGTCTGCAGGCAAAAAGCTCTGTGTAGCTGTCTTACTGGAAGTGAGGCTACAGGGAGAAAAGTATTTTTTAATCCTTCCTGCAGCTGCATGCTTCCAGTCACTTTAGTAAATCAGGGACATGTAATAGTGATCACTCTCTACAAATGGATGAGGCTGTAATCACTTCCTCTGCACAATGATTGTCAGCCTGTTATGCAGTATATGCGCAGCATACCTGTGCAGAGAAAGCTGTCAATCAAAGTGGCAGGGAGTAATGACAGTTCAATCAATGTATAATGAGCAGTGTCTGTAGCAGGTTCCTGCACTACCCCAAACACAGGAAGCAAGTGGCTGCAGGAAGAAAACAAAATAATTTTCTCCGTTTAACCTCACTTCCAGTAAGCCAGCAGCACAGGGCTTAAATGCTATTTACCTGCAGATTAACTCTATAAAGTACAGGTAAATAAACCAAACAGAATCCACCTGGTACATTATTGAAGTGAATTGAGTGCCATAGATGGGAGACAACACACACTGACTAGCACAGAATAGCATCTCCACATGTAAACATGTTGAAAATAGGAGGAGAGTAGAGTTTAATGCTCAGAAAATTACAGTTTATTAGATACAATTACATATGAAATAGGAAAGACTTACAGAGAAAAATAGTAAAAAACAATGTATGGGGTATACAAAGAAGCAGGAATAATGTATCAATAAATAGTAAAAGTAGTACACCCGCTCTATAACATGTAGCAGCAAAAATAATATACACTATGGTTATAGCAGCAATACATAAAAATTCCAATAAGGACATAAAATGCTAACTGCCTCAAAGAGCCCCGATGTGCGTTTCGCATGCGAATTCCCACTGCTTTCTCAAGGGGCTAATGCACTGTAATCTGCCAGGATCTTAAGACATGTGATTGTGGTCACACATCCATGTATCCAACCAACAGAATCAATATATGCGCATTTGGAGGCCCATGCTCACCAAGCAACCACTAAGTGTCATGGTGTAGTGCACATGCGCGAGTGCGGGGACATGTCACCGTGGCTCCCAGCCATTGTGCACCCCCAGGAGGAGTAAAGGGCACATAGCCACAGGAAACGCATGCTCTCATTGATACCTATGAGCAGTAAATATATACAAAGTAAGAACAAAAGACCAAAAAATTTGCAAATCCGGCACATCCTGTGTAGTTAAAAAAGTATCTTCTTCTTTATTCAAAACATAGGGAAAATTTTAAAACATGGTTCCGAAGCACACACACCACGTGACCCTAACGTGTTTCCAATGCCCACAGTGTCCTTAGTCATAGGATAACACAATACATTACACGTGAGTATTTAAAACCACAAGCAACAAATCAAAGTGACACAATTAGTATAAAATACAAAAAAGAAAAAAGAAGAAAACAAAATATATATGGAGGAGAAAAACCTTTGTTTAAACTTCTCCAAATATTTTTAGTGTTACACAGTTTAGACTACTTGGATACAAAATACATACAAACATTGCAGAGGATTTTTCAATAAATATAGTAAAAATCATTGCTATGATTCAAGCCTATGGAAACATTTTTTTTCTTAATTTTTAAGTCCAATATACTTTTATAGGAACTGGATTTATTTTTACCGATTGCCTGCTCTTTCTGGAGCTTATATTTTGGTCAGAGCATAAAGCAAAGGAGAAAAATTGTCATCCTTATTCTAAAAAAGAAAGGTCCCCTGGATATAGAGAATTTTAATTATCGATATTTGAAAAATGATCTGCAATGTATATTTTCGATGTACTTCATCAAAGCCATGTTTGCATCCGTCTACATTTTTAACTATACAGGATGTGCCGGATTTGCAAATTTTTTGATGTTTATGTCTTCCCTGGTGGATTGTATCTGAGCACTCCATCACATGTGCAAACAACAATTCCACAATTAGGAACGTCAGCAGCTCCTTTCTATTTTCTGTCATCTCTAAGAACAAAAGACATTAATATAAGAAGTACATGCCAAATGATTAATAATAACATTTTTAAATCAGATCAGCAGACATGTGTGGGAATGCCCATGGGCTCACCACGCTAGCCTGCGATAACCAGAGGGAGGCGACCTAAGACATATATACATCCTAGGTCATGAACCGGTTAATGTCTTTTGTTCTTACCTTGTATATATTTACTACCCATAGGAATCAATGAGTGTATGTATTTCCCATGGCTATGTGCGCTTCCCTTCCTCAGAATTCCTGTTCCTGTGCATGCGTACTACACCTTGACACCTGGTGGGGAGTTGGTGATTGCTGGCTTCCGGATGCGCATGTGTGGCGCCCCTGAGGCTTCAGTCGCCACAGAGTATTGCACTCAACTTTGGGTGTAATGCTAAACCCAGTTCCTGAAGAGGTCAGTCCTGGTTTTACCACATTACACACTCCAATACACACCAGGTTGCCATGTTTCCACTGGGGACTGGGCTAGGGTAGGGTAATAAAGTGGTCGCCGACAGGGTGGCATTTACAGGATGCCCTCAACAGGGGCCCCAGTCCCATTAGCTTAGGACCTGGGAGGGGGAAGGTGCAGCCAGCAGGGGGAGTCAGGAGCCAACACAACAGTTAGGAGTTCTCCAGCAGGAGAGGAAGGGAGCAGTCACATTTCAGAGGTGCTCTGGTGGGAAGGAGAATAAAGGTCACACGATTGCCACGGGGAGAGTGAATCTGCTCCCCATGGAATCGACACCAAGCAGGGCAGCAGGACCCTAGGGAAGATCATACTTCACATTGGTTTTCCAGAATCTGCCTGGACAGGGAAAGTTTCAAGTTTCCCTGACCAAACAGCGCCCGACAGCACAGTGCCAGAGAGGATCCGTTGTCTTGCATCAAGCCAGACCCCATATCGGAACCGCGTCACCTGTATATAGGGACAAGAGTACATCTCGTGAAAACCTGGGTCCCCATGTAGCTTCAAGCCAGGGGATCCACAGACAGGCGTTACAAGAAGGAAATCCACTGAACGCCCAAACCGGACTGATCTCTAACGGGTTTGGGTTCGATGGAGCCCATCATAACAAGTAACTGGTATTACCTGGGTGAGCAGCACAGCACTAAAAGCGAGTAAACAACCTGGAACTGCAGCCATAGACTCTGACTCTTTATTACTGGTACTGTTACTCCGCGCCGCCATTACTACTCCCCTCATCATCCTCATCGGGGCCCGCTCCACCTGTGGGGAGCGATACCATCCACAGCTGCTACTACCATCTGCCCCGGAGGACAGTGACAGGAGCGGTGGCCCATTCCCTGACCGCACACTACAGGTGGCGTCACGACATTCACCTCACTACTACCCCCATCATCCTTTCCCAGCCATCTTCTGTACGCCTCGGGGCAACGGAGCCGGGCTAGGCCGCCCGTGACCGCGACAGTCGCCCGGCAATGAGTAGGTTAAATGCACCTGCCCCGTGGGGCACTACTCATGCACCGCATATATTGATTGGGATACATAGACGTCTAAAGATCCTGGCAGATTACAGTGCATTATCCCCTTGAGAAAGCAGAGGGACTTCATATGTGAAACACGCTTCGGGGCTCTTTTGAGCAGTTAGCATTATATGCACTTAATCAGGTGCTATTCATATTCATGCTCATTATAAATTCATTTGGAATTTTCATGTATTGCTGTTATGCCTATAGTGTCAATTACTTTTTGCTTCAACATATTATAGAGCGGGTATACTACTTTTTGGTGCATTATTCTTGTTTCTACCCTTTGTATGCCACATTCATTGTCTTTGACGATTTGTTATGTAATTGTGTGTAATAAAACTAATTATAGGAGCCCTTAAAATCCACTCTCCTCCTCTTTTCAACATGTACAGATAAATAACGTTTTTTCAATGTGAAAACACAGTGTTTCATTATTGATATCAATGCATAATATACTTGCCATCTATCAGTGGGTGCCAGCATACAAACTGCTATGTTTTATTTTTATGTCTTTGTAGTGGTATGCACCAATAAAAAAACAGTTATAGAACATGATGATAGAAAACATTTCAATTTTGTTGTAGGATTTTTCACCTTGAAATATACTGTGGAGATCTTGCCGCAATCCTTCCCCTTCTCCTCTTCTACTACAGAATAGAGGATGTGTTGTGCTGGGATTCGTGCATATGCCACTCGCTTGTTATTGCTGAACATCCATATGAGAACATCCGGAAGAGTGCACTGTGGCTGTAAAGCAATGAAATCATGTTAGGTCTTCCTTTTTGGCACAGGTTCTGCATAGCTCTGGAGATATATTGTGCGTGCTATTATATAGAATGCATTGTGCCACTGGAATATTTCAGAAAAAAATTAAAGATATCATAAAATTAAAGATGTTTTACAAAGCTGTGATATTGAGGACCTATCCCTGGGATAGATTAGCGGTATTATATTAGTGGGCATCTGACATCTGGCACCCCCACTGATCAGATGTTATCAGAGCCGAAATAACACTGCTCCGTACAAAGTGTAGTGGTCACTCTTGGTTCTACATCTACACTACTGTTTAAAGGGAATCTGTCAGCAGGGTTTTGATACTTCATCTGAGAGCAGTTTGATGTAGGCAAAGAGATCCTGAATCCAATGATGTATCACTTAAGATTACTGGGTGCAGCTGTTCTGACACAATCTGAATTTTTAGCTTTAGTCATGGAGCAGGGTCCAAAGGGCTGTCCCCGCCCAGACCAGGCCTACTCTAGAGATTGTACATTGACAGTGAGATGTCAATCACATGAGCTGGTGTATCTGACTGCCATACAGGGGTGTTTCTAGTTGTGTTATTATATGGGGTCTGTTGCTTAAACAAACATAGCAAAAAACCGAAAGCTCGACTGTGACAAAACAGGCATGCCTGAACTTCCTGTGTTTACCCTTGCAGCATGCTGGCTTCAGCTTACATAGCAAAAACCTGCTTACAGATTCCCTTTAAGTGAATGAGAGCTTAGCTGCAGCACCCAGTGTGTCGGGTGTCGGATACCCCCACTGATCTTATATTGACCCGAAAAATAAAGCACCAATATGTCAGTCCTTGACAGGGCCGCCATCAGGGCATTACAACCATGACTGGTGTATGGGGCCCAGTAATGGGGGCCTGGCCAGGCCCGAGATAATTACTTAGCTTTATCAAGCCCTGGGCTGGCCGGGTCCCCCCTTGTCATCAGGCCCACAGCAGAGGGGCCCGGCAGTGTCACTTCTGCCACTACACTGGCTAATTTGAATGCAAAGGGGTGGGGAATGCAAATTAGCCATGTTCTGATTCTGAAGGCAGGGTCAGTGGGGCAGAGCAGGGTGACAGCATGTCATCCATGCAGCAGTGTGATGAGGTCATCACTCTGCGACCTCATCACACTGCTGCAGGAAAGCAGAGCTGCAGAGAGGGTGAGAACTCAGCAGGGACAGGTAACCGCTCTGTGAACCGAAGAAAGGAGCAGGACAATTGCCGGGGGGTGGTGGGGGCCAACCGCTGCCTTACTTCATCTGGATGAATGACGGAATTCACACATGCAGCTGAAATGCATCAGAGCTCAGAGAGGACGCTGTGTGCCGTGCGAGTTGGGGAGGGTAAGTAAAATGTTTTGTTTTTTTCTTTTTGTGGCCCACAAATATGCCAGGAGGAGCCCAGGAAGAGAATCCATATACACCAGAATGTTCTCAGGAGGGAGATATTATATATATACCACAAGGGGCCCAGGATAGCTCTTGTATACCAGGATGGGGACAAATAAACTAGGATGGGGACATATATACCAGGAGTAGCTCAGAAAGGGGACCTATATACCAAGAGGAGGACATATATGCTATGAAGGGGACAAATAAACCAGGATGGGGACATGTATACTAAGATGGGCCCAGGAGGGGGACATATATACCAGGCAGGGCCCAGGATGGAGATATATATATACCAGGAGAATATGATGCAGAGGGGCAATGTGTGTGTGGGGGGATAGTATACAAAGGGTCTAGTATGTAGGGGTGATATACAGAGGGGTAGTGTGTGGGGGGTGATATACAGAGGGGCAGTGAGTGTGGAAGGATATTATAAAGAGTGGCAGCTTGTGTGTTGGGGATAGTACACAGAGAGGCAGCGTATGTGAGGGATTTTATACAGAGGGGCAGTGTGTGTGGGTGGATATTATACCAAGGGGCAGGGTGTGTGTGGGATATTGTATAGAGAGGCAGTGTGTGTGTGAGAGAGATATTATACAGAGGGGCAGAGTGTAGTGCCTGATAGGAGCCACAGACTCAGACTGGCTGTAAGGGTAATCTAGAGAAAAGCCACTCACAAAGCAGGACCCCAAGAACTCTGCAACCCTTTAACCCCTTTAAAGGGATTTGGAATTACACAGAGCCTCAGAGATCGCTACCTGTGGTAGATTGTAGTCCGTGGTCGTCAGGCAGGGTCAAAATCCAGGATATGCAAAACAGGAACAGAATCGGCAGGCAAGGGCGTAGTGAGGAGACAAAGCAGGGGTCAAATATGGAACTGGCAGCAAGGTACAAAAACGACAGGCAGGAGGGTAGTCAAACAACAAGCAAGGTCAGCGCACATGAATCACAATACAAACAGCACATGAGCCAGGAGAACAGAACTATCACTGGCAGTGGTCATGTGACAGGAGGGGGAATAAGAAGGGTGTGGTGTCTTCCCATAGCTTGCAGGTGAATGTTGGCCACTTCAGCCGGGAGACACACGCCACCTACCGTCAGCCAGTGGTACTGCAGGTTCCAGGGAAACCCAGCCTAGTGGTTGAGCGGAGCCTGTGCTCCGCAGAACCTCGGGCACCGACTCCTCTCCCATCACCAGCACTATCCATGGTGGGGACATGGTGTCGTCTGGCGATCGGAGCAGAAGTCGCAGGAGCGGACTCCGGTGGGGATGTGACACAGAGTTTGTGTGTGGATATTATACATAGGGGCAGTGTGGGAGAGATATTAAGGGGCAGGGTGGTATAGAGGGTGTATTATGAAGAGGGGTGGTGTAGAGGGTGTATTATGGAGAGAGGTGGTGTAGAGGATGTATTATGGAGAGAGGCGGTGTAGAAGATGTATTATGGAGAGGTGTGGTGTAAAGTGTGTATTATGGAGAGTGGTGGTGTAAAGGATATATTATAGAGAGGGGCGGTATAGAGGTTTTATTATGGAGAGAGGTGGTGTAGAAGGTGTATTATGGAGAGGGGTGGTGTAAAGGGTGTATTATGGAGAAGGGTGGTGTAGAGTGTGTATTATGGAGAGGGGCGGTGTAGCGTGTGTATTATGGAGATGGGCGGTGTAGCGTGTGTATTATGGAGAGTGGCGGTGCAGGGGGTGTATTATGGAGAGGGGCGGTGTAGAGGGTATATTATGGAGAGGGGCGGTGTAGAGGGTGTATTATGTAGAGAAGCGATATAGAGGGTGTATTATAGAGAATGGGGTTGTAGAGGATGTATTATGGAAAGAGGTGGTGTTGAAGCTGTGTTATGGAGAGGGGCTGTGTGTGGGAGGATATTATAGAGAGAGACAGTGTGTATGGGAGAGATATTATATGGAGGGGTAGAGGGTGTGGAGGGATATTATGAAGAGGGGTGGTGTAGAGGGTGCATTATTAATTTTCTGAGGGAAATACTTCATTTTCTGGATGGGGCCCTGAAATTCCTAGTGGCGGCCCATTTAAGGTTTCTCATAACCTTTCTAGCTGATACTGAATTGCATAAATTCAAACAATGACATTACAGTACAAAATTGGACTTGAAAGTAAAGAAGGGAATTTTGTTTACTTACCGTAAATTCCTTTTCTTCTAGCTCCAATTGGGAGACCCAGACAATTGGGTGTATAGCTACTGCCTCCGGAGGCCGCACAAAGTACTACACTTAAAAGTGTAAGGCCCCTCCCCTTCTGGCTATACACCCCCCCGTGGGAGCACGGGTCCTTCAGTTTTAGTGCAAAAGCAAGAAGGAGGAAAGCCAATAACTGTTTCAAAAACAAATTCAATCCGATAAACAATATCGGAGAACGTAAGTTATTAACATGAACAACATGTGCACCCGAAAAACAAATACCCTCAGAAAAACAGGGCGGGTGCTGGGTCTCCCAATTGGAGCTAGAAGAAAAGGAATTTACAGTAAGTAAACAAAATTCCCTTCTTCTTTTTCGCTCCTAATTGGGAGACCCAGACAATTGGGACGTCCAAAAGCAGTCCCTGGGTGGGTAAAATAATACCTCGCGATCGGGCTGTCAGGCAGCCCTTTCTTACAGGTGGGCCACCGCCGCCTGCAGGACTTGTCTACCTAGGCTGGCATCCGCCGAAGCGTAGGTATGCACCTGATAATGCTTGGTGAAAGTGTGCAGACTCGACCAGGTAGCCGCCTGGCACACCTGCTGAGCCGTAGCCTGATGCCGTAATGCCCAGGACGCACCCACGGCTCTGGTAGAATGGGCCTTCAGTCCAGAAGGAGTCGGAAGCCCAGCAGAACGGTAGGCGTGAAGAATTGGTTCCTTGATCCACCGCGCAAGGGTGGATTTGGAAGCTTGCGACCCTTTATGCTGACCAGCGACCAGGATAAAGAGTGCATCCGAACGGCGCAGAGACGCCGTGCGGGAAATGTAGATCCTGAGTGCTCTCACCAGGTCCAGCAGATGTAAACCCTTTTCAAATTGGTGAACTGGATGCGGACACCAAGATGGTAATGTGATATCCTGATTGAGATGAAAGGAAGATACCACCTTGGGAAGAAACTCTGGAATTGGACGCAGTACTACCTTGTCTTGGTGAAACACCAGGAAGGGAGATTTGCAAGATAACGCCGCCAGCTCTGACACTCTCCGAAGAGACGTGACCGCCACCAGAAAAGCCACTTTCTGTGAAAGCCGAGAAAAGGAAATCTCCTTCATAGGCTCGAAAGGTGGCTTCTGGAGAGCAATCAGAACCTTGTTCAGATCCCAGGGTTCCAATGGCCGCTTGTAAGGGGGAATGATATGACAAACCCCTTGCAGGAACGTGCGTACCTTAGGAAGTCGCGCCAGGCGCTTCTGAAAGAATACGGATAGCGCAGAGACTTGTCCTTTAAGGGAGCTAAGCGACAAACCTTTTTCCAACCCAGACTGCAGGAAGGAAAGAAAAATAGGCAATGCAAATGGCCAGGGAGAAACTCCCTGAGCAGAGCACCAAGATAAGAATATCTTCCACGTTCTGTGGTAGATCTTGGCGGAGGATAGTTTCCTAGCCTGTCTCATGGTGGCAACAACATCATGAGATAAACCTGAGGTCCCTAGGACCCAGGACTCAATGGCCACACAGTCAGGTTCAGGGCCGCAGAATTCAGATGGAAAAACGGCCCTTGAGACAGCAAGTCTGGACGGCCTGGTAGCGCCCACGGTTGTCCTACCGTGAGATGCCACAGATCCGGGTACCACGACCTCCTTGGCCAGTCTGGAGCGACGAGAATGGCGCAACGGCAGTCGGACCTGATTTTGCGGATCACTCTGGGCAACAATGCCAGAGGTGGGAACACATAAGGTAGTCGGAACTGCGACCAATCCTGAACTAAGGCGTCTGCCGCCAGAGCTCGGTGATCGTGAGACCGTGCCATGAAAACCGGGACCTTGTTGTTGTGCCGTGACGCCATCAGGTCGACGTCCGGCATCCCCCAGCGGCGACAGATCTCCTGAAACACGTCCGGGTGAAGGGACCATTCCCCTGCGTCCATGCCCTGGCGACTGAGAAAGTCTGCTTCCCAGTTTTCCACGCCTGGGATGTGAACTGCGGATATGGTGGATGCTGTGTTTTCCACCCACGTCAGAATCCGCCGGACTTCTTGAAAGGCTTGTCGACTGCGTGTTCCCCCTTGGTGGTTGATGTACGCCACCGCTGTGGAATTGTCCGACTGAATCCGGATCTGCTTGCCCTCCAGCCACTGTTGGAAGGCTCGCAGAGCAAGATAGACTGCTCTGATTTCCAGAACATTGATCTGAAGGGTGGACTCTCTCTGAGTCCACGTACCCTGAGCCCTGTGGTGAAGAAACACTGCTCCCCACCCTGATAGGCTCGCATCTGTCGTGACCACCGCCCAGGATGGGGGTAGGAACGACTTTCCTTTTGACAATGAGGTGGGAAGAAGCCACCATCGGAGAGAGGCCTTGGTTGCCTGAGAGAGGGAGACATCCCTATCGAGGGACGTCGACTTCCCGTCCCATTGGCGGAGAATGTCCCATTGTAGAGGGCGCAGATGAAACTGCGCGAAAGGGACTGCTTCCATTGCTGCCACCATCTTCCCTAGGAAATGCATGAGGCGCCTCAAGGAGTGGGACTGGTTCTGCAGGAGAGATTGCACCCCTGTCTGCAGAGAGCACTGCTTGTCCAGTGGAAGCTTCACTATCGCTGAGAGAGTATGAAACTCCATGCCAAGATATGTTAGTGATTGGGTCGGGGTTAGATTTGACTTTGAAAAGTTGATAATCCACCCGAAACTCTGGAGAGTCTTCAGTGCCACGTTCAGACTGTGTTGGCATGCCTCTTGAGAGGGTGCCTTTATAAGTAGATCGTCCAAATACGGGATCACGGAGTGACCCTGCGAGTGCAGGACAGCTACTACTGCTGCCATGACCTTGGTGAAGACCCGAGGGGCTGTTGCCAGCCCGAAAGGTAACGCTACGAACTGCAGGTGTTCGCTTTCTATAACGAAGCGTAGAAAACGCTGATGCTCTGGCGCAATCGGCACGTGAAGATAAGCATCCTTGATGTCTATTGATGCTAAGAAATCTCCTTGAGACATTGAGGCTATGACGGAGCGGAGAGATTCCATCCGGAACCTCCTGGTTTTTACGTGTTTGTTGAGCAACTTTAGATCCAGGACGGGCCGAAAGGACCCGTCCTTCTTTGGCACCACAAACAGATTGGAGTAAAAACCGTGACCTTGTTCCTGAAGAGGAACGGAAGTCACCACTCCTTCCGCCTTTAGAGCGGCCACCGCCTGCAGCAGAGCATCGGCTCGGTCGGGCGGTGGGGAAGTTCTGAAGAAACGAGTTGGAGGACGAGAGCTGAACTCTATCCTGTACCCGTGAGACAGAATGTCCCTCACCCAACGGTCTTTGACCTGTGACAGCCAAATGCCGCCAAAGCGGGAGAGCCTGCCACCGACCGAGGATGCGGAGAGAGGAGGCTGAAAGTCATGAGGAAGCCGTCTTGGTAACGGTTCTTCCTGCTGTCTTTTTTGGGCGTGACTGCGTCCGCCAAGAATCTGAGCCTCTCTGATCCTTTTGAGTCCTCTTGGACGAGGAGAATTGGGACCTGCCTGAGCCTCGAAAGGACCGAAAACCAGACTGACCCCTCCTTTGTTGGGGCTTGTTTTGTCTGTGTTGAGGTAAGGATGAGTCCTTACCCTTGGAGTGTTTAATGATTTCATCCAAACGCTCCCCAAACAATCGGTCACGAGAAAAGGGCAAACTGGTTAAGCACTTCTTGGAAGCAGAATCTGCTTTCCATTCTCTCAACCACAGGGCTCTGCGCAAAACCACGGAGTTGGCTGACGCCACCGCCGTACGGCTCGTAGAGTCCAGGACAGCATTAATCGCGTAAGACGCGAATGCAGACATTTGAGAGGTCAATGGTGCCACCTGCGGGGCAGATGTACGTGTGACCGAGTCGACTTGTATAAGCCCAGCTGAAATAGCTTGGAGTGCCCATATGGCTGCGAAAGCTGGCGCCAACGACGCTCCAATAGCTTCATAGATGGATTTCAGCCAGAGCTCCATCTGCCTGTCAGTGGCATCTTTAAGTGCCGCTCCATCTTCTACTGCAACTAAGGATCTATCTGCAAGCCTGGAGATTGGAGGGTCCACCTTGGGACGCTGGGTCCAACCCTTGACCACGTCAGGGGGAAAAGGATAGCGTGTATCTTTAAGCCGTTTAGAAAACCGCTTCTCAGGATAAGCGTGGTGTTTCTGGATTGCATCTCTAAAGTCAGCGTGGTCCAGAAAAGTGCTTAATTTACGCTTGGGATATCTGAAATGGAATTTCTCCTGCTGTGAAGCTGCCTCCTCCTCAGTAGGAGCTGGCGGAGAAATATCTAACATCCTATTGATGGACGCTATAAGATCATTCACTATGGCGTCACCATCCGGTGTATCCAGATTGAGAGCGGACCCAGGATCAGAATCTTGATCAGTTACATCCGCCTCATCACCCATAGATTCGTCCCGCTGGGATCCTGACCAGTGAGACGAAGTTGAGGGCCCCTCATAACGAGCCCGCTTAGGTTGTCTGGGACTGTCGTCCGAGTCAGAATCGTCACCCTGGGGTGCATGTGACACCCCCGGAGCTTGGAAGTGTTCCAGCTGAGGGGGACCAGGGAGCAATGATGCCACAGTGTCCATGGTCTGAGTTACTGGTCTAGACTGCAATGTTTCAAGAATCTTTGACATGGTCATAGACAATCTGTCAGCAAAAGCTGCAAACTCCGTTCCTGTCACCTGGACAGCATTCACAGGTGGTACACCCTGGGTCACGTCCAGCAGAGGCCCCGGCTGTGCAAGTTGCACAGGGACCGAGCACTGCACACAATGGGGGTCAGTGGAACCTGCCGGTAGAGCAGCCCCACATGCGGTACAGGCAGCATATAATGTCTGTGCCTTGGCACCCTTGCGTTTTGCGGACGACATGCTGTTGCCTCCTTGTAATCTAGGAGGGTATATAGCCGAGAATCACCAGCGACCGTACAGTACAAAGTATTTGCAAACACAAAATACTCAGTATACAAACGGCACAAGTGGGGGTGAGCCCTTGAGGGCTGCTTACCGCCCGCTGAACAGCGGGTATGAGGCCGTAGAATCCCGTGTCTGGGTCTCCCCGTCTCCCCTCTGCAGCTCAGCGTGCAGGCAGGAATGGCTGCCGGCGTTCTGTGAAGAGGGGCGGACCGTGGGCATGCCACAAACAAAGAGCGGGAAACTGCGTCCTACTGTGCCTGGTGTGAGGGCTGGAGTATGTAAAAAACGACTCCAGCCCTCAGCGCTGATGCTCTGTACAGCGTCCCGCCCTCCTCCTGACTGGCAGGTGCGGAGGCGGGAACGAACGAACTAGGCCGCAAAAGCCGGGGACTGTAGTAATAAGCGCGGCCGTGATATATGCACGGCCAGCGCGGAAGTCCCCGGCGCACCACAAGTCCCAGCCGCGTCGCAGTCCCAGCGGCCGGCGCGACCGTTCTCCCTGAGTCTACCCACTCAGCTAAGCTGAAGTGAGGAAATGGCACAAGCGCAGCAGCGCTGTTGTCCCCGGCGCACTAACACACCCAGCAATGCTGCGGTGTGTGCGCGCGTATGCACGGGGACACAGAGTACCTTGACGGAGCAGGGCCATGTCCCTGACGATACTCAGCTCCAAATCCAGCGGCTTCTCCAGGGGCTGCGGATGGAGCACGGTCTCTGTGCCTGGAGACCGGTAAAATCCCACTTCGCCCAGAGCCCTAATGGGGATGGGGAAGGAATCAGCATGTGGGCTCCAGCCTCCGTACCCGCAATGGGTACCTCAACCTTAACAAGCACCACCGACAGAAAGTGGGGTGAGAAGGGAGCATGCTGGGGACCCTTGTATGGGTCCTCTTTTCTTCCATCCGACATAGTCAGCAGCTGCTGCTGACTAAACAGTGGAGCTATGTGTGCGTGTCTGACCTCCTTCGCACAAAGCAAAAAACTGAAGGACCCGTGCTCCCACGGGGGGGTGTATAGCCAGAAGGGGAGGGGCCTTACACTTTTAAGTGTAGTACTTTGTGCGGCCTCCGGAGGCAGTAGCTATACACCCAATTGTCTGGGTCTCCCAATTAGGAGCGAAAAAGAAATTGTATTTTACAAACACATTTTTCTTTCCCACGAACACATTTTGGAAACCTTATTAACCATTAAAACTGCAATCCCAACAATTGGTTATATGCCTGTACAAATATTTCACTGCTGTGTAAAATCAATAAGAGCAAATCTCTACACAAACTCTCATGGGCAACACCAAAAGATCACACATCATTCATACGTTCAGTCTACACTAAAGGTTCAGTCAAATAGTTTTTTGAAGCTGGGACACACCGCGACTACTTAAAGGGTAAACGCACCTCTTTAGCCAGGAATCGAACCTTTGTTAGAATCTTCCTAGCATCATTGATCTTCTCTTTCACATTGTGCTTGGTTAGTTTCCGACTGGCTCTTATGGCCTGTTTAGCATAGAGGATCTGAAAAGAGAATGATATAATGGAATAACTTATGAAGGGTACAGTTCATATTAATAATTGGATCTCTGTGAAAAATTGCTTGGTATAACCCACTTAAAGAGAACCTTCCACCATGAAAATGAGCCCACGGCTGGGTTCACACAAGTGTATTATTTTGGCGGTAGGTCCAGTTATGCTAATGAGACTCTGATTTAATCATTTAAATCTCTGTTCTTTCTGGGATTTTGGTCAGTGGCAGTCCTATCAGTGATTGACCGCTTTCTCTCTATACACACTAATACAAAGGAAGCTGTTTCCATACAATTTCTGTTTTTTGTTTTGTTTTTTTTTTAAAAAAAAAGCCAGAAGTGTTGGCAAAGACATTTGGCGATTTTTTTTTTTGTCATTTTTTCAATGTAACACAGATCATATGAGTGGAACATAGTGAGAGAGGATATTGCCAACATAGTCCAACATATTTATTAGAATTTACAAGGTAAATAAGTATAATTTTTAGCAGACAAGTATGTGAACTCCCAGCTGGTGCAGATATCAGTTTATTTACACACAGATATTCCAAAATGTGGCCAATTGCTCTTTACTGAATTTTACTTAGCAAACTTCGGTTTAAGATTTGCATATGAAAAACCAGTCACAGTTTAAAAAACAAGCTGGGCACATGAAGAAAAGTCGAGGCAATAGGAGAAGAGTATACTGGGTGGCCTCCCTCTTGCTTCTCTTCAACCACTTGACTAATGTCTATTACTATCTGCATTGTGGACGAGACCTGTGAATCACGCTTTGCCAAGCAGGGAGAAGGTGCACTGCTAACTCTTTTCCTTGTGTCTGATTCATTTTCTGTGATGAGGGAGTATCACGAGTATGTCACAGCCTGATGTGATCTTGGGAGGGTCTGGGATCAGAAGGTAACAGCGTGTTGTTGATCACAGATCCGCTTTAGTGCCTGCTTGTTATTTACCATGAGTTGGAGCGTATTTACTTCATTACGGTACTGAAGGGCTTAAGGTTCATTTCTATCCTGCAGTGATCTAGCAGGTAGTTGTAATCTTAGCTGCAGCCACTCCCTTCTAGTATAAGTATCCAATCCTCACTCCTCCCTATGCCGGCTATAGCTCATACCTATACTGTCCACTTGAGAGGAGTCTCTAGAGAAAGCTGAGGTGTTGCTTCAGTTGCAGCTGAGAAATTCTGTGTTGTAGCACCCCACGGAACCTGCAGGGCATAACTTGTCACCAGGCCAGTGGTTTTGTGGGGTTGATATGAATGGCCTGACCCAGATCCATTGCCCCATCAGCTACAGGCAAAGAGAGAGTCAAAAGGGGGTGTTTGCTTTGCAGCGCCATCCATTGTGCGCGGCTAGGGATTACCCGCCACTGTGAGATGTCGCTCTCCTCCAGGGCTGATGTTACCGCAGCTCAGATAGTGCAGCGCCCCACAGGTGGCGCGAACCCCGGGGAGGATGGTGGTGACGGGGAAAGGGTCGTTTGCACCAAAGTGCGGGCCAGCAGCGCCGGCAAATCAGAGTCTCACACAGGGGCTGCGGTTCCAGGTGTTTTACTCACAGTTCGTGTGCTGCGCCCGCAGAGTACCGGTCATCACCATGATGGGCCTCAGCTGATCCCGGATGAAGTAGAGGTCACCACCGGTGTTGTAAAGCATGTGAGACCTTCCTCCTTGTGTCTTGTAGTGTGGATCCCTGTGGCGTGAAGCTACTTAGGGACCCCACTGTCCTTCGCTTTACACGATGTTTCAAATTATTATGCAAATTATATTTTTCTCTGATTTTCTTAAATGGTCAGTGCAAATGACAGTCAGTCTAATAAAAGTCATCACCCGTTAGAGTATACATCAAATTTTATTGAAGAAACCTCCCAACGATAACAGTATATTCTTCAAAATTAAAAAAAACTCAAAATGCACTGTTCCAAATTATTAGGCACAGTAGAGTTTCTAAACATTTTATATGTTTTAAAGAACTGAAAATGCTCATTTGCAGCATTAGGAGGTCACATTCACTGAAATAAAAAGCTATTTAAATCCAAAACATCCTAAAAGGCCAAGTTACCTGTTAACATAGGAACCCTTCTTTGCTATCACCTTAACAATTCTTGCATCCATTGAACTTGTGAGTTTTTGGAGACTTTCTGCTTGAATTTCTTTGCATGATGTTAGAATAGTCTCCCAGAGCTGCTGTTTTGATGTGAACTGCCTCCCACCCTCATAGATCTTTTGCTTGATGATACTCCAAATCTCTATATCTCTATAGGGTTGACGTCAGGAGAAGATGGTGGCCACGCCATGAATTTATCTCCTTTTATGCCCATAGCAGCCAATGACACAGAGGTATTCTTTGCAGCATGAGTTGGTGCATTGTCATGCATGAAGATAATTTTGCTTCTGAAGTTACATTTCTGCTTTTTGTACCATGGAAGAAAGTTGTCAGTCAGAAACTCTATATACTTTGCAAAGGTCATTTTCATACCTTCAGGAACCCTAAAGGGGCCTACCAGTTGTCTCCCCCTGATTCCGGCCCAAAACATGACTCCTCCACCTCCTTGCTGATGTCGCAGCCTTGTTGTGACATGGTGACCATCCACCAACCATGCACTACTCCATCCGTCTAGACAATCCAGGGTTGCTGAACACTCATCAGTTACAAAGACTGTTTGAAAATTAGTCTTCATGTATGTCTGGGCTCACTGCAACCGTTTCTGCTTGTGAGCACTGGTTTGGGGTGGCCGAATAGTAGGTTTATGCACCACAGCAAGCCTTTGAAGGATCCTACTCCTTGAGGTTCGAGGGACTCCAGAGGCACCAGCAGCTTCAAATATCTGTTTGCTAATTTGTAACGGCTTTTCAGCAGCTGCTCTCTTATTTCGATGAACTTGCCTGGCAGAAACCTTCCTCATTCTGCCTGTATCAGCACGAACACGTATGTGCTCAGAATCAGCCACAAATCTCTTCACAGTACAATGATCATGCTTAAGTTTTCGTGAAATATGTAATATTTTCATCCCTTGTCCAAGACATTACACTATTTGATGCTTTTTGGCAGCACAGAGATCCTTTTTCTTTCCCATGTTACTTGAAACCTGTGGCCTGCTTAATATTGTGGAACATCCAGTTTTCCTTTTATTGGTCTCACCTGGCAAACTAATTATCACAGGTATCTTAGATTGATTTCAGTGATCCAAAGAACCCTGAGACATAATACCATCAATGAGTTTCATTGGAAAAAAAAACAAAACGCTATGACACTTAAATTCAGTTTGCATAATAATTTGGAACATGGTGTAGCTGCCGTCACGTACACACGCAGCGCGAAACTTGTTATGCATCCTACCGTGGCCATGGTTCCTGTCTCTATCTGCTGCTGTGCCCCGGGACTTTTGGTGGTGGGCAATGGGACGTGAAATCCCCTTTCCGTGCAGATTTGTTAGAGTCCATGAAGATTCCCCTAACCGAGGGCTCTGCACCCTGACTGGCGCCGGTCCCGAAGGGGCTGTTGGGGCTCACCCTCTGGTTACCGACAGAACTGGGTCATCTCCTGCGTCTATCTCAGTCTGCCCGGCACCCGATCGGCCCCTCTGGAGGGAGCCGTTCGGCATCCAGCCAGAGGCCTTGCTCTGCTCTGCCTCAAGCTGTTCTCTCTCCTGCATCTAAACTGCTCTGAGGTAAAACTCCTTCTGAAGTGAAACTAAGTGTGTTCGCTCACTTGCCAGGCAGCCCCCACCTTTTTGATGACTCATCCTGCCCGGGAATTTCCCAGCCTGGCTTCCTGAGTAATGTAAGTGTTGGCTCACTAACTGGGTGTTTATGTAAGTGTATTGTTTACGCTCGCCTCAGGTTAGTGTGAAGTGGTAACCCCACTCCCCTCTCCCTAGCACTAGGGCCTTCTGTTATATTGTTACCCTGCTGTTGCCACCATCCTACGCCATTCGCCGGGTGTCTTCTTGGACCTGGCACGACAGGTGCAGTCACATCGTGACAGAGAGCCTGTCAGGATTTTATGTTATTCTGGTACTGATAGGTTCCAAATAAGTAATAATAGAAATAGGGCTAAGTTAGTGGAACAGTTCTTAAAATGCGGTGTATAAATTACATCTAATGGTAACACTTTTTTTATTGCCTTATTTCTAGTCTCCTTGTTGGTTTGTTTGTCCACTTTATAGAAACCTGTAATTCTTTTTATGTCTTAAGCAGACTTACAATATTGTGAGGAAGAGATTTCATCCTGCATTGATCAAGGTTGTTTGGCCGAGACATAGTTTTCTTTCCGGCATGGATAGAAAATTGCCTGCAAATATAACATTGATACCAAAATGAGTTATTAACTCTATACCATTCATCAAGATCTACAACAACAAAACACACCAACCATCGCCAGAGCAATAGTGTTCAGATCAACATATCCACTGCGGAGACACCATCACGTGTTTCTCAACGCAGTGATTCTAGAGCATTGCCACCTGGGAAGTATGCAAATAAGAAAGCCGCGGAGACACCATCACGTGTTTCTCAACGCTGGCAGGAAACTAGCCAGGTCTTTCACCGGGAAGGAACAACCACGGGAAGGGCAGTCTCCAGTCAAGGAGACCACCTATACCAAACATGGTATCCATCCACAGACAGCCGGGTCTGTGGATGGATACCATGTTTGGTATAGGTGGTCTCCTTGACTGGAGACTGCCCTTCCCGTGGTTGTTCCTTCCCGGTGAAAGACCTGGCTAGTTTCCTGCCAGCGTTGAGAAACACG
Source organism: Anomaloglossus baeobatrachus (assembly GCF_048569485.1). Classification (NCBI taxonomy): domain Eukaryota; kingdom Metazoa; phylum Chordata; class Amphibia; order Anura; family Aromobatidae; genus Anomaloglossus; species Anomaloglossus baeobatrachus. The sequence goes on along the minus strand of NC_134357.1, from coordinate 349,679,767 downwards.
TGATGGTGTCTCCGCGGCTTTCTTATTTGCATACTTCCCAGGGGGCAATGCTCTAGAATCACTGCGTTGAGAAACACGTGATGGTGTCTCCGCAGTGGATATGTTGATCTCCCTAAGGTCAACAATGCTTGCTTAAGTAGTCTTATACTAGGCATTGCCCCCACTAGCCAGATTCCTACTCCACACTGATGAGGGGCAAATACCCCGAAACGGCTGTCTGTGGATGGATACCATGTTTGGTATAGGTGGTCTCCTTGACTGGAGACTGCCCTTCCCGTGGTTGTTCCTTCCCGGTGAAAGACCTGGCTAGTTTCCTGCCAGCGTTGAGAAACACGTGATGGTGTCTCCGTGGCTTTCTTATTTGCAATAGTGTTCAGAGACCCCCTGAAATGTAAGTGAAGATTTCAACTGAAATTGGATATCAGGAGATTTCATGGTAAAAACTGCATAACAATATTAGATAGATCACATAGACCTGACAAATCTCATGTACTTATTTTGAAAACCCATGTGAGAATGGTTGTATAATTATATAAGTGTAAACTCAGTCATCGCCCACCTAGCCTGATTAACTGCTCATTACTGTCCCTCCTCTGCATCAGAGAACTAAGCATCTCACAGTGCTCAGTGCTGGGTGGGAGAAGACTACGCTGAGACCGCTTTATCTCTGGTGAGACTCAAAACGTTAATTTTGTTATCTAAATTATACAGCCATTCTGACATGGATTTTTCAAAGTAAGTTCACCAGTCTCCTCAGGTCTGGGTTATACAGTATTTAATAATGTACCGTACAGACCAAAAGTTTGGACACACCTTCTCATCTCTAGAACAACTGTTAAGAGAAGACTTTGTGCAGCAGGCCTTCATAGTAAAATAGCTGCTCGGAAACCACTGCTAAGGACAGGCAAGAAGCAGAAGAGACTTGTTTGGGCGAAAGAACACAAGGAGTGGACATTAGACCAGTGGAAATCTGTGCTTTGGTCTGATGAGTCCAAATTTGAGATCTTTGGATCCAACCACCGTGTCTTTGTAGAAAAGATGAACGGATGGACTCTACATGGCTGGTTCCCACCGTGAAGCATGGAGGAGGAGGTGTGATGGTATGGGGGTGCTTTGCTGGTGACACTGTTGGGGATTTATTCAAAATTGAAGGCATACTGAACCAGCATGGCTACCACAGCATCATAGAGCGGCATGCTATTCCATCCGGTTTGCGCTTAGTTGGACCATCATTTATTTTTCAACAGGACAATGACCCCAAACACACCTCCAGGCTGTCTAAGGGCTATTTGACTAAGAAGGAGAGTGATGGGGTGCTACGCCAGATGACTTGGTCTCCGCAGTCACCAGACCTGAACCCAATCGAGATGGTTTGGGGTGAGCTGGACCGCAGAGTGAAGGCAAAAGGATCAACAAGTGCTAAGCATCTCTGGGAACTCCTTCAAGACTGTTGGAAAACTATTTCCGGTGACTACCTCTTGAAGCTCATCAAGAGAATGCCAAAAGTGTGCAAAGTAGTAATGAAAGCAAAAGGTGGCTACTTTGAAGAACCTAGAATATAAGACGCATTTCAGTTGTTTCATACTTTATGTATTTCATTCCACATGTTTTCATTTATAGTTTTGATGCCTTCAATGTGAATCTACAATTGTCAGAGTCCTGAAAATAAAGAAAACTCTTTGAATGAGGAGATGTGTCCAAACTATTGGTCTGTACTGTATACAATACAGTGCCTTGCAAAAGTATTCACCCCCTTGGGTTTTTACCTATTTTGTTACATTACAGTCTGTGTTTAAATATTTTTGTTATTCAATTATTCAATTTGTGTGTGATGCATTCACACTAAATAGTCTAGGTTGGGGAAGTGAGATGAAAAAAATAGGCAAAAATTACATTTATGGGATGAAATAAATAGAAGTTGCCTTGTGCATATGTATTCACCCCTTTTGCTATGAAGCACCTAAAAAAGTCTGGTGTAATTAATTACCTTCATAAGTCACATGTGTAGTGAAAGGAAGTCCACTTGTGTGCAATCTAAGTGTCACGTGGTCTGTCAGTCTTTACACACGTTTACTGAAAGACCACAGGAACTGCAATACCATTAAGCAAGAGTTACCATTAACCAAACAACACCATGAAGACCAAGGAGATCTACAAACAAGTCAGAGACAAAGTTGTTGCGTAGTACAAGTCAGGGTTGGGTTCTAAAGAAATATCCCAATCTCTGATAATCCCCCCCGAAGCAACATCAAATCCATCCTCATAAAATGTAAAGAACATGGTACCACAACAAACCTGCCAAAAGAGGTTCAACCACCAAAACTCTCAGCAGGGGCAAGGGGGAATTAATCAGAGAGGCAGCATAGAGACCAAAGGTAACCCTGAAGGATCTGCAAAATTTTCCAAGCAGAGACTGGAGTATCTGTCCATATGACCACAATAAGCCATACACTCCATAGAGGTGGCATTTATGGAACAGTGAGCAGATAACAGCCTTTATTTACAGCAAAAAATTGGAAGGCTCGTTATAATTTTGCCAAAAGACTTGTGGGAGACACCCAAATATATGGAAAAAGGTGCTGTGGTCAGATGAGACTAAAATTGATCTTTATGGCCCCCAAGTTAAACGCTGTTTACCGCCAAATCAACACAGCTCATCACCCCAAGAACACCATCCCCACAGTGAAATATAGTGGAGGCAGCATCATAGTGTAGGAATGTTTTTGCCAGCAGGGACAGAGAAAATGGTCCGAGGTGAGGGGAAGATGGCTGGTGTGAAATACAGGGATATTCTTGAGCAAAACCTGTATCAGTCTGTCAGTGATTTGAGACTGGGGTGAATATTCACAGTGCAGCAAAACAATGACCCAATATATACTACAAAAGCAACACTCAAATGGTTTAAGTGGAAATGTGTAAATGTATTGGAGAGGCCTAGTCAAAGCCTAGACCTTAGTCCAATTGAGAATCTGTGATCAGACTTGAAGATTGCGGTTCACCAAAGGAAACCATCTAACTTGAATAGCTGAAGCAGTTTTGCTTTGAGGAATGGAGAAAATCCCAGTGGCAAGATGTGGAAAGCTCAGAGAGACATATCCCAAGTGACTTACAGCTGTAAGGAGGCACAAAGTTCTGACTTTAGGGGGGTGAATAGTTATGCAAACTGACGTTTTTAGTTATTTTTGTCTTATTTGTTGTCTGGTACTGTCATAATCATGCTCTGCTGGCCCGCCGTCCTGCAAAGCTAGTTTCTAGCATTTGCTCTCCGGGACGGTCTCCTGCAGGGCTGGCTTACCCTTTTTGTCACCTCCGGTTTTTTGGCTTCTCCCTGACCCTGGGGGAGGGGTCCTCCGGTCCTCGATTTGACCCCCCTCCACTTTATTATGGAGCCGACCCTGCTGCAGCGCTGCTATTGATATGTCTGGTTTTGGCAAGTACTCGGCTCTGATGTGCTCGTGTCTTCCATGATCCTGTCTCGCTACCGCTCCCCTCCTCCAGCTCTCCCGACTTCCTCCCTCTGCCTGTGTCTGCATTCCCTGACCTCCTCGTGACCCCCTCCATCTCATCCCCTTATTTTATTCTGCTCTTCCCGGTGTTCTGTCCTTCTCCCTCCGTTTACCTCCCTCTGTGTTACCCACCTTCTCCTCTCATTCCCATCCCGGTTAATTAGCTCATCCCTTCCTACTGACTGACTCCCTTTGTGTAGGCCTCTGTCTCTGTTTTCCCTTTTGTCCTGACGTTACCTTTCAGTGCATTGACTTTGGCCTGTTTGATTACACTCGTCTAGGTTCTGCGCCACCTATGGTTTTCTCCTATTAGTTCCTATCTGGTTGTGCTTGGGCGACACCTGGTGGTTCAGCCCTGAACTGCATCAGGTTAGCATCACAGGTTCACAATAAAAAGAAAAACAAATATTCACAGTCGTAGGCATGTTCTTTACATGAACTGATGCAAACCATCAAAAAAACAACAGTAAAATTCAAGGTTGGGAGGTAGCAAAACAGAACAAATGCCAAAAGGGATGAATACTTTCACAAGGTACTGTATGTATCATGAAATCTCTTAACAAATGAATTGTAAGCAACCCTCTAAATGTTTCTATATATACAATGTGTAATAGCAATAGGAATGTCTGTCTTTTTAAGTAGGCCTTCTATCTTCTTGTGTTACCATATAAAAAGCTATCACGACATAGATCACTATAATGATATTGGTGTCTATATTTGTCCAATATTTTTTCGATTACTATTATTGTCTATTTCCTAACAAAATACTAGTATAGCAATAACAACAGCAATCAGAATAGGAGCAACAGCATAGGCAGACTTGAATCTGGAGTAAAAATATATCTGAATGGGATGGATATGTGTTTAGAAATGATGGATTCGGGATTCTTATGATATAATGAAGTGTAAGGAAGGCAACATAATTTTGCTATGATATTGGTTATTAGTAACTGGTAAAGACTAATGTATACCAAAAAAAGGTTACGTTTATAATTTTGGCATTTTCATAAAAAATAAAAAGTAATTTACTTGCAACCGGCAACAAATTCCTCAAAAACTTGTTTTAGACGAATTTCTGGTTTTGATTTGGGTCTTCTTGTCAACATCTCCACCTCATCAAGTCCATGGTCCTGTAAGAAATGGCTAGAATCTTAACCTGGGCATACATATTAGCTCTATATCGGGTGAAGCTGCCGGTTTTGGTGACATTGGCCAACCTTAATGTGTATGTAGGCCAAGATTAGAATTCTGCAGTTACAGTTCAAAAGGCCAGTGCTTTGTTTCTTGGGATTTTAAGCTTCTACCATAGGTGCCTGGCTGTCGGCTAGGATCCACTTCCTATTGAAAATACAGGTGCACTTGGCAGAATGGAATATACAGGCGAGTATTGGTGGGGATAAGACAACTATCTAATGTGTATGACCAACGTTACAAATTCAGTGACTGAGGATGGACATTAAGAAGGATTCTTTCAAAATTCTTTTCAACTTTTCATCACTCACTATAGAATCATATACATAATGAAAGGCATATTATGGTAGAGTTATTTTGCTTTGGGATGACTATCCCATAATAAATGATCCCTTGATAGATCGTTTGGACGCCAGTCATCTCTGCCACCTCTCATACACAGGAGAGCTCAATCGGATGAGTGCTCCTCTGTTACAGAGGATTGATAGTCCAAAATTGGACACACCAGATCAATATCTCCTTCTAAACGCCCCGTCACACACAGAGATAAATCTTTGGCAGATCTGTGGTTGCAGTGAAATCATGGACATATTGTTCCATTTGTACACAGCCACAAACCTGCCACTGATTGTCCACAATTTCACTGCAACCACAGATCTGCCGCAGATTTATCTCTGTGTGTGACAGGGGCTTAAGATAAATGGTCCCGGAACACATCAGCATGTCAGACAAACATTAGTCTAATAATTATGGGGGGCTCAAGAGTTTCTTTAATTCACCGATTGGGTACTAAAGGAATTGCAGTGTATAAAGAAGGGTTTGATGTTGGGAACTTTTTTTCTTACCAGCCGCTCAGCAATCTTTACTATCCAGTTGCTATTGTACAACCTCCAGCTGTGGTCCTCCCAGTAGCTCCACACATGTAAACAGGGTCTGTCATTGCCCAATTGTATAAAACAGTAAGAACTGTAAACAGATAAGTCAATTATTCAATAATAGGACATACAGTATATGATATATTGCCTAGATTTAGATGCTGTTGCATTAGTACCAATTTAGTACTTATTTCGCAATGTAATGCTATCCATAAATATCACCCTCATGCTTCTTACTATTCCACAAGAATACTGCATTTCCCTAATATTAAATGTTTTCCTATAGGTATGCCAAAAGTTGCATAAACACAACGGTAGAAAGTCGACAAAACCCACCAACTTATGGAAAATTGGTCGACTATCATATGCGGATGAGAGCCTTCCAACTATCCCCAACAAATGTTAGCGGAAACGTAATGGGCATTCGTGTGGAGGGGGTGTTCAGAATATCTGTTGGCTAGCAAATCAAGTATTATAAGCTTATATTACTCGTCTGGTTCTGTACGATTTGGCTTCTTTGGAGAGGTTAAAGACTTGATGCTTTGCTGATTTGTGATTGGCTCTTCCTCAAGTTCATCTTCTGAACCTGTGTCAAGCAGACCTTGGCGCTCTTCAGGGACTCCATTACCTTTCTTTTTGGATGATTTTGTAATTATTTCTGCTGTTTTTCCATAGTTTCCTGTAGATAAGGAGTAGAAAAATGAATTAGATAAAGATAATAAAATATACTGGCAAAAGAATCGGTACTGATAATGGGCATCTGAATATACTATAGCTACCTATTATTATAAACTACAATAAGCTATTTGGTGTAATAGTATTCATTTTAAAGGTCAACCATAGTTTTAAAAGGGTTTTCCAATACTATTGTTCAGATGACCTATCTTCAGGATAGCTAATCAATATCAGATCAGTTAGGGTCTGACCCCTGGCACCCCTTCCCCTCCTATTAGTTGCTCCCAAGTCTGACAGCTGCCGGATGCAAACAATGCATGAATCAAGATACTGCAGATCAGCTCCTATTTTAATAACAGACTTGACATCATTACGATAGGTTATGGATATAATAGTCCTGAAAATTCTTTAAAGACCTTGTCTTCCAGTTCGAAGGCAATTGGTTTAGTTAAGCCTCCTCTAACCCAGCTGACACAGATGCATATTCGTGAGTATGAAAGTTTAATCTAGAATAGATTAAAGAGGAAGTGTTCAATATGCACATGTATATACCGTCATGGCCGAGAGTATTGGCACCCTTGATATTGTATTATTGATAAGTATTTGTCTCAGAAAATTATTCCAGTTACATATGTTTTTTATACACATATCTATTTCCTTTGTGCATATTGGAACAACACACACACAAAAAAAAACCAGGAAAAAAAAAATAAATTGGACATAATTTCACTCAAAACCCCAAAAATGGGCATGACAAAACTTTTGGCACCAAAATTGTGGGTAAGCAACTTTATTTCAAGCATGTTCTGCTCTTTCAAATGTACCTGTGGCAAGTAACAGGTGTGGGCAATATAAAAATCACAACTATGACCAGATAAAAAGGGGTGAAGTTGACTGAATCTTTACATTGTGTGTCTTTGTGTGCCACACTAAGTATGGAGAACAGAAAGAGGAGAAGAGGACTGTCTCAGGACTTGAGAACCAAAATTGTTGAAAAATATCAACAACCTCAAAGTTACAAGTCCATCTCCAGAGATCTTGATGTTCCTTTATCCACGGTGCTCAACATAATCAAGAAGTTTATAACCCATGGCACTGTAGATAATTTCCATTGACATAGACGGCAAAGAAAAATTTAGCAAAAATTGCAACGCAGGACAGTCTAGATAGTGGATAAGTTGCCACAAACAACTTCCAAAGACATTTAAGCTGTCCTGCAGACTCTAGATGCATCAGTGTCAGCTCAATCTGTCAACATTTGAATGAAATTAAATGCTATGACAGGAGACCAGTCTCTGCTGACACAGAAACATAAAAAAGCTAAACTGCAGTTTGCCAAAATGTACAAGCAAAACTCCTGGGAAAGTGTCTTGTGGAGCTTTTTGGTAAAGCACATTATTCTACTGTTTACCGAAAACTGAATGAGACCTACAAAGAAAAGAACACAGCACCCACAGTCAAATATGGTGGAGATGCACAGATGTTTTGAGGTTGTTTTGCTGCCTCTGGCACGGGATGCTTTGACTTTGTGCAAAAAATCAAGAAATCTGAAGATTATCAAAGAATTTTGGGTTGCAATGTAGTGCCCAGTGTCAGAAAGTTGGGTTTCTGTTCTAGGTCATGGGTCTTCCAGCAGGACAATGACCTCAAACACACTTCAAGAAGCACCCAGAAATAAGTGGAAATAAAGTGCTGGAGAGTTCTGAAGTGGCCAGCAATGAGTCTGGATCTAAATTGCATTTAACACCTGTGAAGAGAGCTTAAAATTGCTGTTGGGAGAAGGCACCCTTCATATGAGAGACCTGGAGCAGTTTACAGAAGAAGAGTGATCCAAAATTCCAGTTGAGAGATGTAAGAAGCTTGTTGATGGTTATTGGAAGCGATTGATTGCAATTATTTATTGCAAAGGATGTACAAAAAAGTAATACGTTGAGGGTGCTAACAATTTTGTCTGTCCCATTTTTGGAGTTTTGTGAGAAATTATGTCCAATTTGCCTTTTTTGCTCTGTTTTTTTTGTGTGTGTTGTTCAAATACACACAAAGGAAATAAACATGTATATAACAAAACAAATAATAGCAATCATTTTCTGGAACAATTTCAAAGGTTCAACCCTTTTGGCCATGACTGTATGTGTATGTATGTGTATTAATACACACATGTATTTTAGCTACATGCATTCCTGTGGGAAAGAAGTATTCAGTTCCCCAATGTTTGTGGTAATTTATGGAAACTATTGCCCATTGTTTTTATTAGCTCCCTAATGTTTGCAGTAGTGTAGAAAACTATACAAACACTATTGTTAGTGGTATCTAGTGCCCCTGTAAGGGTACTTTCACACTTGCGTTAATTACCTTCAATCACAATCCGCCCTTTTGGAAAACAGCGGAATCCGTTAACGGATTCCGCTGTTTCCCATAGACTTGTATGGATGACGGATTGTGCCAAAAGTACCTGCGTTGCTTTCGCTGGCCGACGCTGCGTTGCTTCCACCGGGCAGAAGGAACGCAGCATGTAACTTTTTTTGAGCGGCGGAATACCTGTTTTTCACTGCGCATGCTCATTTATTTTTTTTTTAATCACAGAAACTTTATTTTATCTCTCGGTGGCCGAACGCTCAGCTGAGCGCCCGGCAGCCGGCTATTCAGAGCGCTCAGCTGATCGCCCAGCAGCCGGCTTTTGAGAGCGATCAGCTGAGCGCCCGGCAGCCGGCTATTGAGATTGAGATCTATATTTTGTATTAGTGTTGTAGTAAAATACTATACTGTAGACTTTTATGTGTATAATACATTTTCATTATTATTAGTATATGATTTTGTCTCATTTTAGTCAAGGTTCATATAATTACTAAAGAGCAGATAGAGCATAGAGAAGCGTTAAGGCACAGTTCAATAATAAATATTGGATTGCCATAATATGAACAACTAATGTCGACCCTTTAACAGTTGCTCTACAATATCTCTAGAGAATCAACCCCAATTTTAAGGCCACATTCACACTCCATTCCTCTCCCCATTCAGTGGTCCTGTTGGGGCTTCCGCCCAAACCCTCTGCAAAATAGGTTGACGTATAACCCGACAGGGCCACTGACTATAATGGTCGTGCACCATTTTCGGGAGTATATGCCTATTGGAGGCGGACACCCAGACATAGTAGACTGCATCTGGGTGTCCGCATCCAATAGGTGTATACGCTTGAAAATGGGAACGACAGAGCACACGGTGAATTCGTCGGCACCATTATTATCAGTGACCCTTTAGGCTAATACATCCAAATCCCATTTTGCGGGGGTTTTGGACAGAAGCCCAATTGGCACCACTGAACGTGAGGAAGAATGCAATGTGAAACAGGCCTAAGGCAGTTGAAATACTGAAGATGATATAGTAGCTCTTGAAAAGTCTGTACAGTTACAAAGTTTATAAACTTCTATGAATTTCTTTAAATTGATGGAAATAAAATGTTGGTGTAATTGCAGCAGTCTATAGACTTACCTATGGAAATTTCAAATTTCACAGGTTTGTTCCCAATATTTGGGTCAATCATTGTCACTTCAAATAGTACTCCAAATAGAAGGAATTCCTCCTTTACACCCACTGCATTCTACAGAACAATGGACACGAAAATTAGAGGCCAGATCATTATGTTTGATGAGTTAATGATAAGACCCTTATCTCAGAAATAGCATTAGGAATAATTAAGCTGTTCTATAATGATGAAGCTTGAAAAATCTGAAGTTTGAACGTCCTATATACATACCTCTGGCATGGGAAGGATATCATCCACTTCTACTGTGACTACATTAGGCTGCTCATTGTTCTCTTCCTCTTCTTCTCCTTCAGCATTCTCAGCAGCTGCACTTTCTTTCTCTTTTTCTTTTGCCTTTTTGCTTTTCTTTTTCATTTTCAGCTTACTGAATGCATCTTTAAGAGCTTGAAGTGGCTTCTTTTCCTGGATATTGTTGTTAGTAAAAATCTCCAGAGTGACAGCCACAAGAATACGACCTCGGTAGAATATTCCTTCGCCAAGTCCTTCATTCAAATCCTTGTGTACATCTCTCAAAGTGTAATTTTGTGGCGAGCCATAGAGGTTGACCCATGATGGACCAAATGTGGGGTTAAAGCCAGCTAAAAATTAAAATTGTAGACTTAACACATATATTTGTGAAGCTGATATGTAATAATTACTAATATTATTTAATATAATGTCATTTTGTTTTGTTTTCTTTAAGTTTCAAACATTATGGTAATTTAAAGGGGTTTTCCAAAATTAAGAAATTCATGAAGTATCCTTAGTATTTAATAATTGACGGTTTGGCCCAAGAACCTGCAGTTCTTCAACTTAAGTGGCTTAAAGGGATTCTGTCATCAGGTTTTTGACACCTACTCTGAGAGCTGCATAATATAGAGACAGAGACCCTGATTTCAGTGATGTGTCACTTACTGAGGTGCTTTCTGTAGTTTTGATAAAATCACTTTATTAGCAAGAGATTGTCACTAGAGGACTAGTAAACTTGCTGCCAGATATTCCTCCATATTCATAATCTCTGTATAACTCCACCCCCTACTCTGATTGGCAGATTTTTGCCAATGAACAGAGTACACAGAAAATTGCTAACTATTGTGTCGGCGAAGTTATACAGAGCTCAACACTGAGAAAAAAAACAAAACGAAGGTGACGCCGAAACGTGCACGTCGGGGTTGGCGTCACATCTTTCCACAGGTCCTCTCTGCCCAAATAATTTTCCTCATTTTATGTTCAGGAGGTTATTAGGGATGATGAAATACCTCAAATATTCGGCTTCGCGAATATTTTCCGAATAGGTCGCCCCTATTCAACTATTCACAAATATTCGATGCGCATTGTAAGTCTATGGGAAACCCGAATAACAACTATTCGGAACTATTTGGGCTTCCCATAGGCTTACATTGCGCATTGAAAATTCGCATAGCTGCGAGTTATTCGTCGAATATTTGCGAATCCGAATATTTGAGGTATTCGATCATTCCTAGAGGTTATCTATTTACCTTTTTCTGTTTACTACCTTGCTTTCTGATCCACCGCAGCAGAATATGCTATTGCCATAACTATCTCGTCTCCCTCTATACTATGTCTTGTGCCATAGCTATATAATCTTCTTTTATACCATACCTTGTGCAGTTCTATAGCACATTAACATTATCAGTATTCTCCATTTACAATACAGTGGTATGTTTTGAGGCCACAGTTGATTTATTATTTTTCTTCAGTATAAACATTTTCGTTTGCACATGTTTCTGTCATATTGCTGCTTTGGATAGTACATAGTAACACTTTAGCTGCTTATATCTACACTTATAGCATATATTCTATTTCATTATTTTTACATCCTACGTGCTTACTTAATAGTGCTGGTTTCTCTGTCCTGCCATTACACAGTTGTATTGACATTTACTATTTGCATATAATATACTTTATTCTGCATGCATAAGATCAGCCTCTCATTTCATCTACATTTGATTGTCTTGTTCGTTCCTATCTACTACTTTTCTTCCTCCTGCATATATTTGTACCTTACATTTTTGCAGAATACCTGTGCTTGATTTCGATATTTTTACACTACATGTGATGCCCTCTTTCTTTAGTTCAACTGCCGGTTGGCAGTCATTATTTTTAATCAATAAAATTGTTATTTTTGACCTACTCTGTTTTCCTTCAATTTTTTGTTCTAAAATTTTGGTGCCTTTCAGAGCTCAACACTGGTAGATCTGCAGAAGATAACAGTGATTTTATCAAAGGCGCAGCAAGCACAAGCAGCCCAGTAAGTGATACATCGGTGGAATCAGGGTCTCTGACCCTACATCATGCTGCTCTCTGATGGGGTAGCAAAAAATCTGACAGATTCCCTTTAAATGTTTTAGTGATCACAAAGTACAAAAGAATTAGACTTTTATGATCAAAAACTGGTTTTGTCTGTACTTAACAATATTGAAAAAAATATATCTATACGTAATTGTTGTATTGTCATTCCAACCATACAAGTTATAAAGATTTATGTTTAAAGGGAACCTGCCAGCTAATATATGCAGCCCAAACCGTGGGCAGCAATTATCAGGCATTGGCTGTATGATAACAAATTTCAGTCTGAAACATTGTGGCATTTCAGCGAAAATCATTCTTTTATTATCTAATAGGAACCGAACCATGCTATAGACTAACCGTGCAGGCGGATCCCCTGTGGCTTCTCCCCGCCTGCTGACAATCACAACAGGTATCTGTCTACGTGCGCGTATAGGCAGAGAGCTGTCAGTCACTGTAAGGAGGCAGGAAGTAGCCGCTGTTAATTGTCAGCGGGCTGGGAGAAACCGCCGGGGACCCGCCTGTACGAAGCCAATGGCTGATACATGCTGCCCATGGTTAGGCAGCATGTATCAGCTGACAGGTTCCCCTTAAATCTATAATTGTCATTACTGTGCCACATTCAGAAATAGAGTACAAAATTATGGGTCAGTGAGCACTTCTTGAAATTGGTCACTTTGCTCACTAGTAAGTACATTATTTTTTTCTACTATTTTACAATACTTTCTAAACTGGCGCATTATGTCCTGCCAAAAGTATATTACCGTAATCCTGTGTCCATATACAATACTCGCTCTTGGCAATAACTAAGCTACAAATTTGCATGGAATCTTTGTATAACTTTTATAAAAATGAAATTTCATAGATTTTCTCATTCTCACCATTTTTGCTTGGGTCTGATATTTGCTGAAGGTCAATATAATGAGTGGCCAGAGCAACATCTCCAATATGAGCATCGTCTAGCACCTGAATCTTTATTTTTCGGACAAGAGGTGGGAAAAGCTCAATAAAACTGATTTGCTCATTCCATTCTGGTACATTGGTGTCACTTTCTACAGAAGTCTCTCCCTAAAATGTAAAAAAAAAATTATAAAAAAAAATTACATAAGAAACATTTTGATACAGGTAGAATATATCTTTGTACCATGTTAGCCAGTAGAGATAAAAAAAATTGTTTAAAAGAACTGAAGTCCTCAGTGGTTGATACATTTTAATGGCTAAGTCAAAAGATGGTAATAATAGCAAGCTTTCGAGACTACTCAGGTCTCTTCATCAGACATGGTACCATGTCTGATGAAGAGACCTGAGTAGTCTCGAAAGCTTGCTATTATTACCATCTTGTCAGTTAGCCATTAAAAGGTATCAACGACTGAGGACTTCAGTTCTTTTAAACAATTTTTTTTAAGAAACATTTGAATTGAATGTATTTTTTCAGATGCTGACATTATATGGTCCAATAGCGGCACACAATCCCAAAATGTATTTTTCAGAGTTCTGTATGACGACTGCTATATATCAAGATAAATCACCATAAATGTAGTGTTATATACCTGCTGTCCAGAAAAGATCACTTGGACATAGGGATCAATGAACACTTTTTTCTCTCCCATAATTTTGGAGAAGCTCCCCATAATGCCATCATTCATACTGGGCAGTCCTTCCGCCTTGTAGATTTTAACACTTAATCTTGACCAAGGCCTTTCTGCTGGAATCCTTTTGGGAAGCAGCAAATTCCTAGTGGAAAAAATGCAAGTTTATACTAATCAAAGAACCGTATGATGTTTGCACAAGTTTCACAAGTATGTACATCTTTGTGTTAGGCACTGTGAAGGAGCTGTAGAAGGGAATACCACTGAATGAAGAGAAGACCATTGTCTGTTCCTTCTTCTATCCCATTGCAGTAATAGGAGTGGATTCTCGTCAATAACATGTACCAGAGGTCCCCAACCTTACTGACCTGGAGAACCACACTTAGATCTGAAAGAGGGTCAGTAGCCACATTCAGCTCTAACAGAGGGTCGCGAGCCACATTCAGCTCCTGTCCGTAGTCATGTCAGTAGTGACACCCAGGGCCCCATTACTGGTACAATGATAGCCAAAGCTTTTCCACAGAAGTCACACCAAGGCAGTATACCAAGATCCAGGGGTTCTTACCATTCCCCCCTTTCCGATCTGCTTTTCTATGTGGGGCTACTCACAAAAGTCCCCATCTGGAGAACTGCTCATCATAGCGGTTTGGTAGACCTCGTGCTAATGCACCAAAGTGGAAGATCGTTGTGAGCCACTCATCATGAGACTGTGAGCCACATGTGATTCTCTGAGCTACATGTTGGTTACCCCTAACATATACTAAGGATAAGCTTTCAATGCAAAATCCCAGAAATAGAGTACCACTATCTCTTCCCTCTGCTGACCTATTGAAGTTATAGGGGTGGTTCTCCATTCATCAAACATTGAAAGCTTATATTAAAAGAAATCTGTCAATAGGATCAACCCTCCTAAGCCATCTATATGCACATGTATGTCATAGAAAGCTGAATAAAGTGATGCCTTGGTATCTACAGGCTGATGTCTTAATTCAGATAAATCCACATTGAAAAAAATGTAAATGAGCTGTTTAGAGCTATATACACAACTCCCAGAGAATCTGCCTGCAGAGCTTATTTTAAATGAAAGGAGCATTACTAGTGTGAGACATGTATATAAAGAGAGCAGACTGTCAGTCATTACATGTCTTACACTGCTAATGTCCCCTTTTATTTAAAATAAGCTTGGGAGACAGACTCTCATGAAGATCTGTGTCTGGCCCATAGATCTTAACTTCTCATTTATATATTAAAAAAAAAAAGTGGACTTCTCTGGAATAAGGCATCAGATAGGAGAGAGAGGTCACCATTGACCATAAGAGCTTACAGTCTACAGGAGGGAGAGTTACTCAGTGATTCTGGAGATCAACATGGACTCTGCCATACAAACTTTGCTCTACTATAATGGCCCAGGTACTGACCATCCCTTAACAAGGTAATATAATCCACTAGATGTCATAGCTGCAAGACATGATGGGGAAGTCCACACAGCAACACAGGATGACATTAGCCGACTCTCATATTCCAGCAGTGGAGGAAATGGTGACGGCCAGTATTGTGTACAGCAAATCGAATTTCCAAATATTCAACTTTGGGTGAAACCATGAATTTTAGGAATTTGGACTCAAACTAGATGCTCCCCTGATTGATGTGCTCAGCTCTACACTGTGTGCAGAATTATTAGGCAAATGAGTATTTTGATGACATGATACTTTTTATACATGTTGTCCTACTCCAAGCTGTATAGGCTTGAGAGCCAACTACCAATTAAGTAAATCAGGTGATGTACATCTCTATAATGAGGAGGGGTGTGGTGTAATGACATCAACATCCTATATAAGGTGTGCTTAATTTAGGCAACTTCCTTTCCTTTGGCAAAATGGGTCAGAAAAGAGATTTGACGGGCTCTGAAAAGTCCAAAATTGTGAGATATCTTGCAGAGGGATGCAGCAGTTTTGAAATTGCCAAACTTTTGAAGAGTGATCACCGAACAATCAAGCGTTTCTTAGCAAATAGCCAACAGGGTTGCAAGAAGAATGTTGGGCAAAAAAGGCGCAAAATAACTGCACATGAATTGAGGAAAATCAAGCGTGAAGCTGCCAAGATGCCATTTGCCACCAATTTGGCCATATTTCAGAGCTGCAACGTTACTGGAATATCAAAAAGCACAAAGTGTGCCATACTCAGGGACATGGCCAAGGTAAGGGAGGCTGAAAAACCACCCCCTTTGAACAAGAAACATCAGATAAAACGTCAAGACTGGGCCAAGAAATATCTTAAGACTTATTTTTCAAAGGTTTTATGGACTGATGAAATGAGAGTGACTCTTGATGGGCCAGATGAATAGGCCAGAGGCTGGATCAGTAAAGGGCAGAGAGCTCCACTCCGACTCAGACGCCAGCAAGGTGGAGGTCGGGTACCGGTATGGGCTGGTATCATCAAAGAAGAACTTGTGGGACCTTTTTGGGTTGAGGATGGAGTGAAGCTCAACTCCCAGACCTACTGCCAGTTTCTGGAAGACAACTTCTTCCAGCAGTGGTTGGGAAGAAGTCGCTATTATTCAAGAAAAACATGATTTTCATGCAGGACAATGCTCCATCACATGCATTCAACTACTCCATAGCGTGGCTGGCTAGTAAAGGTCTAAAAGATGAAAAAATAATGACATGGCCCCCTTGTTCACCTGATCTGAACCCCATAGAGAACCTGTAGTCCCTCATAAATGTGAGATCTACAGGGAGGGAAAACAGTACACCTCTCGGAACAGTGTCTGGGAGGCTGTGGTGGCTGCTGCACGCAATGTTGATCGTAAACAGATCAAGCAACTGACAGAATCTATGGATGGTAGGCTGTTGAGTGTCATCATAAAGAAAGGTGGCTCTACTGGTCACTAATTTTTTGGGGTTTTGTTTTTGCATGTCAGAAATGTTTATTTCTAAACTTTGTACACTTATATTGGTTTACCTGGTGAAAATAAACAAGTGAGATGGGAATATATTTAATTTTTATTAAGTTGCATAATAATTCTGGACAGTAATAGTTACCTGCACAAATAGATATCCTCGTAAGATAGCCAAATCTAATAAAAAAACACTCCAACTTCCAAAAATATTAAGCTTTGATATTTATGAGTCTTTTGGGTTGATTGAGAACATAGTTGTTGATCAATAACAAAAAGAAAATCCTCTAAAATACAGCTTGCCTAATAATTCTGCACACGGTGTATTCATAATTAAAATATTAACATATTTCACAGTGTACAGTTAACCATGTACTCTCCATAAAACTATTGGATATGTCACAGGTATGTAAAAAGATATTTTAGTGTCACTATTAAGCTAAATTAGTCAAGCAATTTTGATCCAAGATAGTTTATAATGGTTAAGGAGGTACCTTTAAATGATACTTACTTTTCCACATCATCATTCTGGCTGCTAGAAGATGGAGGAGCCATCATGGGGTCTCCCCTTGTAACTACAGACAAGTTGCATTTTACAAAGCCTTTTATGCCTGCCCGGGTGTCTTTTGGATCGGTAATAACTGCCCATTTCTGCAGAAATCTATGATCTGGGAGAACAAAAACCATGGAGAAATTTGAGTTGGACTGTTAAAAAGAAAGCTTTTGAGGATCTCAAGAAGCAATTGCTACAATTTAGATCAGATGTTCTTATAGGAGACCTGTGAATTTATGCTGAGATATGAGTGCTTGAAATTACAAGACTAGAGAAGAAGTAATCTGTGACTGCCTCTGCCAGAGAAGATGGAGGATTGCAGATACCAATCACTAATGTTATATACAAGAGAAATAGCAAACATCAAATTGGGCATCCCAATACATCCTGACACTGAAGACATATGAGTAGTCTAATTCCCCCTCCGAGCTCTTTCCATGTCTTGGGCCAATTCTTCACTTGCTGGATTGCTAAGTGTACAGTTCCTTGGAAGAGCTGCACAGTTGGTCAACACCCAGTATTAATTGAATAGGATAAGCCAGCAATATTTTAGTCTATCTAAGAGCCCCATAGCTGTATGGCTTGCCTCTAGCCCAGATCATTTGAAGATAAACATAAGGAAACACTTTTCACTTGGTAACAACCGAGTATTTTACACTTCTGCTGTCTGACGTCATTTTACCAACATACAAGGTGCGGATGGTTCTCGTTTTATACTCTAGGGAATATGAGGTGACTATTATAGGTGAAAATTATTTTATTACGAGGTGTACTGTATTTTAACCTTGGGGTCTCACCAACCAGAAGGTATGATTACAAGGCAGAATAGTATTTTGCAGTATTGCTTGGACCATGTACCCGACAATAAGGATTGGTCTGGTCGCTCCCTAACTTTCCATTACATGCTACTATCTGCATGCATTGTCCTTTTTATTTTGTGCTTATTGCTTTTGATATGGTGATGTAGAATATCAGTTATGTATGTCTTCCTTTTTAATTTGTGTGTATATATATATATATATATATATATATATATATACATATATATGTATATATATACAGTATATATATTGTGAACGTTGCTTACCGCAACCCGGGGGTTTTACTCGCTTGCAGCGATGCAGGGTAGCTTAGGCATAAACAGGCAACACAGTCTCTCTCAAAAATGCAGCAGTTTATTAGTAACCAACATAAACTGCCCTTCCAAAACACAATGAAGCCTCTCCTGGCTTAAAGGAAAATATAACATCCACATACCGTGGGCTTCCAGTCCAATTAAGTGTCCATAGTGGATTCTCCACACTCTGGCTCCAGCCACCGAACACAAGTCACTGTGGTTGCTTCCTGCAGCCTCCAGCCCTCTCCAGCTAGGCTGCAGTATTTTTCCCCAGTCATCACCGGGACTGATTTCCAGGAGTCTCTCTTCAGTCTTCACACAGACTGAGATCTCCAGCACACATCTTCCATGTGCAGCACTCTCAGGCTTCCCCCCTGTTTCTAAAACTAACAGTCTCTTAAAACCCAACCGGATACACCCACAGGTGGAGGTATGTGATTCTCCAGCTCTGTCCATCACACTGGTCACAGTTTAAAGGGAACCTAACCCTTAATTACAACCCAAGTTCTGTGGAACTACAAGTCCCACCGTCACACCTTCAGTTCAATATCACAGGGGGATCCTTCTCCACTGCGACCATCCACAACATTGGTGGTCGCTACCTCACAATGTATATATATATATATATATATATATATATATATATATATTATGAACTACAATGTTTTGTGATCACTCATTAAACATCTATACTGTTTCATAGTTTTATCATTCACCATTGCAATAAGCGAAGATCATTTCGTAATTGATGCTCCCATTGGCTCACTAATTAGGTAGCGGCTATGTAAATGAGTTGTATCATCTTGTTAGATGGGCAATATTGCAAATTGCTTGCGAAAATAATCAACTTTTCATTTACTTTGACTAATTAAAAATCCTTCCCGTTCTCAAGCATGGAGGGATTTTTGAATTCTATATTGCACAGCTTGCTGCCTCGGCTACTGCTCACCAGTGCTGTACATCAGAGGTTGACGGTTTGCTGGGAAGGAGTAGGCGCCTACAAACGCTTTTCTTTACAGCTGACAAGCACGGCTCTGAAGCTCCCCATATCTCTAAATCTGGCGGGTTTCAGTGCCCCTCTGCTTTTCCGATGCTGCAGAGACAAAACTACCTCTGCTAGCAGCAAAGCAAAGCGCACACTTGGGCCACTGACATAATCTTGCTTCTGGTCCAAACGTTCAATCACAAGGCGGGAGGCAGATGAGAGGTGCGCTCCTGAAGAACAAACATGAGAAAACCTCTAAGATTTTAATGTTTCCAAAGGTTTGTGACTATGGTGAAGAATGAACTGCCATTCCCTTATTGCTGGTAAAATAAGGAGAAAGATCCCTGCTTGATTACTGCAGTTCTGGATTTTATTTGTGCTGGTTGTTGTGGTCTTACAGTTCCAAGGCATTGACTTTTGCGTATGCTGATATTGTGGAGATGATCATCTGTATGTGGACTTGCCATTATGGTATGAGCACTCTTGCTCAGTGCCCTTCTTCCAGGAAATTGCAAATACTTTATATGAACAAAAATAAAAATATTGGGGCAACTACACATTAAACCTACAGGAGCGGTTATGGCATCCCATTCTAAATTTAAGACATTAATATGGATTGGTAGCCTATTTTTCAGGGCAGACTATTGACATAATTTTGGAACATGTCCATGGAATTTTTTAACCATTTATCCAGAAGAGTATTTATGAGGTCAGACATTGATTTTGGATTAAAGGGTCTGGCTCACAATCTCCATTCAAATTCATCCCAAATTTGTTGAATGAAGAAGAAGTCAGAGCTCTGTGAAGCCAGTCAAGATCTTACACACCAATCTCATCCAACCATGCTCTTGTGGACCTTGCTTTTTGTACTGGGGCACAGTCTTGCAGAAATAGAAAAAGGCCTTATTTGAATTGTTTCAACAAATTTAGAAGTATGCAATTGTTCAAAATGCTTTCATGTGCTCTCAGGATTATTCCCATCTCTACGATGCTGTGTAGTAGGTGTAATAATAATATGACAAATACCTACAATTAGAAATGTAGTCTAATTTTCCTGATTAGCCATGTCTCTTACCTCATGTGCAGGGCATTTCAGCATAGGTATCCATGGTTACAACCACTCAGAGGGACAGTTAGTTGCTTGTGGTCGTAACCATGGATACCTAAGCTGCAATGCCCTACACATGAGGTAAGAGACAAAGATTCTCAGAAGAACTATACTACATTTCTAATTGGAGGTATTTGCTATTATTATTAGGCTATGTGCCCACGCTGCGGAAAATGCGCGGAATTTGCCGCAAATTTTTCTTGGAAATTCCACGGCTTTTCAAAAATCTGCAGCACAGCTACTCCCCAGCCATTTCTATGGCATTTGGGAACTGCTGTGCCCACGCTGTGGATTTTTCCGCAGCAGAAATAATGTGGATTTCCCTGGGGAAAAATCAGCAGCATGTCAATTATTCCTGCGGATTTCTACGCAGGGTCCCATATACTTACCTGCCTCACTGGAGTCACTTTCTCCGTCCGGTGTACAAGAAGGAAGAGGTGGGCGGGCCTGCACGAGCTCCGGTCATGTGACAGCCGGAGCTAGTTCAGGCCCGCCCACCTTCTCCTGCAGACGATGACAGAGTGACATGGCCGCCGGAAAGCGAGGTGCTGCATGATGGAGGTAAGTATGAACACCTGATCACTGCAGCAGTTGTTCTGCATTGAGGATGCAGTGCCGATGCCATGGTGTTGTATCCTCAATGCAGAATACCCGCACTATATTCGCAGGACATTCCACGGCATGGAAACAGACGAAAGTTGTGGTGCGGTTTCCTGGGAGCTCCTGCGGAATGTCCTGTGGATATATCCGCAGGACACTGTCCCCGTGGGCACATAGTCTTACACCTACTACATATTGGGATAGGATCTTGGAGATCAGAATAGCCCTTTAAGTATTAGGATTTCCTTACTCTGACCCCTGAAAATAAATCAATCATTCGGCTACTGGCATTGTGCTTGGTGATGTAAGGCTTGCATACAGTTGCATGCCATGGAAACTTATTCCATGAAGTTCCTGGTACACAGTTCTTACGCTGATGTGAATGCCAGAGGAAAATTGGGCTGTGCTGTCCTTGAATTAGTAGATCACTAGTAACCTTTTATGCACTTTGCACATGCGCACTCATTGACCCTTCTTTGTAATTTTATGTGGCTGAGTTTCTGAAGTTCTTAAATGCTTCTACTTCTCAATACCACTCACAGTTGATCGTGGAATATTAAGGAGGGAATCAATGTATTTAACTGACGAGTTATAATGATGGTCTTCTATTACACAACCAAGTTCAAATTCTGTGAACTCTTTAGAACGAGCCATTCTTTGATAAATGAGGCAGACAGTATGGCGAGGAGCTGTGCAATGAGACTGAATGAAACATTTGAATTCTATCATTGAGAGGGGTGTCCCAATAATTTTGTCCATTCGGTGCAGCTCCTGTTAAATGCTATTTTTGTTATACTTATTTGATTGGTTATTATTGATTTAAAAAAATAAATTAATTGCGAACATTACAAAATTTTTACATTTTGCATTCAGTAATCCTCAAATACAGCAATACTTTGATATAGAGATTCTAGCCAAAGGTTACATTATATAAGTTAAATTTCAGTTTAGTTTAACATTGGGTTTGAACAATCTACAGAATTCAGACTATATTGAGACTAGAAATAATATTAGTAATTGTATGAAGTGCATTCATTTCTGTACCTTGTTGGTTATAAACAGTTCCTGCATCAATTTTAAATGTTCCAAGACGTGTGCCCAGAAAGGGAATTTTCTTAGCATGAACAACCTTCAATGAAAAACACATTATTATATACTTACTCCAAACAAATTTGCATTACCCATACCTTGAATTATGATTTTGCCACAATAAGTGTAGAAATAAGAAATTGTATTTTTTCTGAAATGTAGTACTGTTTTTTTAGACTAGGTGACACAGCTGACAATAAGATGTACCCAAAATTAGACAACACAAAATAAGAAAAAAATAAGAATATTAAAACTACCCTGGTGATACAAGGATGTGGAGTGGTAATGTGGGGGGAATGTTGGTTGGCTTCAGTTCTGCTCTTACTTGGTGTTCTAGGGTAGAAGAGGGGGGTAGTGAATTATTCTAAAGTGGTAGAAATATATTAGGAGGGTTGTACCAAAAAGTAAAGAACATTACTTAGTACCTACTGTCCCCAACAGTGACATAACAATTTCCCAATACAATTTACTTCAGTTGTCTTGGGCCAAAGTTCATAAAGAGCACAAGAACATTATTTGTGGACTCAATATGTACTTGGTGTCGTACTTGGTGTCTTACATGTGTAATGTCTTTCATTTATGCCACTTACACTCCTTAGACACAATTTAGCCAGCTGTACACTTTAGCAGAAGTTATTCTAATATCCCCACTATAGATGATGCCTATTGTAGCTTTTATATGAAGCACTCCTGTGCTACACTGATTTTCTGTGCTGGTCATGACCACACATAAATGTGGGCAAACAAGGCTGGCATCACATGTATGGTGCACAGACAGAGGGATATGTGGAAATGCAGGAGATCAGTCTTTAAAGGGAACCTGTCAGCAGAAATTTCGACTTAAACCTAACAGATTCCCCCTCTGCAGCTCCTGGGCTGCATTCTAGCAAGGTCCCTGTTAGTATTGTGGCCCCTTTCTGACCCAATAAAAGAGTTTATATCGAGGTACCTTTTTGGCTTCTGATTCTCTAAATGTGTCACGGGGGCGGGCTGCCTGATGGCCGTTATTCTGCCCCCTGTTCCTGTATGCCGCCCCCATCGCCGATTTCTATACTTCTGGACGCCGCCCACTGCTCCAGCCATCCCCGCGCATGCCCAGTGCTCATCTCTCGTGGATGAGCACTGTGCCCAGTGTCACCGGTGGTGACGTGCGCGCAGGGTTTAGATTATGGGCGGTGCTGTGATGTTAATTACCAAGCAACCGCCCATAATCGCGGGACCGCGCATTCCCCCTCGGCCTGCTTTCTGCGCAAGCGCGCTGCAGCTGAACTCACGTCACCTCCTTCCCATCTTGCCCTGAGGCAGGAAATAGATGGGAGGAGCGCGGAGCAGTGACTACACCGATCAGGAGGAGTTCAGCTGCAGCGCGCTTGCGCAGAAAGAAGCAGGCCGAGGGGGAATGCGCGGTCCCGCGATTATGGGCGGTTGCTTGGTAATTAACATCACAGCACCGCCCATAATCTAAACCCTGCGCGCACGTCACCACCGGTGACACTGGGCACAGTGCTCATCCACGAGAGATGAGCACTGGGCATGCGCGGGGATGGCTGGAGCAGTGGGCGGCGTCCAGAAGTATAGAAATCGGCGATGGGGGCGGCATACAGGAACAGGGGGCAGAATAACGGCCATCAGGCAGCCCGCCCCCGTGACACATTTAGAGAATCAGAAGCCAAAAAGGTACCTCGATATAAACTGTTTTTTTGGGTCAGAAAGGGGCCACAATACTAACAGGGACCTTGCTAGAATGCAGCCCAGGAGCTGCAGAGGGGGAATCTGTTAGGTTTAAGTCGAAATTTCTGCTGACAGGTTCCCTTTAACTGGAAGACTGAGGCTCTTCTGCATCAACTTGTTATCTACATGTGACAGTTTTATTTTACTTCAGCTTGTGCGCCAAAGATCCTTTCTACAGTTAGTTCCAGATATATTTGGACACTGACACAATTTTGTTTTTTTAACTGTTTGCTGAAATATATTCAAGTTCTAGTTATATAATGGACATAAAGTCCTGACTTTTAGATTTCATTTGAGGGTATCAACATTAAAATTTGATGAAGGGTTTAGGAGTAGAGATGAGCGAACCGGTCCCGGTTCGGCTCGAGGTCGGTTTGCCGAACGGAGGTCCCGTTCGAGTTCGGCTCATCGAACGTTCGACGAACCAAACTCGAACTGCATAGGAAACAATAGCAGGCAATCACAAACACATAAAAACACCTAGAAAACACCCTCAAAGGTGTCCAAAAGGTGACAAACAACTCACAACACAACACAAACACATAGGAAAGTGACAAGGACATATACTCATGCGAAAACAAAACAGCTGGACAAGGAAAAAGAGGAGGACACACAGATATATGAGTATATGCAAGGAAACATCGATTCCATTATTGTGCAACTTGAGCCCTGCTCATTTTAGGCTTCCAATCTTGATAAATTGCCTGAGCTT